>NC_135658.1:90449680-91160514 GCF_964188315.1 Podarcis muralis
ACACTAAGTAGTAGTTCAGACCTAAATAGTAAAAAGAAGAGACAGGTGAGATTTGAAACAGGGGTGCTTGACAGCACTTGGAACAGAATTTCTCAGGGTCTTGTGAGCATAATCACAGCTCAAGGTCAGGTCCATGAAAATAAGAGCTACATCAACCCCTCTGCCCACGTGCCTATTTGGGGATGAACTGCTTACGACCTGTGCTACAAGTCACAACCAGAGCATTAGAAAGCACTTGGCAATCTTCTTCAACCTCATTCCACCATGTGCAACTGGAGACCATATTTAATGAGTTTTAATCATCCCAGCTCTCCCATTGTAACCAAAGTACACCTCAGCATGCCTACTGCTGTCAACCATGAAATTATTTTTGAGTAATGTGCATTTTTTTAAAAAAGAGAGAGAATCCGCTCAATTTCTATTTCATTTCATTTCCTGTTATTTTATTTAACAACGCTTCACCAAATTTTATCTAGCTTGCTTGATGACATCCCTTGACTGACGTTTTCAGTCTCCGTAATGATGAATTTTATTTCCTGGGAAAATATGGCCTTACACCATGAGACCCACCCAACCAAAACCAACGTTTCTTTTGGTACACTGGATTTGTTTGTTTCAGCTCATCATATTTATTTAGCAGTTTAAATCATAGGGAAATTATGTACTAAGCCCTGAGGACTGCCTTTCCTTGAGCATTTAAATCGGCGGCGGGGGGGGGGGGGGAATGACGGACAAGTTATTTGATGTATCAAGGCTGTTTTCTTCATTTGGTTATTTTCTCCATCCTGAATGATTGCTTTTCCCTCAAAGGAGCAATCACCAACAGGAATGCTTCAGATTATATGTACAGTTAGGGTGATCTTTACAATAAAACATAACCCAGTGCTCTTGCATTCAAATGAGAAGAAGCAGCAGTATCCTTGTGTCCTAAGTGAGTGGTTTATGATACTTTGCCACGTGTATTCATACAGCCTTATGATATTTGAAACTGTGCCTAATCTGGGACAGTTATTAAAGTGTAGCCTTATTGGAGTTCACCAACTGGGTCTGCATTGCTCCAGGACAGGAGGAAGGAAGTCAAATGACACCGAGGTCGGTTCAAAGAAAGAGTTTATTCTGCTCTCCAGATAGCAGAAGGCACTTGCGTGGTGAGTCCACAGCAAGTCCAAAGAAATGAGAAGTTCCATACAGTATGTATATCCTCCAGGCACCCTATCCCTCCTTCCCCAGGAATCCAACCACGTCAGCCTATGTACGCAGGTTGACATCACATATATTTTTGCTTTGGTATTCTTAACCATAAAAGGGAATTCCTTCCTGTACTTCTGACCATAAAAGGATCTTCCTCTTCCTACTCTTATCTTGGAGGAAGAGGTCATCATCTCCGAGAACAAGCTTCTGGCATTGTTCCCGGACTTAGGTCTGTGCGGCTTTTGTGGTTAGGACATAAGATAAGGCACTGATGTGTCTTCTCTGTTCTACTGGTGCAGTCAGGGTCATCCCTGCCGTCACAAACTGATAAAGGAGAGGGCTCTGAGCACAGCCTTGTTTTTGTTTATACATTAACTCAGAGCTCAAATTAATGGTTTTTAGCTAAGGAAAAATAGGGATTTTGGTGCAGTTTCAAACTGCCTGCACAGTCAGTTTTGGGTTTGGGAAACCCATTCCTTCAAAAGCACTCCCATTAAAACCAAAGCAAGGCAATAGGACTCATATCAGCTGTTCCAGAATCCAGAATCCTTCCAAAACAGGGCTTACAAACTTTCCTTATACGCTGTGCATTAGGATAAAATGCTGCAGCTCCTAATTTTCTATAAAGCCATGCTCTCGTGTGATTTCTATAAATCCATGCTTAATGAGAGATATGCAAACATTTGCTGGGTCATAAGGTATGTCTCAGTATGATGAGCTGCACCATCAATAGCACCTTCTTCAGTAATCTCAGAATTACTGATTTTTGCATGATGGCATTTGAGAACGATTGCCTCCTAAGTCTGTCCTGTATTCTCCTGCCAATCACCATTCACTTCATCAGCATTCACCTTGTGCTAGCTGTCTGTTATTCCGCTGAATATATTAGTTAAACAAGAGTGGGGGGGGGGACATGGATGGAATGGATTATGAGATGCTAAGAATTGCAGTATGTTGCTCATATAATTGAAGTCTTTTCACATTCTAGCGTTGGAAACATCAGCAACTTGCTAGCTAATGATGTGCAACACTCTTGTGTGAGACCTTATGGTGAAGTTATACCACAGTGCAACAGATGACTTAAAAATCAATGAAAATTTTGTGTGTGTGGTGCATGCAGAATTTATAAATAACATCCTCCACCCCTTGCACACACACAAATAAAGGATTCCCAAAAACATTACATGCAGCGGGGAAATGTTATTAATTGATGCAAGAGACACAAAATCAATGCATTATCTATATAACATCAAGCCTTCCATATTTCTCAGGCAGCTATTGATAGATGTTCTTTCATACTACCATTAATTTACTATATAATAAAGCTCCTCCTGATGGCATAAAAGGCCTGCAGTTCTTCGTTCCTTTGTAGGGGTTGAATATTGTGTGTGATTCCCCACCTCTCAAAAAATAATAATGCAATAGTCCAGATATTCTTTTGCCTAGCAGATAAATCTAGATTAGCATACCCTCCAATAATTATCCAATGAAAATAGGGACATCCCATTCCATAATGATGATGTTACTACCGGTATTTATATACACATCTTACTGGGTTGCCCAAGATACTCTGGACATATATAAAAACATAATAAAACATTAAACTTTTTTTAAAAAAACCTTCCCCATACAGGAATGCCTTCAGACAGATCAGGGGCGGATAACTCATACCCTCCAACATTTCTCCAATGAAAATAGGGACATCCTAAGGAAAAGTGGGACATTCTGGGTTCAAATAAAAAACCGGGATGGCTTCTCTAAATCAGGGACATCCCTGGAAAATAGGGACACTTGGAGGGTCTGGATTAGTGGTTCTCAAACTTTTTTTCTCTGTGCCGCACTTTCAGAATAAAGCTTTCCTTGTGCCACACCAAATTTTTAATTGATAAGAAATACATTGAGCCAGAAGCATACCTTCTGGGATTAATTACAAAGAACTGGGATTGTGTGAAACATTGTTCCAGTACAGAAATCATGATATGTACATGACAAAGTTTGTAAGGGGGAAAGGGGAAAAATAAACAAAAATAAATAATATCTATAAAACAAAACACAACAATAAAGATAAGAGTGTAAAATAAGGTCAAGAATCAATGGAAGGAAGTCATATTTTAGTTTAATTTTTTTTATAAGTCAAGGTGGTGGGTGGGAAAGGGGGGAATGTTTGGTTTGGTCTGTGAATTTTCTTTTGATATTTCTGTATTTTTATTTTTATCATTTTTATCTCTCTTTTTTACTTTTCGTTTCTTCTGTATTTTTTGTATTTTTTTGGTTTTTGGAAAATTAATATTTTTATTTTTTAAAAAATAGAAATACATTGGCAAATGAAAAGAACTCCCAGCAGTGTTTGATTTATAACATAGGACACAACTACTTTATAGTATGCCCAGGAGGAGTCCAGAAAGTATAAAACGACGCAGCTACATAAGAACATGAACCATTCCCAAGATAGAATATTGATTGTCCTTGAATCTTCCTGCCACACTTGGCATCCTCTATTGCCACACCAGTGTGGTGTGCCACACCCTTTGAGAACCACTGGGCTAGATCTTTCAAAGTTTCTCTTCCCTGAACCACTGATCAGGGCCGTCTTTAGCCTATGCGCCGCTGGGGTGCAAAGATCCACCCAGCGCCCCCATGCTGGGACTATGCTGAAATGGCAAAATTAACTGGGAAGCTCAGAAATCAAGAAGACAAGAACTTTTAAAAAAAAGAAATGAGATCATTGTAAGCAGCTTAAAACATTAGCAGGATTTTAACCACACTTGTAAAGTAATGGAAAGTTTGGATAATTTGGAATGACAAACCATTTGGACAAGTATTGATAAGCAGTTGTAAATATTACTATTTGGACTCTTGGAAAGGATGGGGGGAAGTCAGGAGATGCAGAGCAATCTTGATATTTGGATTCTGAATTGTTTTTTGTTGTATGTTTATATATTTTTAAAATCAAATTTTATATATATATACAGCTTCCTTATTTTTGAGGCTGTCCCTATGCACATTTGTATTTCGATACAGGCCTATATTTTCACTTAGTGCCTGCATCTTTTTCCTTTGTGTTTCTGTGAGTGTAAGCTCCAATCTGGGAACCCCCTTGTAAATTTTTCTAGCGCTACAGCACACAGTTTGGGAGTGACTCATGCAAGTAGGTATTTAGGTGTACTGCTTTGTACACAACAGAAGACTGTTGATTTTCTTATATGTGATTGCAGGACAAGCAGATTGAAAGCACGCTGTATTGAGCATAGTGTTGCACACTCTAGAAGCACATGAAACCTTTGTGGAAATTTTGTAAGGAATCCCTCTTATCTACTTGGCAACTACAGAATATCTCAAGAGTTTGATTGGTTCCAGATGCTACTCACGTTTAACAGTGGCTCCAAAAATAAACTGCAGTTTTCAATTGAGATTGATTGCTTTTAAAAATCTGAAGAGTTTTCTTGAAATACCAGTATGCCCTTATATAGGGCAAAATAATTTTTTTAAAGCCTTACCTTCAGGAAAGAGAGGGGACAGCAGGCAGGGCAGGCTCAGTCAACAAAAGAGGCTTTGTCTGGCTTCGCCATAACGACAAGCCTAATGAAACACAAATCATTGTTTCCTGCTACGGATTATGGGACTTGAAGAGGTTTGATTGTTTCAAGTGGTGTTTGCAACCACTAAATAATCAGGCCGGCATTAAATAATAAACACTCCATGCTCCCTATATGCATCTTGCTTTGTCCTTGTGCTGTGTGCTGAGTCACTTACGTGTCTTCCCTTTGTGTCAATGGCCTGCTTACCTACCTAGTTCCACATTCATTCATACAAAAAACCATTATAGGAAAAGCTGTTTGAGCGTTTTCTTGTATTAAGATATTAAGATAGCTCTCTGCTACCTGCTCTTCCTACCATCATCTTCAAGATAAGCCTTTTTAATGCTATTAGGGAGCTGGTTATAGCCATGTAGTATGAGTTCAATGGAGCGCTTGTTTGAGTGGGTGCTATATGCCTTCTAGCAATTGTCACTTCCTGATTCTAATGGGTCTTTGCCAACGCACCCAAGAAAAGATGAGGATGATGGTTAGCAGGTTGTATTTATTAAGATATAAACGTTCTATGATCATGCAACAAGGATGAAGGAAACTCCTCCCCCTCACTGTGTGCTCCTTGGGCATATGAACCTGACATGCACATTATGGTCCTGATGTGCATGACAGGCCCCAAAACAACTCTGGCTCAGATATTAACTGGGTATTTTCCCAAATCTACTCGCCCACCTGGACCCAATGCCACAGGAGACACTCAGCTTCTCCCCGTTCATCTCCACCTACAACACAAAAGCTCAAGAGGTTTGTGATCTTCCAGAAAAATTGTGTTACCCTCTACGGAAAGATGAAGACCGCTATCCCCATATCACGTTGGGGTGTCTAATTTACTCTGACTGTGGGGGGATGTAAACTCCCTACCCATGTCGCAGAACCAAAGTTTTAATCATATGGTTGGTCTTCTGTCATGCCCCATCAACCTAACTTGGGTGATTGTCCTACTGTTCAGATCTGCCTCTCCAAAAGCTGTGAGCAGACAAAAGAAGAAGAGTTTGGATTTGAGAAGTCAAGTTACAGGGAACCAGGCAGAGGGCCTTCTGGGTAGTGGCACCCTCCCTGTGGAACGCCCTCCCACCACATGTCAAAGAGAAAAACAACTACCTGATTTTTCAAAGACATCTGAAGGCAGTCCTGTTTAGGGAAGCTTTTAATGTATAACAGACTATTGTATTTTAATATTTTGTTGGATGCCACCCAGAGTGGCTGGGGAAACCCAGCCAGATGGGCGGGGTATAAATAATAAATTGTTGTTGTTCTTATTCTTATTATATCCTGCTTTATCACTACCCTAAGGAGTCTCAAAGCTGCTAACATTCTCCTTTCCCTTCCTCCCCCACAACAAACACTCTGTGAGGTGAGTGAGGCTGAGGGACTTCAGAGAAGTGTGACTAGCCCAAGGTCACCCAGCAGCTGCATGTGGAGAAGCGGGGAAGCGAACCCAGTTCACCAGATTACGAGTCTATCGCTCTTAACCACTACACCACACTGGCTCTCTTCTGGGACATGGAATCAAAACCACTGACGTGATCTCTGCTAACAGCTCTAAGCTATCTCCACTTTCCTAGTTCTAGCCATTGTCACTCCCTGATTTCAACAAGTCTTCCTCCCAAGTGAGTGTGAATAAGATTTGTGACCTTAGAGCTCCAGAACAACCTTCCGAGTGTCAGATTTATACATTAGAACTGGCTACAATCCATCTTCTCCGTAAAGAGGACAACATATTTCATCCTTGCCATCATTGCAATGTTGCGCAACATTTACTTGTCTCTCAAATTCCTGGTACATTACGCAGAAAATAAAATAAAATAAAATAACTGTATTAACCCAAGAAAAAGTAGGGAAAACATTTATGATTACTTTTTAAAAAATAGAGGTGAGCATTCCTCACAGTGTTTTATGCCATCCAAACCCCACCTGCTCCAATATAAAATGGCTGTAGCAAGAACAGCAGCACCGTTTCATGTTTTGGGGGGAAGCACAAGGATCCCCAACATATTTCACTCTTGGAAGGGTGGGGTGGAAGGAAGGGGTCTCAAAAGGCTGCTGTTGGATATTTTCAAGATTAAATTGCAGAAAAAGAAGTATAGTTGAAGTCCATTTTATTCAGTTACTTTATATAGCTCATAACATCAAAACATGTAGCTTCTCCTGATGATTAATTTCAGAGGGTGGTGGAGAGAAAGAGAGAGAGAGACTATAGATTAGATCAGTGATGGCCAAACTTGGTCCTCCAGCTGTTTTGGGACTACAACTCCCATCATCCCTAGCTAGCAGGACCAGTGGTCAGGGATGATGGGAATTGTAGTCCCAAAACAGCTGGAGGGCCAAGTTTGGCCAAAACTGGATTAGATTGTAACATAGGGATAAATTTGTGCTTCCTGGGAGCACAGATCTTGCCAAATCTGGCACCGGTCAAGCTTTCTTGGGAAGTGCATTCCATACCCATATCCCCACTTGAGAACCTTCTTTTTGCTTATCTGTGAATATGGGAAGGAAGGGAAGCAATTAGATTCATTAAGATTCAATGCCTAGACTTACCAATATATACTCCGAAGAATATCTCAGAGGAACCCATTTAAAGAATGGCAGGTGCTTTGAGGCAGGTATAGTGAGTCTGGTGTCTGCCAAATTCTTTGGACTACAATTCCCATCAGCCCCAGTCAGTATTGTCAGGGGTGATGGGAGTTGTAGTCCAAAACAACTGGAGGGTACTACATTGGTTATCATGTTATGCATAAGTTATTCCACATACAGCCCGATCTTTTTGCAAAGTTAGGGGAGCTTGAATGGATTTTTACAGGCTTATGTGTGCTGCTACCTGTGGGAGTCATATTCTGTGGGGATGGGGAATTCTTCTTAGACAAGTGTTAGGGAGACAGAATGTTTGCATACTGCACAAATGCACATAACAACCAGTAAGTACATTTCAATAGCTTTTCATATGGTTACCAAATTATGTATCTATTCCATGTGCACATTGATTCAGTAGGCTTCACTGATTCTGAAGAAGCTATTACTGTCAATCAAGAAAGTTACACACATTTTTGAAATATTTATATGTATCCAATTACATATTTAATAGGGTAAATAAGAGACCTGTCTTAAAAATGTACAAGACTCTGGAGGGAAAAGCTGTCACTTTCCTACAATGTACTGAATTTTATATAAATACGAAACCATACCCAATGAATATTTGTGTCTATAATTTAAATGGTTTCATAATTTAAATGAAAACTCCAGTTTTGCTTTCTTTTGCATCAAAAACCAATAGAAATTATTTACAGAAATTATCCAACAGTCCAAAGAAGGTTTGAAAAGGAACATTCTCAGAAAAAAATACCCAAATCTACTCTTACTCTGAGTGCACTGACTGAATTTAATGGAAATAACTAACTTAGGTTCATAAATTTCAGGTTGTGCAGAACTTAGTTGAATGCAACCCTCAGACAATTCTTTTTCTGAGCAATTTTGTCCAAGCTCTTTCTCCCCCTCCAGATAGATAGATAGATAGTCGAGGCTCATTAAGTCCTCAGCCCTTCTAAGGCTCACTTCATACATTACCATAACATAAGCAGGGAGCTGGTTCCCTGTGGTCCATTTTTCCCATTTCGAAGGCAGGCCATGTAAGTTGTCCAAATGATTTGCTTCCTTTCTAAGCACTGCCAGCTTGCAGGGAGGGATGCCACTGGTGTGTAAAGGACCCACATCAATCATCTTGTTCATATGATTTTGTTCTACCGGAACAGCACGCAACTGGGCCACAGGGAAATGGCTCTCATGTCACCCTTATATCATATAAATCACATCAAACAGCCAAACACACCCACACACCCCACACAACTTTAGCAATGCAAACAAAATAAAGTGACTCATCCTTTTCTGAAGTGCAAAATAATGTATGTCTTTGGTATGCACAGCAATATGGAGGTCAGTTTCATAATTTATTGTTGTCATTCCATAGAGATGACCAAATTCCTCTGGAGACAGGTAAACCTCCGACGCAGTCACCAGATGTGATCTGAAATGGCACCTTCATTAGATCGTTGTCAATTCTGTCAGTACTGAAGAATGCTGATTTTATGCCAGTAAGAAGCCTTTTCCCCGGTCACACATTTATGGCTATACATTTATGTGCCGAACCGATGTTTTGCCTACTCATATGGAAAATCTGTGCTGGGGGAATAAACTGTGAAAGACAAAACAATGGCAATACTTAATCTGGAGATTACAAGATTGTAACACCTAGTGTTGTGGTTGCGCTTTAAAGTGATCTGTTGTCACTTCACGTTACTCTGTGTTGGCAGCTGCGGTTATTTAGAATTACAAGTTAATTTGGCCAGCTTCCAAAATAAATAAGCCAGTGCAAAAAACGTCTCAGTGCATTTATTGTGCTTGAGTGATTGGCACGCTTTTTCAAAGTTTAGTGTTTAAGAGTAATATCATCTAGCAACAAGAGGTGGCTAGAGCTCCAGCCAAGCTCTTCTACTGACCTATCTTAATAAACCAACATAAAAAGGAATAGTGAATTTTAATTACACACACACACACACACACACACACACACACACACACATATATATATGGTATAGGTAAAGGTACTCCTGCCCGTACGGGCCAGTCTTGACAGACTCTAGGGTTGTGCGCCCATCTCACTTAAGAGGCCGGGGGCCAGCACTGTCCGGAGACACTTCCGGGTCACGTGGCCAGCGTGACAAAGCTGCATCTGGCGAGCCAGCGCAGCACACGGAACGCCGTTTACCTTCCCGCCAGTAAGCGGTCCCTATTTATCTACTTGCACCCGGGGGTGCTTTCGAACTGCTAGGTTGGCAGGCATGGGGACCGAACGACGGGAGCGCACCCCGCTGTGGGGATTCGAACCGCCGACCTTTCGATCGGCAAGCCCTAGGTGCTGAGGCTTTTACCCACAGCGCCACCCGCGTCCCATATATATATATATATATATATATATATATATATATATATAAATAGGTTCATGGATCAGCTATTGAAATATCCACAGGTTTATTTGAAGCTAAATGCAGCTTTAAAAAAGTACTATTTTTACTTTAAGGAAAAAAGTGGACCAGTTCACCAAGGAGTGAATTGGAGTTCTTCTAATAGCAGCCTCCAACTATGTCTCACTATCTCCATCCTAAAACAAAAAAAATTCCTTCCAGTAGCACCTTAAAGACCAACTAAGTTAGTTCTTGGTATGAGCTTTCGTGTGCATGCACACTTCTTCTGAAGAAGTGTGCATGCACACGAAAGCTCATACCAAGAACTAACTTAGTTGGTCTTTAAGGTGCTACTGGAAGGAATTTTTTTTGTTTTGACTATGGCAGACCAACACGGCTACCCATCTGTAACTGGAACTATGGAAGGCTCCATCCTAAAAGTAAATCAATTTGCTGTAAAGGAAACAATTAAGGTAACATTTTTAAAAGGTCACAGACTCTTCCAAGTGTGTTTTGAAGACCTACAATTAACTTACAAGGCTCATGATTGCTTGGAAAGATTTCGCTATGTGTGTATTTTTGCTTCCTGCTGATCAATGCATGGATGTTTAACCGAGGTTTAATGCACTCTAGCGTACAAGTCGCTGCTCAAAAGGAAGCCGTGGTTCTATGCATACATGAAAGTAGGAGATACCTGTTGAATGACTCAAATGGAATGTATTGCTTTCTGCTCTGTTTCAGAAATAAGCAGAGTGCAACATCCTCAGAGTGCTCTGTTGTGCATGAATGCTGAATTGCTGCTGATTTTTTATTATT
This sequence comes from Podarcis muralis, assembly GCF_964188315.1. Taxonomy (NCBI): domain Eukaryota; kingdom Metazoa; phylum Chordata; class Lepidosauria; order Squamata; family Lacertidae; genus Podarcis; species Podarcis muralis. Next base: position 90,460,233 of record NC_135658.1, read on the forward strand.
TGAAGTGTTATTGACCATACTTTCCATTGTATCTGTGGCACTCTAGAATGCATCACAGTATGTCTTCCTCCTGTCAATCACATTAGCACTAGTGACATGTACAAATGTTCTTATTTCACTATGGTTTCTATATGCTTGCTCTTTACTCCCCCAATAAGCTCCCTCTACTTAATAATAACAATAACAATGAAATAATCACCATATAAAGGTCACTGCAGAAAACAAACAAAAAACAAAGATCAGTTAAACCTTATGTGATACTTTACAATAAATCTACCAGTTCTCTTTGATTGGAAGTTAATAAAAATGTGTCAAGGCAGACATGAGAGGAATTCTAATAAAGGGCCAAGACTTGGATCAACAACTTAGGTCCCATTGAAATCAGTGAGATAATTTTTGTTTAGTCGTTTAGTCGTGTCCGACTCTTCGTGACCCCATGGACCAGAGCACGCCAGGCACTCCTGTCTTCCACTGCCTCCCGCAGTTTGGTCAAACTCATGCTGTTAGCTTCAAGAACCATCAAACCATCTCATCCTCTGTCGTCCCCTTCTCCTTGTGCCCTCCATCTTTCCCAGCATCAGGGTCTTTTCCAGGGAGTCTTCTCTTCTCATGAGGTGGCCAAAGTATTGGAGCCTCAGCTTCACGATCTGTCCTTCCAGTGAGCACTCAGGGCTGATTTCCTTAAGAATGGATAGGTTTGATCTTCTTGCAGTCCATGGGACTCTCAAGAGTCTCCTCCAGCACCATAATTCAAAAGCATCAATTATTCGGCAATCAGTGAGATAATTGAATCATTACTTAATGGGAACTAAATACAACTAACTTAGTCTGGATCCATTACATGTAGTATTAATAATAATAATAATAATAATAATAATAATAATAATAATAATAATTCTATACTGCCCTTCATCTAAAGATCACAGGGCAGTTTACAATATACAAACACAAAAATACTATATTATTATTATAGTATATATTATATTATATACTATAATAACAACAGCCCCCACCTCACACACAGTTTACAAAGTCATTGATTGTTTAATTAGTTAAAGGTCTGGAAGAAGAGGAATGTTTTTGCCTGGGGCCTAAATATATGTACCAAGGCACCAGGTGAGCCTACCCAGGGAGAACATATGAGAAACAGGGAGCCAACGCAGAAAAGGCCTATTCTTGTGTTGCCACTCTCTGGACCTCTCGTGGAGGAGGCACATGAAGAAAGGCCTCAAATGATTATTGCAGGGTATTGGTGGTTTCATGTGGTGAGTGGCAGTCCTTGAGGTATTGCGTTCCTGAGCCATTTAAGGCTTTATAGGTGAGAACCAGCATTTTGAATTGGGCTGAGAAACTAACTGGCAGCCAGTGCAGCTGGGCCAGAATTGACACTATATGCTCAAACACCTTGCCCCAGTGAGCAAACTATGCTGCTCATTGAGTATCTCTGTTGCCTTGTTTCTTCTTCCAGTGATAACCACCGAAGGGGAGTTCAACTTTTCGTGCAATAGGGAAAGGGAGGCAAGTTTACAGCAGTCAGGATTTCCATCCCTTTCACAGAACAATCAATCTACCTTGCGTATTTTGCAAGTCTATGAAAAGTTATACCACATTTGTCATGTGAAAACCATTCTCTCTGCTCCTCAATGTACTATATAAATATTAACTTATGTTCCACTGCTGGAACTGAAGGCTTGTTAATTTACGTTATCTATCATTCTGATCACAAAACACGTATTACTAGGCTTGAAGTATTCATAATTAATCAGAACCAGTACTGTGCAAACCTTAGTGCTTAACCTTTTTGTGTAATAAATGTTTTTCCTTGGCAAATATTAATTTAAGAGGGTTTGGGTTTTTTTGTAAGTGCTGCTGTGTATAGACTGGTGTCACCAAAATCATTGAAGGGATAAATTCTGTCAATTTCATTATAGTGGCCACTAAGCTATTTGACACTAAAAATACAACAGGAGTTCAGAAAAGAACTGAAAGCCAGCTTTATAGAATGTATAAAAAAATATGTGTGGTGTGCAGCCCATGATCTGACTTTCTTGTATGGAAAAGAATATGAAGACTGTATGTTCTCATTTTAAGTAAAGTTCTAGTCCTTGTGGACTACCCTGGAATGTGAAAGAAGGACTTGGGTGGCGCTGTGGTCTAAACCACTGAGCCTCTTGGGCTTGCCAGTCAGAAGGTCAGCAGTTCGAATCCCCGCAACGGGGTGAGCTCCCATTGCTCTGTCCCAGCCCCTGCCAACCTAGCAGTTCAAAAGCATGCCAATGCAAGTAGATAAATAGGTACCACTGCGGTGGGAAGGTGAACAGTGTTTCTGGGCGCTCTGGCACTTGTCATGGTCCTCCATGCACCAGAAGTGATTTAATCATGCTGGCCATATGACCCAGAAAGCTGTCTGTGGACAAATGCCTGCTCCCTCGGCCTGAAAGCAAGATGAGCGCTGCAACCCCATAGTCGCCTTTGACTGGACTTAACCATCCAGGTGTGCTTTACCTTACCTTTACAATTAGTGTTGAGGAAACCTGTGGCCTTTCAGATGTTGCTAGACTCCAGCTTCCATCAGCACCAGTCATCATGACCAATGGCTGGCTTGATGGAGTTGTAGTTCAACAACACATGCCATTCAAAGTCCCATGACACATGGCATTGAACCTCCCATGACTACTTTCTGGAAATGACTCTGGAGATAGGAGTGGAACCACAGAAGCACAGTCCCACTACCCACAGCCACCTGAGCCTTTCTAGAAGGATACCATGGTTGATGGTGTCAAAAGCTGCTGAGAAAGCAAGGAGAACAAGCAGAGTGACACTTCCCCCATCTGATTATGACAAATGTCAGCAGTCAGGGTGACCAAGGCAGTTTCAGTGTTAAGACTGGGCCTGAAGCCAGACTAGAATGTATCCAAGTACTCAGCTTGGACTGCCACTACCTTCTCAAGTAAAGGTAAAGGTAAAGGGACCCCAACCATTAGGTCCAGTCGTGGCCGACTCTGGGGTTGTGGCGCTCATCTTGCTTTACTGGCCGAGGGAGCCGGCGTACAGCTTCCGGGTCATGTGGCCAGTATGACTAAGCAGCTTCTGGTGAACCAGAGCAGCACACGGAAACGCTGTTTACCTTCCAGCCAGAGCGGTACCTATTTATCTACTTGCATTTTGACGTGCTTTCGAACTGCTAGGTTGGCAGGAGCAGGGACCGAACAATGGGAGCTCACCCCAACACGGGGATTCGAACCACCGACCTTCTGATTGGAAAGTCCTAGGCTCTGTGGTTTAACCCACAGCACCTCCCGCATCCCTTCTCAAGTACCTTGCCATAAAAGGGCATGATTGCCACTAGGTGATAGTTGTTTAACACTTCTGTCCAGATATATCTTCATACCAAGGGGGTGCACTACTGCCTCCTTCAAGGCAAATGGTACTTGCCCCCTCCAACCTTCAGTGAAGCATTACTCACTCCCTGGACCATCCGGTCAACCCCTATGGCTAGCTCTAAGAAGCCAAGATGGGCAAGGTTCAAGGAGGCAGGTAGCCAAATTTCTCCAAGCAACTTGTCCACATCGATGTCTCAGTATGCTTTTGGGTAGTATTGTTCTCTAGTATTGGGCACAAATTAACCTAATCAGTGTCCAGCGAGCTTCATGATTAATCATCTTAAAATATGAAGATAATATAGACATGGTTTCTATCATGTCTTCCACCAGCAATATCCTTTCTGCATTTTCTTTTGTTCTGTTTTGTTTGTTTGCTTAATATTAAGCCTCAGGAAGAATTCTGAGAAACTCAGCAGCTTTGTCACTGTGCTTTGTAATTCTTAGTCTCTACTAATCAAAGTATTAAGATCCCGTTTAATTAGGAGAGGCCTTGTTCAGAACTGTCATAAATGGGACTGAAACCACACCTGGGAATCAGACTGCTATGCCACACAAATCTAAATATGGATATTGTGCCCTGTACAAACTGGTGGGTGAAGTGTATATTTTATCTTTATGTTAATTAGCCAAAAATATGTAAATGAGTATTTGTCACACCCAGGGCCTTATCTTCAAAGAAGAGGGGGAGGCATTGCATGCTTTGAATTTCAAAGGATTTATTTACTAATTGATGTTGCCTGATTGTTGAGTACACTCTTGTGCGCTGGAGAGCGTCATGGCAGGGAGAAGCTAGTTGCTAGGGGAAACCGATAGGCAGTGGCAGAAATGCTACAAGCTATCAGGCAGCAGAAATGTCAGCTAGGTGAAAGGAAAAGAAATCCAACAGATTAATAAGAAAGAAATATTGCCAATCCAGAGAGGCTAGGATTACTTACTTTGTATACAGACATTTGGTGTCAGCTCCAGGTTTTATTCATTTATAAATCTATTTCTAAAGCAAGTTTCATTCCAAAGCAGTAACCCCTCCCCCCAAAAATAATAATACAATAAATAAATAAAAAGATCCATAATAAAATATCACTACAATTTTAATATCAAACACACTAATCACTGTGCTAAAAATGACATTGATGTCCTAGAATTGGCTGAGTAAATGATTGAGTTTGCCTGCAAGAAGCACTCAACAGTGGCTCCGTGTCTAAACTCCATAGATAGTGTTGAGAATTTCCATTCCACCTTAAGGAGCAGACATGGAACTGTTGCATGTCACATGTCTGTTTACATTCCAGCACAGCTTGCCGGGAACTTCTGTTGTGTGTATAGTTTTTGCTTTTCCCTGTCTCTCTGAGAAGACTTTGTCCTGATTTATGATTAATAAATCCATAGTTGTAGTATGCTTCCACAAACCTCATGCCTATTCTGTGTGCACAGTTCGCTCTGCTGACATAGTATGCCCTGGCTTTGAAGCCCGGGTTGCTGATTTATTTCGGAGCAGAGGCTGATGGGTCTTCACAGTGGGACAGCTGGAAGGAGACGACCCGTCTGGGGTAGCCAGCTGGCCTTGCAACCCTCTGCATGCCGACAGATAGGTGTCACTGCAGAGAAAGCTCTTTGCTTTGATATCATAAGGTGAACTTCTTTGTTCACCTTATGAACCAGAAGACTGGTTCATTCTGTTAAAGATATAAGATTAATTTGTATAAAATGTAATATTTGTGGGCATTTAATTTCGAAAAATGACTCTGTTTGCAAAACAGAGAACTTTGCTTTAGACAGCAGGTTTCACTCTGGCAAATGCGGCCCAAAGGCTGGGTGTTTCCATTTCAGTTTTTAGGCTAATTGATGGCTTAGTGCTGGAAACCTGAGTGGTCTCTAATAACAGGGTGGTGAGACTCAAAAGTGCAGCAACCTCGTCAAGAAATGGAGTCAGCAACATTAGTAGAAGCTTGGCATTTTAACAAGCAAGTTCCTGGGGATCTCTCTCTGGGACCAGAGAGAGGAAAGCTTATTGAATTGTGTTGAGGGCTAAGTAGAAGACTGGACTGCACTGCTTGCTTGTTTAAGAGCAATGTGTTTCTTTGTATTTTGTAATGTTAATTTGAAACTATTTCAAGACTGTGAAGCTTTGAAACTCATTTCTTGTGGTGGAAAGCAGATCAGGGATTCTACTTGCACCAACTCTAATAACATTATTCTTGACATCAAATAAAAAGTTTCTTTCTTCAGCAGTTATTTTGACTTCTTCTTAAATGGGGGTCCAATAGGGTTACCTCTGTGAGTGAGCCCACTTCTTCACAACTTATCCATTTCCTTCTTTCTCCTCTCATTGCTCTCTCCGTCAGTGAGAGCTTCCTCAAATAGACCTGCCTCTTGAGTCTGCTTTGTGCTGAGCTATTCCTTGAAACCTGTGAGACACTCAAATCCTCTTGAATATTTGGAACCAGGTGCATCATGTGTAGGAACATATGCTTTGAGGGTCACACGCAAGATGTGACAGAGAAGCACATAATCATAACTGATGAAGGAGGAGCGTTTCCAAATTTTGCTTTTCCTAATTTCCAGAGATTCACTTGGAGAATAGCAATCATCATGTTTTCTGCATGACATATCTTGCCTGCACAGGAGCAGTCTACCTGTGTTTTTCCCCAGCAATGCCATTAAAAGTCCACCACCATTCTTAATTTGGTCTAGTGCTGTTTCCTAATAAGTTGACTAGAGAATCGAATTGCAAGATGATGACATAATTACAAAATGACTAATTTTACAGTGTTGCTGTTGAGAAAATTCATATCGGAGTGGTGTATGTTTAATTCTCCAAATAACTCAATATATTATTACATTTTTTGATCGGATATGAGACTGATTGATGGTATGCAACGCAATGCATGCTCACAATGCAAACATTTCTCATATATTTTATGTGATTTTTAAACCCTTGGGGAGATTTTGTCCTTTTGTTTTCTTCGTGCTTCCCATCTCCTGGGCAGTGCGAGAAGGATTTAGATATTAGCATGTGAAACCCATCCATCAACCATCTCAAACAATGCAATGGCACAGATAAATGTTTCCCTGTGTTCACCATCCATGGGGAAATGAAGTCTCTATTAAGTGACTCAGTCTCTGGGATGCCTGGTGTTCCCTGACAAGACTGATACAGGTCAGATTCACTGCATTCATCACTCAGTGTAAATCCATTTAATTCACTAGCCATACTTCAGGGATATTTTTGCACTCCTGGTGTGAGCCTAAAACAACACCCTTCCTGTCTTGTATAATAAAACTAAACTATATTTGGGTTTCAGCTGTCCTTTTTAAACAAGGGGGGGAAGGGACCTCACACGTTTCTGAACATGACATTGGTTTATGATAGGACAGAAGGAGAGTGTCCTTAATTCACCTCTGATAGTGTCTATATGAAACACTGGATTCCCTTTGGTGGTACAGTATACTTCTATTGAGCTATTCACCCGGCCAACATTTTTTTAAAGATCCAGATCTATAAGGTGGATTTGGGTGGTGTGAGCAGGCAGAAGTAAAAACCAGCAGAATGAAATGCATATCATTTTTTCCTCTCATAGGAATGCACATTAATTTCTCAGGGCAAGATTTTTTTTCGGTTAAGAGTTGGCGACAGAAATCTCTTCAAGGTGGCAGGCTTTCATAATTGATTAAGAAAGACATTTGACCATTTGCCAAAGCCCAATTTAATGATATTCCAAATCATTAGTGATCTGCTAAAAATAATGCATGCTTTATAAGTAAATGATGATGATGATTTTGATAATTGTTGTTGTTGTTGTTGTTGTTGTTGTTGTTGTTGTTATTTATATGCCATTCATCTGACTGGGTAGCCCCAGCCACTCTGGTCAGCTTCCAGCAAATTAAAACATCATATTCTTTTTTGGGCTGCATTCAGTGAAGCCATTTGCTTTTCCAAAGCCCTTTCCAATTGCATTTCTACCAACAAGTTTGCCTTCAACAACGAGAAGGGAGCACAATCTCCTTACCTGTTTGCCCCACTTCCCCATCAGGGAGTGTGAAGTGGTGCAGAGCAGCAAATAATAATGAAAATTCATATTAATTTTATTATTTGTACCCCACCTATCTGACTGGGTTGGCCTAGCCACTCTGGCTAGCTTCCAGCATATACAAAAACATAATAAAACATTAAACATTAGAAACTTCCCTATACAGGACTGCCTTCAGGTAGTTGTTTATTTCCTTGACATGTGGCAGAAGGGCATTCCACAGGGTGGGTGCCACTACCGAGAAGGCCCTCTGCCTGGTTACCTGTAACCTCACTTATCACAATGAGGGAACCACCAGAAGGCCCTCGGAGCTGGACCTCAATGTCTGGGCTGATCAATGGGGGTGGAGATGCCCCTTCATGTATACAAGGCTATATTATTGTTATCAGGTAAACAGGCCTAAATTATTATATCTAATAATTTAGATATTTAACAATTGATGGAATGAAATAGGCTGAAGAATTGACTCATGTAGCTTTCACCCCACCCCAACCCCAAAATCCCATTTTTTAGAAAAGGACTGAGTCTCACACCATCTTAAATGTGTGGCTGTCACTGGAAAGGTCAGTTTTCTTGAATTATATGCAGCAGCAGTGCATGCTGAGGTGAATGGCGAACAGGAACCAGCTATTGGGAGAGAGAGAGAGATTTGCAGCCAGTGCTGTGCATGCAGACATTTGCAAAAAGACTTGAACTTCCTCTCCTCAAACCCTTTGGAGAAGATTTTGAGGGTGTGTGGAGGGCTGCCAGGGAGAGGAGGGGGAAGTCCCATTGCACAAGAGGTATCTGTACTTCCTAAATCTCATTTGAAAGGGAAAAGGGAAACATTGCTGTCTTCCTGCCTGTTCTTCACTGTGTGTATAACCTGGTTTATGCACGACCCCATATCATAACAGAGAACTGGGCATGCAATGGCTAGAATACTTCATTCGAGGTCCACTAAGCAGGTTGGCACTATTATCCATTCATCTGCCACACACAGTAAGGTGATTGCCTGCCCACAAACAGTAGGATGCAGGTTACAACCATGATGCCACTATCCACTCTATGTGCATATGACAATGGGGAAATTTCTGGTGGATTAGATTCATGATCTGGTTATTCTTAGTATCCTGGATCTCACAGTGACCAGCCAGCTTCCTCTAAGAAGCTGGTGAGAAGGGTGTTTTAGCAATAGCCATCCTCAGGGCTCCTTTTCAGCCAAAACTCACTGGAACTCAGTTCCGGCACCTCTTAGGTGGGCGCCACTGCCATTATAAGAGAACAAGGGAGGCATTCATGGTAAGTTCTGGCACCTCTTTTTCTAGAAAAAAATAGCACTGGCTATCCTGCATTGTGTCCAGAACAAGTGGTTATAGTAGTCTCTGACCACCGGATTTCTATTTAGCTCTAATCTGTAAAAGGGAATGATGAATCCAGAACTTTGTGTTGTTCCATTACAATGTCCTTGAAGCTTTCCCCATGACTATTGGGCAATCTGGTCCCCATTCACCTGCCATGGATTTAATAGATTCTAATGAAAGCCAGAAAAGAGTTCTGGTGAGACTAGCAAAATATTCTGGGTGTTGTGTGTGGCAATTTGCGTCTCCCGAAACTTAACTGATTGGCCAAAGTTTGCAAACCACCAAGTGCACCTCTGGAACAACTCTTCATTTAGGTTTGCAAGAGATACAGCCTTAGTAGCTGAGAGCCAGTTAACATTTTGCATAATTTTGAGGAAAAGGAAAAGTCAGCATGAATAGAACTGATAGAAACATTTTCACTCAGTGTGCATGACTTCTCAAGCTTAAATAATAGAAGAGGCTTTATTTATCCGAAGTGGTGATTTTTCTCAAATACATTAGCTGCCGCGCGGTCACGCCTTCAAGGTTCATTAAGCACTATTCATCAAACATTTAAAACCAGGACTCTCCAATAAAGCTGAAATAAGAGAATGTGACAATCAGTAATTAAAAAGAAAATGGAAAGAAGTGCATTTCCAAAAGCCTGAGTAGCTATCTGATGACACAAGCTAGTCAAAATAGATGATCTGATCTTTGTAATGCAGGCTTGATATGATGATGGTGGATGCATGTTTCTCTTTCGTGCTTCCACTTTATAAAGCTTGGGGCTTGGATCTATTTTAATAAGAAAATCCCTTTCTCTTGTTATATACTCTCCCCTACACTTGTTGGTTTCAACCACTTTTCTTCCTTTTTTAGAAATTGTTTTTATTTGGTTTTACAAATACAAAATTATAAACAACAAATTGGGGGGAAATATCCATATAGAGAGATTCCTTTGAATCTCTGGACTTCCCCCCACCCCCTTCATGGGGTCCCAATTTAAACATTTATTACTACATCTTCTTCCATACTCCAGTTTTTTATATCAAACCATATTATCCATGGTAATTGTCACACTACAGGTGAAATAAAAATCCTGCTAATGTTTCCATCTGCTTACAGTGGTCTCCTAAATAAATTATAATTTCCCCCATTCTTTTATAAAGTTTTTTATCCTCTTGGTTTCTGAGTTTTCCAGTCAGTTTTGCCACCTTGCATAGTCCATCAACTTTGTTTGCCACTCCTCTCTGGTAGGGACTGTTAGGATTCTTGCTCTGTATTTGCAGTCATGGGATTGTTGTCTATCACATGACGGTGTATGTTTTCATTCCACAGAGTGGGAAGTGACTGAGACAGGATGTTTGGGTTACTGTGTTCCGTGAAGTGGGACTATTGTCCTTTGTTCTTTCTCTCTTTGCTGTCTGATGAGAAAGAGGAAGGAGCTAAGTCAGAATACTCCGAGTGTATTATATGTAAATAAACATAGATTAGCCAAAATGCTGAGCTATTGAGTCTGCAGGATTGTAATTGTGCTCATGCCTTTTGTATCAGTCACTGTGATGTTCAGGCTGAAGAAAGCTTTTGAAGCTCCCGAATGACCGACCAGAAGGGAGAGAACGTGCCAGTCAGGCATCTGTCTCTACCAGGGTCCTACATGAGAGTAGGGCGATCCTAATAGGGACTTTGTCTTCTTTCCATCTCTGGGCTAGTAGCATCCAAGCAACTGTTGTTCCATACATAAAAAGTCTTTTTTGTTCTTTTGGGATTTCAGTACCTGTAATTCCTACTAGGAAAAGCTTCTGGTTTCTGAACAATGGTTATTTTGAGCATTATTTTTTCCATTTCATTATATATCATCTCCCAGAAAGTTTTTATTAGCTTACAAGTCCACCACATATGATAAAAGACATTTTCTTTTTCTTCCAAACACTTTTCTCCATTTCTTCTGGTCACGCTAAGGCAGGAGTGAAGAGCCTGGAGAGGGTGGGTGGGTGGGTGGTCACATATGAACCTTCATGGAGGAGATGGTGGGAGCCCAGAGGAAGAGCAAAGAAAACAGAGGAGGCAAAGGTGGAAAGTTGACATAGAATAAATGGTGGGATGGGGAGGAATCCTCTGCAAGGAAGTGGTTCAGACATCTGGCAAGATCTTCTCCATCCCAGCAGCCCATTGAAGTGGAGGGAGACAACGAAAGAGGAGGAGTGTGTGAGAAAGAGAAAATTGAATTACTGACATAATGTGGTGGGGTCTGGGTATCAAGAGATTTGTCACCTATCATTCTACATGCTGGCAAGGAGTATGATTCATCTCACCAAATGCTCTTGAAACTCCTATATATATTTTGCCTTCTCGTTTATACTACAAGGAAAGGGAACCGAATATACAGTGGTACCTCGCAAGACGAATGCCTCGCAAGACAAAAAACTCGCTAGACGAAAGGGTTTTTTGTTTTTTGAGCTGCTTCGCAAGGCGATTTTCCCTATGGGCTTGCTTCGCAAGACGGAAACGTCTTGCAAGTTTGTTTCCTTTTTCTTAACACCGTTAATACAGTTGCGACTTGACTTCGAGGAGCAACTCATAGAACGCGGTGTGGTAGCCTTTTTTGAGGTTTTTAAAGACTTTGGTGATTTATGAAGCTTTTCCAAAACTTTCCCGACACCGTGCTTCACAAGACGAAAAAAATCGCAAGACGACAAAACTCGCGGAACGAATTAATTTCGTCTTGCGAGGCACCACTGTACTTCAGGGCATTCATGACCATGGCTCAGAGGCAGAGTTTGCCAAGGGTAATTGGCAGTTAAAAGGATGAGGTACCAAGTGATGGGAAGCTCCTAGCCTTGACACCTTGAGGAGCTGCTGGCATATGACACTGGATGACCTGTACAAATAGTCTGACCTTCTATAAGGCAGCTTCCTATGAACCATGGCCCTCCAGATGTTGTTGGACTCCAATTCCCTTCAGCCTCAGCAAGCAGTGGCCAGTAGTCATGAATTATGGAAGCTGGGCTCCAGCAACATCCAGAAAACTTCAGGTTCCTCCTCCCCATTATAAACACCTGCTTGAGGTAAGTCATGTTCCTACACAAAGAAAGAAATAGCAGCTTTACATTGAATAGACTGATTGTCTTGGAAAGCTGTAATCTTCGCTGTTCTGAATTCATTTTTATACAGGAATGGCTGCTGAATGATACAGATTTTTCTGGTTCCACTCATTGAAAGATATTCTTTGGTGACTTGAATAGCATTCTGAAAATAAAAACCATGGGCTGAGTTATTTGAATGTGAGGGAATAGCGTGTTCTCCTTAACAGAGAGCACGTGTTGCGGTTGGGGAACAGGCCACCCTGCCATGACTAGGCAAATTAATCTGCAACCATGGCCTTTAGGGTTAATTGGGTTGCTGGGGAATATTGATTGTTACCAATTTGGAGGAGGAGTCAGAAGCTATTAAATAGAAGGGCCAGACGTAGGGACGTCCTCTTGGCCATTTTGCATTGGATCACATGGAGCGCTTGGACAATCTTCTCATTGTCTGGTTACATTTCTTTATTTCTTTATTTCCTCTTTCTTTTTAATCCTCTCTAGTCCCTTAAATAATTTAATTTCCCCCTTTTCCTGTTCGATTTCCCACCCCACCCCTTACCCTGCCCAGTGGGAAGATTCTCCCTGTATCTGTGGCTTGCCTTTCCCAATAGGGAGAGAGCCCCCGTTAGGGGCTTTCTTTCGCAAAAAGGTTTTCCCCATTTCTCTTGTTGAAATTGTGGAGCTAGTCAGGGCTGTTCCCAGCTTAGCTGGAATCACTTTCGTTTATAGTATCCCCAAAGGTTGGTTTATTTTGAGTGTGTGCAGCGCTGTTGGCCAAATTTAAGCTAGCCTTGGGTGGGAGCACTAATTTGAGTTCTTTTAACATTGCTATGACATTCTCGCTATAGGAATGTATCTGCTTGCAGGCCCAGTTGCTGCTAATGTTTATCTGAGGCAGACAGAGGGCCCCAGAGGCTCCCTGTGCCTCCAAGGACTATGAGCACTCTGTATATGCTCTTGAACTATGCTGTTTCTGAACAAGTTTATTTTCTTTAAGTTTGTTTTGCCCTGATAGTGGCGACTGCCATTTTAGAGATGAGCCATTGTGGCTTAGTGGCTAAAGTGTAGGACTAGGACCTGGGAGACAGGGTTAATATCCCCCTCTTAGCCATTGTTATAACAAAAAATAAACTGCTCCTTTTGGGCTATTCTGTTGCTGGGTAGTTCCGCCCATCTGTGATTAAAGAACTTTGGATTTCTTGAAGGGGTGCTTCCCTCTAAAAGGGCAAGCAGGGGTACCTGGACAAGCTGTGGGCTAGCTCAACTCTGCTATTTCACTGAAAACATTTATGCCTGGCCTAGCAGGTGATCATAGGGCTTTGCCCTAGAATTCGATGGCCTGGAAGCGTTTCCGGCCTGAATAGTGTCCCCATGTGGTCCATGAAGCATTGGTTTCACTGGGTCAGCGCATAGTGCCGGTAATGTTTAGGTTGCAGGATTGGTCCCTGTATGGGACAGCTGCATGCTCCCCCATTGCTCTACCTGGACACTTAGGTCCTTTTGGTGGTTACCTCACTGCGAGGGATGTAACGGGCGCCAAATTGCAATATGCAAGTGGGAGAAAGCACCTTTGCGTGCCTGCATTGCAGTTTGCTCTGTGCGTTGCAGAGCATGGCGCTGCACGGGCTGCAATTGCATTGCATTGCATTGCGTGAGAGATTTGCAGTTGCATTGCACGGAGGGTGTGTGCATTGCATGGAGGGTGTGTGTGCATTGCACGGAATGTGTAGTTGCATTGCACGGAGTGTGTTGTTGCATTGCACGGAGTGTGTTGTTGTACTGCACGAAGTGTGTTGTTGCATTGTACGTAGTGGCTTGTTGCATTGCACGGAGTGGCTTGTTGCATTGCACGGAGTGTGTGTGTGTGTGTGTGTGTGTGCATTGCACGGAGTGTGTAGTTGCATTGCACGGAGGGTGTGTGCATTGCATGGAGGGTGTAGTTGCATTGCACAGAGTGTGTTTTTGCATTGCACAGAGTGTGTGTGTGTTGCACAGAGTATGTAACTGCATTGAACGGAGGGTGTGTGCAGTGCATGGAGTGTGTTAGTTGCATTGCATGGAGTGTAGTTGCATTGCATGGAGTTTAGTTGCATTGCATGGAGGGTGTGTGCATTCCAGGGAGTGTGTTTTGCATTGCCCAGAGTGTGTAGTTGCATTGCCCAGAGCATGTTTTTGCATTGCACGGAGTGTGTAGTTGCATTGCACGGAGTGTGTAGTTGCATTGCAGGGAGAGTCTGTGCACTGCACGGAGTGTGTTTTTTGCATTGCACAGAGTGTGTGTCTGGAAAGGAAGCTGGCTCGGCGGCAGCTTTGTCGGGACTTCTTTAGGGGTTCTGGCCAGCGTCGGCCCTGTAAGTTTACTTATCATGATGGCAGCACAAGATGCCCCCTGCCCAAGCGGGGGCTGGAAGCTGGCAAGCAATAGCTCAATACCTTTTGCCCATATTCCCATTTTATTTAGGGATCCAGTTGGATATCGTTGCTAAAACATACCACTTGCCTATGGAGAAGCTGTCTGCCTTGAAGGAAGTTATTTTGTAATACTTCCTCTGTAGCAAGTGATGCTTCATCAGATCCGATCTTGCTGGGTCACTTAATTAATCTTCCCACTAGGCCAGGCTGCCTGCGGCCTGAGGTCCCCTTACCTTTGTGTATGCCTACCAAGTGTGGTGAAGGCAGATATTAGGCGATGGTAGCAATTCCTGAATGTATGCAATAGTAGTTTGCCATGGCAGGATACCTTGAACCCGCACAGGGATTTTCAGGTTCATGCTGGTGCTGCTGGATCTTTGCCCTTTGGTTTTTATTTCAAGGGCTGCTGGTGTGCAAGGCTATGGCCTCAAGCCTGGTGTGGTGAGGCAATCATGTGACATAACTTTTCTTGAGTTTTCCCCATTGTAGCAGTTCACATGTGGCCCGAAGAGTTCAGTGACCATTGGATCTGCTTTTGGTCTGATAACCAGGTAGTGGTGAGCGTCTTGGCAAAACAGTCCTCACGCTCTAGCACAGTCTCCGCCCCTCCGCTCATGCTTTCGAGCTGCGCCACTTAAGGTTTAATATTGTGCTTTCTACTCTCCAATTTACGGGATCCTCTAATATTGTCACTGACACTCTATCCGATTTTCAGATGAAGCGCTTCAGATCCTGGGCTCCAGACTCAGCTATTGCCAGACTTTTCCAGACCATCTGTGGCATTTTGACAACAACATTTTGACCTGGACCTGTTTTAATTCTCTTCCTACCTTTTAACCTAATGTACCGAGCCTATTTTGGGCCATTATATACTTTATACACACCCGCATTTTAGATTCTCGGCGCTGGCAACTAAATCTTTACATTATTGTCTTAGGGTATTTAAATATCATAACGCCAGTAATATCGCTTTGAATTTTGATTGGTTGCTTGTCTCTAGCATTTTTTGTCTTATCCTTGCTATGGCTGTATGTTATTGCAATAAAGGTTGATTGATTGATTGATTGACAACAATTAGTGATTACAGAAAGCAGCAGCTTCCATTTCCCCTTCTGCTTTTACCTCTTATGGGAAGGCCTGGATGGATTTCTTAGCCTTAAGCTGGCAGTTCTCGGTCATTCAGATGAATTAGCCCCCATCCTCTGAGCAGATCCAGCAGTATTTGGTCCACCTGCTGCAGATTGGGCATGCGGTTATAACTATCAGAATTCAGTCCGCTGCAATGTCTGTTACACTGAAGCTTTATTTTTCAGAGACCCTTGTATAAAGTTTGTAGGGCGCAGGGCCTTGGAAGGTTGGAATAGGCTCCAACCTCATAGGACAGTGGGCAGGAAGTCAGTCAATTTTTACCTATGCAGTATCTGCAACAAGTTAAAACTTGTCTGCTGGTTAAAGATCAAGGCGAGACTCCTTTCAGTAGTCCATTGCATTTTCGCACTGAGGGTTGGGAAAATGGTTGTTGGAGCCAGCACGGGGCTGAGAGTCTGGAGGCTTATTGCTTCAGGACTTTTCCTTATCCTTTGGAGCTTGTCATTAGAGTTGGGAACTCTAAAACAGACTTAGTGGGCAGGAGTGCCACAATCAGGCTTCCCGCCACAGGTGAGGAGGGCCCTTGCCCAGTTATGGATAACAGAATATTTGGCTTTTTATTCCCTGGGGGCTGGCCCGCTCCTAGTGCATGAAAATGGGTTCCCATTAGCCAGGCATCAATGTGCTTACATCGTGCACCAGTTATTACGGCCTGCGGCTTGCTTACCGCTGAACGCCTCATTCCTTACGATTAGGTGCTGCTGCAAAGGCTGCACATTGGGGGCCTGTCAGTAGACAGGATTGTGAATACGGGTCATTGGAAGTCTGACGCTGACAAGGGTTATATCAGGAAGTGTCACAATGATGTCTGTGCGGATGCTTGTCTGTTATTTCCTTTTTTTTTTTCATAGGAGCAGCTGTGCACATTTGGGGCACAGCATTATACACTGGGCTGGCAAGCGCGCTGACGAGTCTGGACTAGGGCGCCATCTCAGTCTTCCTGCCCATGTGAACCTATACTGGATGTCTAGATGGGGAATGCTTTGGGAGGAGATCCTTCCTTTGGTGCGGTTGAGTGTGACCTGTGCAGGTCCTCCCGCAGTGCTGGTGGTACAGCTGGGCGAGAATGTTTGCTGTCTTCCTCCAGCATAAGTTTGCATTCCCGCATGCAAGAGGGCTTGGATTGAGTTGATGGCAGCTCTCCCTGGACTCAAAATAATTCAAGGCATTGGTTCAAGGTGGTCTGGAGGGGGGTTGGAGCACCTGCCCCCTCCAATGTGCAAAGATATTCCATTAAGGGAATCCAAGGATTTGCCATGCTTTTGTCGACCCCTTTCAAGGGGTAGGGCCACGCAAGAGTCCCCTGGAGCATTTGGGGGTGAGCTTGAGTCTGATCCTGGTTCATTGCTCCCCCACGCTATTTATTTGTATTGACGATATGGTGGGGCCCTGTCGTCAGTGCTGCCCTGCTGAGGTCAGGTGCAGCTAGTCGGGAACCAATGCCTAGACAAACTACCACCGAGCAGGCCAGAAAGCATGTTAATAAGGCGGTGGACAATAGAATAAAATAAATAAAGAAAAGAAATAACAAATAAAATAGGTCGTTGCTTTACGTGGTTCTGTAATATTGCACCCTGCTATTTTTCTTCAAGGCTGTTCCCCTCTTTAGGGCAGATGGGGTGCATCTTTCCCCTATGGGGAACGACACCTGGCGGGATGCGATTGCCTTGGGATGCATTGCTCCCCCACAATGTTTGCTGGTACTGACGATATGGTGGGGCCCAGTCGTCAGGGCTGCCCTGCTGAGGTCAGGTGCAGCTAGTTGGGAACCAATGCCTAGACAAACTACCACCGAGAAGGCCGGAAAGCGTGTTAATAAGGCAGTGGAAATAAAATACAGGTCGTTGGAAATCGAATGCATTCAAAGGTTATGTTCGTTAACATTATTGGTGTCTGACAATTTTTGCTTGTTTTATCTTACACAGTCATTTAGGATTGGGGCTGCCACGACGGCAGCTCACTGGGGATTGTCAGCCGCCAGGATAAAGGATTTGGGCCGTTGGAAATCGAATGCGTTCAGAGGCTATGTTTGCTAACTTAGTTTACTCTGTTTGTTTATGTTATGTCAGGTCAGGCGGCTGTCCGAGTGTGGATGGTGGGGCACAGCATCGTCCATTGGGCCGGTGTCGCAGCACGTCAGGTTGGTGTGGGTCCAGGTCTTGGCCTTCCTCCGTATGTTCAGCTGTCCTGGCTATCCAGACGAGGAATGCGTTGGTCGGAGCTCCTGCCGCGGATCCAGAGCCAGTTGCTTCGGGAGGGGCCGCCATCGGCTATTGTAATACAGCTGGGAGAGAATGACCTGTTTGCTATGGACTGTTTTTCCCTGCGTGCTGCAATTTGGACGGACCTGGGGACATTGCAGGCAATGGTGCCTTCAGCTAAGATATTTTGGTCTCAGCTTTTGCAAAGATGCGTGTGGAGGGGCAGTCGTTGCCCAGTCGCCATTGAAAGGGCCAGAAAACGCATCAATTCTGCTGTGACGCACAGGATTGCGGAGCTGGGTGGAGAGGTTATTTCTCACCCCGCGATTCTTTTTAAGATGCCATCCTTTTTCCGAGATGATGGTGTGCACCTTTCTGCTTCAGGGAATGAGGCTTGGTTAGGTGCGGTGGCTGCCAAGCTGAGGTCTTGGTTGGGGCTGTGAGTGGTTTGGCGGTGAGCTGGAGGCTCCATGGCGGTTAGGCATTGGTTAATTGGTGCTTGGAGGGGTAAGTGCCTACCCCTCCAAATGATGCGGAAAGGGAATTCCGTTAAAGGAATCCAGGGGCTTGCCATTCTTTCGTCCTTGTCCGTGGAGCCGGACTTGGGCCGTGCAAGCCCCACCGGAACATGTGGGTGAGAAGTGAGGACTTGTTTCCCGGTCTCCCTTCTCATCCAATACGTGTTTCCCACGCTGGCTTCCGGTGGAGTCCGGAAGGGCCAGCTCTGTCCTTGAGGGCCAGGACAGATAGTCATAACCAATGCCTAAGCAACCACTCACAATTTTTTGTATTTTGAATAAAGTTGTGGCCAAAATTATGCCAAAAACCTTAAACAAAAATTAAGTGTGAAGTGTGTAATTATTTGGGGGGTGGAACTGTGGAACTCAACACGCAAAGCGTGTTCTCCTTAACAGAGAGCACGTGTTGCGGTTGGGGAACAGGCCACCCTGCCATGACTAGGCAAATTAATCTGCAACCATGGCCTTTAGGGTTAATTGGGTTGCTGGGGAATATTGATTGTTACCAATTTGGAGGAGGAGTCAGAAGCTATTAAATAGAAGGGCCAGACGTAGGGACGTCCTCTTGGCCATTTTGCATTGGATCACCCGCCCTCCCTCCCTTTAATAGGGGGTTTTTTTATTTAAGTGGATAGCTTGACCTTGCTATGCCTGTCATGGTGTCGTTCGCCTTGGTGCGGGGGCACGGTAGGAATTTTGCCATCTGGCTGATTGGCTGGTGCCATTTGGTTTTTGCCTACTGCGTAGCAAATCGTCACAACTTGTAAGGTTGGCGGTTAGGCATTGGTTAATTGGTGCTTGGAGGGGTAAGTGCCTACCCCTCCAAATGATGCGGAAAGGGAATTCCGTTAAAGGAATCCAGGGGCTTGCCATTCTTTCGTCCTTGTCCGTGGAGCCGGACTTGGGCCGTGCAAGCCCCACCGGAACATGTGGGTGAGAAGTGAGGACTTGTTTCCCGGTCTCCCTTCTCATCCAATACGTGTTTCCCACGCTGGCTTCCGGTGGAGTCCGGAAGGGCCAGCTCTGTCCTTGAGGGCCAGGACAGATAGTCATAACCAATGCCTAAGCAACCACTCACAATTTTTTGTATTTTGAATAAAGTTGTGGCCAAAATTATGCCAAAAACCTTAAACAAAAATTAAGTGTGAAGTGTGTAATTATTTGGGGGGTGGAACTGTGGAACTCAACACGCAACTACATTTATGATTCCTTAAGATGGTGGTAGTGGTGAAATTCCTGCTCTCCAGTGTCTGACAGATTTATGTGTATCTCAGAAATTCATTCTATTCAGTAAAAATATCTTCTTTTGTTCTTTGTGGATACTGGCTATCAGTCTGAAAGGTTGAAGGTTGGCAGTGTTACCACATTAGCGCAGCAAATTGTAGATAGAATGCTGTACCCGCTGCAAAGTATAGAGCTGCCTTCTCTGCAAAATGGAACATGGAATATTGATATGGCCCCAAATGGCCTCCCTTCAGTGAAGAATAAACTAAGAAACCTGAAACTGAGAGTCGAGCTATGATACTGCTGAAGAGTCAAAATCGCATGGAAATAGTCTGGGCAATACAATTGTATGTACTCTCACATGCAGCATAGAGAAAAATGCTTGTGTATAAATATGGTTTTATTTATTCATGCCATTTCCAAGTTGCTCTTCTTCACAGATTATCCCACTTTTGACTGGGCCACAAGCCATTATGTCAGCTATGAATGGCATATATATTTGGGAGACAGAATACATTTTCATTTTATTGTCTGGAAAATTGCTAAAGAGGCTGTGTGTACATGACATTTTATTCTAGAATATTTTATTCTACTTGCTTTTTCTATGTGGATCACACACTATCTCGATCTATTGCATATTTTTTGCCCCTGAAGCAGGTTTCATTCGAAAAATAAAAGCTCATTTCAGATTGATTCTCCAAAACAGATTCTTGAAAAGAGATGAAAGCCAGGAGGGGTGTAGCCACACCTTTCCAAGTGACATTGTGAGTAGGCTTATTGCAAGACTGCAATCCAAACTTCCTTCTTCATTCACCTTGAGCATGTGCAGGAAGGAAAAAGTGTGGAAAACTTAATTAGGGGAAGGGGTTTCAGAGATAAACCAAGTAACCCCATTTAGTTAAGTAAAATTGATTTAATTGACATGCATACTAATCAGTGCTGGATTTACATATAAGTTAAACAAGCTATAGCTTAGGGCCCCAAGTGATTGGGGCCCCCAAAAAATTATGAGTCTTTGTAAATTGTGTTTCTAAAGGAACTTTTGTTATTGCCAAATGCCAATGGGTTTGCATTATTAAGTTTGTTATGAATAAAAAATCATTTTAAGTTAGAGCTTAATAATTATTTCACTATTAATATATTTCTTGTTAATTGTATTTCACTATTAATATACTTCTTCTTAATTGTATTTCAGTTCAACAATTATTTTGATAAAATACATACAGTGGTACCTCAGGTTACAGATGCTTCAGGTTACAGATGCTTCAGGTTACAGACTCCGCTAACCCAGAAATAGTACCTCCGGTTAAGAACTTTGCTTCAGGATGAGAACAGAAATCACACAGCAGCGGCGTGACGGCAGTGGGAGGCCCCATTAGCTAAAGTGGTACCTCAGGTTAAGAACAGTTTCAGGTTAAGAATGGACCTCCAGAAAGAATTAAGTTCTTAACCCGAGGTACCACTGTATTTTGTTATGTGCAAATGGCTTTAGATACCTATTAGGTTCATAAATTGCCATATAGTGTATATTCAACACACAAAACAGTGACAATTTGTTGTCAGCAAAGGACAGCTGGAGATATAATGGGCCCCATTACCTTCAGTAGCTTAGGGCCTCATCAAACCTAAATCCAGCCCTGGTACTAATGAAGGTTTAAAATGGAAAAATGACTAAATGTGGATCGCTAACACTGGGGGGGTTTCACTGTGTTCTCACAGACTCTGAGCTCTTGCTGAGTTGTATTCACATCAATGCTTTTCAATGGATTCATCTGGAAAATTGCACATTTTCAAATGTAAAATGCAAATTTTTGTTTGTACTTGATATCCAAAAAATCTGCATTGCCAAATGTGGGGAAGTGTGTGATCTGACTTGGGATCGCATTTGCATGCAAAAAAGCACATGTCGCAGTATCAGATTTGGTTGGTTCATGGTAAACAGCAGACCAAACTCATTTCCCACTCATCCCTGTACTTCTCCTGTGTCCTTTTTACAGCATCCATTTGTTGTAGAAATTACAGAAGTGATAAAATTAAAAGTTGAAATTTGTGTAAGTGAAAGATGGTATGTGAAGTTAGTGTTTTCAAAAGAACCACGAGAGAAGGACAGAAAGACATGTACGCAGGAGGTATTGCGTGGCAAGGTCCCAAATCCTCCTGAGATTTTAAGCAATAAAGACACATGAGACCAGTATTTTAGGTTAATGGGCTGAAAAGGCCACAACTTTATTGGTTACAGAATGAGTGGTATTGGCTTAGGCATTGGAAACTAACCGACTATATCTGACTCCTGCCCGTCTGCAGGAATCTCGTAAGGGTAAACCACCAGTAGGGGGAGCCTTGCTGATGCACATCAACTAGGAACTCCCCCAGGGTCACCTCTAGGGGCCCTAGCCCCCCGTCTGGGGCTTCAGACAGAGACCATGCTCCTTGGATTCCTTTAACGCAGCGGTTCTCAACCTGTGGGTCCCCATGTGTTGTTGGACTACAACTCTCATCATCCCTAACTAGTAAGGCCAGAGCTCAGGGATGATGGGAGTTGTAGTCCAACAACATCTGGGGACCCACAGGTTGAGAACCACTGCTTTAATGGAAGACCATTGAATTAGGAGGGGTAGGTGATGGGCACTACCTCCCCTCTCCTTCAACCAAATACTCCAATGCTTAACCGCCAAACCTTACAAAGATTTGCTGCGAGGTAAGAGAAAAACCAAATGGCTGGTGCCAATTTGCCAAGTGGAAAAAAATCCTACCAGGCCCCTTCGACAGGTGACCAACCGAGGTCCATAGGGGCTATCCCACCCCATGTGCGTGGGTCAGGCTTGCGCCCAGCCCACAACATCACCTCCCCGGGAACGAGAAATGGCTTTGCTTTAACAGTTAAGGACATAGGAAGGGAGGGAAGCTAAGAAAGTTACTATGCCTGAATCATGGATCAATAATGATCCATAATGAATTGGGGAGGAGGGATGTTTAAAAGTACTTTCCCCCCAAAACCCAGAGTCCTTTCTGTTGGGGATAATTCAGACTGAAATCCCCAGGTGTCAAAAAGCCTATTTATGTATGCTACTACTGCAGCCCTTGTTTCGTTAGCCCTAAAATGGAAAACCAAAGAAGAATGGCAACTTAAGTTGACAGAATATGCACAACTTGCAGACTTAACATATAGAATATAAGAACAAGAACATGTGTTTAAAAAATATTGGAAAACGTTTATTGAATAGATGGGAAATAATTGTGTACAGCTGAAAATGCTGGGAGCAGTAAGATAAATTCAACGGTGTAAATAAGTTTTGATGGATGCAATAATGGAATACTGAATGGCATAGGTTTTGTAAAATATGCAGGGATTTATGTTATGTAAAATGAACCATGGAAAGAAAAGAAGGGAAGTTATTGGTATAAGGATGTAAAATGAGTATTTTAAATTGCAAATCAGAAAACGTAATAATAATTATACACACAAACACATAGACACACACACACACACACACACACACACACACACACACACACTATGCCTTGTGATTTATCTAGCTTCTTGCTTATAAATGTATAAATGTTTGTGCGTTTGTTTGTTTTTTCATATTTGGGGTGCCATCATGCAGCTACTTGCTCATTGAGGTTGTATTGCGCTGCCCTTGCAACGCCTAAATAAATGTCCTGCTGGACTGACTATTGGAGTCTGGATGTTACTGGTTGCCCAGGTTGGACCCAAAGGGCATTGAACCACAATATTTCCCCAACACTGTGTTGTGTACATATAGTGGATAACCGATGCACAAAAATCTGTTTCAACACATAGATCACCCCATTTCTGTACACAGTCATCCTGACTTGAATTGAGATTTGGTGTGCTTGATTATAATAATCATTTAGGTTGGACATTCATATTGTGTGTTCCATTTTTATTTTTCATGTTGTTGTTGCTGAGCACTAACATCACAATCAGTATTGTGGTGTAGTGGTTAAGAGCGGTAGTCTCCTAATCTGGGGAACTGGGTTCACATCTCCGCTCCTCCACATGCAGCTGCTGGGTGACCTTGGGCCAGTCACACTTCCTTGAAGTCTCTCAGCCTCACTCACCTCACAGAGTGTTTGTTGTGGGGGAGGAAGGGAAAGGAGAATGTTAGCCGCTTTGAGACTCCTGAAGGGGAGTGAAAGGCGGAATATCAAATCCAAACTCTTTTTCTTCATCATCATGTCAGCCTCACACTATTTGATTCCCTCAGTTCCTCTTAATTTTCTTATTTCTTAAAAAAATATATATGCATTTTAGCCATAGTTCACACTGCTGAATGATAATTTGAATTTCCTTTACTCCATGAAGGGCAAAACAGCTATCGCAATAGGAAACATAATAACACATTCTTGCTTGTAGTGATAATAACAGCAAATCCGCTTATATTCGTGGGGTGGAAATGATATGTATCTGCAGTTTGAAAAATAAGTTAATTTTCTGCAAACTTTCCCCTTCCTTTTTTTGTAATTACAAACCTGATATGTCTTTTCCCTTCATTTAATTTATGGAAATCTATTTGCTTAGAAACATGTTATGTATAGCTTTTCATAGAATCTGTGCTGTAGACATTTAAGAACATACCCAGGTGTCTCCAAGGATTCACAGATTGCAAATAGGATTGTTCTACTCTTTACCCTTTGTGTTTGAATTTGCATTTCAATTCTCAGCGGTTAGAGAGATCTAGCCTTCTCAGAGACATGTGACTGAATGAATGTAGGTTGTCTGAAACTAAGTTAAAACAGTATACATTTGAGTTTTTTATATTTAGGGAGTGTACTTCAGAACAGAACAGACTAGGCACAGCAAATGGATAATAATGCGAAATTCTGATGGGAAATCATGATGGGAATAAGGGGAGGATATTTTAATCTAAGTCACAAAAAATGAACTTCATTTTTATAAATGTTAGCTACACAGTTGCAATAAATTATTTCTTTGTGAGCTAGAACAGTAGTGTTAGCAAACAGACCTTTCACATGAAAAATTTATTGAAGCCCCAATCCAGGTAATTGTTTGTAGTTAAGGCTGCAATTCTATATGAATTTGCCTGGGTGTAAATCCCACTGAAGTCAATGGAATTTACTTCTGGCTAGACATATATAGGATTCCACTGTAAGTCCCTTTGATGAGAGAATTGATCATTCACCAATCTCATGGATTCCATTGGGACAAAAACTTAATTATGCTACAATGAAGCTCTGGATTAGCAGCATACAGCTTTGTAGCCAGCAAACCATAAATGAATAAAACAGCAATCAGAACATTGAATAACGCGTTGGTGCCAAAATCATTAATTTATTTTTATTACTTTTCCATTCCATAGATGTGTGCTCAGAAATCATTTTAAACCTAGTTTTATGTGGCTGACATCAAATCAAGTCATACAAAGAGATGACCCATTGAAATCAATGTATTTAGGTTTGTCTGTGGGTCTACTCTATGAGTAATATTGAATGTCACCCTTTATATTCAGAAATTTAGCTCCAGAAGAACTCTGGTTTTAACCATGATGAGTTCTGCTATGGTAAACAGTTCTAGTGATATAGAAACCCCAAATCTGGAGGATAAATTTGGCAGAAGATGTTTTATAAGCAACTGTAATCCAAATATAGATGAGTACCTCAAGGTTGCTGCTGGGGATTGTTTTATCAATGTGCCTTTGCGGATGAGAAATGTCATGAGGAAGGCAGACCAATGAACCAAAACTGAAAGCCATGAGGAACTGCGTGTATTGTTTTGCATATAGGTTATTAAGGCATCCCCTGCACTTTGAGGGACAAAAACACACATCAGATAAACCAGAAATCCAAAATGCGGGGAGACAGCTCATGTCTTGTTGTGTCATCCAAACATTATAGCTCAGCCTTCCATAAGGTGAGGTGTCCAGCAACCCTTGTCCTAGGTTCACTATAGCACCCTCTCTGCCATAGGAACCTTTGAGAACCAGGTAGTATTCAGGGGGAGGGGGTATTTGCACTTTTATATGAAGACCATTCGTACACCAACCACAAAGTAATGAAAATAATAAATAATAATTTTATTATTTATACCCCACCCATCTGGCTGGGTTTCCCAAGCCACTCTGGGCAGCTTACAAAACATTAAAAAGTGGTAATACATTAGGCATTAAAAGTTTCCCGATACAGTGTTGTCTTCAGATGTCTTCTAAAAGTCAGATAGTTGTTTATTTCCTTGACAACTGACATCCACAAGGCAGGCATCACTTCCAAGAAGGCCCTCTTTTGCCTGGTTCCTTGTAACCTCAACAGCAAATATCAACCAGCAAATCTTGGGAAGTCCATGCTTTTGCTCTAGTCAGTGGTCTTCCTACTTAAATATTTTTTAAAATAGTACGATAAGCCTGTACCTAGAAATTCCTGAATAATAAGAAATATGGAGAGAAGCATCGGCCTATTGTACTGGGGAACTAATCAATAAGCAATGTTTTCTCCAGAGACACAGGCCAAAGTGATGTTGGGAAGCCATGCACATGAGGTCATTCCTTAATCCTGACAACCTGAAATGATTTCCAGGTTTTGGATGCTAATGAGAATTGCTGTTTTATTAAGTGCCTATTGGCAGGGACCTGTTGGCTTCCTTTCCTCTGGAGCATTGAGAAAGTATCATTAGCACAGGAGTGTTTGGCCATGAAAACAGTATCTACGCATTATAGATTACGGTAACTTACTTCAGCTAAATTCAAAGCAGAAGGAGTATTCAAAGGACAAATCGTATCACAGAATAATGGAAATCACCATGAGTGCAACTTTTAATTGGACTGGAAGATGGTTTTGAAATTGAAGATGAGAAGAAAGTCTCCATGAATTTGTCTAAGCCCATCTTAAGTGATCATCAGTATCTTTTCTGGCAGGCAGTTCCACAATTGAATTATGCACCTTGTGAAGATGCAAACATCCACCAATATGGAGGATTATCATTCCTCTAGTTCTGGAGCAGGATGAACGCATGATTCACACCTCTAGATATAGTGGTTTTGAAGCACTGAAATCACACGCCTACTGGTCCACCTTGGGAGCAGGATATTCAGTCTGATGAAGCATTGGAACAGGGATTTCGTTATTCATAGTCTGGGATATATCACATTAAGTTTTACTTTCTGCTTTTTACATGAAAGTGCCTATTAAAGAGAAATTACTCTTCTTGCCTTATCCCCCAGTACATATTAGTCATGAGTAATTTAAAGCACATTTCATTATCCATTCCCTGTGTGAGTATTGCTGCTCTGGAGGCCATGGGGGAGGAAGAATGAAGGTACATCTCTCTGCAGAGGATAACCTCTCATAACAAAATCCCACTTAATGATTAACGTTCTCCTTCCTATATGTATATTTTTCCTCTCGGCAATAAATGAGTAATAAATAATATGCACAATCTCAGATTAAATTGCATATCACTGACTAGTTTCTTGTAGTACTGCAGGGGGTTGTCTCGAATAGATTTTTATTTTTATTTTAGGTGTGCCCATGGAGTTCATAAATCCTTTTCAATCAGAAGCTGGCATGCCAACAATATAAAACAGTGTTGCTGAATGTGGAAATATAGCTATGTAATCCATGTAGCAGCTAAAGGTACAAAAAACTGATAGTGTCATACATTGATCTAGAAGCAGGGACAGCTGATTATTTTAATTTTGGGTCCGTGACCTTTTTCCATGTACGTATTCATAATTCAGTTCTGTTCCTGCAGATTTATCTGCAAATCTGCAGATTTAAAGTAAAAATAAAATAAAAATCAGTATATCAGAGTTATTACATGTATATTTTTGATCAAATTCTATATTTAAACAAGTACTGTATTTTGATACATGTGAACAGCTGAGAGTCATTTAATAATAATCAAAAAAGTGTAAAGATTAAATTCCTCAAAAATCCTAACTAAAGGGAATTAAGGTCCAAATTCCAAATTCTCACTCATCCCAATAATGACTTATTATCTCTCAGATTGACAGTATACCAACCCAGTGAGAGGATAATGAGATAATCCTGAATGGACTCAATGGAGGACATATGGGGGAATTGTCACTAAAAATAACAAAGACAGGATAATGTCAATGACTGTGCTGCCTTCATGGGCCAAGGGGCCTACGCGAGAATTTCCATGTCTGCAGCTGCAATATTGTATGGGCAGTCTATCCAGAAAATAAATTGTATTTCAAGGAGTTAGTGATATGAGATGGTTATCCTTCCTGCCTCTGTTCCTTAAGTTATTTGATGGCATGAAGAACAGCATTTAATGCCCTAATTAGTTGGAAGGAAGTGATAGTGCTGGGTACCTTCTCTGATGTCGTTTTGAGAAAGTGAGACATTGGGAGGGGGTGGCTAATGAATAATCTGCACGTAACCAGACGTGGGTGGCGCTGTGGTCTAAACTACAGAGCCTAGGGCTTGCTGATCAGAAGGTCGGCGGTTTAAATCCCTGTGACAGGGTGAGCTCCCGTTGCTCGGTCCCTGCTCCTGCCAACCTAGCAGTTCAAAAGTACCTCAAAGTGCAAGTAGATAAATAGGTACCGCTCCAGCGGGAAGGTAAACGGAGCTTCCGTGCACTGCTCTGGTTCGCCAGAAGCGGCTTAGACATGCTGGCCACATGACCCGGAAGCTGTACGCCGGCTCCCTCGGCCAATAAAGCAAGATGAGCGCCGCAACCCCAGAGTCGTTCACGACTGGACCTAATGGTCAGGGGTCCCTTTACATTTACCTAATGAATGATCTGTACATAGCCAGTCGGGCAAACCACATAGGCTAGCTAGCTATAAATCGGATGGTTTGGGTGGGGCAGAGTTTTTGAGAAACTCATGCACAGACTGATCAGCTGCAGAGCCGTGCAACCTGAAACTACCTGGGGGAGTCACTTCACTGCTACTTGTGGGTTTTCAAGTGGCAAATTGAAGTGCTTGCTTGGTATGTATATATTGAACCACCTTGCATTTGGCAAGACAAATATTCTTGTAGGCGACACCTCCACATCCTCTGCGGTTGATCTGCGTTTAATTAGATCCATGATCTACTGTATCCGGGATCTACTGTAATGAGAGAGAAAGAAAACATTAACCATATTGGCCTGAGCTTCTGGATCACAGTATTTGTAACACCAGACATTTTCCAATTTATATAAAGCTTTTTTATATATAAAAAATCCCACAAGGGTGATTACAATAAAAATAATACGCTGCGTACAACACAAACAGGACCAGCCAAAGACATTTTGCTGCCTCAGATGAAGCAGCAAATGTCACCCCTTCTTCCATCCCATGGTCAAGTTATTTTGGCATCTGAGGCTGAAAAGCCCAGGAGTACAAAATATAATAATGCTAAGTAATAAAGGATTTTCTGCTTTGTTATGACACTCCAAAGCATCAGCCTGGTGTGGCTGCCTCACTTTATCAAATGATAGGACCAGCCCAATTCTAATTGCTTTCAAATTAGCTCTAGTTATTTACATTTGCTGTTGTTTTAAGCTGTCACAAATATTGAGAATGTGCTTTGTGCTTCTAAACTGAGACTTAAATCTTGCTGAAAGGTAATTTATTGTTTCGTTGTGGAACATTTTATCCACTGTGTGTTCATATTTCCTCCCATTCCCCCCCCCTCACTGACATGGAATCTCCATTCCCTGTATTGACTGTACTATAAATCCTCCTGTCATCTTAATCACTGCCATTAAGCAATTGAATTAACTTTAATTTGTCATTGGTGATAAAACTGTTATCAGTGATTTCATTTCATAATCATGAACAGCGAGAGACTGATCAAGGCTGGGGGGCAGATGCTTTATGGTGTTTCTAAATCACATTTGAAAGTAGTTTCTGTCCCCCCCCCCATACAATTACAAATATAGAGTAATGGAATATTAAGCTGTTTATTTCAAGGTGGTCCTTAAATGCCACTGGAATCTCTGTCAAAAATGATGCATAATTGCCACTAGGAAACCACTGACATTTAATGGATGTCTTGTGACCCACTAGCACTTAGCTGGCAACCCCTTAATAAGCTTCCAAATGACATTTCTCATTATTTATATGACTGCATATCATCGTCAACTGGAACTTTGTATGGCTATTTGCTGCAGGTAGCAACCTCAGTGGAAAGTTGTTGAAGAACGCAAACAAACCAGCTTTGGAAGTGTTTCAAAGAATGGAGTAAAATCTAGGGTACTGGCTGGCAACTCTTTTTAAGTGGAGCTTAAATGCTGAAAGAAGTGCTAAGGATCAGCAGCATTGGTTTCGTTCATCGATTGAGGTTGAATCCTGACAAGACTGAAGTACTGTTTTGGGGGGACAGGGTGTGTGTGGGTGTGGAGGACTCCCTGGGCCTGAATGGGGTAACTGTGCCCCTGAAGGACCAGGTGCGCAGCCTGGGAGTCATTATGGACTCACAGCTGTCCATGGAGGCACAGGTTAATTCTGTGTCCAGGGCGGCTGTCTACCAGCTCCACCTGGTACGCAGGCTGAGACCCTACCTGCCTGCGGACTGTCTCGCCAGAGTGGTGCATGCTCTAGTTATCTCCCGCTTGGACTACTACAATGCACTCTACATGGGGCTACCTTTGAAGGTGACCCGGAAACTGCAATTAATCCAGTATGCGGCAGCTAGACTGGTGACTGGGAGTGGCCGCCGGAACCAAATAACACCAGTCCTGAGAGATCTGCATTGGCTCCCTGTACGTTTCCGAGCACAATTCAAAGTGTTGGTGCTGACCTTTAAAGCCCTAAAGAGCCTCTGTCCTGTATACCTGAAGGAGCGTTTCCACCCCCATCATTCAGCCCAGACACTGAGATCCAGCACCGAGGGCCTTCTTGCGGTTCCCTCATTGCGAGAAGTGAGGTTACAGGGAACCAGACAGAGGGCCTTCTCGGTAGTAGTGCCCACCTTGTGGAATGCCCTCCCATCAGATGTCAAGGAAATAAGCAGCTATCTTCTTTTTAAAAGAAATCTGAAGGCAGCCGTGTTTAGGGAAGTTTTTAATATTTAATGCTGTATTGTTTTTAACACTTGATTGGAAGCCGCCCAGAATGGCTGGGGAAACTCAGCCAGATGGGCGGGGTATAAATAATAAATTATTATTATTATGACTCCTTCAGAAACCAAGATAGCAGCAAAGGGTCTTTCCCCCATCTCTCCCTACTTTGAAGAGGTTTTTAGCACTCTCTTCCCCTTATGTTTAAGCTCACCAAAACAGATGATATATCATTCGTGCAATTGGACATTCTTCAGGCACTCTGGCATGCATAGGATGGGAGGTTAAAATCTGTGTCCCCTGCTGCAGTCTTGCTTGAACGGGGGGCTCTGTGCCTGTTAAGTGCATTGGGGGCAAAAGCACCATTTGCACAAATGGAAGCTTTTTTCCAGCGAAAATAGCAGAGGCCCCATCCTGGATCAGGACCATAGTCAGGGATTTTTTTTCAGCCGGAACTTGACGGAACTCAGTTCTGGCCCCTTCTCAGGTGGGCGCCATTCTAAGAGAATGAGGAAGGTGTTCATGGTGAGTTCCGGCACTTCTTTTTCTAGAAAAATAGCACTGACCATAGTGATAGGCAAAGAGTTGAACCTCCTACAGTCCACATCATGGTCCAGATCCAGATTAGGAATCCTACACTCATTATTTAGCTTTTCTGATTCCAGACCCTCCAACTGTCCCTCTTTTCCAGGGATGTCCCTGACTTAGATAAGCCATCCCAGTTTCTAATTTGATCCCAGAATGTCCCCCTTTTCCTTAGGATGTCCCTATTTTCATTAGAGAAATCTTGGTGGGTATGGAGTTATCCAGCCCCCAAGCTGTCTGAATGCAATCCTCTATAGGGAAGGTTTTTTTAAATGATTAATGTTTTATTATGTTTTTTATATATGTTGGAAGCTGCTCAGAGTGCTGGGGCAACCCAATAAGATATGTGGGATATAAATAGTGAAATTATCATTATAGAATGGGACGTTCCCATTTTCATTGGAGAAATGTTGTGAATCTGTGAATAGCCTCTTGGCCCTGAGAAACAGGCCAATGAAAGTGAACGGCTGAGGTTCAGAATGTTGTGGAAGAAGCTTTGTTGTTCTTCATACCAAGTTAGGAATAATGGATTAGAAGGGGGGAAAGAGCTTAGAGAAAAACGAATTGGAAAGTCCATTCATAGTGAAAGAAGGAAGGAACAGTAGCTTTTTATATTGGGGAAAGTGGGGGACTGAGCCCTTTTTCTGTGGCTAAGACTGCAAAAGGAGACAGTGGCCAAAATTCATCCCTGAATTTCTAGGTGGACACAGGGTCTAAATAATGGTGCAATTTGTTCTATGCTGCAAAGAGTTGACTTTGGGCTTCTCTTCTCAAACAGCAGCTATGTAACTCTTTTAGAAACTCTTTCAGCTGCCAACAGAGGTCTGCTGTTGAAAGAAAAAAATGTTAACCCCCATCATGAATGTGTGGAAATACGTGAAGAGAGCAAAAAGGAGAAGTAGCCCTTTGACTCATTCCCCATATTTTTAGTCTCCCTTGAGACCCCAGGAAACAGGCTAGGAAAAAAAGGCCGTAATCCCAAATCCGCTTTCTCTGGAGTAAGCCCTATTGCACTTCCTTCTGAGCAGACATGGATACTGTTGTGTTCTGAATCTGTGCATTTGGCTTGGTTTCTTGAAGAGAAGATAAGGAAATCACATTCTCTCCCATAATGATCTTAAACATGAAAGGAACACTTGGTTTATGGTGATAAACTAGGCGACCCATCCCGTACATCACTCCTTGATAAATTTCGGATGGTGGTGTTTTGTTAGGTAGGTGATAGTTAAGAGAGACCCACTACAAATATAATGCTGTTATGTTTTTACAAAACTGCCAGTTAAACTTTTTTTTATGAGGCTGGTTTGCTCTTTATGACTCTAATAAAAGGAGACTACTATCAGCATACGTCTCTAATGGTGCTCAGTGAGGGAATTGCTGGATCGCTGCAAATGTAATGAGGTGTTTGGGAGTTCATGCAGCAGAGCCTACCAGCTATGCTCTCTCCAAATCACTCCTCGTTAATTGATCTCCTTATGAACTTTAAACAACCCCAGAACATTGTACAGGGTTAATATATGCAATTTTGTGCATGATCTGTTAATTAGCAAGGCGGCAGTAGGAACTTCCATATTACTTTTTTACCTAAAAATCACTGCCACTTCCACATGGCCTGAAACTATGTCTAATGAATGCATGGAGGATGGCAAACGGGCTCACAGCTACTTCATCAAGTGTGCATGCTCAGAGCTTACATGGGTACAAGTTGTACATTTGATTCCAGACAGAATGCGAAGTGCTGGCTATTACCGTTCAAAGACCTAAATGGCTTGGTTCTGGGATACCTGAGCGATCGCTTCCTCCCATAGCGCCCAAGATCGGAAGGATCTGTACTGCTAGAAAGCCAGGTGTTCCCCATCCTATGTTTGTGCATCTGGTTCTTCCTGCCTAAGTGAAGAACCTTATATTTTTCCCTATTGAAATTCCTTTTGTTAGCTTGCGCCCAGTTCTCCAATCTGTTAAGGTCATTTTGAACTTTGATTCTGTTTTCTGCGGCATTAGCTATCCCTCCCAGTAACGTGTCATCTGCAAATTTGATGAGCATCCACCCAATTCCTTTATTCAGGTTGTTTGTAAAGGCGTTGAACAACAACGGGCCGAGGACAGAACCTCGGCCCTCCATATGTTAATGGACCCCAACTCCCATCAGCCCCAACTGGAATGGCTAATGTTCAAGGATGATGTGAACGGTGATTCTTCACTATCTAGAGGGTCACAGGTTCATTGGCCTAGATAAATGATTTAACTCTCAAATCTAACTTTATGCTTCCAGTAGCAAGATGCCCAGGATTCACCCCCTCTTGTTTTCTTTCAACACAATGGAGATAAAACAGTTTGTGGTCTAAAATAACCAATGTTTGCAGCACTTCCCTGCCTGGTCCTCTTACCATGGCATAGATGTCCTGATGAGATGAGTGACTATTACAAGATGAGGCAAGCATTCGTGGGCATCCAAGCTAACCTGCAATTTATCTCCCCACCTCAAAGACAAGGTTTGTTAGAAACAACCTGCTCATTTAGTAGCAGAAGACACCTTTTCTAGGTCCAAAACTTCTGTTGAACAAAATCTCAAGTCACTGTATGACTATATAAATAGCACTCGGGGTTATCTAGCTGCGTGTTTGGCTGTCTTGTCTCCCAGGCTACACAGATAAATGACTTCTCAAGTAATTACAGCAACGTGTCTCTCACCCTGGCGTTGTTTCTCTCTACATCAGAGATATGCAAAATATGCATTTTAATTGCAAGAGGGACCCAGTGTTTCAGCTCACTTATTATTAAGTTCACATTCTCTTCTAAGTGCTTGTTAATAACATCCCTCAAATGAATTTCTTGTTACCCTACCTTAAGCAATTATGTGCTTTGACTTTGATCATGTGTGTACTTAATGTTCAGTGCCTAAAGCACCTCTCAGATACACAGCAGCCTAGCCTTGTTTTGGCCTCTTGGTTGTTCTGAATATGCTGTGTGAGAGAAAGAGAGAAAGAGAAAGAGAAAGAGAGAGAGAGAGAGAGAGAGAGAGAGAGAGAGAGAGAGAGAGAGAGAGATCTGGTAATGAGAGTGAAATGAAGAGGGGAAAGAGGACAATGTCATGGAAAGGATCATTTACCTTTAAAAGTAAAGTGTGTGAAGAAAAGGAATGGGGAAAAAGGGGGGAAATGCTAAAGCCATGCTCTCAAATAGCCTTACCTGAGAGAAAAGGGATGTTCTGAACCCAGGTGATTCTAAAGTAAACCAGACAAATTAAACAGGATCTAAAGCACAGACAAACAAAGTACGTAGATACAAAAGCAGATGTGCCCATACTTGCAATTATTTCTTTCAAATTTGCATTATGGTGTTTAAGCACTGTAATTTATGATGCTATTTGTATTTCATATGAGCTGCTTCAAGGGCGCAGAAAGTGGGCTGCAACTGTAATCAAACAAACAAGTAACATAACTATTCTAATAAATGAATGAATGAATGAATGATTGAAATGCAGTAGTTTAGAAAGAAGCACCATTCGTCTAAAAGGCCACAAATTATTATAAAATGGATGGAAAATGGGAAGACACAACATATTCTTCCACTCTCTTTAATTAAGACTAGAACATTATTTGGTACTTTTTAATGGTAAGTAGTCCCTAAATGTACATTTGAAAGCTTTGCTTTAGGAACTCTATTTTTCAATTGATCTAAATACATAGGAAATGCTCTCTTGGAGAGAAAAGAGAAGCCATAGTCAAACAGCAACTAATCTAGCTGTATGGAATGAGGAATTGGCAGTGGTGATTATTATTTGTTCCAGCAGCAGGTAAGATCATCTGCTGTTAAATTATAAATAATAATGAATCTAAATAAATATTATAAATATTGCTATAAATGATAAATATTATTGTATAAATATTATCAAAATTGTTGAATATATTAGGATGTAAGGAAGGGTGTTCTCCCCCCCCCTTCCATCTATGAAACCCCAGTGCTAATTAAGAGATCAATAAAAAATAATGAATGGGATGATAAAAATGAACCCAACAGAGCGATTATACTGAGAACGTGCCACATAACAAATGGTTCACCCACCCATTATATCACTGCGTGTGACAAACAATGTCTCTTGAAAAGATGGAGGAATAGCTTTAAGAATGATCCATAATTGCACTATCGTTCCACTCTTTCTAAATATAAAAATAAAAGTCTGCTTTCTGTGATTTGAGAAAACACAAGAGAAAATGCAAGAGGATGTCAATTTGATGGTGGTGCCATGCGGCTGCCTGGGAAAAAGAAAGTGGCTCATGTATACATATTCTTCATAGCATTCATACATATCATCATCAAAATCCCAAAGTGTACTTCTTGTAATTGATGGGCAGTTTGCCATGTGTGCCGACATTTTGGTGGGTGGTCTCTGTCACCACAACCTTACACTTGTCTCCCAACCCCCAGCCAACAACAGTCTTGCAAGAATGGGCTGGGTCAGACAGGAAAAGAAATCTGTCTTTCCTTAAAAATAAAATAAAAAAACCCAATTCTGTTTTATTTGTCTCCCCCCCCCCCAATACATTTATTTTGGCTTAGAAATCTCTCACCTTTTTATGTTTAGAAAAAAAGCGGGGAGCAATCATAATCTCAGTATGGCAGAGGACTAAGAGAATATTTAAATAAAAATTAAGATTCTGACTGCTCAAATGGGTGGAAAGGGGGTGGGATTTTTGTTCCTGGGGCTACTTGATATGGAGATGTTTCTAGTCCAGAAGCATTCCCAGTGCGGGGGCCCCCAATGGTGAGTTCATATTCCATCCTTTAAACAGATGGGCAGAGAACTTTCCCAACTCAAATGTAATAGTTCAGCTATGCAGTGCTTTTTCCCCTTAAAAAATGTTTAGGGGTATTCTCATTTTCCTGCTCATATTGAAACACTACCCCTCAATGAGGCCAAACCTAGATTCACAAAATGTTTAGGGGTATGCGTCCCACTGCGCCCCCCCCCCGAGAAAAAGCACTGCAGCTATGAATATCCAGTTATTTGTCTATTTCCACAGCTCTACAGGCCAGCTACACTCGTTTCTTTACTTACTCATTTAAAAAATAACCAGGCCACATCTACATGTGAGAGCCAGTGTGGTGTAGTGGTTAAGAGCGGCAGATCCGTAATCTGGGGAACCGGGTTCGCGTCTCTGCTCCTCCACATGCAGCTGCTGGGTGACCTTGGGCTAGTCACACTTCTCTGAAGTCTCTCAGCCCCACTCACCTCACAGAGTGTTTGTTGTGGGGAAGGAAGGGAAAGGAGAATGTTAGCCGCTTTGAGACTCCTTAAGGTAGTGATAAAGCGGGATATCAAATCCAAACTCCTCTTCTTCTTCTACATATCCTCAAGTAAGCTATTAGACAAACATATTCAGCGAGTCAGAAATGAAGTTGCACCTGAAGGTTGCACAACCTGAAGGAAACTCATACAACTTGATATTTCTCATCTCACTCAGCAGTCCCCCTTAACCCACAAAAGCCACATCTGGGGTAGGGATAGATAAATCTGTCAATTTTGATTTCTTTCACTTTCTCCTTTTTCCAATATTAAGTTCAATTTGCCCCATCTTCACATCTCTTTGTATATTTTTTAAACTCTTGGAGAACAGCTGAGCTGGCCTAGGATTCATGGAAGAACTTCTGCTGTAATGTGATGTCAACAGACCCAATTGCTGCACCGATTCCAGTGAACACCACCTCACCTTCCACTCTTGCTGCCATGAGCAGCACAGCTACAAGTGCAGTCTCAGACCCTCCAAGAGTCCCTATTTTCCAGGGACAGTCCCAGACTGACAGAAGCTGTCCCAGTTTCTGATTTGATCCCGGAATGTCCCGTTTGTTCCATAGGACGTCCCTATTTTCATTGGAGAAATGTTGGACAGTATGGAATAGGATATCCCCAGGGCTTTGTTTCAGCCATAACTCACCAGAACTCAGTTCTGGCACCTCTCAGGTATGCGCCATTGCCATTATAAGAGAACAAGGGAAGTGTTTATAGTGAGTTCTGGCACCTTTTTCTAGAAAAATAGCATCAGACAGCCTTATTTTCATCTGAGAAATGTTGATGGGGACGTCTCTTATTTTCATCAGAGAAATGTGGCAGGGTATGGAATAGGATGTTCTTATTTCCATCAGATCAATGTTATAGTGTATGCAATCTGCCCTGGGGTTTGGATTGCAGCCATAGTCTAGATCAGGGGTCAGCAAACTTTTTCAGCAGGGGGCCGGTCCACTGTCCCTCAGACCTTGTGGGGGCCCGGACTATATTTTTTAAAAAAATGTATGAATGAATTCCTATGCCCCACAAATAACCCAGAGGTGCATTTTCAATAAAAGGACACATTCTACTCATATAAAAACACACTGATTCCCGGACCGTCCGTGGGCCGGATTTAGAAGGCGATTGGGCCGCATCCAGCCCCCGGGCCTTAGTTTGCCTATCCATGGTCTAGATGCAGCCTATAATACTTTAGCTTCACATTCACATTCATTGGCTCCCAGTACATTTCCGAGCACAATTCAAAGTGTTGGTGCTGACCTTTAAAGCCCTAAACGGCCTCGGTCCAGTATATCTGAAGGAGCGTCTCTTCCCCCATCGTTCTGCCCGGACGCTGAGGTCCAGTGCCGAGGGCCTTCTTGCGGTTCCCTCACTGCAAGAGGCCAAGTTACAGGGAACCAGGCAGAGGGCCTTCTCGGAAGTGGCGCCCGCCCTGTGGAACGCCCTCCCATCAGATGTCAAAGCGATAAACAACTACCTGACATTCAGAAGACATCTGAAGGCAGCCCTGTTCAGGGAAGTTTTTAATATGTGACGTTTTAGTGTATTTTTCATCTTTGTTGGAAGCCGCCCAGAGTGGCTGGGGAAACCCAGCCAGATGGGCGGGGTACAAATAATAAATTGTTGTTGTTGTTGTTGTTGTTGTTGTTATATATATATATTAAAAAGTCCTGTGGGAAAATGATTTTATTTGGTGCAAAATGTGGAGAAAACTTCAGCTGCTTTTTCAGCACTATATGGAATACTGGGAAGGACATGCTATTCCCCCATGTGCTTGTAAATGAAGGCTAAAAGATGCTTAATTTTGACAGCAGGTAGCAATTAGCACTTCCTGTGATGCATGCTTAAAAGGGTAACATATATTTTTCTGCAAAGAAAACCCAAACAAGCCCAGACAATTCAGCTCTAGCAGAAGACATTAATCTAATATCTGGATATTGACTTCCATTCATTTAAATTTAAATGTGTGTGATTGAGCCGTGCAGTAAAACCAGCTCACCGATACCAGCTGGCATCCTGATGGCTTTTCTTAAGCAAGCAATGGAATCGATTTAAATGTGTAATTGACAGTGGCTCTAACTAGCTGCTGCGGAGGACTCCAGTCAGACTGCTGCTGGTAGGGTTTCATCAGGTCCAATTCAAATGCCGCACAGCAGATGACTTGTGGATTAGACCAAGGGAGCAGTCGAATGTCCAAGAAGGTGGCATAAAGCAAAACTTAAGCTGACATAAAGTTACACCAGAGCCATACTCTGTTGCCACTGGGGAAACAAGTCTTTTAAATTGTTGGCAACCATCTGTCTTGAGAGACAATGGAGTGTGCCTCCAGAGGTGAAGTCAAACCACTGGAGAACCACAGTGCCTGCTGGGGCTTCAGTGTAACTGCTGCCTCTCACACTGTTTTTTGCAGTGTTCTTTCTGTTGGTTTCTGTTTCCCTCACTGAGCAGCTGCTGGTAGTCACAGGACTATGTTTTCATTCCACAGTCCAGATACTGTTGGATTCCCACGGGCAAGGGAGATGGGATGTGATGTTTACTGGTTTCCTGTTTCCTTTGTACTGTCGTTTCTTTGTTGAAGTTGCTCTCTGCTTCTCACAGAGG
Source organism: Podarcis muralis (assembly GCF_964188315.1). Lineage (NCBI taxonomy): Eukaryota > Metazoa > Chordata > Lepidosauria > Squamata > Lacertidae > Podarcis > Podarcis muralis. Next base: position 90,499,025 of record NC_135658.1, read on the forward strand.
CAAGATGTATATTTGTATGCTCTCAGCATAGCTTAGAAATAAAGTATAGCAATGTAGCCATACCTGCCTCATCCTTTCGTTGTGGACTCTGGGTTATACTCTGCTGGGCTCAAGCCAAGATGAGCCGTATCAGCTTGGAGGACCAGAGCTGAATTTAACTAACAATTTCCCCCCTTTTATTTATTTCTTTTTGACAAAGTAATAATCCTAAATAAATAAGAATAAAAATGTTCACCCCACCCCTGACACCATTCCATTGTAACTATCCAGCCTCCCAAAATTTCAACACCTCTTGTGATGGTTTGCCCCTTCCCATTCAAATAGTAAAAATTCTACAAACACCTTCCATATCTCCTTGAAACCATTTCTCCTGCATATTCCCCGCCTTATCTTAATGACACATGTTAATTTATCATTAATAGCTATATCCCACACTTCTTTATACCATTTTCCCATTTTATATTCTGCTTGCCCCTTCCACTTCCTAGGTATCATAATTCATGCAGCTGTCAATAAATGTGTGAGCAAGTCCTTCATAGCCTGCGAACCTTTCACCCCATCATAAATTGATAATAATGCTACCTCTGGACTTTTGGTCACCTTTAACCCAGTGATTTCTGTTATCTCCTTAAACACCCTTTGCCAGAAAAATTGTACATACTTACACCCCCACCACACGTGAACATAATTCCTGGTTTCCTGTCATCCTCTCCAACATAACACCGAATATTCCTTTTTTATTTGACTTAATCTGACTGCTGTTAAATACAATCTCCAGACTAATTTACAGTATAATAATTTTATTTCATGCTTATAGACAGCATCAGATTTACGTATAAGCTAAACAAGCTATAGCTTAGGGCCCCACGCCACTGGGGGCCCCCAAATTTTTTTAAAGGAAAAAGCAAACTGGATGTACATTTCCAAAATATAAGATAAAAAGCAAATAAAATAAAACCTACATGCAGCAACAGTGGCAAATGGCTTTAGATGTCTATTAGGTCCATAAATTACCATATAGCATATATTCAACACAAAAAACAGCAACAATTTGTTGGTGACAAAGGACAGCTGGACACATAAAGGGCCCCATTACCTTCAGTAGCTTAGGGCCTCATCAAACCTAAATCCGGCCCTGCTTATAGACAACATTTTCAAAGTAGGATTCTCCCATATTTTCTCCCAGCGCGCTCTCTCTCTCTCTCTCTTTCTCTCTCTCTCTACCTATCTCTATCATCTATGTATTTTTTCTTCTTTTTTCTTTTTCTTTTTGCAGTGTTAGCAGCACTGAAGTGACCTCTCTTGGAGTGCAAGCCTTTGTTAGGATTCTTCCTCCGTGTTTGCAGTCATGAGATTGTTTTATATCACATGACGGTGTATGTTTTCATTCCACAGATTGGGAAGGGATGGAGACAGGATGTTTTGGTATTACTGTGTTCTGTGAAGTGGGACTATTGTCCTTTGTTCTTTCTCTTTGCTGTCTGATGAGAAAGAGGAATAAGCTAAGTCAGAATGCTCCGAGTGTATTATATGTAAATAAAGTAGATTAGCCAAAATGTTGTGCTACTGAGTTCTATTACTCAAACTGAGAATGCTCTGTGGATCCCTAAGTGTGCTGATGCTTCTTAGTATCAGTTGCTGTGATGTTTGGGCTGAATAAAGCTTTTGAAGCTCCCAAACGATCGACCCGGAGGGAGAGAACTTGCCAGTCGAGCATGTGTCTCTACCAGGATCCTACACGAGAGTAGGACAATCCTTGGCAGTGTCTATGTTTTTTTTTTAATAGATATTTTTTATTGCGTTTCTTTTCATAGTTTTGTATATTCCAAACAGTACAGAAAAAACCAAGTACAAGAAACAATTTTTTTGATTTTTTTTAACAAAAGAAAAAGAAAAAACCTTAATAAGGTTATAGATATATAAAAGTTCCACTTTCCGTAAATCCCCATTGGACTTCCCCATACCTTCCAGATCTGCATTCTTTGTAATAACAATGTCAGCAATTTGTTACCTTATTTCAAACCTTATTACAACTTTCAATTATTATGTCTCCGTGTTCAATATATTGTATCTCAATTTTGATACCTTTAAAATAAACATAATATGTTTGGTTCACTTTGTCTTCTTTTCTCCTTTGTCACTTGTTTTACCATTTGCTTAATCATATTTGCTAAAGCATAACATTTCCAATAACATGCACTATCTTAGGATTCATACAACTTATAATATTTTTGCAAATAGTCTTTAAATTTTTTCCAATCCCCCTCAACTGATTCTTCATCCAAATCTCGGATTCTGCCGGTCATTTCAGCTAGTTCCATGTAGTCCATCAACTGCGTCTGCCATTCCTCCAACGTGGGTAAATCTTGTGTCTTCCAGTTCTTTGCAATGAGTATTCTTGCTGCTGTACTAGCATACATAAACAAAGTTCTGTCTTTCTTTGACACTTTCTGGTCTACCATGCCCAGCAGGAAGGCCTCTGGTTTCTTAGGGAAGGTATACCTAAATACCTTTTTCAATTCATTATAAATCATTTCCCAGAAGGCCTTCACTTTTGGGCAGGTCCACCAGAGATGAAAAAATGTCCCTTCTGCCTCTTTACATTTCCAGCATTTATTATCAGACAGGTGATATATCTTAGCTAGCTTGACTGGGGTCATGTACCACCGGTATATCATTTTCATAATATTTTCTTTCAGGGCACTGCATGCCGTGAATTTTATTCCGGTGTTCCATAACCTTTCCCAGTCTTCAAACATAATGTTATGTCCCACATCCTGTGCCCATTTTATCGTGGCAGATTTAACTGTCTCATCCTGTGTATTCCACTTAAGCAGCAAGTTATACATTCTCGATAGTATCTTAGTTTTTGGTTCTAGTAGTTCTGTCTCCAATTTCGATTTTTCCACTTGGAAACCAACTTTTTTATCCATTTTAAAAACCTCTTGAATTTGAGCATAATGTAACCAGTCTCGCACCTTATTTTTTAGTTTGTCCTGGCTCTGCAGCTTCCAATTGTCTCCAATTTTTTCAATTATTTCCCAATATTTCGGCCATTGGGCCTCCATATTGGGCCTTTTTCGAGCCTTGGCCTCCATCGGTGATAGCCACCTCGGGGTTTTACTCTCTAATAAGTCTTTGTATTTCATCCAGACTGCAAAAATTGCTTTTCTCACAATATGGTTTTTGAACAATTTATGAACTTTAACCTTGTCGTACCATAGGTAAGCATGCCAGCCAAAAGCATTATCAAAGCCTTCCAGATCTAGGACATCAGTGTTTTCTAACAAAAACCAATCTTTCAACCAGCAGAAGGCTGCAGATTCATAATATAGCCTCAAGTCCGGCAGGGCAAACCCCCCTCTTTCTTTCGAGTCAGTTAGTATTTTAAACTTTATTCGGGGCTTTTTGCCCTGCCAGACAAACTTAGATATATCCTTCTGCCATTTTCCGAAGCATTCCACTCTGTCCATGATCTGTAGGGTTTGGAATAAAAATAACATTTTCGGCAATACATTCATTTTTATAGCTGCAATTCTACCTAACAAGGAAAGTTTCAATCTTGACCAAATTTCTAAATCCTTTTTAATTTCCAACCAACATTTTTCATAGTTATCTTTAAATAAATTCAAGTTTTTGGAAGACAAATAAATCCCTAGGTATTTCACTTTTTTAACCACACTTAATTCTGTTTCTCTCTGGAACCCCTCTGTTTCTGTAGATGTCAGATTTTTGGTCAAAACCTTAGTTTTTTGTTTGTCAACCCGACCAAACTCTGCTATAAGTTCTAACACTCTTTTTGTACTGGGTTCTGGCTCCTGTAATGTCAAAACTAAGTCATCTGCAAAAGCTTTCAATTTATATTGTTTCACTCCGACCTCTATCCCTTGTACCAACCGGTCCTCCCTAATCATGTTCAGCAGCACCTCCAGGACTGAAATAAATAAGAGAGGGGATAGAGGGCACCCTTGTCGTGTTCCTTTTTCAATTTTAAACTCTTCTGTCACCACATTATTAACTATCAGTTTAGCTTTTTGCTCTGAATAAATTGCCTCTATTCCATTTTCAAACCCCCGTCCCACTCCCATCCCTTCCAGGTTTTTTTTCATAAACATCCAAGAAATGTTGTCAAAGGCCTTCTCCGCATCAATAAAAATTAACACTGCTCTTGTGTTAAGGTTAGTTTGCAAGAGTTCCAAAATGTCAATGATGTTTCTAGTGTTTTCATATAAATGTCTACCAGGGAGAAAGCCTGCTTGGTCCTTGTGAATTACTTCATTTAAGACCTTTTTAAGTCTACTTGCCAAAATGTCTGCAAATATTTTGTAATCCACATTCAGGAGTGAGATGGGACGGTAGTTCTTAAGCTGGGTCTTTTCAGATTCTGACTTAGGTATCAATGTGATGAAAGCTTCTTTCCACGTTTCTGGTGCCCTCTTCCCATCCATGATCTGGTTGCATACCTCCATCAAAGGTTGCATCAAGTAGTCCTTCAGAGTCTTATAATATTTGGAGGTAAGCCCATCCGGGCCTGGAGATTTGCCTAGTTGCATACTTTGAATGGCACCTTCAATTTCCTGTGAAGTTATTTTAGAGTTCAAGATTGATCTTTTATCTTGAGTTATTTTTGATAATCCATTTGTCTTTAGGAATTGGTCTATCTCAAATTCTTTCTGAGGCCCCTGTGCGTAAAGTTCTTTGAAATATCTGTGGAAACACTTCCTAATTTCTTCTGGTTTCTGAACCATTCTCCCTTCAATCTCTAGATTTGTAACTGTGTTTAACTTTTGTCTTTTTTTCAGCTGCCAAGCTAGCAGCTTTCCACATTTATTTGCTGATTCAAACGATCTTTGCTTCATCTGTTTAATTTTCCATTCGATTTCTTGATTTATCAATTTAGAATATTGTGCTTGATGGAATTTGATTTCTCTCAGCACCTCTTTTGGCTTTGGGTTGGTTCTCAATTTTTTCTCTCCCTGATGTATCTTCTCCATTATTTTGTCCTTCTTTCCATTCCAGAGCTTTTTCTTGATTGTGTTTTGTTGTATGAGAAACCCTCTCATAACAGCTTTGCTAGCGTCCCAGATCATTCTTTTTTCTACTGTAGTGTTCAAATTTATCTCAAAGTAGTCCTTTAACGTTTTTTGGGCCTTTTTCACAATCTCTTGGTCTCTTAAAAGGGTGTCATTCATTCTCCATCTGAAGGAACCGGTTTGAGTAAGTCTGAATTCTAATTTCAAAACGTTGTGGTCGGAGCATGTTTTTGGGCAGATTTCCACCTTTCTGGTCTTGGGTGCCAGCCCTCTAGACGTCCAAATTTGGTCGATCCTTGTCCAAGACAGGTGGGCCTCAGAGAAGAAAGTTCCTTCTTTACCTAGGGGGTTCTTTGTCCTCCATATATCAATCAGATCCAAATTGTCAATCAGTTCAAAAAAGGTTTTCGGCAGTCTGCCATCTGATGTTAGGTTTTGATTTTGAGACTTGTCCATATGTGTAGACACCACTCCATTCATATCTCCCATCATTATGATGTTGTTATAGTCAATATAGTCCAGCATAGTCTCATGCAGCTTCTTGAAAAATTCTGATTTCCCGTCGTTTGGCGCATATATTCCTAATATCAAAATTTTTTCTCCTTGTGTCTGAATTTCAATCGCCAGAATTCTTCCTTGTTCATCTTTAAATACAAATTTTGGTGCCAGGCTCTCCTTGGCATATATCACCACGCCTCTTTTCTTGACCTTGTCTGATGAAATAAATTCTTGGCCTAGTCTTTTATTGACTAAGACTTTCCTGTGGAGCCTGGTCACATGGGTTTCTTGTAAACAAATAATGTCCAGTTGTTCTTTCTTCAATATGTGAAATATTTTCCTTCTTTTTTCCGGGGAATTTCCGCCGTTTATATTCCAACTAAGTAGCTGCAGAGACATCCTGTACTATTTTGTTGCACCTAGAGTGGTGTATCTTCTTTATCCTCTGATCCCGAGGGTGTAGAACCTGGTCCACCTCCAGGCGGTATCCCAGATTGTGGTAGAGGCCAATGTGCTGCTGCTTCTTTTTGGAGATCTTCTCCGTGGTCGTGCAGGAACTTTTGTAAGTCCTCTGGTGTTCTTATTTTTACCTTCTTCTGCTTATAAGTAAATGATAGTCCTTGTGGGAACTCCCACCTGTAACGAATTGTGTTGAGTCTCAGCAATCTTGCCAGTTCTGAGTAGGTGGCTCTCAAGTCCAATAACTGTTTTGGTATATCTCTGTAAATTTCCACCCTTCTGTCCTGTATCTCCAGTGAATTTGCAAAGTGTAGGCCTAATATTTTGTCTCTCTCTTCCCTTGATCTCAAAATTATCAAACAATCTCTGGATCTGTCCTTCCTTACCAATCTTCCCAGTCGAAAAGCTGAAACTATTTTAAAATCACTTTCTTCCTTTATGTCCCAGAATTTTGAAAATTCTGTTGTCAAGAATCCAATCAAATCTTCTTGTTCAATTTCTGGAATTGCCCTCAATCTGAGGTTATTCTGACGATTTTTCAGTTCTACCATAGAGAGATAGGCTTGCTGTTCACCAATTTGTTTGTGCAGAGGCTTGACTTCTCCTTTAACTTCCTCGACCTCTTTTTTAGCTGCCGTTGCTATTTGAATAGCTTCCCCAGCTAAATTACGGTTTTCTTCTGTTGCTCCTTGCAATTTTTCAATTGCTTGTGTATGCTGGGAAACCTGGTCAGTCAATTTCTGGATCGAAGATGTAGCTTGGTCAATTTTTAGTGATTGGTTGTCAACCTTTTGATTTAAAGCTGCCAGTTGCTCCAAAATTTGTTTCAGAACTCCCTCAGATCCTCCTGCTGCCATATCTTCCTCTGCAGGATTTTTGGGCTTTTCGGCTTCTGCCTTTTGTACGCCCAGCACAGCTGGAACCGACGATCTGCGTCCCTGAGACAAAGTTGTTTGTACAAGCTGTGCCTGCTTTTTTTCTTTTTCCTTCTCCTTAGCTTCCTTAGCTTTGGCTGCTCTTGTCTTTCCTGTACCACTCATCAGTCAATGTTCAAGGTCAAATTATTGTTGTCCCATGGGAAAGACAGATCCAGTTTAAAAACAATCCAATGAGAGAGAATAAACATAAAAGCAATTCCCAGGCCTTTATATTTCCAAAATCCTCTAGGGGGAGTGCAACCAAAGTTCAGAAAGAAGAAGGCAACTTTTCCGCCATTAAAGTCCCTGTTATGTTAAAAAAAAAAAACACAATAGTCCCAGAACAGTAATAAAAAAAAGTCCTGCAGAGTATTTTTAACTTTTAACAAAGTTTCAGAAAGGTGCCTGTCACTTGTATCCAATCCAACTTGTTTAAGCTCAAAAGTATCACTTACATCTCTAAAAGTTTGTAACAGTTCCGCAGTTAAACAGTTTCCCCTCCGGCAGCCCGACGATTTGGAATTTAACTTTCAATAGCCCCTAACCGAGGGGGGTCACTCCAGTTTTTCTTTTAAAAGTTTACTCACAAGAAAGTCTGTCTTTCCTCTTTAGCAGTCACTTCTGAAAGTGCATGAAAGTCCCTCTTTAACGCTTCCCTTTTCAGCTGCTTTCCGCTTCTCAGGTCCTTTGCTTTGATCTTATAAGCAGTACCGGAAGGCGGACTTCCTTTTTATCGTCTCCCGGTTTCAGCCAATTTAAAGAAAAATTTGTTCCCCGCATTTAACGTCCTTACTCACGGGTTTGTTGTTTCAGCCAGATCTTTTAAGGAAGAAAGGTCGACGCTCATCTGTGACAGCCGCGCGGCTTCGCTTCCGCAGAAAGAGCGATGAACTCACAGCACCGCTGCCCCTCCTTCACTCCGGAGCCCCTTACGGGGTTCCTTCCGTGATTTCGGGGTCGTTCCAGGTGCCCGCCGAGTCCCACGGCCACGGGCTCACTCTGCCCGTGGTTTTTCTTAGTGGGTCGTCGCTGTGCCGTAGCAAAACGACCCTTTCCTGCGGAGCCCCTCTTCAGAGATCGAAGAGGACCGCCATCACAGTTTCGCGCCGCCTCCGGAAGTCCTTGGCAGTGTCTATGGAGGTTTGTGGTTGCCCAGAATACAAGACCCTCCTCTCAGTCTTGCTGATGTGGACCGAAAGAAAGCAGAGCAATACATCTGGCATTAGCTTAGCTGCAGGAGCTGATGGAAACTGGAAAACAAAACACCATCCAACCGTCTTAGGGACTGCATTCCAGATTGGTGGGGAGGGGGTTACTTTGTAGCCTTTTCTTCTCCTGAAGATAGTGTTTGAGTTAACTACCCTTTTCGCCAACTTAATTTGCATTGTCAAGTCATGTGACCGAGCTGAATGAGCTTAGGATGCAGTCTAAGTCCGCCCACCGCACTGGTCCTACTCGCATCACGCCCCCCCCCCCCGAAGTACACAACTAAAGAGCTGGAACTTTGCATAAAGGAAGGCTACTCAAGAGCATTTTATCAATCAATCAATCAATCAACCAACCAACCAACCTTTATTATGGTCCAGAGACCCAACAAATTGTTACAAAGCAATACACAATTCATACAGCCTACCTTCAAGTTAAACAAGCATTTCATTCAGAATATAGGGATCATTGGTTCTTGCAACCACCAATAAAAACTTGGCCACTGCTAATTTTCTAGCATTTGCCCGGTCTTCCAATAGGAACCTGACATAGTGAGCCTCTGATTTTACCGGGAAAGGTACCAGCAAGGGTAATATCAGTTCAGCCCTAGCTTGCTCATATTTTGCACAGTGCAGCAAAATATGTTTTATGGAATCGATGTCTTGAGCACACGAGCAAAGTCTGTCCTGGTAGGGAACTCCTCTCAACCTGCCATCCAACACTGCAGAAGGAAAGACGTTTAGTCTGGCTTTGCTGAAAAGCCTTCGATAATTTGGTACTGTCAGGTTTTTAATGTAAGATGTTAACTTAAAGACATGCCTATATTGTACTCCTACTGCCAGCAGACTACAGGCTGTGTTTGATCGAGATCGCAAGTCGCTGTGTGCATTATCCCATAATCTTTGCTTTAACGTCTTTAAAATAAGGAGAACCACAGCAAGGATATAATAACATGTGTTTTGTTTACCATAGGATTATTTTTTTATATGTTGTCTATTTAATTTACAGTATAGTGGGAAAAGCTGCATGACAATTAATGAGCTATTTGGCATAGCCATTTAATGAATGCTAACAAAAGACTGCACAAGAACAACAAAATTCATATATATATATAGCTACATTATTCACCTGATTAATAAACTGGCTCTGAGGAATAAATATTACAAAAGGAAGCCTCTGCTTCCTTTTTCCGAGCCGGAAGAAATGAAGAAGTCTAACAGTAATAAACAAAAAAAAGCTCCCCCCATTCAACATGACATTTACAAGTTGGATTATTACCACACATTGACAGGATGATGCCACTTATCAAACACTGACAGTTACTATGCAATTTGGGGTACATTTGGATTACAGCGACCACTTTGCTGGCGTTCTAAAACCTTATTTTTCCCATGGAAAGGCTTTATACCAAATTAACTAATAATTTCTGAAATGTCTTAGGTGCCCTTTACATGCTACAGCAGCGATGTGGGAGCTGCTATTGACTTGGGTCAACCCACAATGCTGCTGTAACATTTAAAGGCCCTGTATCGGAACCATGAAATGGTTCACCCGTAATTCAAAAGTGACACACTGCAAAAGCTTTAATAATAGACTAACACTCCTGATAACTCCTGAAAAGGAAGCAGGGTCATCCACCTGTCAAGTGTATGACAACTTCCTGTTTCCTCATATCACTGGACCCCAGAAAATATTACTGAAGGGAGAAATATGCCGTTTAACTCAGAAGACTCAGTGTGCATCACATTGTAAATTTTTATGTTTTTGACCAAACTGCGGGAGGCAGTGGAAGACAGGAGTGCCTGGTGTGCTCTGGTCCATGGGGTCATGAAGAGTCGGACATGACCAAACAACTAAACAACAAGAAAAGATATAATAGGTAAAGGGACCCCTGACCATTAGGTCCAGTCACGAACGACTCTGGGGTTGCGGCACTCATCTCGCTTTATTGGCCAAGGGAACTGGCGTACAGCTTCCAGGACATGTGGCCAGCATGACTAAGCCGCTTCTGGCGAACCAGAGCAGCACATGGAAATGCCGTTTAACTTCCCGCCGGAGCGGTACCTATTTATCTACTTGCACTTTGATGTGCTTTCGAACTGCCAGGTTGGCAGGGGCTGGGACCTAACAATGGGAGCTCACCCCATCGTGGGGATTCAAACCACTGACCAGGCTGCCTGGTTTAGACCACAGCGCCACCCGTGTCCCTGCAACAAAAGATATAAATAAACCCATACTGTCACCAGTGTTTTGGAAATATCTTCTGGATTTAGGCCAATATTTGGTTTTGGAATCATCAGTTTGTATTTTGAAATATAATTTTAATGGGTGGTGGTGTCAATAGTAAATGGCATCCAGTCACAGAGAAAAAAGGCAGGACAAGTGAAGAATGAGAAGGTACTTAAATAAGAGTAATAATTTATTAAAATTGCATACCACCCTTCATCCAAATATCTCAGAAAAATACAAAATGAGAATGCAAAATAAATAAAACAAAAACAAACCAATAACCTGCTCCCTCATTTAAAAAGCCATAGAATGTTAATCAGCCATATGCCTGGGAGAAGGGGAATGCTATCGAAAAATATGTAATGAAGGCACAAGGCAGGCTTCCCTGGGGAGAGCATTCCACGAATAGGGAGCCACTGTGGAAAAGGACAATAGTACTTCCTGGTGGTTAGTGTGAGGTGGTGCCTAAGAGCTGGGCTCATGTCCACTTGTTAGAGTGGTCCAAGATCAAGAATTTCTGCTGCTAGAGAAACTTATATGTGGAATAATTTAATGACTAATCATACTGCTCTACCTCCATTATATGCATATGACTTTTTCTTTTGGTTGGGAACTGCAACTTAAGCAGGTATGAAACTGCTCTGCAATATGTTTCATCACTTCAATAAATTAAAATTAGATGCCTGCAAGAAACACACATTAGGAAAAAGAACCTAAAATTCAAAAGAAATCAGGGGAAGAATTTATCCCTGCGGGAACAAAGAAAAAATGGAGTTGTTTTGCATATATATCACAATTTTTGTCCAAAATGGATTCTTTCCCCTGAACAAGGTAGATATACTGGGGTGGAAATTAGCATTCATGGAAAAAAGAATTTGGTTATAGGTATATATGCCCCCAAATGAAAATAAATCAGCTTTTTATAAAGTACTGATGGACAGACTGAAGGCAGCCCTGTTTAGGGAAGCTTTTAATGTTTAATAGAATATTGTGTTTTAATATTCTGTTGGAAGCTGCTCAGAGTGGCTGGGGAAACCCAGCCAGTTGGGTGGGGTATAAATAAATAATAATAATTATTATTATTATTATTATTATTATTATTATTATTATTATTATTATTATTATTTCCAAATGAGAATTAGTACCTTATGGGAGATTGGAATAGAGTGGTCTCTACTGTACAGGACAGGATTTTAGGAAGAAAATAATAAGCTCACAAGGCAAATTGCTGAAACTGCTTTATGAGTGTGGAGCTTGGTTTGTGCATCTTAGTGTTAAATCCAATGCAGCATGAACATGCTATGAAATGGGCATTCCTAACCCTTCCACCCCACTGCAGCCCTCTGCCCATGCAATTAGCTAGCAATTGTGACCATACATCTTGGTTCTCATGCATGGATGAAAACTGCTCCCACAACATTGTTGGCACAGATCAGATGCATAGCAATCTGAATTCAGTTTGTGCAGTCCCAGTCTGCAGAGTGCATTGTGGATAGGCATGAGCTTTCATGATGCATATGTGTCAGGGACTGGGCAGAAGAGGAGGACACTGGAGAGGGTGTGTGTGTCAGGGGCTGGGCAGAGGAGGAGGAAATGTAGAGACTGCCTCCCCGTCCTAACCCTTGCAGGGAGGATGAAGAGGAAGCCAGTATAGATTGACAACAGGGGTTTGAGGGAGGTCACAGTTCAGAGGCAGATGAGGGAGAAAGCTGGGAGATCATGGGAGAGCCAGAGCAGCTGGCTGACACGTTGTCATTAGAAAGCATTCCAGACCCTCCATCTCCCTGAACCTGGCAAGCCTTAGAAGTAGGAGAGCAAAGAGCTCAAAGACAGAGGACACATAGCAGCAGTAGAAGAGACAATGAGAATGAGGAAGTGGGAGAGACAGGGGTGGAGAGTCACTCAGGACAACACCATTATCCAAGAGGCTGGGTTCTACAGCCTCTCTCTGTAAAGTTTGAAATAAAAAAGAACAGTAAGAAACTTTTCCTTATCTTTATATTTTCCTGGGCAACCATGCTGACAGCATCCTGACAACATGAGACCTCACATCTCTATCTGCTATGTGGGGCCAGCACTTGCAAATTATTGTATATAAATCACTAATCACATGTTAAAGCTAGTGCATTTTTTATCATTGAGTCAGGTCCCTTCAAATTTAAGGGGGCCTGGCAGTGATTAACTGCATTTAGCACTGTTGCCCTAAGATAGACAGCATCCTCTAGCAAATTGTCCTAAGCATTTTAATCAAACTTCCCAGGATTCCTTGGAGGGAAGGCATGCCAGTCAAACAATTTGTTTTTTTTTGGGGGGATCAGGGTAAACAGCATACCTGAAGGAGCGTCTCTACCCACATCATTCTGCCCGGACACTGAGGTCCAGTGCTGAGGGCCTTCTGGCGGTTCCCTCGCTGCAAGAAGCCAAGTTACAAGAAACAAGAGGGCCTTCTCGGTAGTGGCACCCATCCTGTGGAATGCCCTCCCACCAGATGTCGAAGAGAAAAACAACTACCAGACTTTTAGAAGACATCTGAAGGCAGCCCTGTTTAGGGAAGCTTTTAATGTTTAATAGACTATTGTATTTAATATTTTGTTGGAAGCCGCCCAGAGTGGCTGGGGAAACCTAGCCAGATGGGCGGGGTATAAATAAATTATTATTATTATTATTATTATTATTATTATTAACAAGACCCTGTTTATTTTTATGTACCCAAGCATCAATGTGTGGAAGGAGGGGCTTATCTGGGCAAAGCTTCCTCTTCAAGCCATCTCTGTGGACAGGCATTTAATCCAGTCTAATGAATCCAATGTCCTTGGCATAGTGGCGGAAGCACTGGCGGCACACATTGAGCCCATACTTGCGAATCAGGCCGTGGTGGTTCGAGCCCTGGCTGAACTTCCTCGGGTGGTTCCAGTAGAGCTGCTGGTGGTCTATCTTGCTTGGCGTCTCATGAGGGAAGGGGAGCATCAAACAAGTTTCAGTCTGGTTCTGTAGGTGCAGAATTAAAAGTTTGTTAATTCTTATAATGGGATCTTAACTTACTGATGGGTAGGAACAGAAGGCTACGCTAAGAGCATTCCTTCCTACATGCAAACAATGAGAATTCTGTGATGAGAGTGCTCATACAAACATGATTTCTTTCCTCTAATAACGAAGCTCGAGTCCCATTGTAAAGTAAAAGCTTAATCTGATTCTGTATGTTTCAAATAATAGACTTCATGCAGGGACACTTTCATACTGTGAATCATTAATCATTCTGACAAAATGCAGCATCTCTCTGTTAGATTTCCTGTTATGGACTTTTAACAGATGTCTAATTAGAAGCTACAAGTGAATGCAGAGTGAACCAATGTTTTGCTGGAGAGACAGAGGAGAAGATTCCAGTTTGTTTGAATAGCATTCAAAGCACTTGAGAAATGACTAGAAAACAGGATCTAGGATCTTGGGTGGGTGGGTGGGTGGGGGAAGGAGAATTACTAGGCTTCCTCATCTAATGGAAGTAAGTTGTTTTCTCAGACTTTTAAATTCCATCTGCCAAGTGCCAAATATTACCAGCACTGGCTGCTATTTTATGTCCGCTCTCGTGTATATATGTCAAATGTTGATTTTTCACTGCCTGTCTGAGGCCAATACTGTAACTCCAAGGCCTGTCCAAACTCTAGTCCAGCCATCCTAAACACTACATATGGTGGCCTGCAGGGTTCTTACCAGACTCCTTGTTTTTGTAGTTCCAGGAAAAGAAGCAAAAGCAGGACATTTATTGAACCTCTGATGCAAAGGCAATGTCAGTTCTGAAGAGGTCATGGGATGAAGTGTATTCCACTGCCCATTCCACTCTTTTCCCTGCCCTTTAAAATAATAATAATATTATTATTTTGTGGACACTGCTACTCTTCTCTTTGTCTCTCCGTCACTATGGCTGGAGAGATTATGGGACATCAACATCTGTAAGGTTACAGGTTTCCCATCCCCATTTTAATGGATCACAAATGGAACTGCAAAAAACTATTGCAGTATATCCTCAACTCCCAGCAGGACCACTCCATTCAGTCATTCCGCCTTTTCCCATGAGAAAACTGGACCCTGCAATCATCTTCTGGGGCCCTTCTTTGTATGCCCCCTTCACAAGAGGCCTGGAGGATAGCAACATGAGAATAGTCTTTTCTGTGGTGGCACCCCGTTTGTGGAATGCTGTCCCTGTGGAGGCTCACCTGGTGCCTTCTTTGCATAACTTTAGGTGTCATGTGAAAACGTTTCTCTATAACAAGGCCTCTTTAAGTATTCTGTGGCCTTTTAAATGTGTTTGGCGGGGGGTAGTTTGTTTTTGTTCTTGTTTTATCATGTATTTTGTATTCACGTTTTGTCATTTTATGTTATGAACCAGCCCGTGATCTCTGGATAAAGGATAGTATACAAATCCATTACATTGGTACCTCTGGTTATGAACTTAATCCGTTCCGGAGGTCCATTCTTAACCTGAAATCATTCTTAACCTGAGGTACCACCTTAGCTAATGTGGCCTCCCGCTGTTCTCATCCTGAGGTAAAGTTCTTAACCTGAGGTACTTCTTCCGGGTTAGTGGAGTCTGTAACCTGAAGTGTTTGTAACCCGAGGTCCCACTTTAAATAAATAAACACCTCCACCCTGATTTTAATTCCCCAACTTTTCTAATGGACATTTGACATCCTATAGCAACGGAGCATGGGGATTTTATTTTTTATAGGGAGTCTGCACATTAGCATTAATATTATTTTTTTTTTTGTACTTCTCAAAATTTCTGAATTTGCTGAGCATGCAGATAGCTTCTCAGTAGCATGCCTTGACTCCAATCCTGTCAGCACTCATCACCTGAGTTCCCTATTAGAGTCAGTGATTAGTTGTGTTGGCCTGGAAGCTGTCAGAAACCAACTGTCAATTACAGCTAGCACTCAAATCTAACATCATTGAGTGTCAAAAACTAATTGACTAAAGAATATTCAACAGATGTTCCATATAAAGAGGAGAATTGTGATATAAGCAAATAACTGGGGCATATACTTTTCAACTCCGGTTATTCCAGACCCTCCAGGTGCCTCTTTTTTCCAGGGATGGTCCCTGATTTACTGAAGCTGTCCTGGTTTCTGATTTGATCCTAGAATGTTCCACTTTTTGGTAGGACGTCCCTATTTTCATTCAAATAATATTGCAGGGTATGGAGTTATGTGACCCCTGAGCCAAGGAGATAAGTAACTATACAACCTTTGGAAGACATCTGAAGGGAGGGACATCCTGTATAGGGAGGTTTAATGTTTTACTATGGTTTTATATATGTGGGAAGCCACCCAGAGTGCCTGGTGCAACCCAATCAGATGGGTGGCATATATGTTGTTGTTGTTGTTGTTGTTAAGGATGTTCCTATTTTCATCAGAGGAATGTTGGAGGATATGTTATTTTGCAATGGTTTCATTCTAGCATTCTTTGGCCTCATCATCGCTTTGCATTAAACCGTGCTCCTTTGCTTCCAAGGAACTCCAAAGCATGTTGGAGCACAGCTTGGAAACGTGTGCTATAAAAGTATGACACCATTAATCACTGTGTAGAGGAGGGAATGTTAGCATACTTAAATTCAAGTGCTCAAGAGGAGGTAAAAAGAAAAAGATGTATCTACTGAAGTGTGCTCTTCTAGTCAAGTATACAAGTATAATTCTCTCTGGTCCAACAATCAATGAAATTTATCATGGCTGTGACTGGATTGTAGCATCTTAGGCTCTGGCTGGCAGAGACAGCCTTCCTAGACTGCAACCCAGAGGTCCCACCTTTCAAAATTCTCAGGCAGGTTGGGCTTGCGATCCAGTTGCTAGGGAAGACTTGAGGAATTATCTCTGCAACTTCTTATACAAAATAATGTAGTCTCTGCACCTCTTACATTAACATGCAGTTGGAATTTAGCTATCTGCATGAGTTCATGCGTCACACAATGCTGTGTTCAGCTCTCAGTCATTTAAAGGTATCAGAATGTACAATTAAAATTTAAAAGTGCAGATCAATGTGGAAAGAATAGAAACAAATGTAAATTAACACATGGTAATGTCATGGGACAGAAATACTGATTCCAGCACATGTCTTTTTACTCATCAATCCCTGATCTCTGCGGAACGGATTCTTTTTGTCTTGCGAGGCACCACTGTATAATCTAACATCCACTTAAGATTTGTTAGGGCAAATCAGGATGAGTGCTCAATAAACAGGCCCCCAGTTGCCACTATTATAAGGTTACCAAAAAAATTTCAATGAATCCGGGGACACTTTTCAACTTCAATGGGTTTTGTATGGGGACTGATTGGTAAATCTGGGGACTGTCCCCGGGAAACAGGGACATCTGGTAACCTTACACTATTATAATGGTGGAGTGTGTGTGCTTTCTGGGAGGGGGGAGCCCCATTTTGAGGTTTGCCTCCTTGTTTTTGACAAACTGGTAGTGCCCCACTTCCAATACTCACTGCTCACAGTTCAGGTCACACAAACACTCTGTTGGAGTCTCTGTATGTGTTTGATAGGAATTGTGTGCAATGACCATTGATATGGGAAGTAGGGTGTTAACAGCAAAGACCTCAAAATGTGCAGAAGGAAATACTAAGTCTTGTTTTTCCCCAAAAGACAAAAGAATGAACTCCTGAGTCAGACTATTAAAACTCCAACCACATTGGACATAGTCACTGCAGCAGGAGTGTCACTACAAAGCAATTTTCTCATTTTCTTCAACACCTTTTGACGTCCCCCCCCCTTTGTTTTTTGTGGTTTGTAAAGCTGTCTGCCCCCTTTCTCCCCATATTGCAAGCATTTCCCCTTTCCTCATCTGTGAAATGTCAGAGGCTGTGAATTAGCAACCAACAGCATTAGCATCGCTCCCTTTCATTGTGGATCTAAAAGTTTTGCTTCATTGCAAATATCTACAATAATATTATTTCAAAACAAATCCTTAAAAAGTATTTCATTGTCATTTTTCATTTCTATTTATTAAAAGCATAACAAGAAATATAAACAAGAAATCACATCATATGCTAGCTGATACAATAAAGCAACAAATTACAGTTCAAGAAGTGAGCACTGTGTGTTGCATGAGAAGATGTTAAGTTTCAAAGGACGAAAATACTGTTTGCACTGTTGCTGTTTGCAAAATGCTGTTTGCTTATCCCCTGACTTGAAACTTCTGCTTTGATTGCTATTTGTTCTGTTGTTTTAATGGGCTTTTTATTATGGATGCTTGATGTTGTCGCTTTATTGGTTTTTAGGCAGCTCTCAGGTATTTCCTGACACCTAAAGTTTGGAGTTCATGGTATCTCTGCAGTTGTTATTGTTTTATGCCAAGTTTTCATGCTTTGTTTTATGCTGTGCTATATTTTATTGTATAGTGTTAATTTTTTAATGCTAAGTAATCTAGATTTTTTAAAATAAAAATAAAATAATACTATCTGAACCATCTTCTCACTTTCCAAGTTAAGTGGCCCAGGTTCAAGGGAGATGCTCAGCTTTCTACCTTTGGGAGGGGATGGTGATAAGATGAATTTAGGACTTTGATGTGCATTGCCAGGTGAAGCACACACACTACAGAGCCAAATCTCTTTCTGATCAAGGTGCCGCTCAGTCAGAAAGAGAGAGGTGGATTAAGAAAATGAGAAATCCAGTGCAAAGCATCCCAAAGGATATTTTCACTCTGCAGTATCAAATAGTGTCCAACAAAGTCAGTCAAGGAAGATGTGAATGGATGAACAGAACTACTCCTACATTTCAACAAAGGCCTAAATTAGGACTCACCCATCTTATAATTCTCTCTCAATTGAGCAAAGGTCCGCCCATTCTCTCTCTTTTCCCAGAAGTCTGTTTGGCTTATTTATACTTATTAACCAACAACAAAAACCTGCATACATGCCATACATTTGAAGCACACACACACACACCCCACACATGAAAGAAAAAATATTGGGAAATGTAGTTTGGGGAGGGTGCTGGATGAATGTGCTTTAAGCATATGGCATGCAGTCAAAGTCAATATTTACAGCAAGCTGTAAATTTATATACAATTATTATTATTATTATTATTTTGTATATTTTTTAAAGTTTTTCTGTTTTACATTTTAGAATGTTTGTTTAAACAACCTTAAAATATCAGTGACTTCCCTTCTTCTCTTTCCATGGTTCATTTTGCATATCATAAATCCTTGCATATTTTACAAAAACTAAACCATTCAGTATTCCATTATTACATCCATCAAAACGTATTTACACTGTTGAATTTATCTCAATGCTGCCATTTTCAAGTGTACACATTTTTCACCCATATGTTCAATAAACATTTTCCAATCTTCCTTAAACATATGTTCCTCTTGTTCTCTTATTCTATATGTTAAGTCTGCAAGGTGCGCGTATTCCATCAGTTTAAGTTGCCATTCTTCTTTAGTTGGGACCTCACTTGTTTTTCATTTTTGGGCTAGCATACATAAATAGCCTTTTTTTGACACCTGGGAATTTCCATCTGAATTATCCACAACAAAAAGGACTCTGTTGTGTGTGTGTGTGTGTGGTGTTTTTTTTTTCCTGGGGGGGGGGGTACTTTTAAACATTTTTTTCCAATTCATTTCTCAATACTCTTTTGCCCTTTTACAAGTCCACCACATATGATAGAACATACCCTCGGCTGAGGGTAAATTTATACACAATTAAGGCAGCCTCATATTATGTTTCACAGCAACATCTTCCTGCTGGCATTCATGGCAGAGCAAGATTTCTGACATGTTGGCTCCTTTGCACAGGACAACTTGTCCTAGTTATCTGGCAACCCCCAGTCCACAGCTCAAAGCATTGCCAGTAAGGCCAGGTACTTAAATCCAACTCTGACAGATTTACAGTGTGGTGAAGTTACAAAGTGCTGCCTTTGATGGTTCTGCTGGAAATCCGGGGTCTGCATCCAGAAGCCAGTTCAGGGAAGTAGCAGTTCAGAGTCCTGACAGCACCTGCAGCAATTTTTCACATTGTACCACAACACATCACATCAGGACTATGTTCATGCAAAAAGCATGTCCGCTCCAAATGGTCTCTCCTCTTGTCAGACTGTTGCTGTTGTCCGTCAGACGATATTTTCTTATATTACTTCTTCTTGTTTTTTCTGCATTAGCAAAGAACAATTCTGCTGAACCAAACTGTGCTTAAGGGGATGACAACCAAAACAGATTCTCCCTGGCAGATTCTCCCTTCTGTTCTCGACTGCAAGATAAATCCCTGCTATCGTCTCTTTAACCCACTCACCTTCAATAAAAACAGTAGATGGCTCGTCGCTGGGTCCCCTGTGAACAAACCCTTCATCATACGGTCCATGGGCTCTGTTGATGATTTGTAGAGAACCTTAAAGGAAAGGGAGCTTTGTGGTGGCTGATTTAAACGGCCTGCCAAAAGAGCAGAATTACCATAGGCTACAGAAACCACATAGCTCAGATAGTCCAAGTCAAAATCTCCTGCTGGAAACTGTTCAGTGGATGCAGCAGAAGAACATTTGCTGTATCTAAAAAGCACTTGCCTATCCCTGCCTTCACAGGGGTATATACTGCAGCCCTGGGGATGGAACATGCACTTGCAATTTCATATAAATAAAGGATCTGGCACCGCAGACTACAAACATTGTATTTGCTCCAGCATTGATAAGGTTGACCTGAATTTACCTGACTGTGATGATCTGTGCCTGTTTCCATACTTGAAACCCCAGCCTTGAGATATAACATAGAAGTTTCTGGTTAAATGGAGGCTTAGGGTGGGGAAGAAATTAAATTCACTTTGCATTTTAAAGGCAAATCTATCAAATCCACATTTTCTGAAGCAATGTGAGAACCGAAACACAAAATTTCTACTGATTCGAATTTTGCGATGCAATTCTCTAAATGAACAATGTTTACAAAAATACATACAGAAGGCAGAAGTGTGCATAAAAATGAATATGTTTGTGAATGTACAAATAGCAATATTTGTACATACAAATAGCAATATTTTAGAGGGAAATGCTTGCAACAATGTGTAGTTAGGCAAAAATGCAACATTGTCTTGTCCTTTGATTTTTTGCTGCATTAGCAACATCGAACAGACCTCTCCAGGGCACAAGCCTGAGCAGTGTGTATGGAGGTCCTGGGCTGCCCTGACAACAAGACCTCTTTTTCAACCTCACTGATGTGGTCCAAATGAAAGCAGAGCAATACATTTCGCAGCAGCTGGGTTGCTGGAGATGTCAGAAGTATAATCTAAATCTGGATGGCCATGGTGGGAAAGAGGATGATGGACCAGATAGAGATTTGAATTCTTCTTCTTCTTCTGTTATCATTGGTATAAGACCATATTCCCCAATGAAAAGCATGGATTTTGTTCTCAGCATATCTGAATCATTACCACACATGTATATTATCACAACTACAGTTGGCTTAATTGCAGAACATCTTGTACATCCAGCTGCTGCTTTCCCCCCTTCATAAATCTGGAAAGAATATTCTCTCTCTCTCTCTCTCTCTCTCTCTCTCTCTCTCTCTCTCTGTCTCTCTCTCATTGAGACAGATATTTGTGATAGCAGGTATGAGTTTTCTGTATCGGAAGCAGCAAATTCACAGATATTCTCATGGCATTCCTAATAATGTGTTATTACAATTCCCAAGGTAAGATGCAGCAATCCTGATGGCTGGTACAAACCTGGATGAGCATGGCAATCTATTGCATGCAGGAGGATGGTAGTCAAAGATCTCAGGATCCTGTATTTCCCCCAACCAGATGAGCCAGGAGGCGGGGACTGAATTTTGAAGTATGATATAGTTTTGCTGTCAGATAAAAGGACAAGCCATCTCTCTTAAGTGTACTGTAGACTTGTCATACTGTTTACGTCCAAATTATCTAATGCACCAGGCAGTGCTTTTTTTCCATATATATATATATATATATATATATATATATATATATATATATATATGGCTACTCTCATTTTCCTACTCATATTGAAATACTGCCCCTCTAAGGCCAAACTTAGATTCACAAAATATTTAGAGGTATGCGTACCCCTGCGTACCCCGAGAAAAAAATGTACTGGCACCAGGTATCTGATGAGAATCTAGAATGAGCCAATCACAGATCTGCTGTTAATTAAAAATAAGCACATAAAGTTAAAATGCTAAAAGGAAAAGAAAAAACCATCCTAGTGTTTATAATTCAACGTATACAGGGAAATAACCTGTTAGTTGTTTGATAAATGCAGGAAAAGTAAAATGCAATTATGAGGTGCTGAATGAATAAATATATATTAAATGAATAAATTTGCTTTGGATGGCTTATGCCAAGGCACTGTGGAAGATGGAATCTTCATAAATGAATGTATGAAAAAGAAATAAATCTGACAGCAGAATGAATTTGCTCCTAACCCACAATGTGGAATAATAAGAATAAAAAGTCCACCATGAACAAGGAGAAAAAACATTTTGGGATGCCCATTACCTTCTTGTCTGCCATACTATTTTCTCTCTCCATTGTTTTCTTTGCACTTTTGTTATGTTTGATGAAACACAAGATGCTACTTTTACTAGATTGGTGTATTGGTCTTACGTAGCTCATCAGTTCTTTCCTTGCAAACAGAGTAACACAACCTGTTTGGTCTCATGGGGTGCAGAGCCTCAGGGGCGCACCAAATTTTGGCATCACACAGGGTGCCACTAAAATCTGAGGCTTCAAGATTTGCCACTGGTTATCCAAACCTTTTTTTATCTGGAGATGTCAGGATACCTTGTCCCTTTTCCATCTGTGCTTTGCTACCAAGTTATGGGCCTTAGGAGTGGACACAACCAATAGAAGGCATGTATGCTTGCGCTCATGGCATTTGGTGATTGGCCAGAAAAGGACAAGAAAGGATATTTAAGACAGACTCGCTCAGTAGTAACACGATGTCAGACTCCATAGTTTCATCAAGCCACATCTTTCCACCACTTCCTCCTCCCTAGTTTCTGCCTTTGTTCCTGTCAATCTGTTAGTACACATCACGCAAATGGTAAGCATCACACAAATAAAAAAGAGAATAAAAACATAATGATAAAACCACACTGCAATAAAAGGATACACCAGAAACAACAAACATGAAAACCCAGACACAAAACCAGTACAATAAAAGAGTATATTCAGCTATCAAATGCATGCATTAAAACTGCCCACTATTCCACAGGGACTTCTATCAGCCTGGGAGAACAGAAAAATCTTAGCCTAGTAGAAAAAAAGGCAGTAGTGTGGATGTCAGACCAGCTTCCCTGGGGAATGCATCCCAAAGCCATAGGGCCACCACTGAATGGTCTCTCATGGTCACCTTCTGAGCTTCAGATTGGAGGGGTGACATGAAACTCTGTAGACTAGGAGTCACCAATGTTTTCGAACCCACAATAGGGATTTTGAGAGTGTGTTGGGGACCATGCTTTCTGGTTCCTTCTCTGCATCCTCTTCTCCAAGTCACCCTCTGTCCCCACATACTTTGTTTTCCCATAGATTGGATGGGCACCACCAGCAAAAAAGCCCTCTCTCTCTTGAGGCTACACTCTCTTGCCTTTCTGAGCACCAAACCAAGGCCTGATAGCGAGCTGCACAAGAATCCAAAGAACAGTAGACTAAGTCCTTTGAGCCTTGTAAGGGACTTATGATTGCTTTTCCCTTCAAAGAGAAGTTCTGAAGGATGAGGGGAATCTTTAAAATGGTTTGTAAGATGACCAGGAGTTTTAAAGGAGTTTTAACAAATCATGTATGTGTAAATCTCACATTCTAGCCTATAATGACCCTGAAAAATTGACTGGACACTGAGCAAACACAACCCTTTGAGTGATGCTAAAGTAGTTAATTTGATCTCAGCCTATATTTCCCCCTCTTCTTTGGCAAATTCATTTAAAAACCTCGGGTTGATTTGTGTTCACCACCCACAATCATCTTTTGAAGGTTGACATTTAGGAATGCAAAATGGGATGGTGTGAGATTGCATTATACAAAACTTATACCAGAATCATGACAAAAATCATAGCTTGTTTGAAATATTCATATCCTCCCACCACTCAAAAGAAAAGGGAGAAAAAAAACCAACCCCATTCAGGAATCTTCCATTCATATTTCTGAACTCTGGGGGTGGGGAAGACCCTGTTCTGTTTGTCCTGACTGGTTTCTAGGTATGATATGATCATTGTTGTTATAACCAATCACAATTATTTCCTAATGGTGTTCTGGCTGTCACATTGAGCCACAAGGTCTGTCTCATTGCTTTAATTTGCTTAGTGAATAGGTCTTAAAGTGGTGGTTCTGAACCTGGTAAATTAGGACTGAGACTCACAACCTTGCCATAGGCTTTCCCCCCTTCCCATCGTGATTTTTCAGCCCTTTTCCTCTTAATCATCACAGATGGGGGGGGGGATGATGGAAACTTCACTTACACTTTTGCTTGTGATAGCGCTACAAATTCTGAACCGGTTCACCAACTGACAGTTGCATCAGCTGGTGACTTGCATTTGCAAATATGCCATCGCAGATCAGGTAGAACTTTTGCCTCACCTCACCTCACCTCAAATACGGTTCTTCTAATTGGAGTCTGTTCATGCAATCATCGGTGAGCAATCATGTTAAACCATCAAACAATGACATACACTTCTGAAGTCAGTTAGCATCCAACTATTTCAGGGGTTTGAGGTCATGTTAGGTCAGGAACCAGTCCTGGGGTGGAATATTCAGATGACTACTATCTATGGCTATTTTACATCTGCAGTCGCACATTCAAAAAATGCTTTAAGGAATGGAATCCCTACCCCCTCTTACAAATTTAGTTTATTTATTTTGAACACTTAAAATGAGCTTTCCTCTGGCTTTATACAACAATACAATAAACTAGTAAAAAGGTAAAGGTACCCCTGCCCCATACGGGCCAGTCGTGTCCGACTCTAGGGTTGTGCGCCCATCTCACTTAAGAGGCCGGGGGCCAGCGCTGTCCGGAGACACTTCCGGGTCATGTGGCCAGCGTGACAAAGCTGCTCCAGCGCAGCACACGGAAACGCCGTTTACCTTCCCGCTATAAAGCGGTACCTATTTATCTACTTGCACTTAGGGGTGCTTTCAAACTGCTAGGTGGGCAGGAGCTGGGACCGAAAGACGGGAGCTCACCCCGCCGCGGGGATTCGAACCGCCGACCATGCGATCAGCAAGCCCTAGGCGCTGAGGTTTTACCCACAGCGCCACCCGCGTCCCATACAATAAACTAGTGCAGCACAAAAATCTGTCCCAGTTTTTTTACTTTTATGTTTTGCCTCATTCTTTTTTTTAAAAAAATAATTATTATTTTTTTCAAAAAATAGAAATTAAGCAAAGAAAAACAAAGAACAATACATAACACTGTAAACACACTTATATACATATTTTCCAAAATGAAAACTAATACAAATAAAAAAGGAAAGGAAAACTAAAAGAAAAAAGACAAAAGAAAAAAATACTTTTCATAACCTGGGATATTACCAAATCCTTGCTTCAAATACTGCAATATATAAATCTATATATATATATATATATATATATATATATATATATATATATGCATTCCTGTACCCGTGAAAATCTACGAAAGCATATATATATATATATATATATTTGCTTTCGTAGATTTTCACGGGTACAGGAATGCAGGTTTTGGTGTCCTCGGGTGTCTTCCCGTGTAAAAGTTGGGGTGTCTAGGCGACGTTTCGACGAGGTCTCGAAGATGACGAGTGAGACCTCGTCGAAACGTCGCCTAGACACCCCAACTTTTACACGGGAAGACACCCGAGGACACCAAAACCTGCATATATATATATATATATATATATATATATATATATATATATATTATAAAAGACTTCCACCGCATTCACCACATGTCTCTTAGTTGTTTTGGCCTCATTCTTATGGCACTTTAGAATTTACTGTATTTTTCCATGTATAAGACGATGCTTTTTGCTAAAAAAGAATTAGGCAAAAATTGGGTGTCATCTTATACACGGATAGTGAATGCGGAGGGGGAACGGGCGATTAATTGCAGCAGCAAGCAGGAGATTGGCAGTGGCGATTGGGCGGGTGATTGGTGGCTGCGCCAAGGCCTGCTGGTGATTGGCTGTGGCTGCAGCAATTGGGCAGGCGATTGGCGGCTGCAGCAAGTGGGCGGGTGGGCAGGTGGTGGAGGCGAGCGAACAGATAATTGGTGGCTACAGCGACGTGTACGATCGGCAGTGGCTATGGCAAGCGATTGGCGGTGGCGGGCAGGCGGTTGAGCAATTGGCGGAAGTGACCTCCCCCACCCTCACCCCATAAAGCTAAGCAACTTACTTTCTTAATTTTTGTGGAAAAAATAGGGTCATCTTATACAAGGGGGCGTCATATACACAGAAAAATACAGTATTTAGGATTTTGGTGGGTGTGGCATTTTGCAAGCATCTTATCATTGGAAGGTGGTTGAGAGGTGGTCAGTGCTTTTCTTTCCATTAAAAATGTATCCAGGCCTCTGAAGCCTTCTGATCTGCCTGTTTAAAACAGCAACAACGTGGAAGCAAATACCTCACAATGCTGTTCAGGGCCAGGCAGCCCATGTGGCAGGCTGAAGCAGTTGCCTTGGGCGGCAGACTCCCATGATGCAGCACTCCCCTCAGGTGCCACCATATAACCCCTGTAAGCAAGGCTTTGGGGGCAGAGGGCAGCGTCTTCTCATTTTGCTTTTGGTGGCGAAACAAGACAGGCCATGCCTGATGCCAGCTCCTGAGCACTAGATGACTTTGAGCACTTGGGGTGGATGCAGAACTTAGACCACCAGAAGCAAAATTAGAGTGAGAGTATACTCACACACAAAAAAATGTCTGGGGCCTCCTATTTCCCCTAATGGGCAGGCTCAAAGTCTCTGAGCATACGGGACTTTTCCAATGCTCCTTCCAAAACCGGCGAGGGCAAGGCCGAGCTTCTGGCTAGACCGCCGGAACTCAGTTCTGGCACCTCTTGGGTGGGTGCCATTGCCATTCTAAGAGAACAAGGGAGGCATTTATGGTGAGAAGAGTTTGGATTTGGATTTGATATCCCGCTTTATCACTACCCTAAGGAGTCTCAAAGCAGCTAACAATCTCCTTTCCCTTCCTCCCCCACCACAAACACTCTGTGAGGTGAGTGGGGCTGAGAGACTTCAGAGAAGTGTGACTAGCCCAAGGTCACCCAGCAGCTACATGTGGAGGAGCGGGGAATCAAACCCGGTTCACCAGATTTCGAGTCCACCGCTCTGAACCACTACACCACTTTTCCTACAAAAATAGCGCTGGTCCACCCCATTCCTTTTGAGTCTGCTTCCTCTTCCTTTTCAAAGATTCTTGTTTTTGTTGCTGTTGGCCATTTTCCCTAGGACTAGCCCTGGCCTATTACACTGAAGTGGAGTCCTGCTACCTATCACCCCTGAGTGTGTGTTTAAGCTTTAAAAGGTTATTGGATATAACAATAAAAGCTTCTTTTCTTAATTACAATGTTGTATTTAATGTCTTTAGAAACAAATTTAACATGCCTGTATAACTCTTCCTACATCTATACTCATTCATTAGATCTGCATAGCAAGGGGTTGTGTTAATTGTTTTCCCTAATTATTCCAGTTTTATGTTTCTTTTCAATTAAAAACCAACAAAAGCCACCTTACAATGTCCCGTGTCAACCTAATAACATTTCCTCTGCACATTTTTTTAATAACAAGACAGAACTGTAATAAAGATCATGGTATTAGGATTAGTATTTGTGACTATTGCAATTTACAATGATGGCAGCAATTTAAATGTAATTGACTTCTGTAATTGCATAGAATAATTTATGGCTGAGGTAATTGTTAAGAGAGCATGATGTATTGAGGCTTTGAGTTCATCCAATATTTATCCACCTGGATCAGATTGTTGTGGAACTCTTCATGGGGGCAAGTTAGGGGAAATAATTTAATTGTTTTAGAAGATGAAATGTATTTGTCTTGCCACCAGAAAATGGCTTCCTACCGATTTCATGAACATACACACTTTGTTTCTTCCCCCCTAATGGTTGTGAGTACTGAATCATCTCTAATGTTTGGCTGCCTTTTGAGAAAAGGGAAAGAGAAGATTGTGGTGTGAGTTGGTTTAGACAATAGGCTTGAGGTAGAGTGGGGGAAATACAAGGTTATATGGGGCATAATGTTCCCACAGTGGAATCAGTACGGCTTGATAAAAGAAGCCTCCAGAGACCCCCTTCTGAGGTTGATGGGTTTTTGTAAGCTAACGCCCAGCTTTATAGATCTCCGTTGGGGACTCTGGTAGAGGAACAAAAGGTACAATTCTAACCCCTGGCTGGCAGCAATGGATTTATGGCACAGTCAGTTCAATATCTACATCCTTGGTACCCACACAAAGCAGGGCAGAAGGTGGGAGCAGCACGGTGTGTGTGTGTCACTTTGTTACAACAGCTCCTAAGTGGGTGTAACATGAAAGCCTGAAATGAGTCTGTTGCCCAGCTCCAAACACTTCCAAAACACTACATTCGGGCTTAGCTACTTCCAGCGGGGATGCAATGGAGGAAGGATCCAAAGGTTTCGGATGCAGTACACCACAATTCATATTTGCATGCAGCAATGCTAAACGTCATACCTTGGAAGTCGAAAGGAATCCATTCCAGAAGTCAATTTGACTTCCAAAACATTCAGAAATCAAAGCATGGTCTCTGATTGGCTGCAGGAAGCTCCTGCAGCCAATCGGAAGCCGTGGAAGCCCCGACGGATGTTCGGCTTCCAAAAATAGTTCACAAAGCAGAACAGTCATATACGGGTTTGCAGCATTCGGGAGCCAAAATGTTCAAGAACTAAACTGTTTGAAAACCAAGGTATGACTGATGCAGGGGAGTCCAGAGTGTGAGAATATGGAAATATGTATGAACGTAATGGAAACTCTTGCACACATTCCGATAATACCTCTGACAAGTCCAGTAAAACAAAAACTTTATTAGGACCAACTGTGTTTCACAGTATGGGAGCTTCTGAGTTACACACAACTCTTCCTCAGGCTGGGCTCTTAAAAATAGAGACAAGCAAGAAAGTAATAATGGTAAAGGGACCCCTGACCATTAGGTCCTGTTGCAGACGACTCTGGGGTTCTAGCACTCATCTCGCTTTACTAGCCGAGGGAGCCGGCATACAGCTTCTGGGTCATGTGGCCAGCATGACTAAGCCGCTTCTGGCAAACCAGAGCAGCACACAGAAACATTGTTTACTTTCCCACCGGAGTGGTACCTATTTATCTACTTGCACTTTGACGTGCTTTCGAACTGCTAGGTTGGCAGGAGCAGGGACCGAGCAATGGGAGCTCACCCCATCTCGGGGATTTGAACCGCCGACTTTCTGATCCTAGGCTCTGTGGTTTAGACCACAGCACCACCCATGTCCCTAAGAAATTAATACATAATGTCAAAAGCTGTTGCATTTCCCAAAGTAGTTTTTAATGGTAATTATTGAATATTAATTAGATAATTCGATAATATTTCTTTGAGGAGAGAATAGGTATAACTTACATGTATGTTTCAGTGTGTCTGTTTGAACTTGGTTCCTGTAGTCTAATTAGGATCAGATATTACCTTCACAGTTATGATTAAAATGAATAATCTAAAATACCATTAGGTCTTATACTTTCCATCTCACTAGGTTCTTCATATAAACTAATTAGCTCAAAGGTCATTGTTCTCATTTTTCCAATACCAACAGATCGTTAAAGCAGTGCATTGCTGATTATGTTGATAGATATTGTAGAGGCACAATAGAGATGGAATTTTCAGTCTCATGGAAGGGCGAAA
The DNA here is from genome assembly GCF_964188315.1 of Podarcis muralis. Lineage (NCBI taxonomy): Eukaryota > Metazoa > Chordata > Lepidosauria > Squamata > Lacertidae > Podarcis > Podarcis muralis. The sequence continues at coordinate 90,528,231 of NC_135658.1, forward strand.
ACAATTATCATAAATTCTGCAAAGAGATAATCTAATTACAACATTTTTCAATTCAAATGGCTATTGTCCAAGGAAAGGGAAAGTTTCAGAACCTACTTAAGCAAGAGGAACAGATTCGGCTGCATGTCCATGAATCACGTATCAATTGTTCCTTCAGCCAATCCATGAACATGACTAAGGAGCTCAGGGAAGACAGGAAAGGGTTTCTTTTGTGGAGAATGAATTGTTGTCTGAAACAACTGAATAATTGCTTAAGGAAGTCATGATGCCAGGTGGCCTCAAATTAATGTTTGGCCCTTGACTAAACAAGAGATTTTGAAGTCTTGACATGTACTGCCATGTCTTCATTGTTTTATGAAGGTGCTGCTCAACTACAGTTTCCAAGATCCGTGCAAGTTTAGATATGGCAATGAGACTGTGCTATTGTCACCACAATCTTTCCTGTACATTTCCTATGTGGTTCAATTTCATCTTCTCCATTCCAGTGGGTATTTACGGCAGAGAGAATACTCTCCAACATTTCTCTGCTGAAAATAGGGGTTTCCTATTCAACAACAATAATATCCCATCCATCTGACTGGATTGCTCCAGCTACTCTGAGCAGCTTCCAACATATATAAAAACATAATAAAACATTGAACATTACAACCTTCCCTATACAGGGATGCCTTCAGATGTCTTCTAAAGGTTGTATTGTTACTTATCTCCTTGGCCTGGGAGTCACATAACTCCATACCTTCCAACATTTCTCTGATGAAAATAGGGACATCTCACTATAGCCTCCAGCATTTCTCCAATGAAAACAGGGAAATTTTAAGGAAAAATAGGACATTGTTTGATCAAATATGAAACCAGAACAGCTTCTGTAAATCTGAGACTGTCCTTGGAAAATAGGGACGCTTGGGGGGTCTGAGAGAGGTTGAGATAGCATGAATTCAGTGTTTCTGGATATCAGGGGTGCTAATTTCCACCCTCTTTTTCATTGGATCTTTACTCTGCACTCTTGTTCAATCTCCTTTATGCATTTCAATTGGAGTTTTGTTTTCGTTTCATTTTTGCAATGAAAATTGCAAGTATCCTGCCCCTATTTCACACTGGAACCACAGCAGGGGGTGATGGTTTTGAAGCATCAGTACCCCCTAGGCTAGGGTCCCAATCTGAACCAGTCTCTCCATGCTGGTAACTTGGACTGGAGGTGGGAAACATTATGTCAACTAGCAAAGGTCATGTGGACTGTATGGCTGATGAATACAAGCTGATTGATCTAATCAAAGCTGAAGCACTGATAGCCAGCAGGCCTTGAGGCTTTGAAGTTGGAAGGAAACACATCAGGTACAGCTTTCTTTGATTAATCCAGTTTCTGACCTTGGTATATACCGTATTTTTCGCTCTATAGGACGCACCCTATAGGACACACCTTGTTTTAGAGGGGGAGAACAAGAAAAAAAAATCTCCCCCTCTCTGCTCAGCACCCCTTCAGCGAAGTGGCAGGAGAAACTGAGCCCCTTCCATTTCTCCTCCCGCTTACCTGAAGCGGCGCTGCGCAGCTCTCCCTCTCTGCTGAAGCCAGGAGAGTCTTGATCTCCCGGCTTCAGCAAAAGGAACCTGAAGCCTTCGGAGCACAGCGCGACTTCCTGCTGCACTCCAAAGGCTTCAGGCAGCTATCCCTGAAGCTTGGAGAGCGAGAGGGGTCAGTGCGCACCGACCCCCTCGCTCTCCAGGCTTCAGCGAAAGCAATGCGTAGCTCCGGAGCATGGAGGGAACACTCCCTCTGCGCTTCGGAGGCTCCGTGTTGCTATCGCTGAAGCCAAGGAGCCTGCATTCGCTCCATAGGACGCACACATATTTCCCCTTAATTTTTGGAGGGGAAAAAGTGTGTCCTATAGAGCGAGGTCTATTGGTGAACTGGAAAGTGAAGGTTGCATTATGCCAGAAGCACTTTTGACAAACTGTCCTGGTCTGGAAAGTTTGGCTCTTTGATTTATCCAGTATGGATCAGTATGGAACTGTCAATTAGGTCTTCATAACTGCAAGGTGGGAATATTTTAGCGTCTTGTGTGGTCTGTGCAGCTGAAAGGAAACGATTTCTTAAAGGAAATAAGCTTTCTTAGGCTTACTCAGTAAATTTCCCCCTTAACTCTAAGCATATATGAGAGGCAAGGACTATTCAGCTTTGGGGCATAGTTCACCTTCTGAACACTGACTTGTAAAGAGTTGGCCAAAAGTATAGACAGGTAGTAAAGAGACAGGGGTTTTTATGGAGTTCCGACTTCTTACAGGAGTCCTCTCTCCCCCCTCCCCACCCTTTGTGCTTTGCTGGGATATTGTGTCTTCAATAATGGATAAAATATTTTTTTTATTCAAACAAACAGAATTTAAAGACCTGCCCAAAGCTAGATGGTCAGGGAGCTCAGCTTTGGTGTTCTTAGGCCATGGAGTCAGAAAACCTGAAAATAATAATTAAGAATGTGCTTCCATTCAGGTTGTGACAGTCTTGTGGCCTTTAACTGAGAGTATTTTAATAATCTGCTTGAAACCTGCCTGGTTCATGCTGTGTTGCTTCTTGTGGTTGTCTCGCTTTTCATTTTTCTTCTGTTTTTCACTCCTTTTTTGTCTCCATCAACTCACCCTTATGCAACTTTAATTATCACCTTAGGTGCAGAGCTTCAGTAATTCCATGGGTGGGTAGAGACAGACTTTGGACAAGTCTCATCTAATCTTGAGCACATGATTTTTTGTACTCTTTATTCATTTGAAATTGAATTAAACCCCCAAGAGCATTTCCTCAATACATGCATTTGTCAGAAAGAGAATCTTGGATATTTAAACACAGAATATTTCTCTAAACAATTATTTCTATCACATTTGACTCTTTTCAGGCAGTTCTTCCCAGATTGAATCCATGTTGTGCTTCCTTGGAACAGAGCCCCATATGTTTTCACTCACTTATTACAGAAAAACTATTCCCTGGAGTGTTTTCTGCATGAAAATGGACAAATGACATCTTGCACTAAGGCTGCACTGAAATCTTCTGTACCCATAGGAGAAAACCCTATCAGACATGGTAAGATCTGATAAATGGTGTTATAGATTTGGGGTAAACCCTCAACATTAATAAATACCAAGGTTTTGATTAAATGGGATATGGTTTAAAGTGCAGAACTTCCCTGCATCCATAAAAATAATAATAATGAAGTGCAGAACTGTGCCAGACAGGGAATTCAGGGAATTCCTGGGCTGACATGCAAACCAGTCTGGCTAGCTTAGTGAAGAAGAAATCCATTAACATGACAAAAGGTGTTGATGGGCCATTGGGGAGAGGAATACTTTAGCCTGGAGAGTGAGTTGTTACCAAGGTAAAGGTGCCTGTTTCAAGGGACCAGAAAAGGGAGTTTTTGAGCAAAGGTTTTCTGGGAAGGAGAAAGAGGAAGCTGGCATCTCAGAGAGAGGGGCAGGCACCAGGCCTCTGTAACAATATGTATAAGATTGTGTTTAAAATTCACTGATGCAACTTATCCTGGGCCCATGTGGCTGTCTCCAGAAGAAAGCAAGATAGGGCAGATGCCTGGATCCTGCAGATAGCATGGTTCTGTATTCACTGGCAGAGGAACAGGAGTGTGGAGGGAGTGGAAACCAGAGGCCTTTCTCCTGGGCATGGTCGGCCAATTGGTGCCAAAGAAGGACAGAACTTTTTTAATGTATGCTACTAACTACAGCAGCAAGAATACTTATTGCAAAGTATTGGAAGACACAAGATTTACCCACTCTGGAAGAATGGCAGATGAAGGTGATGGACTATATGGAATTGGCGGAAATGACCGGCAGAATCCGAGACCAGGGAGAAGAGTCGGTGGAAGAAGATTGGAAGAAATTTAAAGACTATTTACAGAAACACTGCAAAATTAATGAATGTTAGAATGATGTTGGATTGAAGTTAAGCGGTTTTTAGTAGCAATGTTATAAAGGAATATGTAAAATGGTTTGTTAACAGGTGATAATATAAAGCTATGATATATTAAGATAAAAGATTAAGATAAAATCAAAGAGGGAAAGGATTTGCTGAATTAACTAATTGAACTGGAATACAAAAAAGGGAGGTGTGAAGAGGTCAGGGAAACAAGCAAATGAAAGATAAGATTTGGAAAAAATGATTTGTTTTTAACTGTTTATATTTTGTATTTTCTTTTTTGTGTTTTCTTTCTTGTTTTTGTAAAATGTTGAAATTTTAATAAATATCTTAAAAAAAAAAAGGAGTGTGGAGGGAGAGGACCGCTCCTGGCACCAGTATTCTGGCAGGGTGCCATTGCGGCGCGCACCCCCCCCGTGCGCCGGGCGCTACGTCCCCACAGGTGGCGCATCACGGCCCCAGAATGCACGTCATGCTCCTGCCTGCTCTCCGCCCCTGGTAGCGGAGCATGCAGCTTCGCCACTGCCTGTATTGTAAATATGCAGAAGAATATTGAGATCATGAGGAGGCAAGGGGCACCCAATAATTATTTATTGACGCCTCATTAAGGAGCTGCCTCTGCTTAGTAGCTAGCGATTGGTACTTTTAGGATTTGTCCTTTAAGGAGTTAATTGCATATGAGAATGTATTGTGGCATAAGAGGAAATGTGGGCTTAAGGTCAAGGCTACCGAGATAAGCCTTGTGTTATAAGCATCCAAGGGAGATTGTTTGCTGTCATTCCTAAGGGTTCTCCAACAGCAGATGGAACGTCAGAATGAACTGGCGTGGGAAGGTTTTGCTATAATAATGCTTAAATGCTTAGCAATTTGCTTTAGTGACTATGTATGTGTACTTTATGACTAAAGCTGGCTGTGTGGCTAATAAAACCTGCAATCTTCACCCCAATGTCTGCTTATTGCCTTGGCAGAACAAGGTCACACTGAAAAAGTTTGAAAATGAGGGAGACAACCTTCAAATGAAGGCACCACGTGAGAACCAGTTCAAACAAAGACAGATGGTGCCAGGGTAACTGGGTGTGAGGTGACGGGGAAAGGGAGTCTTTTAGCAAGGTGTTCTGGGAAGAGGAAGAGGGGAGAAGAAAGGCTGGGATCCATCTTGGGCATGCTGGCTGAAGGCTGGCTGGGAGAGATGCCTTGGACTCCTGTGGGGAACAAGCCCCTCTTGAAATGACTATGCTGTGAGATCTGGACTCCTTCCAGGCAGACTGAAGGTGTAAATAGGTGAATAAACCATATTTCTGAAAGCTACAACAGTCTCCACCATGTCTCAATTTTCCAGAGGAACACAAAGCCTGGGTGAGTGCCTGGAACCCCAATGACTCTTGCTACTGCTTGGCAGAGAGAGAGGTAGAACCCAACTTTTGCAGCAATATTTTGGAACTTCCCCACTGTAGAAATTGTTACAGCCCAGTTCTGTTCTTTAATGCTTGCTGCTTCGACTCTCATCATCCCATGAGCTAGGATTAAGTCTTGTGCTACAAAGGCAAGCACTTTCCCTTGAGCAATAAGGCTCCCCTCTCTTCCCTTCATGCAATCTCATGTACCCAATGAAATTGGTTTGGGGTGTGTGGGGAGAACCCCTAGAACAGGGGCGGGAGAGAGTGGGAATCATCAAGCTGAAATGCTTGCCCTGATGGATTGATCAACATAGCAGAATGCTGAATTCCTAAGCACATATACAGTACAAAAACAAACCTAGAATAAGTATGGCACAGATGGGTTGCGGAGCTCCAGTTCGACAAACAAAAATCAACAAGCCAAGAAGGGATGGAGACTTTGAACCTGGGGAGAAAGGGAGAAACCATGACTCCAAGTCATTTTGGCAGTCCTAGTTGTACTTGCATTTATTAATGCTATTGGCATATCCGCTTGCTCTTTCTCTGTTCCCTCCTGCACATATTCTGTTTATCCCTCCTTTAAAGGCTTTTCATACACCCTCTGTCTCTGGTGATATTTTAAGGCTCTTTGCCCAAGGTCAAGGAAGCTGTTAAAATCAATAGGAGAAAATTACAAGTACAGTACCAGAGGGTATCCTCGGCACTAACTGAATGTAAAGAAGAAAAGCAGTTCCTGTGAAATAATCAATGGGACACTTCTTTTAAAAAATCATTTTGCAGGAATTTCAGCCCAACTGTGGCCTTATTAATCAGTAGGAGTGCATTATTCAGACCCTGTAGGTTTGGAGGCATTATATATTTTGCAGGAACATAACCTACGCATAGCAGGTACCTGACAAAAAATGTAATCATTGCCTACCAATAATGCCTGCTCTCTAGTAACCTAGGTGATCAATATTCTCTTAATCTGTAGGGCATAGCAATAGCAATCACCATTATTATCATATTTTGAGGCTCCCTCCCCTTCTTCTTCACCCTAATCCCTGTGCAAAATCAGCTATGAAAAAATGTGTGTGTGTGTGTGTGTGTGTGTATCCTAGCTAACATTCTTTTAAAAATAATTTGTCATCCTTATTTGGACATTGCAGATATAGATGTTCTCACATAGAGACTAGTCTGGATTTTCTTGTTTATAACCTAGCTCAAATTTACCGAAACTCTGATATCCATAGCTGGATGTAATCCATGCATCATGAATACTAACCCACCAGGTCCTTGACAAACCTGCATTTTCTGCCATCGTCCTATTGCCAAGGAAAGGAAGGAAACAGGGAAGAATTATTAAGCAGCTGGTTGTAATGATCAGTCCAAATTTTGTTGTTGTTGTTGTTTAGTTGTGTCTGGCTCTTCGTGACCCCATGGACCAGAGCACGCCAGGCACTCCTGTCTTCCACTGCCTCTTGCAGTTTGGTCAAACTCATGCTGGTAGCTTCGAAGACACTATCCAACCATCTCGTCCTCTGTCGTCCCCTTCTCCTTGTGCTCTCCATCTTTCCCAACATCAGGGTCTTTTCCAGGGAGTCTTCTCTTCTCATGAGGTGGCCAAAGTATTGGAGCATCAGCTTCACGATCTGTCCTTCCAGTGTGCACTCAGGGCTGGTTTCCTTCAGAATGGATAGGTTTGATCTTCTTGCAGTCCATGAGACTCTCAAGAGTCTCCTCCAGCACCATGGCGAAGGGGCTTGAATAACTCAGAGAAGCTATGAGCTATGCCACGCAGGGGCACCCAAAATGGACAGGTGGAGAGTTTGACTAAACGTGATCCACCTGGAGAAGGAACTGGCAAGCCACTCCATTATCCCTGCCAAGAAAACTCCATTGACAAAAACAACAGTCCAAATTTAGTCCACATCAATTTTGAATTTGTTGTTTTTTTTAAGTCTGCTATTTCCTGTTTGTACCATAAAGTGTGATGAAAAATAAAAATAAAAATCCACACAAAATTATATTGTTAACAGAGATCATACATCCATATGATGAGGAAGGAAATGAATAAATAGATTCCAACAATTATATGCACATATATGCTAAGTATAACAAGTTTAAAATCAGATTGCTGCTATAAATGAAGTGAATGCATGCATATTCATATACTCTATAAGCAAATGTTTAAATATTTAAATACTTAATATTGTGATTTTTTGAGCTGCTTTGATATTTACTTAAGAAAAATAGATCAATATTTAACTCATATTTTTTAAAGATAGGATGATATAAAACTGATGTTAAAGGTTTTGTATTAACACATCATAGGAATAAGAAAATAATATATAAAGATATAATACAAAATAAAAAAACGCTAGGATGTGTTGTGCTATGATTGTTTTAATGATATTTGTATTATTATTTAGAGTTTGATGGCACGTGTAATGTCTATATTCATTAAATAAAATGGTATTTTTATTTTTAAAAATCAATTTCTATTTTTTAAAAAAGTTACAATTCATTCAATGGAGTGGTCCAAAGATAAATTTTAAACTTTCCCAGATGCAATCCAATCACACTAGTTACAAACTGTGGCTCAAATATGGGTTTGCAAATGCGTTCAACTGACAGATATGATATCACCCTTAGCAAGATTTGACTGGGCGGAAGATGCTGTCCTATGGCTCCACTTTCAATCTGTGCAGTAGGAGCTACACTCTGAAGTTGCGCCAAGCAGCAAGTATCTTTATTTCAGTGAGAAGTTTAAACGAAGCCCTCATACTTCTTCATAGTATTCACTGCAGCTTCTCATTCTCATGTGTCCCACAGTTTGAATCTCCCAGAATTCTGGGAAGTGAGGATGAGGCAATTTTGCTTCAGAATGCAGAGCCACAAACTTCCTCCAACATCCTTACCTGACAGGCCACATCACATGGTTGATGGGCCGTGTCAGCTTCCTGAGTCACAAGTTGTGAAGGAGAGAGAGAGAGATAAATAACAGAGGGCTGGGAGGAGCAAATGAGACATTAAGGGAATTGGACCAAATGAGATCCGCTAGTAACAATTAAGGATAACTGCTTATAGACTTGTAGTCTGAATTGTTAGTGGAATTGACTCCTCTGCCAAATTGCACATTCCTTTCTTGATCAACTGGGGAAAATCTTGGAGAGCGTTTCAGAAAATCTGTTGGTAATGCTTAGGAAATCTGTTCTTCTTGTATCTTCTCAGACTATTCACCTTTTTTTTTTTAACAGGGATATTTGTTAACTTCCTAACCTAATGCTGCATGCAACACTAATATCTCACAACAAATGAAACTGGTCTGTAGAAAACACAACTTGAAAAAAGAGACAATGCATGTATTTTTGTAAATGACAAAATCTGTAATAAAAATATATTATTTTTTAAAAATGCAGAATCGCAACGACCTGGTAAAACATATGCAATTTGTTCCTGTTCGACAAGATACAAAATTGAGGTTGGGATTTCCATGCAGACAACTGATGAGCTGGCTGAAATCCAAAACTCTGTTGCCTGAGTCACATTGGACCATGTATGTATTATCCTTCCATTGCCTGCTTTTAGGCAGGGAAAGCACTTTTTGCTCTTCCTTTCAGTGCTGGAAAGAAAGCTTCTCACATGGTTTGCTCTACAGCTTCCCATCTCACATGGTTTGCTCTACAGCTTTCCATCTACAGTACTTACTTGTCAGGATGCTGACAAATTTAATAGTCATAATCAGGCATTACACTCACAAGTAAGTAGAACATGCAAGTGGAACTGAGAGCACTAGCTCAACCCCATCACTGCCCTGAGTTGAGGGTAGCAGTGTGCAGCTGAAAGAGTTGGAGATTTGAGAGAGAATGAAGCTCTCCCTGCTTGGTAGAATCTCAGCTATTGAAATTAATCTACTGCCCAGGATGCTGTTTTTATTCCAGTCAATACCAATTGTAAATATTTCAGGCTGCTTCAAAGAATGGAAGAAGAATATTTCTAAATTTATCTGGCAGGTGGGAAAGCCAAGAATTAAACATATAATAGAGATAAAAGAAAGAGGAGGCTCTGCCCTGCCAGACCTACAAAGGTATTATGAGACAGCCTGTTTGTGCTGGTTAAAAGAATGGATTACATTGGATAATGCAGACATCCTGGATTTAGAAGGCCATGATTTAAAATTTGGCTAGCATGCATGTCTTTGGTATGGGAAGGAAAAAAATTATAAGTGTTTATGAACCATATTCTAAGGAAGAATCTTTATAGAGTTTGGGAGAAATATAAAAATCTACTGGAAAGGAAAACATCTTTATGCTATCTCCTATCAAGGCTATTACAATTAAGTGAGTTAATATAGATAGACAGTGGGAGACTTACAGGGAATTGCTGCATTTTACGGGGAGGGGGGGATGGGACCCAAACTGAAATCAATGAAAAATGTAAGGAGCCACGTTACCATCGGTTACATGAAATGTTTAAATTAGATGGGGGGGAATGGTTTTTTGGACCAAAGCTCACAATTTGAAAAAGAACTTCTACAAAACAAAGAGAAACTTTTGTCTTTTTGAAGAAACTTTTGAACTTTTTGAAACAAAAGATGAGCTTGTTAAAGCCTCAATGACACACTGGGCAATAGATATAGGACACAATGTAGATTTTAACCTCTGGGGAAAACTCTGGGAAAGTCACTTGAAATTTACAGCATGTTATTCTTTGAAGGAGAAGTACCTGGAAATCAGGGTTCTAGATAACATAAGAAGCCTCTGGGTGTATAGTAGATGGCTGACCTCAGAGGTGGTGTGGGTGGTTTTCTCCACTCACATGTTCGACTTGCTTGTGAGCATAGTATTACTATTGTAATTTAAAACAGACTTACATAAATAGGTGCGGAATCTAAAATGCACTTGGGTTAGGCTAGTTCTCTTGAAAGATAGGAGCCAAGCTCCTGTTAGAATTGGCTGCAAATGATGGAAATCCCAACCCTCAATTTCCCTATACTCTAAGGCCCTTCAAAAACAGCCAGAACTCTCCTGCTATCTTCTCTTCCACTGTTTTGTATTTTGTACTGTTTTGGATTTTGGATTTCTGTGAATTCGTAGTTTCCTGGTGATTCGGGGTGGTCTTAGCTCAGTTGAACAGCATTTGCTTTACATGCATAGTCTCTTGTCAGGACTGGGAACATCCTCAATCTTAACCTCTAGAGGGCCGCTGCTAGTCAGCATTGATAATATGGCATCTCAGCTGTGAGTCTTGCAGGATCTGCTACCTACCTGGCAGGCAGGTATTTTCCCACTGGCCTAGGAGGGTGGGACCCTGCTTGACCACAGCTAGAAAAGTCTGAGGCTTTTCAGCTCCTTGTGCACTGCCCTGAGATCTACAGATGATGGGCAGTATAAAAATTTCATAAATAAATATTGAATGGGATGGACCAGTTAGTTTAAGGCAGCTTCCTATATTCCTGTAAAGTAACAGTCAACCAGCGAATGTCTAGGTAATTAATTTTTTCTGTATTAACTCTGAAGTAGATTGGAATGAAGGGTGCTGCCTCATATCTAGCTTCCTCCAGTTTTCATTGCCAGAACTAGGCAGGCGAGCTGTGAAATCTGTTGTGTGAGAGGAAAAGGAGACTTGCATAATGGAGGTGGTTTAAAGATTCCCACTGGCTATGGACTTCTTCTTCTTTGTTCAGAGTAACAGTCGGTTTTCCCAAAGTGAAAACAGTTTGTCAAGGTTTAAGCAGGAGTTTCTTGCAGACTCTATCTAAATAACAAAATTAAGTCGCAGGTAAACAGTATGAGCCCCTTTTTCCTTTACCTAGGTGCACAGAGTACACAAAATATTAATGTAACCTGAGACAGAAGAGAGGGAAAAACAAGTTATAGATATTTTATTATTGATAAAAGGTGGATCAACACTGCCATTAGCTAGAATTAGCAGTCCCATAGATTCATGTATCTGTTTATCTTCAGTGAATGCAAACAAACAGAGCATAGTTCTTCCCCACCTGTGAAAATATCAAAGAAAGCTAATATTAAATCCTATTATAATTGAGGGCGAGTGCATGTGGATTATCTGCAGAATCTCTGAAATCATTATTATTTCTCTATGTAAAGTACCAGCAGATGCAGCTGAATGATTTTTTTAAAAAAAATACCCTGCTGTTTCCAAGATCTTACAGAGTCCTAAAAAAACCGAGCCTAGGATATCTCCCCTGCCCTTATGTTATGCTAACAGCATGGGACCCATGTTGAAGGAATGGATCCACCAGGTTTGGAGCACTCCAAACTCATTCTATGGGAGTCAGCCAGTGTTAAGCCTTGCTGTGGTGCAAGCCAAGCAAGCATGTTCTCACTGACCAACCAGGGTGCAGATTTCAACCAAGTAGATATCCCAACCTCCCAGTTTGGAGGTTCTGTGGTCAATCCTCCCCTCAGGCCCTTTGTGCCCCCCCCCCCCGTGATCCTGGCCAATATCATTTCTACCCTCAACGGACAATGTTCTTCTGACTAACAAAGGAAGACCATGATTTCATCAAGGGAAAGGGGGGAAATATCCAACCAAGTGCCAATCAGGTTGAGAGAGAGAAATCCTTTCTGGCCCTGTCAACCAGTGACTTAAAAATTTCTCAGAAAAGGCTCTAACTCTGTGGTTCCCAACGTGGGGCACATGCCCCACAGGGGGGCAATTTGATTTATAAGGCAATTTGAGAATGAGTTAGACCAAGTTAATGGCCTTTTAGCTTTCTCCATATGAATAGGAGCTCGCTTTTTGAATAATAAGAATTATATGTCACAGGGTGAGGATCAGGATTTTAGAAATGCTTATTTGGCTTAGAAATGGCCAAAAAAGAGTTGGGAACCACTGCTCTAACTAGAGGGTGAGTGGGTTGGAAGCTCTTGAGGTGAAATGGCCCTGAACTCAAGAAGAAGAAGCCTTATGAAAGCTTTCCCCTCCTCTTTGCAAGGGCTCATGGGACAGCTTTATCCCATGAGCCCATTGCATGGGCAAGTATTTTGCTGCAATCTATGGGCCCAGCTGCTGCCAGACAGAGGTGCCCCACATTTATTGGGCATGGAATGAGACTTATAAGATAATTTAGAGCACATCAATCATTGTATGATCCCAGAACATGATCATATATACAATATACATTATAAACCTCTTTTGTGTTCTGATGGAGATAGCAGAGGATCTCTATTTTGGATGGATTTGTTGGTGAGGAATGACTTTCCTCTCTTTACCTCAGCTCAATTTGAATTTGGGCCGAGCTAAACAAACTATTTCCCCAGTGAATCAGAAATTGCTCTTCTTATTAGAAGCCCCAGTTGGACGCTATTGTTCTCTTGATGACACTGAAAGCACAATGGGATACCTCTGAGCTTCCCTCCGACACCTGCTAGATTGATACAATGGCAGCTTAATAGAGACCTTAGGAACTGCAATTTCCCCAGAACACACAAGTTGTTCCTATGGACTTCTGGTCACTTCACATCAGACTACTGGTAGTGCCCTGGGGCCATCACTCAAGAGGGCTCAAGAGGAAGTGCTCTTTGTGAGATCCAGAACCTCTACTAGGTGGTTCCTCATACTGCCATGGCCATCTGTGAGATCATGGAAGCTCCTAAAAACATCTCCCATTCTCTGCCAAATTCTGGCTGCTGCATGAAATGGAGTCATTTATTAAGTGAGCCCAATTGGGTTGCAAGCCACCAATTGCCGGCATGGGGTCAAGGGCTGCCCATGCTAGGGAGATATATATAGAAGCTATATATAATGATAACTTGCATTTCTAGAGAGAGCAGAATGCCTTTTTTATACTTTCAACTTAGCATGATGATTTATCCTGTATTATAATTACTTCTGTTATATCACTAGTCTATTGCGGCACTTGGTTGGTTGGTACTGTTGCAAATTCAACCGTGCAAAGATAAATTCAAATTACTTATTGTTTACCACTTTACAATGGCTAAATAAGTGCAACCAGAGTTTGCAGCTATTTAAAACACTTTATTAAGAATCAAGTCATTCCCATTTGTTTCTTACCAGAGCGATTCAGCTTCTTTCTACGGCAGTGGAATTTATGGCTATGAAACTATTTCTTTCAAACTTAAGTAGATATTATATAAACTGTGTGACTTATGTTTCCTATTTAGCACCATTCAATAAATCTCCTCCAATGTAGCCAGAGCTGTGTGTATTCCGTTCTAACAAATAAATGGATAAATAAGAATCTAAATGATGGGCAAAGTTGCAGTGTTTGCACCAAGAGCAGATGGATTGGGTGCCCTGGATACATTATGTAAATTAAGGTATGGCTGCATGTTTTCTCTCCTTTTCCATAATATTATCACTTTTCTGTTAGTCATTGGAAAGGGAAAGCGGCTAACTAAACAAAGCACTAAACCCTACCCTTTGAGCATGAGGAATACGTGAACTACTACTTCCCTAGCACCTGAAATTTCAATGCACATTCCCTATGCTGTTGTTATACCATCGGTCCACCTAAAGTTAGTCAAGAAAACTAAATCCTATTGAACGTAATAGAAGGGGATATTGCCCCTTCCACTCACTCACTTCACACTAGGGATTGAGGAATCTGCTACTTTCAGTTTCTCATTTTTTCATTTTCTCATTAATTTCCATTTTCACCATTTCCACTTCTGTTGACTTTTTAAAGGTCTTGATGGAAATTAATTCACATTTTTTTAATCCCCCCCCCCATATACACATATGTGTATGCAATTTGAATGTAGTTTCCCACAATACAATGCATGTATAATATGCATTTCCACTACTATGCAAAATTTGGAGAAATGAAAATTTTAGTTCACTTACTGGCTTAAAAAGTGTGCATTAGTTGGGTTTGCATTAAACTTTGAACTGAACTAATTTATCCCTTATCCCTACTGTAGTGGTTTGGAGTTACTCGTGCGTAAGCCGACCCCGTTTGGGTGCTTGGTTGCCTGGTTAAACCCTTTGGACTGCACAGCCCATCTCCGCTTGACTGCCTCAGTCACTGGCAGAATCTGTCTGTGGGCGTTTCTTAAACCTCTGCCAGCATAAAAGCTGTTTGACACCTAATCGTCTCCGCCTCTCATTGCGCGGGAGTCTCCTGCGCAGGGTGGGCGTGGGTAGCGGAGTGCCTGGGCTCTGTTCACTGACTTCCCGGGAAGAATCCCGGAGCCCTTCCTGTTGGAGGGGGATTTCCAGCCGGTGGCAGAGGACAGAGTGACTCCAGGAGACATAGGTGTAAAAACCCAAACAAAAACGAAGACTTTATTACTAAGCAAATAAACACAAACTCTGGTGGGTGTTATTCCTGCAGGCAGGCAACAAAACTCAGCTTTTTTCCTTTATAGCAACGGTCACCTGCAGCCAATTAATCCCAGAAACTTCTTAAAGGTATACACACATGTTTCTGTGCCGAATGTCCTCTAACACCCCCTCTCATTCAAACAGAAACAATAATATTTTAAACAGAACAGAACATATTTACATATCACACACAGCAACTCCCAACTTTGCTACCAGTCGTGCATGTTTTTCAAAAGTCTAAACCGAGATAATTTTTTACTGGACCCAAATCTCTTACTTTAAATACCTTTCTTAGTTGTTCTGCAAATTTTTCCACTTGCTTGTCACTTTTTGTAGAGTAAAGCAAATCATCAACATAACACAAACACAATTCTTGTTTATCACCCTTTCCTTTAGTGTACAAGCAGTTATCAGCTAAGCTTCTTTTAAAACCAAGATTTTTTAAAGCATTATCAAGACATTCGTTCCAATTTCTAGCTGACTATTTGAGCCCATAAATTGCTTTGTTCAGCCTATATACAGAATTCTGTTCTCCTGCCTCAAAACCTGGCGCTTGATTCATAAAAATTTCTTCTTGCAGATTGGCGTTAAGATAAGCTGTTTCAATATCAAAATGGTTTACCTTAAACCCACGTTGTGCTGCAAGAGCTAGCAATAAGCGTACACTTTCACTCCTTGCAGTAGGAGAAAAGGTTTCATCAAAGCTTTCACCTTTTCTTTGAGTAAAGCCTTGTGCTACCAGTCTGGCTTTGTACTTAACATCACCATCTGCCAAATGTTTTATTTTATACACCCATCTACAGCCCACTGCCTTTTTTCCTTCAGGCAATGGCTCAATGGTAAAGACATTGTGTTCTGCTAAAGATTTCATTTCTGCTTTCATTGCATTTTTCCACCTTACTATTTCCTGGTGTGGTAACTTTAAAACTTCCTCATAATCACGAGGTTCCTTTTTCACATCAACAGTTTTAGCTTCTTGTATAGTAAACCTTTCTGGAGGTACCCCCTTATTGCTTCTTTGTGACCTTCTAACTTGAACACTCTCCCCCTCTGAACTATCTTCCCCTTCTGATTCATCCTGCTCAGGAGAAATTGGTTCAGCTTTAGGAGATTGTGTACTGGGATCCTCATCCCCTGAATCCTCATCACTGTCACTTTCAGAACTTTCTTTAATTTGTGGCTTTTCTTCCTCAGATTTCACAAATTTATCTGTATCATCAGAAGATAACACAACTTCTGAATTTCCATGTAAACGAACCCAACCATCTTGCTCACAAAACTCTGCATGTCTTGATATTACAACTCTGCCATGCCCTAGTGCAAAACGATACCCCTTTGACCAAGTTTGATAGCCAACAAACCTAAGTTTCTTTGCCTTGGGCTCTCCTTTCCTTCTTTGTCCTTTTGGGATGTGAACCCAAGCCCAGCAACCAAAAGTTTTAACATGGTCCAAAAAGGGTTTTTTTTCCATAAAGCAAAAAATGAGGGGTGTTGTTTATGGTAGAATGAAACAATCTGTTCTGTATGTAGTTAGCACACAGAATTCCTTCCCCCCAATACTTCCTGGATAGGCCAGAATCACATAGCATTGAATCTAGCATTGTTTGTAAAGATCTTATCTTGCGTTCTGCAACTGAATTTTCTTCAGGCGAAAAAGGACACGATTTACGGTGACAAATACCACGCTTTTTCAACCAAACTTGGAGGGCTTCGGACATGAACTCGCCTCCACGGTCACTTTGCAACTGGGTAACTTTGTAGGGAAACTGCCTTTCTATATAGTTGACCCAATTCTTAATCAGTTGACCAGTTTCACTTTTGTGTTTTAACAAATATACCCAAGTATACCGGCTATAATCATCCACAAGAACCAAAAAAAAACTTTGCTCCTCCTTCAGACTCTGCAAATGGCCCACAAAGGTCTGAATGTACTAAAGCAAATGGCCTCTTGCTAATTCTAGTACTTTCAGGATAAGACCCTCGCTTACTTTTAGACTCCTTGCAGGTATTGCAGTCTAGAAAAACTGAACATTTTTTTCATTTTAATTCCCTTGCTTAATTCTGGCATTTTTGCAATACTGCGGAAATTGGCATGCCCCAAACGACGATGCCACAGATGCTGGCACTCATCATGCAAGGCTCTATTACAGGCTTTAACACATGCCCCAGACTCACTTACTAGCTGGTCTTTCAAAACAAACAAACCATTTTGTAGCGACGCTGTAACCACTTTTCCAGCTTTCTCTATTCTACAGCCTGAACCAGAAAAGGTTACTTTAAATCCCTGCTTAACAAGACTTGTAACTGAAAGCAAATTATTTTCTAAACTTGGTACACATAAAACATTGGTAAACTTGGTACTTAAACAGTTGATATTCACACTACCCTTTCCAGCTGACTCATGCACTGTTCCATCAGCTAGTACTACATTTACAGATTTACAAGGCTGCTTTTCTACAAGGGTTTGTGCAGACTTAACAAAAATGTTTGTCGCTGCTGAGTCTAAAATCCAGTCTTGTCCAACGTCGTGACTGGTGCCTCGAACTGCTGCAGAAACATACTGGACTCGACTCTTCCTGTCTCCTCGCTTCCCAGCAAACGCAGGCCACCCTTGTCTTGTATTTTCTCCCACAGACACAGTGCACTGTCGTACTAAATGCTTGGTTGACCCACAACGATAGCATCTTCTAACTGTGAACGCTGCTTCCTCTCTGTGGTCTACAACCTCTTTAGGTTGCCGCTCCTCATCAGTTGCATATCTTTTACTGGACTGCCTCCCATTTCTGGAGTTACGGTGAGGGGTTGTGGCCTTCCTCTCATGGCGTCTTTCCTCCTCATCAAGCAAACACCCAGTTAAGAAATGCATTGTTAATTGGCTTTCTGGGATTGCTTCCAGAGTCATCACTAAATTGTCCCATGACTCAGGAAGTGAAGACAGCACAATATAAACCTTTCTATGTTCAGAAAAATGTTCCCCAAGTTCATTTAACTGTGAAAATAAATCACGCATTCTTTGAAGGTGTGTTGAAACACATTCACCCTCACTTAGTCTGGCTCGGTACAGAGCTCTCATTAGAGTAATTTTGCTGCCAGCAGTGTCTCTAATATGTATCGCTCTCAGTGCTTGCCAAATCTCACTTGCTGTTTCAAGGTCTCGCACATGAGATAACTGAGACTTCTCTAAACTCAAAATTAAATTGGCATAGGCTTTGTCCTCCAGCCTTTGGTCTGCTTCATCTACTTCTTCATCCTCCTCTTTTACAGGAGGGTCAACAATAACAGTCCAACATTGTTCTTTCTTTAAAAACACCTGCATCTGTAAACTCCATGACATATAATTGGACTCTCCCAGTTTCTCTATTGGATAATGGGAAGCTCCCCCTTGAGCTCCAGCTCCAAGTCCAGCCATGGCGCCACCCAGCTTTCAGCTTTCCACTCAGTTCTTACTCACACGTGGCTTGAAGAAATGTTCGGCTCCTGGTCCCAAACAGACACTCCCTGCCGATGCCTTCACACAGCCAGCTGCTTGAGAAACGCTGAGTTGCTTCCAGTCTCTGGGTTCTTTTCACGCTCTGTCTCTGCCCACTCAGGACTGGGGACTGGGCCCATAACCTGTTGGAGGGGGATTTCCAGCCGGTGGCAGAGGACAGAGTGACTCCAGGAGACATAGGTGTAAAAACCCAAACAAAAACGAAGACTTTATTACTAAGCAAATAAACACAAACTCTGGTGGGTGTTAATCCTGCAGGCAGGCAACAAAACTCAGCTTTTTTCCTTTATAGCAACGGTCACCTGCAGCCAATTAATCCCAGAAACTTCTTAAAGGTATACACACATGTTTCTGTGCCGAATGTCCTCTAACACTTCCACCTCCTCTTCCCATTGCTCTCCTGGACTCTTGGTGTCACGCGTATTTCCTTCCCCTTCCACCAAGCTGAGTCTCCCCCTTGTGCTAGGACCTTCACCTGCAGAATCTGAGACCCTCTCCTTCTCCCGTGTCTCTGGTGTCAGTTCCCTGACACCTACCTCACACAAAAGTGAGGACAGGATCCAACCCAGGAGATCATCATGCACCTCTTCCTCCAACCCAACACCTGCGTGTTCAGTGGGATCTCTGCCTTTTTATTATTGTTGCTTTATTTTAATAGTGCACCATAACCAATACCATAAACACACAGCCCAAGCCTAAATTGGTAATTAAACTGGTAACCTGTTAAAGAAAATATCAGTTTACCCAACTGAGTTTTGCTTCAAATGGAGCTGGCAATTGCTTTGTTAGAATTCAGTTTTGACTTCATATGGTTTCAGAGATCCCATTCCATGATGTTTCTTAGCAAATTTACAGTGCCCAAGAGTTTCTGAGAAGCTTTTGGATTTTCAGCCGCTTATCCCCACTGTTCAAATGGTCTAAAGTTTGCTCAGTCCTGGTTACACTTTGTACTGAACACATTTGAGGTAAGATATCTGTGTCCATTCGGTTACCAACTGTTTGCTTTAAACTGTTCCTATAATCTCCTGAGTCAAATATTCATGAAACCTGGAAAATTTCTCCTTCTTTGTAAGATAAATGGAAATGTTAGATCAAAATCCCTACTGTTTGGTTATTATAATGAACCATGATTCATGTATTTAAACTAATCTTTAATTACCAGGTAGTCTTTAAAAGAAAAGACCATTTAATCATTCTAATACAATTTTCCATTAAAATGATGCATCAGTGAGAGATTATTTAAGGCTGGAAAAGGACCCCATGGCTTACTTACTATTGATTTATTATGCTTTAGGAAAGTCAGATTCCTATGCATAGGAACTCAGATAATGCACAATGTACCCATGTGGCGTAGCTGTCAACACAAATCAGCTGCCAAACCTGATATTCTTTTAAGGCTTTAGAAGGAAAGAGAACTTTTTCTTATTCAATTAGATGTCTTCAGTAATGTCACTTAATTAAATTGTGATGACCTGGGACAAGTCTACCTGGTGAACAACTGCAGTTTTAGCTCGCTTTGATTTGCCCATCATCTCTATTTGTCACATACGGTAATTTATTGCACAATCCTATATGCATCTAGCCAGAGGTTAAGTCCCTTTGAGTTTATGATGCCTTGCTCTCACTTACCCCTTCATGGATCACTGCCTTCTCGTGGCAAAGGGAGTTGAATAACTCCCAGAAGTCATGAGCTATGCCGTGCAGGGCCACCCAAGATGGACAGGTCATAGCCAAGAGTTTAGACTAAATGGGATCCACCTGGAGAAGGAACTGGCAAACCACTCCCGTATTTTGCCAAGAAAACTCCATGGACATAAAAAAGGAGAAGCTTTGAGAAGAAAGTGAGAGTTTCCAAGGCATGCTCTGGTTCATGGGGTCATGGAGAGTCAAACACAACTAAGATGACTAAACAACAAGAACTTTCACTTAAGTGGGCATAGGATTCCGCTGCCCAGTTTCAATCCTATATACTTCTACCTAAGTACCATGGAAATTCTATGAGGCTTTTTCTGAGTAGACGTGTACAGAATTGTATTTGCTAACCATTTTCTCCTTTCAGATCTCTCCTTGCTCCTTTATATTGCATTAGATAAGGATAAAACTAAATTCAGGAATATGCTCACACTTTGTCAGCTAACTGTCATTAGAATCTGAAGAAGTATGCATGCACACGAAAGCTCATACCAATAACAAACTTAGTTGGTCTCTAAGGTGCTACTGGAAGGAATTTTTTTATTTTGTTTTGTCATTAGATCTATTAATCATAGCTTGCTGCACTTGTCAATCTATCTCCCAATAGATAGCTATCTATTGTGAAAAGTACCTCTCAATAGCTTCCTGTTTTGAAAATCAGTTTCTAATTCCCTCCATGTTTACTTTCATACAATAATAGTTACTGGGTCCACCTTAAAGCATTTTAAAGTCATAGCTGGTTTACTCAATGTTTTTAAGATGAAACTGTCATGTGGGGATTTATCCAATGTTTTGCTAATTTGAGTCCCTATTCCATAAACCTCCAGTATTTCCAGCAGATTATCTAAATGAGAAGGGGCTGGAAAATGTATCTTCTGGAGGTATGCAGAAGTGACAGATAGTGTTAGGTCAGATGGAACATTGATCTGATCTAGTGTTGCCATGTGTCCTCTTTTTCCAGGACATGTCCTCTTTTTCAGGCGTAAAATTTCTGTTCGTGTAGATTTTTTTTTTAATTTGCCAAAATGTATATGGCTATACTTTATGGACGAGACATAGCCATAACTGGTAGTTGAAGATTTGCTTTCCTTTCCTCTTCTCCTGCCCCTCTCAGCAATATATCACAGCTTATATTGCCTGCATATAGTAGAGATATTTAACATGAGAGTTGTCACAGTGTTCCCTTTTTTGCTCTTCAAAATATGGCAAGCCTAGACTCTAACTTAATATAATACAGTTGATTTGTCCTCGTGTGTTGGCTTCCCACTGTCCTGCAACCTCAGCCTCATGGGACAGAGAAGCCAAAGAGAGATGGTAACTTTTGCTTCCTGTAGACCTATGCACATGCAATATCAGTACACTTACTTCTCACAACCCATTTTACAATCCAATAAATCTCCCATTGGAATGCCTATATGTTTTTTTAAAAGGCAAACATGACCCTATTTGTATCATAATTCTAATATGCCAACCATAAAGGGGAGAAAAACATTTACACAGTTTTAGGAAACTGTACTAGAGGAAGCATATGTGAGAACAAAACTCACTGGTCACTATTCTGATGATTCCCTCTTTTCAATGGGTGAGAAATATCATCCATCTGCCTTTGTGAACTGCAAAAACCATTTTTTGAAAAAAAATCATTGTATCCTGTTTGCTGTAAACAGTGGTATCACATTTTGATGCTGTTGCTAATTGAATGGATCACATTCATTCATTCTTGATATGGAAATAAGAGAACATATGACTCATTTGTTTTTGAAGAAGTGCTATCGCTAAATCTTAGTCTGCATTTTTGGCAACCCCTATATGAGTTCCTTGTGAGCACAGGGGTCACTGTAGTGTTTCACATCTGTAGAGGCATCTTCCATTTGTGAGCTGCAGTGGGTGGTATTTACAGTAAGGATGGACAGCTCAGCCTATTCCTTTTTTTTTTTTAAAAAAAAGGTTGATTCATCATTTTCACAATAATCATAATCAAAAAGAAAGTCTCATTTCCACTCTTTGAGAACAGTCCAGTTCCCATTCGCGTGCGCGCACACACAAAAAAATCTTGTTCGAATAAAAGTATATTTCCATATGTCCCTGTGAGTTGCTAGTAGTCTATAGCCAGGTTTTTTTGTAGATGCGTAAGAAAGATGAGCCATGTTTTCTAAAACTTGTCTGATTCTGTGTTGTCTCTTTGATTTTGAACTTTGTTTGCCAGTTCCACCCCCTCATTAATATCAAGTCCTACAGCTATATAAACCTCATTTCAAACAAACCAGCATTTATAATTCTCCTACACTGAGCCATTGTAAGGCACACTGTCAACAAAGGCCAGGTGTCCACAGAGTAGACAGAGAGCAGAGCAGTCTTGGATTCTAAATCAATCATTCTGGGTGAAGAGACGATGGAAGAGGATTGGAAAAGATTTAAGGACTATCTACAAAAACACTACAAATTGTATGAATGTTAGGAGAATGCACGAATGAAAGAAACATGGCAGCAGTAAAATTATTGTAAGATATATGAGAATATGTGATGTTTAAGGTAATGTTGAAATTTGAAGTAATATATAAGCTCAATATAAGCAGTTTAACTTAAGATCAATATACTTCAAAGCTGAAATTGAATATTGGTGACTTATAAAATAAGAAACGGAAGTAAGGTAACAAATTGCTGCACATAACTATTTGGTTGGGAACGCAGGGAAGGGTGATGTGAGGAAGTCCAAAGTTTATGGAAAGTTTATGGAAATTTGATTTATGAATATTTGTACTCTATATGTAATTTTTTTTCTTTCGTCTATATTTCTACTTCTTTTTATAATTTTATACTGATTCTTTTTCTGTTTTTTATGTGTTACTTTGCTATTTGGCTGTTTAAAAAAATCTCAATAAATATTTTATAAAAAAAAAATAAAAATAAATCAATCATTTGAGATGGGATCAGTGACGTATCCTGAAAAACTTTAACCCAAAATGTATGTACTCATATAGATCCACAAAAAGTCCATGTCCAGCAAATTCAGTTTCCTTCAAAATGTGGACAAACTTCTTTTCCATCTCTAATGTATGGCTAGCACAGCAGTTAGAGACTGAAAAACTTTAAAGGTTTCATTAAGGACAAAAATAAAAATAAAAATGGACCAGTTAAATACATTTTTTTTTAAAAAAAAATCATTTGCCCTTCTGAATAGAAGTAAGAATAAATCCGCTTAATTAGCACACATGCCTTTTTCTTGCAGAATATGATACCAGGCAGTGATGGGCTTATTTAGTTTCTCTGCAAATAGTAACCATTTAAAAATAAAATCAATTTCTCCATTCAAAACAAGTAATCCTAGAAGCTCCTTTGGAAAAAGGGCACTCAGTCTTCAGCAGACAAAATACATTTTGTCGTCAAATGAAAATAGAGAAGGACATCTATTTCTATATTTGTAGGTGGCCAAAATAAAATTATTACATGTTTCTTAAATAACATTTTCATTATAAAAAAAATGATCATCCAATAATTAAAAACTTGGGTGTCTCTGGTAGAAATGGGCAATACAATTCTATGATTCTATGAATATATTAGCATTACTAAATAATAATAATAATAATAATAATAATAATAATAATAATAATAATAATAATAATTGTGGCAATCTGTACTGCCACCTCCACCAGACTGAACGAAAAAAAAATTAAATTTTAAACCGCTTACTATTTAAAGAGGTATCCTTGAACTGGTTGACCCCTAAGCCTTGATGTGGTGGAAATCATGGCAAATACAGAGATGTAGTGCCTCAGGCTGTGTACACACCATACAGTTAAAGCACACACCTCACAAAAAAACTTGGGAACTGTTGCTTATCCTCACCGACCTATAATTCCCAGTACATTTAAACTACAGTTCCCAATATTCTTTTTGGGAGAGGTATGTGTTTTAAATGTATGGTATGTATGTTAGGATTCTTTGACCATGCTTGCAGTCATGGGATTGTTTATATCACATGACGGTGTATGTTTTCATTCCACATTGTGGGAAGTGATGGAGACAAGGAGACAGGATGTTTTTTTTTTTACTGTGTTCCATGATGTAGGACGCTTGTCCTTTGTTTCTTTCTCTTTGCTGTCTGGCGCAGAAGAGGAAGGAGCTGAGTCAGAATGTATTATATGTAAATAAAGTAGTTTAGCCAAAATGCTGTGCTACTGAGTCTGTCACGCGAACTGTCAACATTCTGCTAGTCCTAAAGTGTGCTGATGCCCCTGGTGTAGTGGTTAAGAGAGAGAGCCTCGTAATCTGGTGAACCGTGTTCCTGTCTCCGCTCCTCCACATGCAGCTGCTGGGTGACCTTGGGCTAGTCACACTGCTCTGAAGTCTCTCAGCCCCACTCACCTCACAGAGTGTTTGCTGTGGGGGACGAAGGGAAAGGAGAATGTTAGCCACTTTGAGGCTCCTTTGGGTAGTGATAAAGCAGGATATCAAATGCAAACTCTTCTTCTTCTTCTTCTCTTGGTATCAGTCACTGTGATGTTCGGGCTGGAAAAAGCTCTTGAAGCTTCCGACTGACCAGGAGGGAGAGAACATGCCAGTCGGGCATGTGTCTCTGCCAGATGCCTACTCGTGTGTAGGATGCTCCTGACAATGTATGCAACCGCAGTGTGTCACACTGCCCAGCACATTGATATAAGCAATAACATCAATTTCTTAATGCGGAAGACCCCACTGTCTCTCCATAGGGTCGTGCCCTCTGGCGATTAGAAAGTACATAATCGTATGAGCACTGTCCCAGAGTATTTTTCATTCTCATGTATAATATATCAATTTGAAAAAAGATTGGTTAATGAAGAAATTGCACATCTTTCCACTTACGAGTGTTTGTTAAACTAATTGGCTGATGAAGAACTGAACGAAACAGTAGTTGCTATCCGGAAACACTGTTCAGCAGAGTTCAGAGTTGGACATCAGAATTGGACATTTGCCGATTATACAAAGCTTTACAAACTTGATTTCCGCCGGGTAAGGTCTGGCACCGTGACTTATTCAAGGACTTTCAGAGACTTCAGTTTGATAGTTTTGATGTTTTGCATTGTTCCATAAAGTTTTTTATACTGTAATTGTTTCTAGCCATCGTGTTGCTTTTGACATTGCTGATTAAAAAGTAGGGCAGGCAATACTATTTGGGTGGATGAAACTGTCCATGGCACCTAAATAAAGAATGAGATGGAAGCCCAGCTTAGTTCTAGTCCAAGAAAGTCTAAATAAACAGAGAGGAGCATGCAACAGAGTTACAGGAGCTGCACTCAAAGAAATAGGCACACAAAGCATAGCTGTCAACTTTTCCCTTTTCTTGCGAGGAATCCTATTCGGAATAAGGGAATTTCCCTTAAAAAAAGGGAAACGTTGACAGCTATGACACAAAGTATGATGTCAGGCAAAGGAAAGAGCCTGTAGGAGATGGGAAGAGAGGTGACCTACCCATATATGATAAGGCTGGAGCACAGAAGAAAGCTGATAACACTGTATGAGCCCCAAGAAAGGCACAATGATTCAAGGACATCGGCATCTAATAGTTCTTACAATAATATAAGCACAACAAGGTGGATAACTACCAAGCCCAGTAGTCTGGATAAGGTCAATGCCTAGGTACAAGAATATAATAATTGCCCCTAGGAGCACACCAAGCATCATATAATCCAGCATTCTCTTTCTAAATGCAACCTAGTTGGTGCTAGACCCAGCCTACACACAAGACAAGGCGAGGTGACCACCTCAGGTGGTGGGATCCATCAGGGCAGCAGATCCTGATGTTAATCTTTCTTCCTCCCTTGTTCCAGATGTAGATTTTCTCTCACCCCTTCTTCCCTGGTGGGGAGGGAGGCAACATTTCGGGATCTGCCTCAGGTGTCAAAATACCTTGGGCTGGCCTTGCTCTGGAAGCTCACAAGCAGAGCATAAAAGGCAATGGCCTTCACCTGCTCTTTGTCTCCAGCTTCCAGTTTGCAGAGGTCTACTACTTTTCTACATTAAGTTCTGCCATGGTTCATAGCCACTGATAAGACTATCCCCATACCTTTTAAAAAGCCATCTGATTACGCAGAACACAACTGAGACTAGATATGTCCCATGTAGCTTCCTAAATTCATGCACCGCCCCCCAGCTACTCAAGGCCAGCTATGATGGCTACACACACAGCATTGGGTGATAAGTTGTTAGAATGAAATTGCAATTGACATGAAAGCAGTCTAGATGGGCCTGCCCTACTTGCCTTAACTAGGATGCTGCTGTAGCTATGGTGACACCCACCAAACGTACATGAATTTCATTTAGTTTCATCCTGTCAATTTTTCCTTTGCAGTGCTGTGAAATGCTAGATTCAAGTTCAATGGGTCTCATTATTTTTGTCTGTGCATTTGGAACATCAATGCCACCAACATTTAAGCAATATATACTAGGGCAGGGTGATATATCAATTCTTGTTGCTTAGTCGTCTTAGTCGGGTTAAGCCAATGCCTCTACATAGCTCCATCATTATTTCAGATAGAATCATAGAGTCATAGAATCATAGAGTTGGAATAGACCACAAGGGCCATCAAGTCCAACCCCCTGCCAAGCAGGAAACACCATCAGAGCACTCCTGACATATGGTTGTCAAGCCTCTGCTTAAAGACCTCCAAAGAAGGAGACTCCACCACACTCCTTGGCAGCAAATTCCACTGTCGAACACCTCTTACTGTCAGGAAGTTCTTCCTAATGTTTAGGTGGAATCTTCTTTCTTGTAGTTTGGATCCATTGCTCCGTGTCCGCTTCTCTGGAGCAGCAGAAAACAACCTTTCTCCCTCCTCTATATGACATCCTTTTATATATTTGAGATGTTGTAATATATCAGTATATCACAATGTTTAGCTGGTGATATGTCACAATGTTGAAAAGCAGATATCACCCAACCCTCCTAAGAAGCTAATTGCTTGTCCAACTCTCATGAAATTTAATTATTTATTATTAGTACTGGTAACAGAAATGGATGTTATGCCATTCCAATAATTTTCATATGATGGTTGGGCTGCAGTTCTGCACAGAACTACAGTGGTACCTCGGGTTACAGACGCTTCAGGTTACATACGCTTCAGGTTACAGACTTCGCTAACCCAGAAATAGTACCTCGGGTTAAGAACTTTGCTTCAGGATGAGAACAGAAATTGTGCGGTGGTGGTGCAGCAGCAGCAGCGGGAGGCCCCGTTAGCTAAAGTGGTATCTCAGGTTAAGAACAGTTTCAGGTTAAGAACCAGAAAAAAATAAGTTCTTAACCCTTGGTACCACTGCAAGGTGTTCCAATGCCCATTGAAATCAATTTTTCCCCTCTCCCCCTTTTGGCTAAATAGTACATGAATAGCACAAATTATGACACTGTCTGTGTGCCAAGTGGCATCCTTTTTGCATTCAAGGAACTGGGCCAATGAATTCACGAACAATTAAATACTTTTAGATATCACACTAGCCTTCTTCAGGCAAGACTTGTGAAGGTTTAAATGAATGGTACTCAGGGTGGTAGAGAAAGGAAGTGTAGTTGTGCTGGCAGCCTTTGCTCCTGGTTCATCCCCATTCAATATCCTGTGTGTACAGGCTCAACATATATAGAATTGCAGATTCTGTCCTCGAGATCAGGAACTCTGCAAACACACACAAATGGCCAACGTTTGCATATTCATTCGGCACTGATCGTCTGAAAAGGGCTGTGGATGACAGATTTCATGTAAATCCTCTTCCCATTTTCAAAATCACTCTCAATTTCATGGAATTTTCCTGCTTTTATACAGCCTTTTCTAAAGTAGGCAACGAGGCGGGTATCATTCTGCACATTCCTCTGGGTCTTCTTCTCTCTGTTTGCATAGGTATACATCTGTACACACACTTCTGGAAAGCATGAATAAGCATTCTCCTTTACCAACACATTTTGCCTTTTCTGAAAGAAAGAAATGAGTATTCTTACAAAGATTTTAAATTTATTTATTTATTGGCCTTCTATTCTGAAGCATCCGATCAAGCTTTTTCATACACCAGACGGAGTAACAGTTCATTTCCTTGGTATATTTTGTTCCTTAATTACATCCTCCATTTTGGCCCCATGCCCAATCTGAGTTCTTTATCCCTTCTCTTCTTGTCTTTATAGTTCCCTTATGCCAAGCATTGATTGCTTCATAGCCACCTGTGCCTCCACTTCACTTCCTCTCTATTTTTTTTTAGAAAAGGGAAAGTTTGCATTTCATTGCCATATGTCAAGCCTAGAAAGACATTACTGTGCAATGCTTTCATTTTTTATGTAGGCAGGAGCGCTTCTGTTTACTGTTAAAGGGATTCCAAATGTTTGACATCTGAACAGGTTAGGTTCATCAATATTGTCATCTGAGCTACTGCAGTTGTAAAATCTCTCCTGATCAAATCCTGTCATGATATTAATTCCCACATGGTTTGCACTATCAAATAATTTTGAGAGCCCTTGTCTATTTCAAATGTAATGGAGGCGTCCCTCAAATGATGAGTGGCAGGGGTAGGGCTTGCCATCCCTCCCCTGATCTATTTTGTTCTCCCTTTACATCTGTGGATACCTGCCCTGGAAATCAGAAGTGGAAAATGGATGAAAACTGGACATACAGGTCTGGATACTTGCCCTGCCTTCTAATTGATGGATATGAACGTGTCTGCCTATGAGGACCGATGCTACTGCTTTGATCTCCAAAACAAGGTTGGCATATCACATTGTTGTTGTTTAGTCGTTTAGTCGTGTCCGACTCTTCGTGACCCCATGGACCAGAGCACACCAGGCACTTCTGTCTTCCACTGCCTCCCACAGTTTGGCCAAACTCATGCTGGTAGCTTCACGAACACTATCCAACCATCTCATCCTCTGTCGTCCCCTTCTCCTTGTGCCCTCCATCTTTCCCAACATTAGGGTCTTTTCCAGGGAGTCTTCTCTTCTCATGAGGTGGCCAAAGTATTGGAGCCTCAGCTTCAGGATCTGTCCTTCCAGTGAGCACTCAGGGCTGATTTCCTTCAGCATGGAGAGGTTTGATCTTCTTGCAGTCCATGAGACTCTCAAGAGTTTCCTCCAGCACCATAATTCAAAAGCATCAATTCATATCACATACTAGCTTGTAAGTCTGCTTACCTGTATTGGTGGGCAGTGTTGTGGACAGTCCACAGCCACATCAGCGATCTGGTGGCTGGCTGGGGTGGGTTGCAGGCTTGCCTGCAGATTGGCCAACTGCAAGCAGGCGGGCTTAGATGTGGGAGTTCCCCAGGGGCCAGTCCCAACCAGCCAATGGGCATTGCTTGGGGAAAAAGCTCTGCAGGCAAGTGGGCAAACTCTTTTTGGAGCAGTCAAATTATTAGAGTGTTAGCAGTGAAAGGGGACTTTATTAGGCTCCTTCCTTCCACCCAGCCACTCATACAACCACCCAAATAACTTGAGGTCTATGTATAAAGTGATCCTTTTTATACTGCATGTCACAGTCTTCAACGTAATCAATCACAAAATGACAGAATAATATCTCCCCATTCCTACACTAAACTTCAGAGATGTCTAAAATAATTACACTTTTTATTTTACTATCCAAATCTTTTGTTGATGTTCTGATTCTGGTAAAAATACTTGCCACTTAACATATTTAAGGTCCCGCCACCACCACCTTCTGCAAAAATAGCATTGGGATTGACCTCAGCTAACACTAAAATCTGTAAAAAAAGTTTTCTTTGCCTTTTGACTTCAGCATTGTCAAATATTTCCTCAACATGTGTCCCTCTGAGGGTCAAAAAGCATTTTAATTTCTAAAATTAAAATGAATAAATGTTATTTGAGCAGATTCACCTGGGAAACCATTTATGCTGGTGTCGTATTGTCTAATTGAATAATCAGATTAATCAATTAAAATATTTTACAGTGGTGCCCCGCAAGACGAACGCCTCGCAAGACGGAAAACCCACTAGACGAAAGGGTTTTCCGTTTTGGAGGCGCTTCGCAAAACGAATTTCCCTATGGGCTTCCTTCGCAAGACGAAAGCCCATAGGGAAATCTCCGGGACAGCGGGGAAGCGCAGCGCGTCTTCCCCACTGTCCTCGGGCCTCCTCCGAAGCCTGGCGGCGGGGCGGGGACACCTCCTCCCGCCGCCCGGCTTCGGAAGGATGCTCCGAAGCCGGGCGGCGGGACGGGGACACCTCCTCCCGCCGCCCGGCTTTGGAAGGATGCTCCTAAGCCGGGCGGCGGGGCGGGGACACCTCCTCCCGCCGCCCGGCTTCGGAAGGATGCTCCAAAGCCGGGCGGCGGGGCGGGGACACCTCCTCCCGCCGCCCGGCTTCGGAAGGATGCTCCAAAGCCGGGCGGCGGGGCGGGGACACCTCCTCCCGCCGCCCGGCTTCGGAAGGATGCTCCGAAGCCTGGCGGGGGGGCGGAGAGACCTCCTCCCGCCACCAGGCTTCGGAAGGCTGTCCTGAAGACTTGGGGTGGGAGAAGGGTTTTCCTTCCCACCGCCAACATTCAGAATGCTGTTCTGAATGTTGGCGGTGGGGAGGAAAAGCCCTCCTCCCACGCAAGCCCCGGAAACAGAGGAAAAGCTCTGCGCGCCTTCCCCTCTGTTCCCGTACCTGTCCTGAAGGCTTGCGGTGGGGAGAAAAGCCCTTCTCCGCACCGCCAGCCTGGCAAGCGGTTTCCATAGGAATGCATTAATTGATTTTCAATGCATTCCTATGGGAAACCGTGCTTCGCAAGACAAAAAACTCACAAGAAGAAAAAACTTGCGGAACGAATTAATTTCGTCTTGCGAGGCACCACTGTAATCAAATTTAGATTACCATCATTTAACTAGGAAGCAAATTTCTTTAAAAGGTTCAATCAATAACAGAATAAAAATGTTCAATCAATAAAATTATAATTATAATTATTATGAAAAATATAAAGAACAACATCCAAAGTTGCCAACTAAGTCAATAACAACAAACATCATATTTCCTTTTCCCTTTGCAGGAGGAGGAAGAAAACATGACCTCTAGCATTACAATAGCAACCCGAAGAAACTGGTACAGAATTAGGACAGCAATTAGAGAAGAGGTTTGTAACTTATCCTACAGCTTCTGATATTGTGCCAGGATCTTTTTTCCTCACATGAGCTTTGTTTAAGAGCTTTAAGAAAGAAAGTCATACCGGGTTGACAGAAAATATTATGGTTCTCCTTGTCCTCTAACAACACAGAGGGGATGATGAGACAGCTGTCCCATGGCATCCACAAATCATGCATTGGCATACCAATTCCCAAGAGTAAATCCAGTGCTGATTTTCCAGTGCTGAGTGATAGAGACATATGACAACATATGTGTCATAAGCACAATTTTGGACCTTTTACAATATTACTAATTATAATGAGATGTCTCCCATAAAGCTTCCACCAAGGAACAACTCCACCACAAGTGTATGTATGTGCCTTTACAGTCACATTCCTTCCAACAATAAGCTGGGTCTTATATTATCCCTTGGGTCAAATGAATTGGGGTATCAAACCAGCAACGGTACTTTTTCATGTAACCTTGCCTGTCTGATAGCAGCTAAAATGTACCTAGAAATGTGCAGATAGCCACTGATGTGTCAGAACCGTGGGATGGAAAGCCAGCTGGATTGGCCCCAGCTGGAGTGTCTCCCTTCTCAACCTTGCCGCTGAGGAGATCCATCAGTCATCCTCCTCCGACGTGTGTCCATGACTCATACTGCTGTGCATGCAAGAGCACACATTACTCAGCAGAGTAAACACACAACAGATCAGGCTCGAGGCGTAGATACTATACTAAACTACGCATTTATTATACATAAATCAGGACTAGGGAAAACATGGCCTCTCTCCTTGTCATTCTTCTTGGAGAGAGAGAAAACAAAAGCAATACAGAGCGGATGTTCCACTCACGGGACTACAGCAAGCTGTGCTGGAATGTAAACAGACATGTGATGTGTAGCAATCCCACATATCTGCAGCAAGGGTGGAATGGAATTCCCAACACAATGTACCTTAAGACCCAGAAGTACCAGATTACTTCAGAGTAACAGACTGTCAGGGGCTGGGTTGGATCAGAAGATTGGGGAATGCAATCACAGGGAGATCAGTTCCTAACAGAAGAGGAGGGGGAATATTTGCACACACACCCCTACTTCCAGTATTTCCAGAAGCAGAGAGACAGGCAGATACAGAAGCTGCACAGTTGAGAGGGGAGCTACCCAACTATGAGAGAGTAGCTAAGCAACCAGAAGGGAGGGAGCAGCTGGCCGATACATCATTCAAGAGTGGGGGGGAACCCCCTCCCCCCCAATCTTGGGGGTCTGAGCGTGTCAGAGAACAAAGGAGAGGCGGGGGGGGGGGACGGACTTCCCATTGGTGTGATTCTTGCTGCGGAAGTGGGGAGGAGTCAGAGTAGGCAACTGATATCCTGGCGGAGGGTTGCCTGTTTGTGCTTATAACAGAATGCTGTAATATAAGGACTATAAATCTACCAAATGCCTGTTAATTCTTATCGGTGAGCCACTGGAAGGGACAGGGGAACTCCTGTACTTGACACAGACTTCTGCAAAAGCATGGAACCTTTGAAGGCCACGGTAAGAAGTTGCAGCTGGGTCTGGGTGAGCAGACTACACAAGCTCTCAGTTTAAGACTTCATTGCTGGAAAAATTCATGACATTAGTTCTGTGCAACACAGCTTTTTGTTCGTGTTTACTACTCTGACTGACCCTGTGCTACTGACTCCTGTCAAAAACTTGTTCTTGGAAACCTGCCTACTTTTGGACTACTTCACTGTGTTTGACCTTGACTTCTCCTTAAGACCCTGCATTTCTGGATTGCCCAACTACTACCTTAATTTTCCAGAGTTTGACCAGCCTCTTAACCCGTGGCTCCAGATTCTCCCTCACCTCCATTTCTGTGACCGAAGCAGGGCATCTCCTCTCCTAGCACATTGCTTCCGTCAGTAGTTTCATTCAGCATAATGTAATCTGGTTAATGTTCAGAAAACTTTCAAAGAAAAGCTTTCACAGAATTTATTCCACCTTCCACCAAGAATATTTGGCAAAATGTCACCCCTGTTTTCCAGTTCACATGCAAATTTGGGGAGCGGGGGAATTGGTGGGAAGTCGTTTTCAAACAGCTGTAGGAATGAGGATGGAAATAGGATGTTAATTGAAGGACTTGGTATTCTTTGTGATTTACTGGTATCAGGGGGCGGATCACAATACATTTTTATCCCCCCCCCCCACACACACAGGGAGAGAGAGAGATTGCAAGCACACGGGATTTGCCTGCATTTTTGACAGCCTCATTTAAGGGCTACAGGGGCTTGATCTGGATAAATTGGGAAGAAGTAAAAGGGTTGAACCTGCACTTTTCATTAATAGTCCCCTAAATTTTCTCCCAGACTTTAAAAACTGTTCTTCTCTACCATATAAACCATTAGGCTCCCCTCCCCCCTTCCATGGCTGCCAATCTTTTTCAACTCCTTCACATATTTTCTCTATTATTCTTAATCCATTTTTAACTGAGTTTTTAGTACATTACAAGCATTACTCAAATCCTGCCAAAGTTTTTAGTTAATTACTTACTTATCAATGATTGATGAATGTGAAAATGATATTTTTTGAGTCAATGAAATTCTTGAGACTGAATATCAAAGCAGGTGGCCAGTCTCTATTAACCTTATCATGTTGCGTGTTGAGTTCCGCAGTGCCACCCCCCAAAAATTCACACAGCACACGTTCATTTTTGTTTAAGGTTTTTGGCATAATTTTTGGCCACAACTTTATTAAAATACAGAAAATGTGAGTGGTTGCTTAGGCATTGGTTATGACTATCTGTCCTTGCCCCCGAGGACAGAGCTGAAACTTCCGGGCACCACCGGAAGCCAGCGTGGGAAACAAGTGTTGGGGAGAAATGAGGCTGGGAATTCAGTCCAACACCTCTCACCCTCATGTTCCGGTGGGGCTTGCACGGCCCAAGCCCGGCACCACGGACAAGGACGAAAGAATGGCAAGCCCCTGGATTCCTTTAACGGAATTCCCATTCGCATCATTTGGAGGGATAGGCACCTTACCCCTCCAAGCACCAATTTAACCAATGCCTAACCGCCAACCTTACAAGTTGTGACGATTTGCTAAGCAGTAGGCAAAACCCAAAGGCACACACTAATCAGCCAGATGGGAAAATTCCTACTGGGCCCCCGCACCAATGCGAACGACCCCATGACAGGCAGAGCAAGGTCAAATGAACCCAAGAACCACCCTATAAAAGGGAGGGGGGGCGGGTGATCCGATGCAAAACGGCCAAGAGGACGTCCCCTAGTCCTACTCCTCAATTTATAGACTCTGACTCCTCCTCCAAAATAGCAACACCGAAAAATCCCCAGCAACCCAATTTAACCCCCTACCAGCTTGGGTTCTCCAAATTTGCCTAATCATGATGGTGGCCTGCTCCCCAACCGCAACACGTGCTCTCTGCTAGTGAGAACACGCTTTGCGTGTTGAGTTCCGCAGTGCCACCCCCCAAAAATTCACACAGCACACGTTCATTTTTGTTTAAGGTTTTTGGCATAATTTTTGGCCACAACTTTATTAAAATACAGAAAATGTGAGTGGTTGCTTAGGCATTGGTTATGACTATCTGTCCTTGCCCCCGAGGACAGAGCTGAAACTTCCGGGCACCACCGGAAGCCAGCGTGGGAAACAAGTGTTGGGGAGAAATGAGGCTGGGAATTCAGTCCAACACCTCTCACCCTCATGTTCCGGTGGGGCTTGCACGGCCCAAGCCCGGCACCACGGACAAGGACGAAAGAATGGCAAGCCCCTGGATTCCTTTAACGGAATTCCCATTCGCATCATTTGGAGGGATAGGCACCTTACCCCTCCAAGCACCAATTTAACCAATGCCTAACCGCCATGGAGCCCACAGCTCACCGCCAAACCACTCACAGCCCCAGCCAAGACCTCAGCTTGACCACCACCGCACCTAACCAAGCCTCATTCCCTGAAGCAGAAAGGTGCACACCATCAGCTCGGAAAAAGGATGGCCTCTGAAAAAGAATCTCGGGGTGGGAAATCGCATCTCCACCCAGCTCCCGAACCTTTTTGGCCACCGCAGAATTGATGCGTTTTCTGGCCCTTTCAGTGGCAGCCGGGCAACGACTGCCCCTCCAAACGCAGTGTTGCAAAAGCTTTGACCAAAAAATTCTCGCTGTTGGCACCATTGCCCGCAGCATCTCCATGTCTCTCAATATTGCAGCACGTATCAGGATGAAAAATCACATCTCCGCCCAGCTCCGCGATCTTTTCGACACTGCAGAGTTAATGCGTTTTCTGGCTCTCTCAGTGGCGGCTGGGCAACGACTGCCCTACCAAGCGCGCCGTTGTAGCAGCCTTGACCAAAATATTTTAGCTGTTGGCACCATTGCCCGCAGCGCCTCCAAGTCCGAAAAAATTGCAGCACGCAGGGAAAAACAGTCCATAGAAACCAGGTCGTTCTCACCCAGCTGCACCACAATGGCCGATGGGGGTCCTTCCCATAGCAACTGCCTCCGAATCTGAGGCAGGAGCTCCGACCAGCGCATTCCCCGTCTGGACAGCCAAGACAACTGAATATGCGGAGGAAGGCCGAGACCTGGACCCATTCCCTACTGCCGTGCTGCGACACCAGCCCAGTGGATGATGCTGTGTAAGATAAAACAGCAAAAATTGTCAGACACCAATAATGTTAACGAACATAACCTTTTAATGCATTTGATTTCCAACGACCTGTATTTTATTTCCACTGCCTTATTAACACGCTTTCCAGCCTTCTCGGTGGTAGTTTGTCTAGGCATTGGTGCCCAACTAGCTGCACCTGACCTCAGCAGGGCAGCCCTGACGACTGGGCCCCACCATATCGTCAGTACCAGCAAACATTGTGGGGGAGCAATGCATCCCAAGGCAATCGCATCCCGCCAGGTGTCATTCCCCATAGGGGAAAGATGCACCCCATCTGCCCTAAAGAGGGGAACAGCCTTGAAGAAAAATAGCAGGGTGCAATATTACAGAACCACGTAAAGCAATGACCTATTTTATTTGTGTATTTTTTATTATTATTATTATTATTTTATTTTATTTTTTACTTTATTTATTTTATTCTATTGTCCACCGCCTTATTAACATGCTTTCTGGCCTGCTCGGTGGTAGTTTGTCTAGGCATTGGTTCCCGACTAGCTGCACCTGACCTCAGCAGGGCAGCACTGACGACAGGGCTCCACCATATCGTCAATACAAATAAATAGCGTGGGGGAGCAATGAACCAGGATGAGACTCAAGCTCACCCCCAAATGCTCTCAGGGACTCTTGCGTGGCCCTACCCCTTGAAAGGGGTCGACAAAAGCATGGCGAATCCTTGGATTTCCTTAATGGAATATCTTTGCACATTGGAGGGGACAGGTGCTCCAACCTCCCCTCCAGACCACCTTGAACCAATGCCTTGAATTGTTTTGAGTCCAGGGAGAGCTGCCATCAACTCAATCCAAGCCCTCTTG
The DNA here is from genome assembly GCF_964188315.1 of Podarcis muralis. Lineage (NCBI taxonomy): Eukaryota > Metazoa > Chordata > Lepidosauria > Squamata > Lacertidae > Podarcis > Podarcis muralis. The sequence continues at coordinate 90,564,550 of NC_135658.1, forward strand.
CATGCAGGAATGCAAACTTATGCTGGAGGAAGACAGCAAACATTCTCGCCCAGCTGTACCACCAGCACTGCGGGAGGACCTGCACAGGTCACACTCGACTGCACCAAAGGAAGGATCTCCTCCCAAAGCATTCCCCATCTAGACATCCAGTATAGGTTCACATGGGCAGGAAGACTGAGATGGCGCCCCAGTCCAGACTCGTCAGCGCGCTTGCCAGCCCAGTGTACAATGCTGTGGCCCAAATGTGCACAGCTGCTCCTATGAAAAAAGGAAATAACAGACAAGCATCAGCACAGACATCATTGTGACACTTCCTGATATAACCCTTGTCAGCGTCAGACTTCCAATGACCCGTATTCACAATCCTGTCTACTGACAGGCCCCCAGTGTGCAGCCTTTGCAGCAGCACCTAATCGTAAGGAATGAGGCGTTCAGCGGTAAGCAAGCCGCAGGCCGTAATAACTGGTGCACGACGTAAGCACATTGATGCCTGGCTAACGGGAACCCATTTTCATGCACTAGGAGCAGGCCAGCCCCCAGGGAATAAAAAGCCAAATATTCTGTTATCCATAACTGGGCAAGGGCCCTCCTCACCTGTGGCGGGAAGCCTGATTGTGGCACTCCTGCCCACTAAGTCTGTTTTAGAGTTCCCAACTCTAATGACACGCTCCAAAGGATAAGGAAAAGTCCTGAAGCAATAAGCCTCCGGACTCTCAGCCCCGTGCTGGCTCCAACAACCATTTTCCCAAGCCTCAGTGCGAAAATGCAATGGACTACTGAAAGGAGTCTCACCTTGATCTTTAACCAGCAGACAAGTTTTTACTTGTTGCAGATACTGCATAGGTAAAAATTGACTGACTTCCTGCCCACTGTCCTATGAGGTTGGAGCCTATTCCAACCTTCCAAGGCCCTGCGCCCTACAAACTTTATACAAGGGTCTCTGAAAAATAAAGCTTCAGTGTACCAGACATTGCAGCGGACTGAATTCTGATAGTTATAACCGCATGCCCAATCTGCAGCAGGTGGACCAAACACTGCTGGATCTGCTCAGAGGATGGGGGCTAATTCATCTGAATGGCCGAGAACTGCCAGCTTAAGGCTAAGAAATCCATCCAGGCCTTCCCATAAGAGGTAAAAGCAGAAGGGGAAATGGAAGCTGCTGCTCTCTGTAATCACTAATTGTTGTCAATCAATCAATCAACCTTTATTGCATTAGCATACAGCCATAGCAAGGATAAGACAAAAAATGCTAGAGACAAGCAACCAATCAAAAATTCAAAGCGATATTACTGGCGTTATGACATTTAAATACCCTAAGACAATAATGTAAAGATTTAGTTGCCAGCGCCGAGAATCTAAAATGCAGGTGTGTATAAAGCATATAATGGCCCAAAATAGGCTCGGTACATTAGGTTAAAAGGTAGGAAGAGAATTAAAACAGGTCCAGGTCAAAATGTTGTTGTCAAAATGCCACAGGTGGTCTGGAAAAGGCTGGCAATAGCTGAGACTGGAGCCCAGGATCTGAAGCACTTCATCTGAAAATCGGATAGAGTGTCAGCGACAATATTAGAGGATCCCGTAATTTGGAGAGTAGAAAGCACAATATTAAACCTTCAGTGGCGCAGCTTGAAAGCATAAGTGGAGGGGCGGAGACTGTGCTAGAGCGTGAGGACTGTTTTGCCAAGACGCTCACCACTACCTGGTTATCAGACCAAAAGCAGATCCAATGGTCACTGAACTCTTCGGGCCACATGTGAATTGCTACAATGGGGAAAACTCAAGAAAAATTATGTCACATGATTGCCTCACCACACCAGGCTTGAGGCCATAGCTTTGCACACCAGCAGCCCTTGAAATAAAAACCAAAGGGCAAAGATCCAGCAGCACCAGCATGAACCTGAAAATCCCTGTGCGGGTTCAAGGTATCCTGCCATGGCGAACTACTATTGCATACATTCAGGAATTGCTACCATCGCCTAATATCTGCCTTCACCACACTTGGTAGGCATACACAAAGGTAAGGGGACCTCAGGCCGCAGGCAGCCTGGCCTAGTGGGAAGATTAATTAAGTGACCCAGCAAGATCGGATCTGATGAAGCATCACTTGCTACAGAGGAAGTATTACAAAATAACTTCCTTCAAGGCAGACAGCTTCTCCATAGGCAAGTGGTATGTTTTAGCAAAGATATCCAACTGGATCCCTAAATAAAATGGGAATATGGGCAAAAGGTATTGAGCTATTGCTTGCCAGCTTCCAGCCCCCGCTTGGGCAGGGGGCATCTTGTGCTGCCATCATGATAAGTAAACTTACAGGGCCGACGCTGGCCAGAACCCCTAAAGAAGTCCCGACAAAGCTGCCGCCAAGCCAGCTTCCTTTTCAGACACACACTCTGTGCAATGCAAAAAAACACACTCCGTGCAGTGCACAGACTCTCCCTGCAATGCAACTACACACTCAGTGCAATGCAACTACACACTCCGTGCAATGCAAAAAACACGCTCTGTGCAATGCAACTACACACCCCGTGCAATGCAAAACACACTCCCTGGAATGCACACACCCTCCATGCAATGCAACTAAACTCCATGCAATGCAACTACACTCCATGCAATGCAACTACACCCTCCGTGCACTGCACACACCCTCCGTTCAATGCAATTACATACTCTGTGCAATGCACACACACTCTGTGCAATGCAAAAACACACTCTGTGCAAAGCAACTACACCCTCCATGCCATGCACACACCCTCCGTGCAATGCAACTACACACTCCGTGCAATGCGCGCACACCACACACACACAGTGCAATGCAACAAGCCACTTTGTGCAATGCAACAAGCCACTACGTACAATGCAACAACACACTTCGTGCAATGCAACTACACATTCCGTGCAATGCACACACCCTCCATGCAAGGCACACACCCTCCGTGCAATGCAACTGCAAATCTCTCACGCAATGCAATACAATTGCAGCCCGTGCAGCGCCATGCTCTGCAACGCACAGAGCAAACTGCAATCCGGGCACGCAAAGGTGCTTTCTCCCACTTGCATATTGCAATTTGGCGCCCGTTACATCCCTCGCAGTGAGGTAACCACCAAAAGGACCTAAGTGTCCAGGTAGAGCAATGGGGGAGCATGCAGCTGTCCCATACAGGGACCAATCCTGCAACCTAAGCATTACCGGCACTATGCGCTGACCCAGTGAAACCAATGCTTCATGGACCACATGGGGACACTATTCAGGCCGAAAACGCTTCCAGGCCATCAAATTCTAGGGCAAAGCCCTATGATCACCTGCTAGGCCAGGCATAAATGATTTCAGTGAAATAGCAGAGTTAAGCTAGCCCACAGCTTGTCCAGGTACCCCTGCTTGCCCTTTTAGAGGGAAGCACCCCTTCAAGAAACCCAAAGTTCTTTTATCACAAATGGGCCGAACTACCCAGCAACAGAATAGCCCAAAAGGAGCAGTTTATTTTGTTTTGTTATAACAATGGCTAAGAGGGGGATATGAACCCTGTCTCCCAGGTCCTAGTCCTACACTTTAGCCACTAAGCCACAATGGCTCATCTCTAAAATGGCAGTCGCCACTATCAGGGCAAAACAAACTTAAAGAAAATAAACTTGTTCAGAAACAGCATAGTTCAAGAGCATATACAGAGTGCTCATAGTCCTTGGAGGCACAGGGAGCCTCTGGGGCCCTCTGTCTGCCTCAGATAAACATTAGCAGCAACTGGGCCTGCAAGCAGATACATTCCTATAGCGAGAATGTCATAGCAATATTAAAAGAACTCAAATTAGTGCTCCCTGGGGAAAACCTTTTTGCGAAAGAAAGCCCCTAACGGGGGCTCCCTCCCTATTGGGAAAGGCAAGCCACAGATACAGGGGGAATCTTCCCACTGGGCAGGGTAAAGGGGGTGGGGTGGGAAATCGAACAGGAAAAGGGGGAAATTAAATTATTTAAGGGACTAGAGAGGATTAAAAAGAAAGGGGGAATAAAGAAATAAAGAAATGTAACCAGACAATGAGAAGATTGTCCAAGTGCTCCATGTGATCCGATGCAAAACGGCCAAGAGGACGTCCCCTAGTCCTACTCCTCAATTTATAGACTCTGACTCCTCCTCCAAAATAGCAACACCGAAAAATCCCCAGCAACCCAATTTAACCCCCTACCAGCTTGGGTTCTCCAAATTTGCCTAATCATGATGGTGGCCTGCTCCCCAACCGCAACACGTGCTCTCTGCTAGTGAGAACACGCTTTATCTGCTGAAACTCTTTCCAAATACCATGTCTTTTCAAGAAGTAAGGAAGGGTTATAGTCAAGGAAGGAGATTAGACTTGTGGAATGGGGGTACAATATACTTTTAAAAGCAAATGAATGAAAGGATTCCCCCTCCTCTCCCTCTGTTTCCAAGCCATTAGCATAACAGAAAAAGTCAGTAGGCCAAACAACATTATCTTTAATAAGCTATTTGAGATGTATTTTAGTAGAATCTTGATCCTCTTCAAACAATAGTAACTTGAAATAACATACTTGCGGAGGTCTATTTACACAAGATTCTCCCCCCCCCCCCCAAAAAAAAAACCATCTTGAATAGAGTTGTTTGCTCTGTGTAGTAATAGATAAATATGCTTTGGAAACAAATTACTTAAGCAGAACACATTTGTGTCCCTAAGGCTTACATCCCATGAACAAAGGACACTGTTTATTCATTCTTTTAGAATGGGAAGTCAATTCATTCCATCTAAATAAACAGCATTACGCTCAATTCTCAGTTGACCCACATAATCCTCCAAAAAGCCCTTGGGTGAATATTCCAATTTAAGGTGGGAAATAGAGCTGCTAGAATTGCTCCGTTGGTGGATATCTCAAGAGTACACTGGAAGAGCACATGCATGCAAGCAATTATGGCAATCAATCATTTATGCAGCACTTAAAATCTTTACTTCATTCACCCTCACAACTGTTTTGGGAGGTAGGCCATCACTTTTTTCAGATTCTAGAACTGGAGAACTGGAACTGTGAGAGATAGTGACTTGTCCAAGAGCATCTAGTTAACTGGTGGGGGAAATGGGATTTTAAGCATGTACCGTATTTTTCGCCCATAGGACACACCTAGTTTTTTTTGGGGGGGGGAATAAAGAAAAAAAAATATTTCCCCCCCAGGTGTGGGGCTGGGGCGGGGGAAGCCCGAGCTTCCCCCGACCCCAGCCCCCAGAACAGGCAGCTCTCCGCAAGCCTTGCGGATATCTGCCTCTCTGGAGGCACCTCTCCGCAAGCCTTCCCGCCGGGCTCCCACGCCTTGCAGATATCTGCCTGAAGCCCAAACCAGGTCGGGGAACAGCGGGATGGCGGCGCTGCGCCTCCCCGCTGTCCCCCGAGCTTGTGGGGCTGGCGGCGGGGAGAAGTGCTTCTCCCCGCCACCAGCCTCCAAATCAGGTCGGGGGACAGCGGGAAGGTGTGCACCCCTAGCTTCAAAATGCAGGCTGCTATCCGCCAGCCTAGGGAGCCCGACGGGAACTCCCGCGGGCTACCAAGGCTTGTGGAGAGCTTCCTGAAGCCTGGAGAGCGAGAGGGGTCAGTGCGCACCGACCTCTCTCGCTCTCCAGGCTTCAGCGAAAGCCTGCATTCGCCCCATAGGACGCACCCAGATTTCCCCTTCATTTTTGGAGGGGGAAAAGTGTGTTCTATAGGGTGAAAAATACGGTATGTACTCTATCCATGGGATGCGGGTGGCGCTGTGGGTTAAACCACAGAGCCTAGGACTTGCCAATCAGAAGGTCAGCGGTTTGAATCCCCACGACGGGGTGAGCTCCCATTGCTTGGTTCCTGCTCCTGCCAACCTAGCAGTTCAAAAGCACGTCAAAGTGCAAGTAGATAAATAGGTACCACTATGGCGGGAAGGTAAACGGTGTTTCTGTGCGCTGCTCTGGTTCTCCAGAAGCAGCTTAGTCATGCTGGCCACATGACCCAGAAGCTGTACACCGGCTCCCTCGGCCAATAAAGTGAGATGAGCGCCACAACCCCAGAGTCGGCCACGACTGGACCTAATGGTCAGGGGTCACCTTACTCTATCCATGTTGTAGGATGTTTAAAGATGGAAGTTTTATACTGCATTATACTTAGACATTATAATGAAGTGGGACCTCAGAAATCGAGCGGAATCCGTTCTGGAAGTCCATTTGACTTCCAAAACGTTCAGAAACCAAGGCACAGCTTCTGATTGGCTGCAGGAAGCTCCTGCAGCCAATCGGAAGCCACAGAAGCCACATCTGACATTCAGGTTCCAAAGAACATTTGCAAACTGGAACACTCACTTCCAGGTTTGCAGTGTTTGGGAGCCAAAATGTTCGAGTTGCAAGGTGTTCATCAACCAAGGTACGACTGTAATGATATTGGTGTGGAAAGTGAGCCATGGAAAGTTGGATATTCCTCCTTGCTCACAATAGAAAGTCAGAAATATAGATGGATTAAGTCATACTGCACATGCACCAATACATATCAATTGTGTGAATCCAGAAGGAACTCAACCAAGCTAGATAGCTAGATTATGAAGAACAAACCTGGGACTTGCACCCCACAAAATTACAACTCTTTGGGACTACTTCTCTAGCAACCACTGGAAATCACGCAAAATGCCTTAGTTTTCCTTCAGAAAGATACAAAATGTTCTTGTCCTTCACTTAGTAGCAGATACATCAAAGCAGGAACTGAGCAAATAATAAAAATCAACAGCAATCAATCATCTATTCCCCACAAAACCCTTTAAAAACAAGCAAACACAAATCTTGCTTTCTCAAGGCAGATAGAAGGGTCTCTAAGCTGTGATGCGTTGCAGTGACCAGTGCTGTCAGGGTTGATCTACGCATTGAGAAAAATCATATACGGTCATATTGAAGCATCAGATTAAAAGTGGGCTATAGTGCATTCAAATGCTTGTGTAATAATAACAATATTTGTACCTATAAATTTAGCACATCAGGGAGAAGGATTCTGGCACAATCCTTGTTTTGTTTTTACCTTTTGTCCAGGAAAGCGTGTTCTCCCTAGCAGAGAACACGTGTTGCGGTTGGAGGAACAGGCCACCCTCCCATGATTAGGCAAATTTGGTGATACCCAGCATTTAAGAGGTTAATTGGGTTGCTGGGGATTTTTGATTGTTGCCAATTCAGAGGAGGGGTCAGAGGCTTTAAATATAGGGGACAAACAAGGGACGGCCTCTTGGCCGTTTTGCATCGGATCACCCGCCCTCCCGCCCTTTTATAGGGTGGTTTTTTGTTTTGCTCTGCTCGCTTGACCTTGCTATTGCCTGTCATGGGGTCGTCCGCCTTGGTACGGGGGCCTAGTAGGAATTTTGCCATCTGGCTGATTGGCTGGTGCCATTTGGTTTTTGCCTACTACGTAGCAAATCGTCACAACTTGTAAGGTTGGCGGTTAGGCATTGGTTAAATTGGTCCTTGGAGGGGTAAGTGCCTACCCCTCCAAATGATGTGAGAGGGAATTCCGTTAAAGGAATCCAGGGGCTTGCCATTCTTTCGTCCTTGTCCGTGGAGCCGGACTTGGGCCGTGCAAGCCCCACCGGAACATGAGGGTGAGAGGTGTGGGTCTGTGCCCCAGCTTCATTTCTCACCCAATACTTGTTTCCCACGCTGGCTTCCGGTGGTGTCCGGAAGGACCAGCTCTGTCCTTGGGGGGCAAGGACAGATAGTCATAACCAATGCCTAAGCAACCACTCACGTTTTTTGTATTGAATAAAGTTGTGGCCAAAAATTATGCCAAAAACCTAAAACAAAAATTGAGGTGTGAAGTGTGTGTTATTTTTGGGGGTGGCACTGTGGGACTCAACACGCAAATGGGATCCTCCTAAATCAAAGGTCCTGGTTGTGCTCGGGACCCTTAAGCCACCCCCACAGGGTGTGTTGCTGCTAGGCGTGGCCCAAGCCTTGTCTGTTGGGCCCTGGGACTGTGCTTGGCTGCTTGGGCCAATTAGGGAGAGTGGCATGATCCCAGGGACCTATAAATGCAGCAGTGCGACGGGGATGGGGCACTTGCTTTGCACTGCCAAACACCCTCCCTCCCTCCCCATTTTAGGTGCTGCTGCTTTGGCCTTGCTTTGGATTGGGTCACCTGCTTTGGATCAGGGGCTGGGTAGGAATTTTTCCATTTGGCAGATTAGCTTTAGCCACTTGGTTTTTGCCTACCCCCTTAGCAATCGTCACAACTTTGTAAGGTTTGACGGTTAGGCATTGGTTTATAGAAATGTGTGGGAGAGGAGGTGTGGCCATCACCTGCCCCTCCAGAAATAAGGTATTCCGGTAAAGGAATATGGGGGTCCTGGATCCCGTCCGAAGTCCGCTTGAGGGGCTTGGGCCATGCCAGGACCACAGGAACCTCGGTGTGAGCTTCAATCAATCTTCACCGATGTCACTCCCTCGTTTGGTGTTTACCCTTTCAGACTGCCAGCCAGAGAGGCAGGAGTCAGTTATAGTCCATGACCAATGCCTAGGCCAATACCGCTCAATTTGTTTTGTAATCAATAAAGTTGTGTCCTAAATTTTGCCCAAAAGCTTAAACTAAAATTATGTGTCCATTTGAAGTTATTTACTGGGAAAGGGCTTGGGAGCCTCGGGGCGCAAATCATAGCCCCATTACCAAAAGGATTCAGACATCAACTAACTGAAAACCATCTTTCACTGGTGAAGGAAAGACCCATTGTGTAAGTATTTTGTCTGGACAATGATTCCAGGATATAGCATGCATATATACCCAGAGCACAGGAACCCCTAGGCAAAGGAACCAACAGAAATATGACAGGACCACCCTTCTGAGTAATACCCCTCCCCACCTTCTCACTATATAGAAGGATCTGGCAACTTCTGTTTCAGTTTATCTGAAGAAGTGTGCATGCACACGAAAGCTCATACCAAGAACTAACTTAGTTGGTCTTTAAGGTGCTACTGGAAGGAATTTTTTTTGTTTTGACTATGGCAGACCAACATGGCTACCTATCTGTATTTGAAGTAAATTAGGCTGAGAGAGAGACTCAGAGTCATAGCAACCTCAGAAAAATAGAGCATGGTTCATTGACCCAAAAGCATGCTGAGAACCTCTCTCCTCCATCTACCATGTCCATCCATTTCTCCCTCACATGCCAACCACTGAGAATTTGTCTCATTTCAGTCACAATTCCCAAACTGGGAAACTGTGGTTTAATCCCTGCTAACCAGATACAGTTTTTAATCTGAGATTCAACCTCAGTTTCCTGGTTTGGATGAAATTTGGTTTAAAGAAACTATAATACAATTCTGAAAGCTGAGCATACAAGGGAAGAGGTGGTTGAGAAGGGAGCACAGGTGCCAACTCTGGAGGCAGCTCTGGGCACCCAGAATCTGGGGCCCAAGTCAGCGCCACTGGAAGGGAGCATACAGGCCCATGGTTCTTTTGGCCTGAGAGGCCATAGTTTCTAGCCTTGACGTTATATCTGAACTGGGACACCATGTGGCAAGTCCAAACAATAAACTTCTTAGCTGTGTAAAGGTAAAGGTACCCCTGATCATTAGGTCCAGTCGTGACCGACTCTGGGGTTGCGGCGCTCATCTCGCTTTATTGGCCGAGGGAGCCGGCATACAGCTTCCGGGTCATGTGGCCAGCATGACTAAGCCACTTCTGGCGAACCAGAGCAGCACACGAAAACACTGTTTACCTTCCTGCCGGAGTGATACCTATTTATCTACTTGCACTGGTGTGCTTTTGAACTGCTAAGTTGGCAGGAGGAGGGACCGAGCAACGGGAGCTCACCCCGTCGCGGGGATTCGAACCGCTGACCTTCTGATCAGCAAGTCCTAGGCTCCGTGGTTTAACCCACAGCGCCGCCACAAAGACCACCAAAATGCAAACCAACCCTATAGTCATTCCAGACACTTTTCTAGGCAAATTGGCACCTGTTTTGTAACTGCTAAATTCTCTTTACCATTCACCCCATTATTTCTATTCAATCCATTTTTCACCAGACAGATAGTACATAATTTTTCATAGCTACTTGGCTTTTTTTTTATTAAGAAGGCTTGTGGAAGAAGATGGACATTGCAAGGAAATTTTTACAAAATGTCTACCTCACATTTCACCTTTTTCTTATTAGCAATGTCAAGTAACATATGACATCCATATGACAGTAAATCTTTGCTCTTTTTTATGGCCTTCAGTGCAAACAACGCCCTGTCAGTTTCAATAGATGAAATTATTAATGGAGGCTGCCCTTGACAACTATCCAACCTCAGAGATAATGGAGATCGTATTTCCTCAAATTGTCCTGTTGTATTAGAAAACTTGTTCTACAGGACGGCTGAAGCAAATGCCATTTAGTGATTTCCAGAAAATGTCATTGCCTAAGAAAACTATGATCCTCAATTGGGGTCAATAACGTGCCCTCTAACCCACATGTGATCTTCCTCCCCCTGCCTCACTTTCTTACAAGGAATAAGAAAGAAGTAAGATGGCTAGTTAAACATTTTATAAAATGAGGATATGCATCACCACAAAAAGGACACAAAATGATCACAGATCTACATAGAACATTGCTTATGCTAATTTATATGAATATATTCGCATTTACTATAATGTAACTCTTCTTCTTCTTCTTCTTCTTCTTCTTCTTCTTCTTCTTCTTCTTCTTCTTCTTCTTCTTCCCATCTGGTTGGGCTTCCCCAGCCACTCTAGGCAGCTCCCAGTAGAATATTAAAAGCACGATAAAACATCAAACATTAAAAATTTCCCTAAACAGGGCTGCCTTCAGATGTCTTCTCTAAAAGTCAGATAGTTGTTTATTTCCTTGACATCTGACGGGAGGGCGTTCCACAGGGCGGGTGCCACTACCGAGAAGGCCCTCTGCCTGGTTCCCTGTAACCTCACTTCTCACAGTGAGGGAACCGCCAGAAGGCCCTCAGAGCTGGACCTCAGTGTCTGGGCAAAATGATGGGGGTGAAGATGCTCCTTCAGGTGTACTGGGTCTATACAGTTTCCAATAAATGGGAATACAGTTCCCAATCTCACCACAACAGAAAACCTGACTGTGCAAAACTAACCTATTTACTTATTTATTTAAACCTTTATATCTTTCCTTTGTCCAAGGATCACAGGCTGGTTTTCAATAAAGAAGGAGGGGGAAAAGTAACAGATTAGCAAAAAATAACAATGTCCCACACCCTTCACACACACACACACATACAGAGAGAGAGAGAGTTTAAAAGGACATAGATTATTTTATTTGTCAAAGCTCTGGTAGAAGATGAATTTTGTTTTGTTTTGTTTTTAAATGTATTTTTATTGGTTTTACATATATTTTCCTAATAAAACATAACACAACACCTCTCATCTTATACCACATTTTGGCTATAAGCCTAGGACTTCCACCAACCACGTCTAGTGAAGAAGGGTCTCAGATGATGATCACAGGGTATCGGTCAGTTCATATGGGGAGAAGCAGTCCTTGAGGTCTTGAGGTCCTGAGGCTTTATAGGTCAAAGCCAAGACTCTGAACTGAGCCCAGAAACTAATTGATAGCCAGTGCAGTTGGGCCAGGATTGACATTCTTTGCTCAGACCTTCTTGCCCCAGTGAGCAACTTGGCTGCTGAATCCTGCACCAGCTGAAGTTTCCAAACCATCTCCAGAGGCAGCCCCATGTATAATGTTTTGCAGTAATCTAATCTAACCTAATCTATATTTTACCGGAGCATAGACAGCAAAAGTATGTTATCCCTATCCAGATAGGGGTGCAGCTAGGCCATCAGCTGAAGCTGATAGAAGGCAGTGGAACCAGAAGTAACCAGAAGAACAATCAACCTTTTTTTTTGCCAAGTTGTTGTTGGTGGTGGTGGTGTTGCTAATTTAGCATTACCTGACATTTTCAGAAGGGAAAATTAAAAATAAATAAATCCCAGATTATTTATTCATTTGCACTTTGCAAGTTTATACATTTCACTAGTTTTTACATTTCACTAATTATGCAATCATTTTGACATTTCAAAACTTGACTTCCAAACCCCTCTTTCTGCAGTTCCTTAAATGTTTTTTATCTGTTTATAATTTATCTGTAAATATTCACTAGACCATTTCCATTCTTTTGTAAAAAGTTTGTTAGCTTGATAGCTGTCAACTTACAGATTTGAAAATAAGGGGCCAGCAGCCTTGAAAATAAGGGACCAGCAGCCAAAATAAGGGACCTGCAGCCTCACTTGTTCCAGGCACTCCAGTCTTCCTGTCCTCCTGCAGTCTGGTCAAACTCATGCTGGTAGCTTCAAGAACACTGTCCAACCAACTTTGTAACCAGAGGTTCAACTGAATAGAATCTGAATCACATGCACCACAAGGCCTATGCAGCCTCAACTTAAGATGGCTCCCCGGCCTGGCTTTGCACTGCAAAGTTTGCAGCAGCACGTGCAACAAAATGGCATCCAGCATTCAAAAAACCCCTCAGCTTGCATTAACTAGCCACACACAAGGCATGCAAGCTCCACCCCCCAGTCGTTCTTAGACTTCTTAGTGGGTGAGCAACACAGCCAAGCAACACAGTTGGAGCCTCCTTCCTCCCTGGCCGGCAGGGAGGGAGAGGAGCTGCTTCCTTTGAAATGTAAGGGACATCATTTAAGGGTCATCCATCAATAAGGGACAACAGTGGGACATGGTGCTGGAATAAGGGACTGTCCCTTCAAATAAGGGACACTTGACAGCTATGGCTTGATTTCTTATTCTTTCAGTAAGTTTCATCATTTCTGCATATTCCGTATGTTTTTTGTACCTATTCTTCCTTTACTGGGACTTCTGCTTCTTTCCATTTTTTGGCAAGGAACATTCTTGCTGCCAGAAAGATCACCCTTTGGATTTGCTGGATTCTGGCTCACCTTTCCTTATGGGTCGACCAGCCTTGGTGCGTGGAGGAGAAATAAATGCTCCATTTTGAAAATCAACATGTATTAATAATAATAATAATAATAATAATAATAATAATAATAATAATAATAATAATAATAATAATAATTTTCCAGCCAGGATTCTGACATCACTTTATGATGGGGAATTGGACTGGATCCCATTGAAACATGCTAAGCATACCCTTTTTTTACTAAAGGGTGTAAAGCAAACATACTGTTCCATGCTAATATTAAAATATCTATGGGGCTTGAACCCTAAACACACACACACACACACTAAATTAAGTCAAAGGAAATTGAAGCCATAGAAAATAAATCAACATTCCTATAGCAGTTGTCAACACTCTAGAGAAACCGCAGCTGTACTTTTGAATCCCACCAACAGTTAACATCGAACGGCTGTGAATAGTTCTTTGTGACTTCCTCTCTGACTCAAAGCTGAGCTACTGGATAAATTCCAAAAGGGAATCCTCCTGCAATACTCTGCAAGTGCACTTTAAGAGGGACTCAGACATAGCTAGACCATAGCTGTCAATGTTTCCCTTTTTCAAAAGGGAAATTCCCTTATCCCGAATAGGATTCTTCGCAAGAAAAGGGAAAAGTTGACAGCTATGATCTAGACCCAAGATCCTGCAAAAATAAAAATAAAAAATGTTTGCCTCCTCTGCTTGTTCATGGCAGTACAACTTGCCAATCATTTTGTATACATGTATACAAATGTGTATACAAAGTGACGTGGGTGGCGCTGTGGGTAAAACCACAGAGCCTAGGACTTGCCGATCAGAAGGTCGGCGGTTCAAATCCCAGTAACAGGGTGAGCTCCTGTTGCTCGGTCCCTGCTCCTGCCAGCCTAGCAGTTCAAAAGCACATCAAAGTGCAAGTAGATAAATAAGTACCGCTCCAGCGGGAAGGTAAAGGTGTTTCCGTGCACTGCTCTGGTTCACCAGAAGTGGCTTAGTCATGCTGGCCACATGACCCGGAAGCTGTACGCCGGCTCCCTCGGCCAATAAAGCGAGATGAGCGCCGCAACCCCAGAGTCGGTCATGACTGGACCTAATGCTCAGGGGTGCCTTTAGCTTTATACAAATGTGCATATATTTGGGTAAAAAGACCACATAGTGTTGAGACCTGGGCATTTTCAAATGATCTCTCCTCTCTTTTTTTCTGGCATATCTTCAGGTACAGGTTTACAAAATGTGATAGTTGCAATTTTCATATATTTATATTATGTCGGACAGAGGAAAGCTTGATATCACACACACACACACAGCATGCTTTTGCTGATTCTCCTGTGCATTAAGCTTTTCTTTGTAGTGTATAGTTTTACTCTTAAGTGAAAAGTAAAAGTTAAAAGAACAGGTGTCTTAGAAAATAACTTCCTTATCAACTTTCATTTGCAGATATAAAGTCTGACATTAATTCAGGGTGGTTTTTAGACTGACACATCAGCTGCACTTTCCTAAACTTCAACTGTGTGTTTAACCACGGTGAAGCTAAGCACATTTCTTATTTCCCATCCTCCGAGTACAAGGATTGGTTAGAAGTGACAGGACTAAGCATAAGGATTCCCAGACCTCAAAACCCAACCCAGTTGATGATGGCAGAACGATAGTAACATAAAAAGATGGTGGATTAGAATGCTGGTGCAAACAGTTGATCCTGGTATGTTTTGTGTGACAAAAAAGTGGCTTTATTGGGCTTTGGAGCCAAAATAGAAAATAACAATAACAACAATTTTATTATTTATACCCCGCCCATCTGGCTGGCTTCCAACACATCTAAAGACATAATAAAATGTCAAACATTAAAAACTTCCCTATACAGGGCTGCCTTCAGATGTCTCCCAAAGTTGTGTAGTTCTTTATCTCCTTTACATCTGATGGGAGGGCATTTCACAGGGAGGGAACCACTGCTGAGAAGGCCCTCTGCCGGGTTCTTTGCAATGAGGGAGCTACCAGAAGGCACTCAGAACTGGATCTCAGTATCTGGGCTGAACAATGGGGGTAGAGACACTCCTTCAGGTATACAGGGCCGAGGCTATTTAGGGCTTTAAAGGTCAGCACCAACACTTTGAATTGTGCTCGGAAGAATACTGGGAGCCAGTGTGGATCCTTTAAGACCAGTATTGCATGGTCCCGGTGGCCATTCCCAATCACCAGTCTAGCTGCTGCATTCTGGATTAGTTGTAGTTTCTGAATCACCTTCAAACATAGCCCCATGTAGAGTGCATTGCAGTAATCCAAGCGGGAGATAACCAGAGCATGCACCACTCTGGCAAGACAGTCCGCAGGCAGTTAGGGTCTCAGCCAGCGTACCAGGTGGAGCTGGTAGACATCTGCCCTGGACACTGAATTGGCCTGTGCCTCCATGGACAGCTGTGAGTCCAAAATGACTCCCAGGCTGGATACCCCAGGGCACAGTTACCCTGGAGGAGAAAAGAATGTTCCTGCCCTCCGTACACCATGATTTCTCTTGTGGTACAATTTAGATCTATTTATAGCTTTGCCAGTGCCCCACTCCATATCATTGGGTTGTCTATTCATCCAGTACAGCTCTAGGCCCATACTAGACTCTTTTCTTGGGTTTTCCAAAGTTCCAGAATTTATTTATTCATTTATTTCCACCTACACATTGTCGGGGTTACAATGGAGCAGCATTGTGCTGTATTGCCGTAGAGAAAATGTCACACCCAGACCTAAAACTAGATGATGATCTCATTTGCTCCTCTGCAGAATTAGCACATTTTGAACCAAGTGACCAATTATAGATTTAGAAAGGTCCTTTTGGGATCAGAACTGCTCTGAGCTGTTTCCCCCACAAGGTCTATGAATCATTTATATTAATGTGGGCAGAAGGAGCTAAGGACAGAAAGCACACTGAACCGAGGCATAGAGGCTTCAGAATGATTTCACTGAGAAGTGGGTCAAAATGTACCTTTGAAACAACATGTTGTTTGTGTCAAATCCACCTGAAAAGGTTTTGATGATAAAGGGAAATATGAAATTGAATGTTTAACTGATTATAATGATTTGGCCCTATGGTGCTGGCTGTTAATAGTTCCCTGAAAAATACATGGGAACGTGAATAAAGCTTTTGAAGTCCATGAATAATATTTGCAAGTTTGAACCCTATGACAAACCTCTTTCCTTGATTTGTTTCCTGCGAAGATATTTTATTGGTCTTCTGGGCATTTTATTCATCAGATCAGCATGGAATTTTTGCAAGAAAGCTCACTCAAATTAGGAAGCCTTACACCATGTAGAGTCTGAATTAGCTAAACTCGACGCATACAAAATTGCCCATAAATTTGATTAAGCCGAACTTATGAAGGATTCTTTTGCTTTGACTCCATTGTTGGGATGGCAGAAAAACCCTGAGAGAGCCAATAAAATTTCTTATTTTGGTAGGCCAGTTTAGACCACCCATGTACTCCTACTATGCATATTGTCATAATGTCTTATATGGCCATATTTATATCTGTTTGTGTCATGATCCTTTGAATCTCCTTTTTTTTATGGTTGGAAGGATTGTAGATACGGTGGATGTTTGGCCCTCCAGATGTTAAAAGGTAAAGGGACCCCGACCATTAGGTCCAGTCGTGGCCGACTCTGGGGTTGCGGCGCTCATCTCGCTTTACTGGCCGAGGGAGCCGGCATACAGCTTCCGGGTCATGTGGCCAGCATGACTAAGCCGCTTCTGGCGAACCAGAGCAGTGCACGGAAACGCTGTTTACCTTCCTGCTGGAGTGGTACCTATTTATCTACTTGCACTTTGACATGCTTTCGAACTGCTAAGTTGGCAGGAGCTGGGACTGAGCAACAGGAGCTCACCCCGTCACGGGGATTCGAACCGCTGACCTTCTGATTGGCAAGTCCTAGGCTCTGTGGTTTAACCCCCAGCGCCACCCACGTCCCTCCAGATGTTACTGGATTCCAATTCCATCACCTGCACCTAGTATGGCCACATCTGGAGGGCCAACACCCACATTTAATCAAGTATCCATTGCTGATTATTTTTTTTAAATGATAGCACAGCTTTCTATTCAACAGTTGATAACCATTTCATATTCACTGTTTGCACACCACAAAATTGGATTCAGTGATCTCCCATGTATGTCCTGTTGACCCAGGATTGGCTCTGTGATGTGAGAGAGTTAAGAATGCATGCGTGAAAAGAGCTGTGGAAGAAAAGTCATGTCATCTCGCCAAAACCAAATTAATGCAATGAATTATTAAAGCCTGCAACTTAATAAAGATCAGGGGAAAGGACAACCATAAATGGATAGAGGCAGATTGATCCATTAATAATATATCCATCGCATTCCACACATTATCATTTCAACCCATTTCTTCCAGGATGGCGAAACACTTTGGTTTGAACTATATAGGTGCATTCATGCTCCTGCAGTATTTAAGTACATTTTGATATTTCAGCTCCGCTGATTTATGCAAATCGTCATCAGATAAACTCGCTATTTTCAATGGGCAGCCACTCGCGCGCGCATTTTATTGTACACACATATTTGCAAAAAACATATAAAGGGTTATTTTCTCAGAACACTGCGGAACGCTTGGGATAACCCAGATAGGTTACTGTTCAGAGTTTTCACGATGGTTTCACAGCTGTATTTGCCCACAGGCAGAGTCTGAATTAGTTGCTAGCAGCCAGTAATAGCATATAAAAATCATGCTGCCTTTTTCCATGAAAGCTATGTTTGGCGTACTTAAGGCAATTAAAAAAGAAGCAGTGCTGGGAAAATAATTTAAAATACTGTCAAAAGTTGCCATCATATCTTTGAAGTGAGATCCTATATATGTCTATTCAGAAGTAAATATTGTTGAGTTTAGTGGGGCTTACTCCCAGGCAAGTGGAGTATAGGATTTCAGAGATAATGAGCAGTGCAACAACACCCTAAGTTGGCAATACAGGTTAGTGCTCTCTCTCTCTCTTAAATATATTTTGGAAACAAAAGAGAAAATCCACAAAACATCTAGAGCGCAGAAATTAGAAAACAGATGGCTAAGGGAAGAATATGACATCTTTATATAGAATCATGGATGTAGATAAATAGAGAGCAGCTGTTTACCCTTTTGCTCAGAACTGCAATTAGAGGATACCTAATGACTTTATTTTATAATTCTAGCTTTATGTTATGGGATAACTGACTCTTTGTTACATATGCACTGTTCGAAATGGTCCCCCCCCCCCCACACACATAGCACCATCTATTGTGAATCACATCTCCAGCAATTTTTAATCAGCAAACCACTTTTATTTCATTCGTCTTTGTGACATTATTGTGCACACGCTTTCCCATTTCCATGAACATTTACTTTTATTTATTGTATTGCTAGGATTCTTTTCTACAAAATAATCAGGATGGCTATCCTGGCCTCAGAGAATTGACCGAGCCTTATGGTATGTCATGGAATTTCATCTGTGAACCTGAGCAGGCCTGGCCAACCTTTAGTTCACACAACATTTATACCACTTTCTCTCCTCAAAATAAAAGTGGAATACAAACATTAAAAAAATATGAATATTATGGATCGGAACATTTTCTGATCCAATGCAGCACAGTTACTAGGACAGGGGCACCATTTATATCCACAATCACACCTGCAAAATTCCCCAATAACCACTGTAAAAAGTATGCAACAATGACCATTGAAAGTAACCAATAAGCTGACTAGTAATCAAACTTCAGTGTTCTTCGTTGGGCTGCATGTCGGTGAAGCCATTTGCCTTTCCCAAAGCCCTTTCCAACTGGATTTCAACCAACAAGTTTGTTTTCCACAACAAGAAGAGAACGCAGACTCTTTACCTGTTTGCCCCACTTCCCCATCAGGGAGTGTGAAGTGGTGAAGAGCAGCAAATAATAATAATAATAATAATAATAATAATAATAATAATAATAATAATAATAATAATAATAAATATAGATAGATAGATGATAGATAGATAGATAGATAGATAGATAGATAGATACAGTAGATAGATGATAGATAGATGATAGATAATTTTATTATTTGTACCCTACCCATCCGACTGAGTTTGCCCAGCCATTCTGGCTAGCTTCCAGCTTAAACAAAAGCATAGTAAAAAATTAAACATTAAAAACTTCCCTATACAGGGCTGCCTTCAGATGTCTTCTGAAGGTTGTATAGTTACTTATCTCATTGACATCTGATGGGAGGGCATTCCACAGGTTGGGTGCCACTACTGGTTCCTTGTAACTTAACTTCTCGCAGTGAGGGAACTGCCAGAAGGCCCTTGGAGCTGGACCTCAGTGTCCAGGCTGAACGATGGGGGTATACAGGTATACAGGTATACAGATGTCCTTCAGGTATACAGAGGTTTAGGGCTTTCTTTCTTTTCTTTTTTAAAGATATTTATTAAAGTTTCAAGCAATAAAACAAACTTCACAATACAAAGTAAGAAAAAAGAAAAAAAAACACCACTCAAAAATCAGAAAAAAGCACAGTGAAAAGCCCATCAAAAAAAACAAAAGAAAAAATACATGAAAAGACATAAAAAAGAAAAAACCAATTTCTTAGATATTGTTTTCATAATCCTCTTTCCAGACTCCCTCACATCTCCCTTTTCTGCGTTCCCTTTTACAGAATCTTATTCAGCAATACCTCACCTTCTTTCAAATCTTGTTTCATATTATACATTTCCACTATTATGTCTCCAGTTTTTCCCCATTTTTTCATTTTGTTTAAGTTTGACATAATATTGTTCCGACTTCACCTTTGTTCTGTTGACCATTTTTACATACACCTTTCAACTATATCACTAATACCATATTATCTTTATATCCCGCATCATTCTAACATTCATACAATTTACAATGCTTTTGCAAGTAGTCTTTAAATTTCTTCCAGTCCTCTTCCACCAGATCTTCTCCCAGGTCTCGGATTCTGCCAGTCATTTCTGCCAATTCCATATAGTCTATCAGTTGCATCTGCCATTCTTCCAGGGTGGGTAAATCTTGAGTCTTCCAGTGCTTTGCAAGAAGTATTCTTGCTGCTGTTGCTGCATACATAAAGAAAGTTCTATCCTTCTTTGGCACCATTTGGCCAACAATGCCCAAAAGGAAGGCCTCTGGTTTCTTAGGGAAGGTATATTTAAATACCTTTTTCAATTCATTATATATCATTTCCCAGAAAGCCTTAACCCTGGGGCATGTCCACCAAAGGTGAAAGAATGTTCCCTCAGTTTCTTTACATTTTCAACACTTATTATCTGGCAAGTGGTATATTTTTGCAAGCTTGACTGGGGTCATGTACCACCTATATATCATTTTCATAATATTTTCTTTCAGGGCATTACATGCCATGAACTTTACTCCAGTGGTCCATAACCGTTCCCAGTCAGCAAACATAATATTGTAACCAATGTCTTGAGCCCACTTTATCATAGCTGATTTGACCGTTTCATCCTGAGTGTTCCATTTTAACAGCAAGTTATACATTCTTGACAATACCTTAGTTTTAGGTTCTAACAGTTCTGTTTCTAGTTTCGATTTTTCCACCTGGAAACCTGTTTTTTTGTCCTCATTAAAAACCTCCCTAATTTGGCGATAATGTAACCAATCTCGCACTTTATCTTTTAGTTTCTCAAAACTCTGCAATCTCCAAGTGTCTCCATCATTTTCTAGTATCTCCCAATATTTTGGCCATTTGGCCTCCATATTAAGTCTTTTCTGAGCCTTAGCTTCCATTGGTCACAACCACCTTGGGGTCTTATTTTCCAATAAATCTTTGTATCTTGTCCAGACATTAAACACTGCTTTCCTGACAATATGGTTCTTAAATGCTTTATGAGCTTTAACCTTGTCGTACCACAAATATGCATGCCATCCAAACACATTGTTGAACCCTTCCAAATCCAAAGTGTCAGTGTTCTCTAGAAGTAGCCAATCTTTCAACCAGCAGAAAGCTGCTGATTCATAATATAATTTCAAGTCTGGCAGGGCAAACCCCCCTCTTTCTTTAGCATCAGTTAATATTTTAAATTTTATTCTGGGCTTTTTGCCCTGCCAGACAAACTTAGAGATATCTTTCTGCCACCTCTTGAAACAATCCATCTTGTCCACAATCTGCAAAGTCTGAAACAAAAACAACATTTTTGGCAATACATTCATTTTTATAACAGCAATTCGACCCAACAAGGAAAGCTTCAATTTTGACCAAATTTCTAGATCTTTTTTGATTTCTGACCAACATTTTTCATAGTTATCTTTAAATAAGTTCAAATTTTTAGCCGTCATGTTCACCCCTAGATATTTCACCTTTTTAACCACATTTAACTCTGTCTCCTTCTGAAACCTTTCTTTTTCCATAGTTGTCAAGTTTTTCCCCCAGAGGTTTAGGGCTTTCAAGGTCATCACCAACACTTTGAATTGTGCTCAGAAGTGTAGATTCTTTAGGACTGGTGTTACGTGGTCCCGGTGAACACTCCCAGTCACTAGCTGCCACATTCTGGATTAGTTGTAGTTTCCAATCCAATCTCTGGGTTAGAATGTCACTTAATGCCAATGGTACAGTATTCTTCTTTGTTTCTTCCATATATTTATAGAGAGAGAGTGTGTGCACGCCAAGGTTGTTGCTTTTAAATATTCAAAGAGCAAACTGCAATGAATATCCCCACCCCCCTATTTGAAATCAAAGGTCTAAAAAGAAGCCAGAGCATGACATTTTAACTGCTCTTAAAAAATAAAAAACCCAATCCATTCTTTGATCAAATCCAGGAATGATAATATCCAAAATCAAACTTTTCATGATTTAATTATGATTACCTCTGCTTTAGCTTTCCAGTCCCTTTGTTCTAAATTATTTAGACCTACTGTACACAAACAATTTCATCATTTCTGATTCAATGCCTCCCCATATTAAACATGACTTAATGCTTCTCTGTATTTCAAAACAAAGGTGTAGAATACTAGACATCCGGGACACAAATTCTTGCCTAGACATGTGCAGTCCACAAAAGTTGTCACCACCTCATCATCCATTTGGGCCCTGACCAAACAGAAGATGAGGTGCTGACAACTTAACATGTAGAGAGAGGGTATGAAGAGAACTTTGGGATGATCCAGTAAGATAATTCTTACCCTTTTTTGGTCTGGGCCCAAACATGGTAAGAATTATCTCACAGAAGTGGGCTCAGTTCCCTGAACTTTATGTACCTACCAGTCCAGACTTCTTCATATGGGACAGAAGAACAGGCCCTTGGTGATCTGTGGATAGTTTGGAATCTGGATGCATTCATAGTTCCCTGTCATGCTTCCTCCATTATGCAAAGGTTGGAGGTGGCAGGGTAAGAAGCAACTGAGGTCAGTGAATACAATTCTACTTTTTCGACATTGACCCAACACATGGAGGAGAGTTAAAGAAGAAGGTTCAAGTCTCAAACCAAAGTGCTGCACCAATAAGCACAAAACAACCCCTCTGCAGTGCTACAAATCCAAGTCAATGGTGTAACGTTGGAAAATGTCAGTCATCTCTCCTACCTGGGCAATTATCTTTCCACAAGAGCAGACATTGATGTCAAAATCCAGCATCGCCTGAGCTCTGCACGTGCACCTTTCTCCCTATTGAAGTGCAGAGTGTTTGAGGACTGGGACATTCGCAGGGAAACCAAAATGCTTGTTTACAAAGCTATTGTACTACCAGCCTTACTGTATGCGTGTGAAAAGTGGACCACTTATAAACACCATCTCCAACTCCTCAAAAGATTTCATCAATGGTGTCTCTGAAAAATTTTACACATCACCTGGGAAGACAGGTGAACTAATGCCAGTGTACTGGCAAAGATCATCGGTGTCTAAGCAATGATTCAACATCAACTTTGTTGGACTGGTCATGTTGTGAGGATGCCTGATTATTGTCTTCCAAAACAACTACCCTATTCTGAACTTAAAAATGGTAAGTGTAATGCTGGTGGTCAACAAGAGGTTTAAAGACTCTCTCAAGGCAAATAATAATAATAAAAAGTAGTATAAACACTGGCATCTGGGAAACACTGGCCTGCCGCCTGCAAGCACTCCAGTTAGAGAACAGCCTTTACCAAAGGTGTCATGGGTTTTGAAGATGCTCAAACTCAGGACGAAAGGGAGAAATGTGCTAAGAGGAAGGCACACTTGGCAAACCCTCACCGTGATCAGCTCCTGCCCGGAAACCAATGTCCCCACTGTGGAAGGACAAGTGGATCTAGAACTGGCCTCCACAGTCACTTACAGACTCACTGTTAAAACCGTGTTTATGGAAGACAATCTTACTCGGTTACGAGTGATGGCTAGACAGGAAGAACATGTTTTGCTTGTAAGGCTGCCAATCTTTTCTCACAAAGTTCCTATGCCTTTAAAACCTGAATTTCTGCCAGTGACATAGCTTTTAAAGGCACAGTTGCACCAGCAGAAAAAGGTGGCAATCCCAATTTTATGAAACCATAGTAATCTCTTTTTTCTGTTCTGAATCTACTTCATCAACATCAGTGAATGACCCCAAGAGAAGGAAAGAAAAAGAACCCTCTTTATTCATCCTCTAGATACCATTCATTATTTCATGAAACCCTATCTACTTTAAAATAGGAAGGATATGAGCGGAAAAGCACATAGCCTGGGCATATCACATCTCTACTTGTTATTTTCTGCTCTGCACACCTCAGTTAGACAAAGAAATCTCTCTTCCAGCATGCATAGCATAATTCTGCGCATGTAAATCCAGCTGTGTTCAATGAGGAAAGTGTACATAGGATTGCACCCTTGATGTTGTAATAAAAACATCAGCCTTAAAGACTGCCGCATCAAATAAACACGTGGCGTTCTATTTTGCCAACGTGACTTATTCCTTATCTTTCCCAGCTTGCCTCATTAACGTTACCGAAGGTAAAGGCAAATAGATATCCTAAATGCATAAACCAGAATAGGTTATTTGTAAAACAAAGTCCTCAGCTCTTCCTTCTTCAGCTTGCTTTTATATTAGAAAGCCCCCTTGATTTTATTTCTCCCTGCCCCCCTCCCCCAGCCTTGTAAGCAGTTAACATGCACAGGTGGATAGAGGGACACCTAGTGGCTGTACCTTAGCATGACTTCTCTTTGGTCAGAACGAAAGAATTGCCAGCAAAAAGCGGGGGGGGGGGGGGGGGAGAGAGAGACCATGTCCCATGTCTTTGTAAATGACATGGTCAAAAATGGCACCGTTCTGGAGAACTGGAAAAGAGAATGGGGGATAAAACAGAAGTGAAGGAAACTGTAAGCCGCTCAGAGTGGCTGGGGAAATCCAGCCAGATGGGCGGGATAAAAATAATAAAATAGTTATCATCATCATCATTTCAAAACAACTCAATGAGGACAGAGTGTGTTTCGTGACCAACATATTGCTAATGACTGGGGTGCATTGGGAGACAGCAGACTAGAATACTAAACAGGACTGGATAGCTGAGTTGCTTAAAACATGGCACTGGTAATGCTAAGGTTGCAGGTTCGATACCCTTATGGGACAGCTGCATATTTCTGCATTGCAGGGGGTTGGACTAGATGATCCCCAGGGTCCCTTCCAACTCTATGATTCCATGACTGCAACATTTTGTTGTAACTTGTAGCTCTTCTACATAGGGATATCCATCTTCTTCCAGGAAGCTCACAATTCCTTACAAAGGAGTCTCGCCTGCAGGCACTGACTAGGGTAAGACTGCCTTGGCTTTAGCAGCGCAACCACATCTTGCCCTCAAACCATTCTCTCTAACTCAGGCTTGTTATTTATTACCTGCTCTTGTCGAGTCGAGTCAGATCAAGCGGCTTTGTTGTTTCACCAAAAGGTCACAACAACACAAAATGTCAAACAGCAGAGGTAAACAAAAGAGGAGGTCGGGTTCAAATGGACCTGCTTTCAGCCTATGGCAAATGTATTGTGACACTTTCCCCCTTCGGTTCATAAGCGGTCAGTACAAAATTTGCAACTCTTCTTGTGACAGACACCTCCCAATGTGAGATTTTTAAAAAATAAATAAATGATCGGTAAAGATTTGACAAAATCTACTGAAATCCCTGAAACCAACCCCATTTGCAAACAAAATCTTGGTGTGTTTTGTCTTTAATAGCATGTAAACGGTACATGATGATTGTCTGAGGGGGTAATTTTAGAGTTAGACCTTGGATTTTTTTATCTTATGCAGAAAATTCCTTGGTGGCCATGTGTATTGCTTCAGTTGTGAAACACACGCCAAACATTAATTTTCTCTCCTGCCCTCTTTGCCATTCCACTTTTTTACAACTGCTTCTACATCCTGATGTGTTAGAGCAAAACCTAGGCAAAATTCAGTTTCCCAACCCGGGTGTGTGTGTGTGTGTGGAATACTCTGCATGTGCTTTTTCAAACACACACTTAAATCATAGCACCTTTGTGAGTATGGTAACAATATGGTGTTGAATTGATAGTTTCCTGTTCATATGCAACCACATTGTGTACAGTGGTACCTTGGGTTACATACGTTTCAGGTTACATACGCTTCAGGTTACAGACTACGCTAACCCAAAAATATTACCTCGGGTTAAGAACTTTGCTTCAGGATGAGAGCAGAAATCATGCTCCGGTGACGCGGCGGCAGCAGGAGGCCCCATTAACTAAAGTGGTGCTTCAGGTTAAGAACAGTTTCAGGTTAAGAACAGACCTCCAGAACGAATTAAGTTCTTAACCCGAGGTACCACTGTATTTATTAAGTTACAGAGTTTTGAAAACTCAGTGTCTCTAAGGCGGCATACACACCATATATTTAAAGCATGTCTCCCCTTAAAAAAACAATAATGACTAAGAACTGCAGTTCACCGCTCACAGAGATACAATTCTCAGAACCTGAAAGAAATTATAGTTCACAGGATTATTTAGGGGGTGCTTTAAAGGCACTGTATAGTAGGGATGCGGGTGGCGCTGTGGTCTAAACCACTAAGCCTCTTGGGCTTGCCAATCAGAAGGTCGGTGGTTCGAATCCTCGCGATGGAGTGAGCTCCCGCTGCTCTGTCCCAGCTTCTGCCAACCTAGCAGTTAGAATGCATGCCAGTGCAAGTAGATAAATAGGTACCACTGCGGCGGGAAGGTAAATGGCATTTCTGTGCGCTCTGGGTTCCATCACAGTGTTCCGTTGTGCCGGACGTGGTTTAGTCATGCTGGCCACATGACTCGGAAAGCTGTCTGTGTACAAACGCCGGCTCCCTCAGCCTGAAAGCAAGACAAGCGCCGCAACCCCATAGTTGCCTTTGACTGGACTGAACCGCCCTGGAGTCCTTTACCTTTACCTTACAATCATTATATATACATAATAATTGAACATTAAACATTAAAAATCTTCCCTATATAGGGCTGCCTTCAGGTGTCTTCTAAAGGCTGTATAATTACTTATCTCCTTGGCTTGGGGGTCACAGAACTAATACCCTCCAACATTTCTCCAATGAAAACAAGGATGTTCTAAGGAGAAGTGGGACATTCTTGGATCAAATCAGAAACCGGGACGGCTTCCGTAAATCTGGGAGTCCCCCTGGAAAATAGGGACACTTGGAAAGTCTGCAGTCTCTGGCCTCCACATACTGTAAGGTGGTGAGACACAAGCTATTTTATGTGTTGAGGGGGCTTCTGACAGAATTAACTCTCTTTTTATATATATATACCAAATTTAAATTCAAACAAATCATCCACATCATTATTTAGGATTCCCTTCCCTCCACCCTTCCATGGTTACCATTATCAATTTTTGCCCCCCAACTGCTTATCTTATTTTCTCTTTTTGAAAAAATAGTGATTCATTTTTCCACAGAATTAACTCTTATGCCTAGGGGCTAAGTCACCAGACAACATCACGGAGGGCAGTTCTCCATGCCATACCTTGGCGTGTTGCTGTGTGCCCCGCATTATTTCACCACAATGAGGGAAAAAATCACAACCTTAAAATATGTTTGTAAAATCCATGTATGTGGTGGGCACTTCTACCCCCTGTTTTCCTCTGATGTGTGTGTGGGGTGCTGTTGACGGAGGGGAACAGGGAATTGGTATCTTTTGACTTTCCTAATTGCAAAGCCCCGAGATTTCTTAGCGAGGAGGATTATGAATTCAAATGAAATCTCCTGCACTCCAAATAGCTGGTTTTCATACTCTTGCCCATATAGTTTCATGGGGTTTTCACGCTACATTAATTAGGAAGGGCTTTCTCTCCTTGCCTCCTCCCACGCTCACCCGTTAATTGCAGTCAGCCAAAATACTGACAATAGCAAGCAACAGAATAACGGAATTACAGTATTTGTACTGTACACAGCTCATTCCCATTTGTACATAATTGTTCTTAAGCACCATTTGTTACAGAATGTTGAATTTGTCAATTGAATTCTCCAGCTAAGTGCTAGTTTCATGTGTAATTTATCCATTTGAGTTCGCTCTGGGAACTGACCTCAGTAGTGCCTATCCTCTTTAAAGGCACTTAGAAGCTTCTCTGTAGTATCAAAAGGGTGCATTTCATATTCCAAAGGGTTTCAGACACTGGTGAAAACTTCCTTTAGGTGTGCTTAGTTCGGCAATTGATTTATCTGTGGGGTTTTTTTCTCTGAGTAAGGTCATTTAGAGCATGGGTGCATGATCATATCCTACAGCATTTCTCCAATGTAAATAGGGATGTCCTGAATAATAAGTAAATAAGTAAATATTTTTTTTATTTGTACCCCGCCCTCCCTGGCCGGAGCCGGGCTCAGGGCGGCTAACATCATGAAACTAAGACAGTATACAAAGAACATAAGAACAGGCAATCAATTAGTTAAAATACATCTTAAAATTAGTTCAGAGCAAATAAAAATCTGGACAGATGTCAATCCACGGGTAAAATTGAGAGTGGTTAATATTCTCCAGGGCCAACTGTTACCACTGGTCTTATAAAGGACTTGTGAATGGGCTAGGAGGCCTCTTTAATGCTTATTCTTATACAGAAAGAAAAGAATCAGACCGAACCCCAAAATAATAATATTTATACTCCACCCTTTTGACTCGGTTGCCACAACCACTCTGGGCTCCTTCCAACATATAAAATAATAATAAAAAAACATTAAACATTTTTTAAAAAAACTTCCCTACATGGGGCTGCCTTCAGAAGTCTTCTAAAGGTTGTATCTCCTTGGTTTGGAGGTCACAAAACTCCACACCCTCCAACATTTCTCCGAAGAAAATAGGAACATCCCACCAAACGGTCTGACATTTCAATGATGAAAATAGGGGACATCCTAAGGAAAAAGCAGGACATTTTGGAATCAAATCAGAAACCATGAGGGCTTCTGTAAATTCAGGACTGTCCCTGGAAAATAGGGATACTTGGAGGGTCTGTATTTATTAAGAAGTACCCTAGCCCAGGGCCCACAATTTTCACAATGTGACATTGATTTTAGCACAAGGGAGGGGAAAATATTATTGAAATATGAATCATGTATGTACTTTGATTTTTAGAACAAAAGGAAATTTATTAAGTGGTCCACCAAGACCTCCTAGCTATTTTCAACTGGTGCATGGGAGTAAGAAGGAGTTTGAGAACCATTGTCTTTTTCCACGTTATATCAAAACGACTGTTGTAAAGTTGCAATTATAATAACCTATACCCTAACCCCTTCCCCAACATTAATCTGGATGCTGTGTGCATACATAGGGAAACTGTTGTCAGAAAAATTTTCTTTTTAAACAGAATGTTTTATTTCATTTCATTTCCTTCCCCCCACCTCCACCCAAAGCTAACATTTAAGTCCTAAGTACATGCAAATGGGAGTAAGGGTCAGTTCATATATGTATCACTTATCGTTCTGCTGATTGATTGATTGATTGATTGATTGATTTAGGTTTATGATGAGCATAAAGACCCTTGGGCTCAAGATACCTTGGGCATTAATCCAGCCTTGTATTTAAGCACTCACTCAATCCTTAAATTAGCAACATGGTGTACATGGGACTGTCTTAAAAAATCGTCTCTTGGTTCATAATAAGGCTGTGCAACTGTTTACTCAAACTGGGTGTTTTAACCTATCATGCCAGTACTTTAACAGCTTCTCTGGCTCCCACTCACATTACTGGGTGCAATTTAACCTACCGGTATTTCCATCCCTGCCACAATCCCAACAATGCCTCCTGAAGCTGATATATGTATTTGAAGATAATCTCATATTTATACCAATAGCAGATTCTCTTGAAATGCAGTCAGCAGCTTCAGAACGAAGAATATTGTTGTGACCATGGCAAACCCTCCAAGTGTCTCTATTTCCCAGGGACAGTCCTGGATTTACAGAAGCCATAGCAGTTTCTGATTTGATCCCGGAATGCCCTGCTTTTCCTTAGGGCACCCCTATTTACATCACAGAAATGTTGGAGGGTATGGAGTTATACAACCTTCAGAAGAGCCTAGGACTTGCCGATCAGAAGGTTGGCGGTTCGAATCCCCGTGACCAGGTGAGCTCCCGTTGCTCGGTCCCTTCTCCTGCCAACCTTGCAGTTCGAAAGCACGTCTAAGTGCAAGTAGATAAATAGGTACCACTCCGGCGGGAAGGTAAATGGTGTTTCCATGTGCTACTCTGGTTTGCCAGAAGTGGCTTAGTCATGCTGGCCACATGACCTGGAAGCTGTACGCTGGCTCCCTCAGCCAATAAAGCGAGATGAGCGCCGCAACCCCAGAGTCGGTCATGACTGGACCTAATGGTCAGGGGTCCCTTTACCTTTTAATGTTATAGCATATTATGCTTTTGTGTATGTTGGAAGCCATCCAGAGTGGCTGGAGCAACCCAGTGGGGTATAAATAATAAAATTATGATTATGATTATGATTGAGGGCAACAAGGAGGGTACCAGGTGGGGGTTTTTAAAGGAGGGCATTCTGTAGACATGGTGCCACTATCAAATAGGCCCTCTGGCCTGTAGAGTACCTTAGAGCAGGGTTGCCAACAATTTTTGGATTTTGAGAGTTTGGTGGGCAATGCCCTGGTTACTTCTTTTCCCTCCTACCAAGACAGAGAGACAGACACAGAGACACAGAGATGCAAACTTATGCTTTCCTATGGAATACCTAGGATACGTAATACCTAGTAGAATTTAAATGCTTACTCTTGAATCTGCACAATTTTACATAAAACTGCCAACAAATCAAAGCATACATTGGTAGGCTGCACACACTGAAAGTCACAGGTCCTCATTAAACTTATATGGAGAGAGAACAAAACCACCACCAAATCACAGAACACATCTGAGGACACAGAGGTAACCTATAATTTCCTATTTTGCTGGGATATCTTCTAAAAATTGTAATAATCAAGGAATCACGCTTTAGGTTTATGTTTCTGCACCATGGCAGCCTGGGGAAGCACCATGACTCTTATGCTTCAGCCACTTAAATGTGATCTGTGAATTGGGGGTGGAACTGCCCACTTTGAAAGTTACAGATCCTCATGGATCTTCATGCATGAATATGCAATTTCAAGGAGGTTTGTTTCACTACAGCTGATTTCTATATAAAAAAACAGCACTGGACTTGTTTTGCTTCTGATCGGAGCCTTGAAAAAGCCATTGCACTGAAAGTTCTTCCAACTTCCTCTTTTAGTTCCATGCACTTTTCAAGGGAGAGAACGTAAAAATCCTAGCTACAGTGGTGCCTCGCAAGACGAATGTCTCGCTAGACGAAAAACTCGCTAGACAAAAGGGTTTTCCATTTTTTGAGTCGTTCCGCAAGACGAATTCTTGTGAGTTTGTTTCCTTCTTCTTAAAGCCGCTAAGCCGTTAATAGCCGCTAAGCTGTTAATAGCCGCTAAGCCGCTAATAGCCGTGCTTTGCAAGACGAAAAAACCGCAAGACGAAGAGACTCGCGGAACAGATTAATTTCGTCTTGCGAGGCACCACTGTACTTCATGAGGAAGCATTGGGCAAGCTCAGAGGCTTAGCAGATGCAAGGGAAGTCCTCATGGATGCTATAATGCACAATGGCACCATGTTGGTGACTCCACCCTCAGGTCATAGTTATGTGAATACTGATAAAAGTATTATGTTAGGCACTGAGGTCCCAAGCCATGTAGGACTTCATAGGTCAAAACCAGCACCTTGAATTGGTCTTGTAAGCAGATCAGGAGCCAGTGCCCATGACCACAATGCCTGGTACCAGTTATGCCGTATATTGCCTCAGTTTCCAGACCGTCTTCAAAAGCAGCTCTATACAGTGGTACCTTGGGTTAAGTACTTAATTTGTTCTTAACCTGAAGCACCACTTTAGCTAATGGGGCTTCCTGCTGCTGCCGCGCCGCCGGAGCACGATTTCTGTTCTCATCCTGAAGCAAAGTTCTTAACCTGAGGTACTATTTCTGGGTTAGTGGAATCTCTAACCTGAAGCGTATGTAACTTGAAGCATATGCAACCCGAAGTACCACTGTATACTTTATGATGAATCACTGCAGCCTTGTTCACCTCCAAATAGGGTGGCAGCTGCAAAGCCAGACTAAGCAACAATTGGTAGGTATGCAGCCATTACAGTTTAAATCTTTAATTTTCAACAGTGCTACATCATGCACTAAAGAGGGATTTAACAGAGGAAGATTTGCACTCCTCAGTGTTTTCCACTCTCTTGCCCAAGAAGATTTTGTCACACAAGTTGGAAAGATGCTAAATCACCCAGTGGACAGAAGCTCAGGATTTGTTGCCATTGGACTTAACGTCTTTCTGCCTTCTGGTAAGATACGGGACTGTTCTGGAAAAGGAAGATGGTAGAGCAGCTGAGGACATCCCAGGTCCACATTATTGCCATATTTCATGCCTAATGGCCTCCTGCATATTGAGAAGGGGGTGTCACTGGAGGTTCTGGAACATATGAAGCGTAGAATGGCTCAGGGGTGTCCCCCTGGTTGTGCTTATAGCTCATAGCTTGTGTGCGATTAGGCCTTTAGCATTCCATGCAGGCAGTTGCATTGTCATCCATCTTGCATGCATGTTGGACATTTTGGGAACATGCACAGAGGTTAGGCCTCCCTGAGCATGCTCTGAGATTGCAGAATTCATTCGGAATGCCACAATCTTCCTTGGGAATTTTGGCAGAGCAGACAGCATTTGTTCGGCTCTTTGTCAAAAGACTTTTGGAGCTGAACCCAGGCGTCCTGCTCCTCCAAATGTTTCATACTCTCTACCCACTGCCATTTTCCTTACTCTATATATCCAGTGCAAATATGTTTACAGATGCCCACAATCACCACACACCAGTGGCTATACTGCACGAATGTGCACAGGTGGATCTGTGAGATTTGTTGGATATTCCTCTGAACCAGCTGACTGGTTTCCAAAGCTGACACAACAACTTGTTCCTATTCAAAATGTAAGCATAAAAAAAGACCCGCAATGTCGTGTTTTAACATTCAGAAGGGTGTTTCCAAAGCCAACAACACAAGAAAACCCCACCACCGAGAAGTGTTGCTGACAACTTTTAATGTCATAAAATATTCACTGGCCATATTTAGCACGTTGCCTCCCGCAATTCTGCCAGCTGGCAATGAAAGAAAAGGGGTCACTCCATCAGGAAAACCTGGTGTGATTTGTTGTTCCTTCTCCAGCAGATTCCTCTCCCTGTCCTCTGATTCTCTGGCAACAAGGTCCCCTTACACAGTACTCCCGCCTGTGTAAAACATGAAACAAGGCTGATCTCCATGCCTAGGAATCATCAGCATCATCACAGCGAAAAAATCAAAATAAGAGAGAGAGAAAGGGGGAGAGCCCCCCCCCTTCGCTTTTGCTTCAAGCTAAGTGAGCATTCCTGAAGAATGCCAATTTGATGCCTAACACTGCCATCTATTGGCCGCCAATATCCGGATTGCTATTGCTGCCTTTTCTCTTTCTCCTCCCCCTCGGAGCTCTCCAGCTCCACTGTGTCTGTGGCAGCTTGGCTAGAACAGCAGCTCCATACAGAATAACTGGCTATATTTGCTTGCTTTCTCTCTCTCTCTCTCTTTCCCCTTCCTGTGGAAACCCTCTCTTGGCTCGTAGGGCCTCTCCTCTCCCCTCCCCTCCTGCGAGCTCCTTCTCTTTGCAAGTGGGGAGAGGCGAAGAAGGCAAGTTGATGGCAGTTCTTGGCTGGGGCGCCCCTGGAGCCAGCCTCCCCCGCAGCCTCCCCCAGATCTCCGCTTCTTTGCGCTCTCCTGGGAAAGAGATGCGGAAAGGCTTGCGCTCGCTCGCTGAAGCCGTCATCGGTGGATAGAGATAGCAAGGCGAGGTTGCAAGGTTTTTGTTTTTCCCTTCCTTCTTCTTACGATTGCTACTGTCATTATTCTCGATGTTGTTTTGATTTCCCCACCAGTCCGGGGGAAATACCTGGGACGGGCTGAGGTGGAATGCATCAGAGGGTGCCACCAGAGCTTTTGAGACCGGAGGAGGACCATCATTCCCAAGCAGAGGGGGATCGACGGCGGGGGCTCCCGGGGAAGGATCGGCGAGGAGAGCAGGCGCCACCGCCGCCGGGGAAGACGGGTTCCCTGCGCCCTGGTCGCCAGCCCTACCATGTCCAGAGCGCGCTGCAAGAAGAAAAAGAGGAGGCTTAAAGGGGCGGCTCGCCGGGTCCTGTCTCTCTGCCAAGGCTCCTCCGAGTGGCATCAGCCCCGGGCGCTGGGAAATGGTGTGAGCGAGCAGGCGAGGAGACCAGCGCTGAGGAAAGGAGGAGGAGGAGGAGGAAGAGGAGGAGGAAGGAGAAGGAGAAGGAGAGAGGGGAGCCTCGGCTCCAGCAGCGGCCGCTGAGCGGGGAGAAAGTTGACCTCTTCCATGGAAAGCGTAAGTACCAACAGCAAAGGGAGGCTGGGTGCGATGGGGGAACAGGGAGATGCGCGCCAAGAGAGATGGTGCGTCGGCATGTGCGGATGCTGGGGCGGAGGGGGGGGGCACAGAGACTTGTGGCGGCTGCCCATTCCGTTCACTGCAGGAAGCAGGGATTGTGTACCCCCCCCTCCACGCGTGCATTTAACCCTCCACCCAATCTCCCCCCCCCCCAACACACACCATGGCGTTTTCTTCGCCCAGGGCCTCCTGCACCCCAAGCACTCCCCCCCCCTTTGCTCGCCTATCTCCCCCCCCCCCCCACGCGCCAACCCGGGTTGTCCGTTCTTCCTCCTTACTGAATCTCTCAGGGACGACCCCCTCCGTTGTCCCCCCCTCCAGCCCCCACTTCCTGCCTTCTCCCTCCTCGTGGGCCCTACCCTTCCAACTTGCCTCCCCCCAAATCCAGCGGAGACCATCTCCTGCTTGCGACTCCCCTCCAGACGCGCGCACACTTCTCTCTCCACCCACCCCCCTCTCCAAACCACCCCCGTCTTTTTGCCCTGCCTCTGACCCAAATCCATCCGAGCAACGGAGCGAATTGCCTCTTTCCAACCTTACTACAGATTCCACTCCCTTCCTAATCACCCAGGGCGCCCCTCACCCATGTGAAAACTCATCCGGATCTCTCTCTCACACCCTTTGGCCACTCTGCCCCCCAGACCGCCCCCTCCCTCCCTCAGCACCACACAGGATTTGCACCCAGACCTCTCCAAATCACCCCTCCTGCTTGTCATTCAAAACTAGGCACCCATCAGCAAACCTCCCTTCTCCAGATAACCCCCCCCCCCAAATACCACCCACCACTTGCTAGCTTCCTTTGGGGGGGGGGCACCCCTGGCTCCCTCTCTCCTCCCCGTAATACTTCCACTCCCTCCTTCTCCACCCCTCCCTTCAGCAGCCCCCGCCCCTACTTTCCGCTACTGGGGAGGGGAGAATTGGGAGCCAGCCCTTGGCACCGCTGGTGTGTGTGCGTGTGTGTGTGTCCGGGCTTGGTTGAAGGGGGGGGGGGGTTTGGTAGCAGAGGCTCAGCGGCGTGTGCAAGGCTGTGTGTGCGCTCCCCGCTAGCCAGGCAGCCTCTTCCCAACTGCAATCCCCACCGCCTTCCCTGCTCGCCTCTGCCTGGGCGGTTTGCAACACACACCGAACGGGCGAGCGAGGCAGCTTTATGGGTTGCAACAATGCTTGGGCCCTGGAGATTTCTGCCTCAGTAAGTAGCGAGGGGGTGGAGGAGGACTGGGCGACGCGGGGGGGGGGGTCGGAGAGCGTTGATCCATGTCTCCTTGTTGCTCTTGGCTCCCCTACACCCCCATTCTTTTTTGCAAAGCAACACCACTGCCCCCAGCTTTTTGCTTGCAAACCGAGGCGGTTGCTTCAGTGCGGTAATATTAGGGGTGGAACTCATTTTTTTCCCCTCCCCGGGGAAGGGGGCACGGGAAAGAGGAGCACTGAAACAAGAATTTCACCCCTCCTCCTTTTCAAATCTCTCTCTCTCTCTCTCTGCTTCCACTCCACACACAGAAACACATTCCACTTAGCTGTTTCTCCATCCCTTTTTTCTAGCCTTTGCGAACCAGATCTCTGGAGCAATCCTCTCCATGCCACATTCAACTTTATTCGTCTCATGCCCTCTTCCCTATCCCCCTCCACGATTTTGAAGACCGGGGAAGGTGCATGGAGGAGGACATGCAAATTATTTCGTTGCTCTTGCTACCTCCGATTCAAATAAAGCCTTGGGTGGTTTTCTTCCCTTAAAAAATAAATAAAAACAGTCTGAAAGGATGCATTTATTTATTTAGCTACTTACTTATTTATGATATGGCTTTCCGAGAAGCAGCCAGATAATGGATGAATAGCTCTGCTGGACCTGAGAATTGTGTTAGAAGTGAAGGGTTTTTTTGGGGGGGTCCCCCTCCCAGCTTGACTTCTTGCTTAACGCAGAGAGGGAGACATGCTTTTTTGCCAAACCATTCATTCCACTGGTGAAGCAAAGACTTCTACCCTAATGTGCCTGGGTTCTGTTCTACTGCAAAATGCTTGCACCTAGACGGATGCTTGTCAATCTGGGAGCGATGCTTAGAAACATAAATAAATTGAGAGAGAGAGAGATGTCTAGGATCCTCCAAATTCAAATGTTCTTGGACTTGTGGGAAGGGTTGACCTGAACATATGCAAGCCATCCTCTTTCTAAAAAGCAATAATAACAAACCAAAAGTCATCGATTAACGCTGGGCGATTTATTAATCCACCCCACCCAACCCCACATGCTGCCTGCGAAGCTTCCATCCATCCTCTGTCTAGATATTTATTGTGTTCAGACACAAGTAGAAGGACCCTTTAGGGGGAAGACAGAAAGGCTTTGAGAGGGGAAAAGAAATTGGGATGGTCTTTCTGTCTGGATGCCGTTCAGAGATCAGATACAGGTTGAGGGGAGTGCAAATGGATGAGTTTTTTTGGGGGTATTCCCCAATCCACCTCCCTTGGATGCCTTCTCAGAAGGATGGAGAGTGCTGACAGCCATGGTAGCCGAGAAGCAGCAATTCCACCGCTCCTGGACTTGCTGATGATCTAGCTCTCTGAGACCCACTTAGCTCTCTCCATTGCAATTAGACTAGTTTTGCAAAGCGTGGGAGAAGAAGCAGTAGCTCAGATATGGCTGAGGCTGCAGGGACACTCCTCAAGTCTAGCATGTTTGCCAAATTCTGGGTGAGTGGCTTAAAGGATGATGCTTTTCAGTGTGTGTGTGTGTGTGTGTGAGAGAGAGAGAGAGCGCATCTGTGTTGCATTGCTGCCTTTTTGCCAGTGCCCTTGTGAAAACAACTCATTTACCAGCCGATCAATCCAGAAGCAAGCGGCGATGATAACTTCTTTCAAGAAGATCTTCTAATAAGAATTCATAAATATTCCACCAGTGGCTTGCGCTGTCTCCCCCTCCCCCTTTCTTCTTTCAAAAAAGAAAAGCCTTTGAGATGACGAGGGGGCGTATATTTAATTATTTGGCTGAAGAATTTCATCAGTTTTGATTTTCCCCCCCCTTAAAAAATTGAAATGTTGATTGACATTTTGTGTAAGCTTATACAGCAAAGCTGTTTAGGAAATCAGGGATTTGGGTGGGGGTCCACCCTTTTCAGGGTTTGTTCCCCCCACTTTCAAAACGATTAAAAATAATAATGTTGGTATTCTCTATCTTTACAGTCATTCATACTATAGACCCCTGCAGTGGAATTTCAAGGAACGGTTTTACATTTCTCTATATATGTGGAGAGCAGGCTAGCCTTGCCAAAAATGGGGGGAGACCTTCCTTTGCAGGTCACTGTTCATTCTGAATGTTCTGAGAAAGAAAGAGAAGGGTTGCCGGGTAGGTAATAGGTGAGGTTGAAAACCTCATAAAATGGTGCTTCTGTTCTCTGAAATTAGAACCAAATAACTAAACTGACAGCCATTTTATGTATATTTGTGGATTGTGTGTGTGTGTTTGTGTGTGTAGTGGGGGAGGGGAAAACACTATAGAAACAAATAAAACAAAATATTGAAATGCATTCCTAGGAATAAAGGACTTGGGTTGTGACTTTACCTTTCGAAAGACAGGAAACCTCTACTAAATCAGTAAGTTAATAGCTATTATTTAACAAGAGTTAGATGGGTGTCTTGTAATCAAAACCCTTGGCAAGCAACCTAAATTCTGTCCCTCTGCAGCCTTGCCTCCTAACTTTGTCATGATCTAGGCTTCAGTCCTCGTGACATGACGGTGTTTTGTTCTCTCTTCTTGCCCTCCGCAGGAGATAACATGTATGCTTGCTGCTCTACGGTGACTCTGGAGCAGGATCTCAACAAGAAAATGCATATCTGGATGGTACAAACCATAGCCTTTGCTTTAACATCTCTAGTCCTGGCGTGGGCAGAAAGCATTGAGTATTATGGGGAGATCTGTGATAACAAATGCCCTTGCGAGGAGAAGGATGGCATCTTGACGGTGAGCTGTGAGAACCGGGGGATCATCAACCTCTCTGAGATCAGCCCCCCCAAATTCTCCATCTACCATCTCCTGCTGTCCGGGAATCTTCTCAACAGGCTCTACCCCAACCAGTTTGTCAATTATAGTGGGGCTTCGATTTTGCACCTGGGGGGCAATGACATCCAAGATATCGAGACAGGAGCCTTTCATGGGCTGAGGGGCTTGAGGAGGCTGCACTTGAACAACAACAAGCTGGAAATACTGAGGGATGACACTTTCGTAGGGCTGGAGAGCTTGGAGTACCTGCAAGTTGATTACAATTATATCAGCGCTATCGAACCCAGCGCTTTCAGCAAGCTGCATCTGTTGCAGGTGCTGATTCTGAACGACAACCTCCTCTCGTCGTTGCCCAACAACCTGTTTCGTTTTGTGCCCTTGACTCATCTCGATTTGAGGGGCAACCGGCTCAAACTCCTTCCCTACTTGGGCCTCCTGCAGCACATGGATAAGGTGGTGGAGCTGCAGCTGGAGGAGAACCCGTGGAACTGCTCCTGTGAGCTGATAGCTCTCAAGGATTGGTTGGACAGTATATCCTATTCAGCCCTGGTGGGGGATGTAGTCTGCGAAACCCCTTTCCGTTTACATGGGAGGGATTTGGATGAGGTTTCCAAGCAGGAGCTTTGTCCTAGGAGGCTCATCTCCGATTATGAGATGAGGCCACAGACCCCGCTGAGCACCACAGGGTATTTTCATACCACACCAGCCTCTGTAAACTCTGTGGCTACTTCTTCCTCGGCTGTTTACAAATCGCCCTTGAAGCCCAAAGGGACCCGCCAACCCAACAAGTCCAGGGTGCGTCCTACCTCCCGCTTGCCCTCCAAGGATCTGGGATACAGCAACTATGGCCCCAGCATTGCTTACCAGACCAAATCCCCGGTGCCTTTGGAGTGTCCTACAGCTTGCACTTGCAACCTACAGATCTCCGATTTGGGTCTCAATGTCAACTGCCAAGAAAGGAAGATTGAGAGCATCTCAGAGCTCCAACCGAAGCCGTACAACCCGAAGAAGATGTACCTGACTGAGAACTACATTGCCCTGGTGCGCAGGTCGGATTTCCTGGATGCTACTGGCTTGGATTTGCTTCACCTGGGCAATAACCGCATCTCGGTCATTCAGGATCGGGCCTTTGAGGATCTAACTAACTTGAGGAGGCTCTACCTGAATGGGAACCGGATTGAAAAACTGAACCCAGAGCTTTTCTATGGGCTTCAGAGTTTGCAGTACCTCTTCCTGCAATATAACGTAATCCGGGAGATTGAGCCAGGCACTTTTGACCCTGTGCCCAATTTGCAGCTCTTGTTTCTCAACAACAACCTGCTGAGATCTTTACCTGGAGGCATTTTTTCTGGCTTAACTCTCTACAGGTTGAACCTGAGAAGCAACCATTTCTCCTACCTTCCTGTAAGTGGAGTGCTTGACCAGCTGAAATCCCTCCTGCAGATAGATCTCCACGAGAACCCATGGGATTGTACATGCGACGTGGTGGGCATGAAGTTGTGGATCGAGCAACTCAACACAGGAGTCCTTGTGGACCAGGTAATCTGTGAATCCCCTAAGAAATTTGCTCAGAATTACATGAGGAACATCAAAGCAGAACTGCTGTGCCCAGACTACTCTGACATCATTGTTTCCACACCCACTCCATCATCCATGCAGGGACCAGCCAAGACCACCCCCTTTTCCAACTCCGGGCAGATCAATAGCACCTTGGAGGACGACGACTCGGCATCACCTTCTGGTGGCTCGTCTTCCTCCTCTTCTTCCACGGTGCCTTTGTCAGTGTTGATCCTCAGCTTACTGCTGGTCTTCATCATGTCTGTATTTGTGGCCGCAGGTCTCTTTGTGCTGGTGATGAAGCGCAGGAAGAAGGTCCAAGGCGACCATGCCAGCACCAACAACTCGGATGTGAGCTCTTTCAACATGCAGTACAGTGTGTACACAGGAGGGGGAGCCCCCCATTCCCACCCACACGCCCATCACCAGCAGCATCCGCAGCATCTTCACCATGGAGGAGGAGGTGGTGGTCCGGCTTTGCCCAAGGTGAAAACCCCCGCGGGACACGTCTATGAGTACATCCCTCATCCTTTAGGTCACATGTGCAAGAACCCAATCTACCGCTCCAGAGAGGGCAACGCTGGTGAGGATTACAAAGATCTCCATGAGCTCAAGGTGACCTACAGCAACCATCACCTCCAGCCCCAACCCCCACCACCCCCACAGGCCTTGGGGCAGCCCCAAGCAGCTCCGGGGGGGCAAGAGGAGACCCTCCGGAGCCCCACATACAGTGTGAGCACCATTGAGCCTCGGGACGAGTTGCTTTCCCCTGTCCAGGATGCTGATCGTTTTTACAGGGGCATTTTGGAGCCCGACAAACACCCTTCTTCCACTTT
Organism: Podarcis muralis; assembly: GCF_964188315.1. NCBI lineage: Eukaryota > Metazoa > Chordata > Lepidosauria > Squamata > Lacertidae > Podarcis > Podarcis muralis. The sequence goes on from NC_135658.1 coordinate 90,604,731, forward strand.
GGGGGGCAGCAACCTCCCTGAGTACCCTAAGTTCCCCCCAACTGCCTACACTTACTCCCCTAACTATGACCTTAGGCGCCCCCCTCACCCCTATTTGCATCCCGGCCCGGGGGACAGTCGGCTCCGGGAAACAGTGCTCTACACCCCCCCAAGCACTGTTTACGTGGAGCCCAACAGGAACGAATACCTGGAGCTAAAAGCAAAACTAAACGCAGAGCCGGACTACCTCGAAGTGTTGGAAAAACAGACCACATTCAGTCAGTTCTGAGACCTCCTCCTCTTCTCCCGTCCTCCCACCCAGAGCATTTGTATTTAATAACCACACACAAAGAAACACACTGTTGATCTTCTCTCCTCCACATCCCTTCCCTCCCCAAATCCGCCTTTGCTTCATGTTGTTGGAAGGTGAAGTGCCTTGGCACAGAAGTTTCCAGCTTCGGGGAAAGTTACCGAAAGGGTGTGCTGATTCCATAGTTATAGATCTTTCTCTCTTTCTCCCTGCCCTCTTTATTTTTATTTTGGTTTCTTCTTTTTTTAACCACCTCACAGCCAGTAGGAATCAATCAATCGAGCGAACTAGACACAGCATTTGTTCTCGCACTCACTTATATGGTTTGTGTGATGCTAAAAAGGAGGAATTGGGATGTGGGTTTTTTTGTTTTTAGTTTTTAAGAGAGTGATGTCTCATATGACGATGTTGAAAAGGTCACATAAATCATTTTATCTTGTTCTTTATGTTGAATATTCATTGCTGACAATTCCCTCCTCCCTCACCTCAGTTCAACAGTGCTGGGCACCAAGTTCCCTTCTGAGGCATGGATGGCTTTGGGGAAGGTGGGCAGGGGAGAGAGAGAGATTGGCACACCCTGACTTTAATACAAGGTCGTTTGGTTCCCCCACCCCACTCCCCCTTTTTTAAGGAAAAAGAAAAGAGGATGTATTTGTATGTTTCTGGACTTTTGAATTTAAAACCAATATTATGATCTTTAAAAGGATCACCCTAGATGTGGACAAATCAATAAAGAGTTCAGAGATATATGATCCATAACTGGTTAGTAAAAATAACTTATTGAAATATATACAAAAAAAAATTATTTTATTGTAGCTCCTATTTTTATATACATGGTAGCATTTTCTTCACTCTTTGAGGCTCCATTCCTCCGGAATGCTTACTTATTGTATGTGGTTAAACTTCCCTCTGGAATAGAAAGCAGGGCCTTCTTCACACATTACGATGTCCTTTTCTAGATGTAGACCTAAAAAAATGTGACAAAACAGGCGCTAGAATTGCATAATTTGCAGCTCCATCCGGCAGAGAGACCAGATTGGTTGTGGCTCTTTGTCGTGTGTACAATTGGCGGCAAAGCCTGGTTTGCTGCTGTGTCATGTGTGAAATGGTCCTATAGAGTTAATGGCAAAGGGGAAACACCTGACAGATACATAGGCTGCTCTTCTGCACACAGCTATGCTCCTACTGACTTCAGTGGGGATTGAAGCTGCCTCATGGAGCACAGAATTGCAGTTTGAGGCATCTTCTACATTTGCCAGAGCAGGTTCCTACTAAATTGTGGTACTTTTAAGTTCCATCTCCCACTGCCCAGGGTGTTGAATAGGTTACAGGATGAGGCCCAGAGTCTGTGATTTGCTCAGAAGTGTTACACTGCATTCTGAGCTCTTTCTATCCCCCCTCCCAAACTCTGCACAAAGCTGTTGTGGTCTCTGGAGAATGTCAGAAATCACCAAGGGGGATCCAGATCCAGTTTGTCACACTTTAGACCCATTGAATTCAACAAACCAGCTTAGTAATTTAAGTCCCACTGCTTTCGGTGGAACTGGAGTGTGCCTCACATAATTTGGATCCAAGCCACTGAAATTAAATCATCAACACTATCATCACCAAAACCTAATAGACAATCCAAGGCAATCAGTCGGTACAGGAAAGAAATATATATGATCTATTTTTTTGTTGCTGCTTCTTCTTATGAATGATTATTCTACAGAGCCTCCTGCTAGGATGACTAATTGGACTAATTAGTGAGGGACATGTAGAAATTGTTTATTTTAGCAGGAGTGGTGGTGGTGGTTTATTTTCATAATTCAACCAAAATATCTTAGTTGGAGAACTGCTGGGTTGTTCAGTCGAGCATAATTGCCCTTGTACAGATCCATTTGTGTGCTGGCACCTTGGAAGGCCAAAATGACGGACTGTACAAATCTATTTATGGAATATTGATTCTTACCCCTTTGGGCAGCAAGCAGTGGCAAAAGATATTCATAAACACAGCATCACTGTACAATGGGACAGGTTGTGGTCTCATATGTATCCCAGCACATGTAATTTTTTTTTTATATAGTTTATGAATAAACACTTGATAACAATTTCAAACGGAAGGAAATGAAATAGTCTTTACCGGAAGCTACATGATTTATTTCCAGTGCCAATTGTTGCTCACGCATGAACATCATTCTCCCCACACCCTTTATTACTGACATCATGGACGTGATAGCATTAAACTCATGCATTCTTTAAGGTGTTTCCTGAACTCGCCGTACTTAATCACGCCGACGGTACATAGCTCTGCAGACCTATGTTGTATAATGCTATAGTTTCACCTTGAAATTTTGTCTCCTTTCTATAGTTTTCGTTTTATATGTGTGAAACTGGGTAAGTGATATTTCACGTGGATTCTTAACCTTGTGGCATGTCCAGGGTTTCTGTTTTGGGAAAGGGGGGATATATGGTTTTGTTGGATAATTTTCCTGAAAGAACTTTCTATCTGGATTTTCTTACTTGTGCAAAGTATATGACTTTTTTTAAAAAGAAAATTTGAGACCTCAGGTTGTGTATTTTTTAAATCTTGCTTTCATCAAGGTACTTTTGATTTCTTCCAGACCTTGTCTCATCCTAGCTTTCTCAAAAGGGAGAAAGGAATAAACCATGTTATTGGGGAGGGGGCTGCATTTGGATGTAATGCATCTGAATATGGATTTTGAGTGTGATTGTGGAAAGGCATTTATTTGCTAAAACTACACATTTGCTAACATCAGTGTTTTGCATTGTGACATTGGATTTCTCACTAATTCTCATCAAGCTAAAAAATCCTGTGAATACCTTCTCTTGGCTGCGTGACTGAAGTGATCAGTTTGAACAGAGAATATATCTAATTTCATATATAGGGTATCAAGGATCAGATATTGATTTTAGACGTGTCAGATGCCAAATGCAGAGTTTGCATTTGAATTTGGATGTGCTGCATTGTTTGACCTTATTTATAATTGCCAATTTATCCTTCGAATTGACTTGAACGAGGACGTTCCCCCTCTTTCCGCCCCCATCTGTAGATTTTGTTTGGTGTATTTTTCCCCCTTGGTTAAGCTTGTGGCATGCATTCATATCCTGATTAGAAGAAGGCATGAGCGGATTTAGATATGATGTGAATACTTCAGTCATTGCTAGGACTGCTGCTTTTTGTGCTTTTGGCAGGATTCCTGCATCCTTGATTTCTAGCTAGCTATTCCCAATTTGGGAACTGCATCTTGCTTTGTAGCTGCCTATCATGTAGCTGTTAGCAGCAAAGGAGACCTACCAGGAAACAAAAACAAAAAAACCCAATAGCAATTGTAATTGTCATATTTATAGCTTGGTCCCATCACATGAGGGCTCAATGATTCACCATGAGTCAGTGAGTATTATGATTTCCTAAGAGCACCAGACGTCAGTAGGAAGAAAGTTCACATGGGATGTGATTGTCGCCATGTAAACGGCTCGTCAACCAATTTTTAGGTTTTTAACTGAAAATCAAGAATGTGTGACTGGGGCATCCATTCTCAGGATTTAGAGAGGCAGCAGATAATGAAATATGGCTCTAGGCCTTTTATGTACTCTGAGTCTAGGGAACCCCAAAAAAGAATGGGGCTACATGTTACACTTTCTCTGGCGACTGGATTCCATATTGCACTCTAGCCCGGTTGACACTTTTCCTTCTGGGTTTATGCCTGCTGTCCCCAAGCTCTAGAGTGTCTATACACATTCAGTGGAAGTTTGAAGGGGGCTTTATTGACGTACAGCTATATGGAAGGAGGGCCTTCCACGTGCTTGGGAACCCTGCACAGAATTGTTCATGTAGATAAGCCTAGACTCATGCATCTAAACAGCCCATTCATATTTTCTGCTGAATGCACAGCGTGATGTGGTCACTGGGTGCTTTCCCATTTCCTCCTCTGTGTATTACAATATTGAATTTGGGGAAGGGGGACGGGGACGCACCATGTGATGTGGTGGCAGCTTCACAATGGAATTTCCCTGCCTCACCATGACTGATGACCAATTAATTTGAGAGTGTCTCTGGATAACTTGGCAATGAATGATGTCAGAAAGCTCCTTCCTTAAGTCAGGGATGGGCGAGCCTGTGACACTTGAAGCATTGTTAGGCTACAGTTCCCGTAATCATTGGCTGGGGCTAATGGGTGTTGGAGTCCAATGTAGCTTAGAGGACCACAGCTTCCCTACAACTGCCTTAAATCTAATATGCTAAATTGTGTATTTTAATATGCTGTGATGGGTTGTTTCCACATGTGAAAAAATATATAATTGCATAGGAAATGATAAATAATCCTGCATTAGCAATGGACTTTTTTTTATAGAACATGGGGAGCTGCATTGTACTAACTCAACCTCTCAAGTTCAGTATTGTCTGTGTTTTTTGCTGTAGATCCATGCTGAAAAAAGCTATTTACAGTAGAGTATATACTGTCGTGATGAGAGGGGATAGGCAGGCAAGACGCCATTTTCCTACAACATACATGGCTTGGGAACTTCCGGCTAAATGGAGGAAGGAAAGGACTGAAGGTCCACAAGAATGGGAGGATTTTTTTTTTTTTTTTTGCACAAACCCGGTAAATATGCAGAAGACTTTTCCAAAAGAAAAGATGCCAAAGGGAAAATTCTCATTGGTCAGAACTGTAACATGAAGTGCCCTTGTGTTATCGGATATTTATTTATTAATCCGATGAATCATTTTTACCCTTTAACCAAGAAGGTCTCTAGAGTGGCTTACACAAGATAAAAAAAAAGTCCCTGCCCAGAGTTTTACAATCTGAAAGGCATGACACCAAAGGAAAAAAGGGAGGAAGGAAGAGGAAAGCAGACAAATTTAGAAACTAATCTCTTAGGCTCCTACAACCAATCTACAACATTTCCTAAACAATTTATCTTCAGAACAAAGTAGATAAGTGGTGTTTTACTTGAGATTTAGGTGCTGAGGTGAATTAAAGGTTACCCATTGGATGAACAAGATTTAAAGACACCTAGGTCCAAATGAAGATATTACAGTGTTGTGTAAGCAGGGCTGTTTGAGACCTCGGTTAGAAATAGGGTGTTTCAGTGAGTAAAATGTTTAATTTCTAAATTAAACAAAATTATAGGGAAACTCAAATGAGACACAAACTTGATAGCTATTTCTGCTGTGAAAGAGAAATTATGTATCATATATTGAGCTATTAAAGAGGATAATTTCACATTTATATATGTGTGTATGTTGATAAATATACAGAAAGAAAATGATGAATATACATAGAGATACAGATTGAGACAAACACTGTCCTGTAATCTTAAATATTCCACTAATCAGCTGAGGAATGAACTAGGGTTTAAACTGACTCAGTGTTGGCAGCCAATTTTAATCGGTGAAGGCAAATTTTAATTAGTGGAGGCGAGAGTTAAGGACATGCCTTGTCTTACTTTTTTTTTTTTAAGCTAGTTTGGTGGTTAATGTAATAGTGAGTGAAAATGAACATATTAAAGATGTCCTTTCAGGGATAGTGTTTGTATATAAATGGCAAGTTACCTTCTACTATCTTCAGCAGCTCAAAAAACCACTTGTGTTGATATTTTGGTACTATGCAAATATATTTAAATGTAACCAATTAAGTGGTTAAAAAGGCAGGTGATTTAATCAAATAGCTTCTGATTAATTAGTCAAAAGTCCTAGTTATATTGCGAGATAAACAGCTGAGCAACTGATAAACAGAGTGCAACTGAACATTCATTATACAATCATTGGTTTTTAAAGGAATTTTGAAAACTTCTTGGTGTGGCTTTGATTTTGTTCGACCGTTCGTATTTTGGGTTCCTCCCTTTTTTTCCTACTCAATTTTTCGAAGCCATGCATTATTGACAAAGGATGTTGATCTTGCAAAAATGAGTGTTCTATCTACCTTTGTGTTTCCCTTTTCGGGAGTCTTGGGGTTGAGGTGTGTGGATCTATAAGGGGAGTGAGAACAGAGAGAACTGGGGATGCTTGATTGTGAAAACACATAGGGCTGCTCAGCATGTTCACCTTTTGAGGTGACAATCACAAGGAAATTTTACCTTGTCAGTTTTCCCATGGTGAAATAATCCTTAGAAATGTGCTCTGGTATGGTGACAGCTGGTATTTACTAAATCAGGGGGAAAGCTTGCAAAGTGATGTGGTTACTGCTAGCTGCCACCACGTGGGGGTGCATTCATGAGAAATATTCGCCATGTGAAACTGACAAGGTGAAAAACAACGGCAGTGGTTTCAACCACGTCAAAGGTGAATGTGGGAATCCAGCCGTTGATGAAGGCAAGCCTTCTCCCTGTTTTCATTCTGCGCTTTGCTTTAAGATGAGCACATGAGGAGGGATTATTGGACGTATGTTTGCGCGTAAGAAAAGACTTGCCGCTGAAACACGGCTGGATCTCTGCTAATTGATTTCTTTTGCTCTTAAATTATGGAAATTTTTTCTGCTCTTAAAAGTTGGAAGCTAACTTGAGGATCGCCTCTGTAGTGTCTGGCGCAATCGTAAGCATATTTACTTGAGCGCCATAGAAGTCGATGGGCTTTAATCTAACGTGATGGACTTAAAGGATTTAAACTAGGAATAGGAACCAGTGGCTCTCCAGATGTTGCGCTCTGATTCCCATCAGTGCCAGCCAGTGTGACTAATGGTTGGAGATTACAGTAGTCCAACAACACAGGGAGGGCCACAGGTTTGTTATCCCTGCTTAAACCGTAAGAGATCTGTGGATTTTATCTGAGTATGTGACCCTATGAAACTGACTTATACTGAGTCAAATGATTGGCCCCATAACTCAGTAACCTGATTCTTTTAGCTGGATGTACCAAATAGTGAAGCTGGGAGCTTCTGCAAGTAAAGCATGTGTTTTCGCACTGAGCTATGGCTTTCTGTGAGTTGTAGGTGGTTCACAATGACATTACTGGAATTTATTTAGTTTGATGAGGAGCATAGACAAATTCTCAGAGGATTAGGCTATAAGTGGGTATCAGGGTATGCCTCTGAATAGTAATGGGAACAGCATTGCCCTAGTGGGTCTGCCATGTCGTTTCTGTCACATTTATCATTGTGCATCATGCAGTGCCCCCTCCTGGCTATCATGTGATGAACCTTCCTGCCAGGAGTAATGCAGTAAATATGGCCAAACCAAGCTTGCACCACATTTACACACCCTTCCAAGTGTCCCTATTTTCCAGGGATGTCCCTGATTTAGAGAAGCCATCCTGGTTTCTGATTTGATCCCGAAATGTCACAATTCTCCTTTGGATGCCCCTATTTTCATTGGAGAAATGTTGGAGGGTATGGTGACGGTAAAGGGACCCCTGACCATTAGGTTCAGTCATGGCCAACTCTGGGGTTGCGGCGCTCATCTCGCTTTATTGGCCGAGGGAGCCAGCGTACAGCTTCCGGGTCATGTGGCCAGCATGACTAAGCCGCTTCTGGCGAACCAGAGCAGCACACAGAAACGCCGTTTACCTTCGCGCCACAGTGGTACCTATTTATCTACTTGCACTTTGACGTGCTTTCGAACTGCTAGGTTGGCAGGAGCAGGGACCGAGCAAGGTGAGCTCACCCCGTTGCAGGGATTCAAACTGCTGACCTTCTGATCGGCAAGTCCTAGGCTCTGTGGTTTAACCCACAGCGCCACCCACGTCCCTTAGAGGGTATGGTAGGATGTCCCTATTTTCATTGTAAAAATGTTGGAGGGTATGGAGTTATTCAAGCCGTCGAGCTGTATGGAGCCATTTGAAGGCAATCCTGTATAGGGAAGTTTGTTGTTTTGTTTTGTTTTTTAAAAAATGTTTAATGTTTTATTATGTTTTTATATATGTCGGAAGCTGCCCAGAGTGGCTGGGGCAACCCAGTAAGATGTGTGGGGTATAAATAGTAAAATTATAATTATGGAATGGGTTGTCTCTTATTTTCATCGGAGAAATGTTGGGGGGTATGCATCTGATGAACCATAGTCAGCTATGCACCCAAGAGGGGCTCAATAAACCTGTTGTTTTTCCTCTTATCTGGCAGTGATAACAGAGACTCATCCAGTACTTGGCAGGCCACAAAGTACAACTGGTGAGATGTACCGTATTTTTCGCTCTATAACACGCACCCGACCATAACACGCACATAGTTTTTAGAGGAGGAAAACAAGAAAAAAATATTCTAAACAAAACAGTGGATGTATGATTTTTGTGGTTCATGCTGTGGCCACAGACATGTGATCTGACAGTGAGTTTGGAGTAACCCAATGCAAAAATCCTGAGGATCCATGTGGATCCATGCTTTGTAACCACGTTTTTGCACCACTGCAGCCCCAGGCAACAGTGGGTGCATGTTTTTTTGGTGCAAGATGTAGCCATGGACATGCTATGTGATCTGATGGTGAATTTGGGGTGACCCAGTGCAAAAATCCTGAGGATCCATGTGGATCCGTGCTTTGTAACCACATTTTAAGTGGGGAGGAAAGGAAAAGCACTCAAGGGACAAGGAGCACGCGTGGGGTGTGTGGAGAAGGATACTGCTAATAATGCAGAAGAGGGGTATAAGGGGAGAAGGCTCCTCTCCCACTTTGCTCCTTTAAAGAAGCAGGCTCTCTGTCCCTCTCTCCTCCCCACTCAGCGGCTCTTCTCCCGCTTTGCTGTTTCAAAGCGAGCCACAGAGGAGGGAAGGAAGGGGAACCATGGATCCTCTGCTCACAACTGCAGCAGATCCCCCCGCCATCCGTAGGCATTCGCTCCATAACACGCAGACATTTCCCCTTACTTTCTAGGAGGGAAAAAGTGAGTGTTATGGTGCAAAAAATACGGTATTTGTCTCAAAGGTTTAGGACTTGTACATTTTAACATGAGGCTCATACCACTTGTACACAGAATGCAGTTGGCTGTGGCGTGGTCTGACTATTGTAATAATGGTGATTGTCCCACCAGGATCTTGCCACTAATTAAGTATTTATGCCCACCTATTTGTGACCAATTAGGGCATGCTTTCCTGTCGTACTGTAGCAGTGTGGGAGAAACCACTTAGACCTGGGTTCATCCATGCTGTTGCCATCGCTTCTTCCCCCACCCTCCCAGGGGAAATAATTAGGTGGGAATTATCTATTTATACCCGAGTCTCTTTCTTCTAGTTAAATGCTCTGGATCAGATCCAAATATAGTGTTTTGTGATGCTTATGAAAGGTGTCGAGGAAGGCAAATAATTCTTTAATGAGAAAGAAGACTGATGTGCATTGTTCATTTGGCTGAGGGAGTGTCAACTTATTAAATTGTAACTTTTATTGAAGCTGGAATTTATCTGAAAACATTTTGCTTCTTATTGAAAAGATTCCGGGGGAGATTGCAGGAGACTAGGCTAGCTGGCAGATGGCAGGCCAGTTGGCATGGAAGCATAATACTAATTTCCTCTCTGCAATGTAGCTTTTCATGGTTGTCTTCTTGTTAAAGACAGCATGCTTTCTTGTCCTATGAGTGATGCAATATGTGTTCCTATGGTTTGCCAACACAAATCTGAATTATCTGGGGGGGGGTATTTATAACAGGTGTATTGAACCATTCAGAAGTCTGGGATCTACAACTCCTCCACACAGTTAACTGCAAAAGGGTCACATTCTGTTGGGTCAGGAAAAGCTGGTTGTGTGAATTCACCCTGTGATTTCTGTGTTTGAATAACTTCCAGAAAACATTTGGCAATATGAGTAACTAGGAAAGAGTTGAAGAAGACCGAGAAGAGAAAAATGCTTCCATCTATGTAATTCAGAGTCTATGGCCCAGTTCCCATCTGGCCAGCAAAGCCAATGATCAGGTATCATTGGAGTTTATGTGGAATGTAGTTCACCCGTATTGGTAGGGCCACAGATTCCCCATAGCTGGCTTCCATTACATGCTCAGATCCTCCAAGTGTCCCCTTTTCCAGGGACAGTCCCGTATTTACAGACGCTGTCCCAGGTTCTGATTTGATCCCAGAATGTCCCCCTTTTTCTTCTTCTTGTTGTTGTTTAGTTGTTTAGTCATGTCCGACCCTATGGACCAGAGCACGCCTGGCACTCCTGTCTTCCACTGCCTCCTGCAGTTTGGTCAAACTCATGTTTGTAGCTTCGAGAACACTGTCCAACCATCTCATCCTCTGTCGTCCCCTTCTCCTTGTGCCCTCAATCTTTCCCAACATCAGGGTCTTTTCCAAGGAGTCTTCTCTTCTCATGAGGTGGCCAAAGTCTTGGAGCATCAGCTTCAGGATCTGTCCTTCCAGTGAGCAATCAGGGCTGATTTCCTTAAGAATTGATAGGTTTGAACTTCTTGCAGTCCATGGGACTCTCAAGAGTCTTCTCCAGCACCATAATTCAAAAGCACCAATTCTTCAGTGATCAGCCTTCTTTATGGTCTCTCTTTTTCTTAGGATGTCCCTATTTTCATCAGAGAAATGTTGGAGGGTATGGAGTTACCCAACCCTGAGCCATCTGAAGACAGCCCTGTATAGGGAAGGTTTTTTTAAAAATGTTTTATTATGTTTGTATATATATTGGAAGGTGCCCAGAATGGCTGGGGCAACCCAGTCAGATAGGCAGGCTATAAACAGTAAAATTGTTTTTATTGAATAGGACACCCCTATTTTCATTGGGGAAATGTTGGCGGGTGTGCATGCTACTCTCCTTAAATTTCAGATGTAAAATAACTCTTGAGTATTAAGTGTTCCTTTACCAGAATAACTACTGTAATGGGGACAGACAATAAATCAGGAGTGAGTGGAATCAAATGGCAAAATGATGAATGTTACAATCTTTTCTTAAATATAGGGATTGGGAACCTGTTTTCCTCCTAGTTTTGATGGACTACAATTCCCATCAGTTCAGGCCAACTAGGACAATGGATACTGATGTTTGCAGTGATGGTTCAGCAAAAATCTGAAGGGCTACATGTGGCTTTAACAACGCAGAAATGAATTCACAAGACTTTAGCTGGTGAAACCATTAATGAACCTTTTCTGGGTCCATGCTTCATTGAAAATATCACCTGCTAAATTTTACAAGAGAAGGGCCAGTAAAAAGAAAACTAGAAAAGATAAATGATACAGCAGAGTATGTGGGATTTATACATGGAAAAACTACTTCTTAAGCTGGTTAGAAATATACACATTTAGGATTATGGTCTGCATTCTTTTGTCCTCTTAAGTATTATGGTGCTCAGATCATATGAAGTTGGTATTAGTGTCTTTGAAGTTTCCTGCGAGTGTAAGATCTTTGTATATTTTTGTGTGTGACTGTGTGTGTTGGAGGGAAAGAGAGAGAAATCAAGTATATCTCTCACATAGTTAGCAATTTATATTATAATATAGTCACTTTTGCTTGATTCAAATGAATCTCATAAGAATAACTATTTAAGCAATAGTACTGCAGAGGCATTGAAAGGAGCTGGCCCAGATTCTATTTATAGTAAGGTGTCTTTCCATCGCTTCAGGCAGTGGAAAGGTAAATTACATTTACAACACCTGAAGGTCTCCTTCAACTCCCAGGGAACTGGAGAGGGAGTTTAGTATAAAAGAGACTGCCCATATGTTTCAAAATGAGAGCTCCCCCCCCCCTTGCTTCTCCTCCCCTGAACTGCTGATCAGGAACAGTAGTGAGGAGAAAAACCTAAAAAGAAGTGCATTCGATACCAGAAGCCAGAAACATGTAATTTATTGGATTTTAGATAGAATAAAGTAAAAGTAGATGTTATACAGCTATAAAATGAACTAATTGTTTTATAGTGAATGGCCCGAATATTTAGAAAATGCTAAGTCTAGGGTAATTTCAGAATAAAGTTAATATAACTGTGCCAATATACTGTATTTGATACAATTTTCTTAGATTAGTAATTTTATGTGGAGGAATACGAAGCTACCAGCATGAGTTTGACCAAACTGCGGGAGACAGTGGAAGACAGGAGTGCCTGGCGTGCTCTGGTCCATGGGGTCATGAAGAGTCGGACACGACTAAACGACTAAACAACAACAACAACAAAGCCATATCCAGAGTAAGGTAAAGGTAAAGGGGACCCCTGACCATTAGGTCCAGTCATGACTGACTCTGGGGTTGCGGCGTTCATCTTGCTTTATTGGCTGAGGGAGCCGGTGTACAGCTTCCGGGTCATGTGGCCAGCATGACTAAGCTGCTTCTGGCGAACCAGAGCAGCGCACGGAAACACCATTTACCTTTCCGCTGGAGCGGTACCTATTTATCTACTTGCACTTTGACATGCTTTTGAACTGCTAGGTTGGCAGGAGCAGGGACCAAGCAACGGGAGCTCACCCAACCTTTGGGTGAACCGCCGACCTTCTGATTGGCAAGTCCTAGGCTCTGTGGTTTAACCCACAGCGCCACCCACGTCCCATATCCAGAGAAGAACCACTGAAATTACAGAATTTATGTTAATCAAGTCTACTGATGCTTGGGCCGATTCTGAGTATGGCAAAATTTGTATATTACTCATAATGTTGTTAAAGAAAGTACAGTGGTACCTCGGGTTAAGAACTTAATTCGTTTTGGAGGTTCGTTCTTAACCTGAAACCATTCTTAACCAGAGGTACCACTTTAGCTAATGGGGCTTCCAGCTGCTGCCGTGCCGCTGCTGCATGATTTGTGTTCTCGTCCTGAAGCAAAGTTCTTAACCTGAGGTAGTATTTCTGGGTTAGTGGAGTCTGTAACCTGAAGCATCTGTAACTTGAAGCGTCTGTAACCTGAGGTACGACTGTATATCCTAGTGCTTAAAAGCATAATGACTTCAGATGTGTCTATGTAGTTTCAACACCCACACCCACACGCCACTCTTCATATGGTCCCCTCACCACTTGCATTTCTTTTTAATCAGACTTTTGAGCCCTCCTAGATATTCTGGATGCTGCTGAGTTTTATTGTTTGCTATACAGTCGTACCTTGGTTTTCGAACTGCTTAGTTCCCGAACATTTTGGCTTCTGAATGTCACAAACCCGGAAGTGACTGTTCCTGTTTGTGAACTATTTTCAGAAGCCGAACGTCCAACGGGGTTTCCGCGGCTTCTGATTGGCTGCAGGAGTTTCCGTCAACCAATCAGAAGCCGCGATTTGGTTTTCAAACGTTTTGGAAGTTGAACGGACTTCCAGAACAAATTCCGTTTGACTTCCAAGGTACGACTGTACTTTGTTCACATTGCTTGACTATTTTTAAATGAAGATCGTTCTGACCCCCTTATGGAGGAAAAGTGGAATCTAAATGATTTTTAATAAATGAATATTGACATGAAGATCATTTATCAGAAAAGTAATTTAGAATAATTGAAGACATTCCAGATATTGCATACAAAGGATTCCAGGTCCAATTCCTGGTATCTCTAAGGAAGACATCTTTGAGACCGACTGCCAGAATAGACAGTAATGGGCTAATTGGACCATTGGTCTGACTCAGCATATGGTGATTTTTTAGGCATTATGTAGAATTTGTTTTTGCTTTTGTTTAAGGAGAATTCCGTGTATGAATTCCTGCTTAAAATTACTGGGTTTTTGTTTTATTTTTTAAATTCTGAGGTTAATTAGTTTCAAGTATTTCGGCTTAGGTATGATTTTTCACCCTGATTTCTTTTTTTTTCTTTAAGCAGAATTCCAACAAGGGAAAAGATGTGGTTCTAGAATCATTCATGGCTCAAAAATGACTGAAAGTCTTATACTGCCATCTTGACATGTCAGAAAGTGAAGCATGTTTTTTTCAGGAATCTAGCACTGAGAATACTCATGAAAGCATCATGTCTTCCAATCGGTGATCATACTGGGTCATTTACATGGAGAATCTGTCTTCACGATTGTGACAACCAATACTCCATATGGATGTCCCACTGGAATACTGGAATATTGTGGCTCTCATGGGTCAATGAGACTCACATGAGGCCAACATAATTCTCACTACACAAAACGGCAGTGCAGATATACCTCTGAGAACTGCCCATAATGGATCATACTTAAAAGTGACTCATACCCTGAAGAACTTAATGCAAGCGTTCCCTACTGGCTGATGGGCTTGCTGCCATGCTAGATGATATTGCTTTAATTGCTTTATTGATTTAGATCTAGTTTTTGTACCTTTGCCAATTAATTTGTGCTTGACGTTTTATGTTCTTACTGTAAGTCACTTTGAGAATATCTTCTATTAAAAAAGCAACCGATAAGCTTAATTTTTCTTTATGATACCATTATTATTTAGGATGAAGCAACATGCACAAAATTGGTGTTCACAGGCAGCGCCCGTCTCACAATAAACACCCATCTGGAAGTACCCTAAGAGATCATTTGTCAAACTATGGGACTGATCGTCTCCAGTGAAGAGCACATTATTCGAAAACAGGGGTGGGGGTTTGAGTGAAGGAAATTATTGGACTACCTGCAGCTTTGGGTGTTTATCCTCTAAGAATGATAATAGCTTTTTACAGCTCTGTAAAGTAGGTCAGTATTATTACGCCCATAATGAAGATGAGAAGCTTGAGAGATACTGGCTTGTGTAAGGTCACCCAATGGGTGAGTTGGGAACTGAACTGGAAATTTCCCATTTCATGCTTTTAGGGCCACTGCCCACATAACTGCTTTTACTGTAGATAGTGGAGCTAAAAAATTGTGTTTGCAAACTCATTGGAGAGCCAGGTTGCTGCTGATGAATGGCCGCTTAATGGCAGCCCGAGATTTTCTTTCTCTTGTTTAATATATGAAATACCTCTTGGCTATTATGCTACAGCAGTGCTCTTTGTGTTTGGCAGTAATTAGGCCCATTGTTCTGTGTTGCTGCATAAGTACTAAAAGCACACCATCATAAAACATGGCATGAGTCCAATAATGCAGCAATATTTCACCAGTACAAATGTTGGGAGTTAGGATGTTAATGAGTAATATAGGTCACTTTTTAAGGGCTTAGATGAAAATGCCAATGGCATTAAAACACACACACACAATCAAACAAACCTTAAGTGTCTGATCATACAAGTGTCAGATCAAACATGTGGCCCAAATTGGCTAAATAATGCCACCCCCTTCCCCCTGCTAGACCAATTTTATAAAATGTTTCCTCTCCAGAGAAATCAAAAGCAAACTGGCAATGTGATGATAGGAAAGATTGTGTAACTTTCCCCCCATTCTCTTTTTGGAGACGTAGCTCAGTTCTTTTGCTCATGCTGGTGTTGTAATGAAAACAAGACAGTACCATGCAGAATTTACTTGAATAGATTTGTCAATAGGTTTTTGTCAGAATAAGAACTACAGGGAGTTTAAGGTACTGTAACTTTCATGTGATTTAGAACTTTCTTGATACTGATTTCTGTTTGAGCCGTGGACTCGGTCTTTGTTTTAGTAAAAAAAGCAACAATGTGGAGGTTTCTATTTTTGTTTGGTTTTTTAAAAGCGAATTCCTTTGCTACCGGTGCAGCTTGAAGAAATCTGATGGGTGGAAAAAACTGCATTGATAACATAATGAGCCCCACATTCCAAAATTGTTTTAAAGCTTTAATTGTTCTCTACCCTGAGAATATTAACTCATTTTAACATGTGGGTTTCATGTTCAATAAGAGGAGCTTCATCCTGTAATCCTTTGAGGAGCTTCTTTCAAAACCCACAGTTTATGCCACTCTTCCTGAAAATCTTGAGGGGAAAGGTTATCATGTTGAAGAAGAGCTATTAATATTGTGGGATCCCATGTTGACTTCTCAGCATCCCTTGTTTACGTCTGTTGGCATCCAATTTAGAGTTAGGATTTGTGGTATTACCTTCTTTGTCTGGGATATTTTTCCCAACACATAAAGTACACAACTTCAGCTGCACATTTGCAGTACCATTTGCGAAACCGTGTTTCGCAAGACGAAATTAATTCGTTCCGCGAGTTTTGTCGTCTTGCGATTTTTTTCGTCTTGCGAAACACGGTTTCGGGAAAGTTTTGGAAAAGCTTCAAAAATCACCAAAGTCTTCAAAAACCTCAAAAAAGGCTACCACACCGCATGCTATGAGTTGCTCCTCAAAGTCAAGTCGCAACTGTATTAACGGTGTTAAGAAAAAGGTAACAAACTTGCAAGATGTTTTCCATAGGGAAAATCGTCTTGCGAAGCAACTCAAAAAACCAAAAACCCTTTCGTCTTGCGAGTTTTTTGTCTTGCGAGGCATTCGTCTTGCGAGGTACCACTGTACAGTGGTACCTTGCGTTAAGTACTTAATTCGTTCCAGAGGTCCCTACTTAACCTGAAACTGTTCTTAACCTGACGCACCACTTTAGCTAATGGGGCCTCCTGCTGCTGCCGCGCCGCCGGAGCACAATTTCTGTTCTCATCCTGAAGTAAAGTTCTTAACCTGAAGCACTATTTCTGGGTTAGCGGAGACTGTAACCTGAAGTGTATGTAACCTGAAGCATATGTAACCCAAGGTACCACTGTACTTGAATAGGTAGGGAACCAATAAATGTGTCTCATGGATTCACACATTTTATTTTTAAGCAGATGTAGAAATGGAAATCACTCGTACTCCTATGATTGGGTAGTAGAAAATGTGATTTGACCCTTGGCAGAGAAATTTTCCTTGTATTAAGTGACTCACACGTAGACCAATCAAGCCGAAAAATGAATGAGATTTTTCAGATTGCCGGTGACATGTATTGACATTGGTTGGAAAACAAATAACTCCATTATCAGCGTGTTCTTTTTCTCTTATGGTATCTTGGTACCTGTAGGGATCTCAACTTGACTCAAGTCCCAAGCAAGTGCTCCCTTTGCCCCTGTGCTGATTCATCAGCATGAATAACTCACATTCAAATCACTGTTAGCCGTGGATATGAAAAAACATACTGATGGCATTTGTGCCAATAAGCTTTGGCCCCCATGTGTCCATACATTTTTGCTTCTAAGTCACAGCGTTGATGAAATAGGTCTGAATTGGGACTGCGGGACAGGAAGAGCTCTATATTGTGGCCCTAGTTCACAACTGCTGAGAGAGAGAGAGAGAGAGAGAGAGAGAGAGAGAGAGAAAGAAAGAAAGAAAGAAAGAAAGAAAGAAAGAAAGAAAGAAAGAAAGAAAGAGAGTCACGTGGAATTACTACATAACCAAGTCCATGTTTCTAGTATATAAAGTTACAGATAAAGTTACATTGTGCAAGGGAGTGCATCTGGAAAGGACTCATTCAGGTGTCCTGCATGCCAGGAAACAAAATTCCTGCAGATCTGTTGTCTAAATTTGTTAACAGGGAACAACTTCAGGTTTATGTACAGAGGTTGCAGTTAGGTTGCAACACGGCACCACAGGTTACATGGAAAGGGGGAGGATGTTGGAAATTTCCATTCCACCTTTAGTTACAGATGTGGGACTGTTTACATTCCAGCACAGTCTGCTGGGAACTTCCGTTGTGTGTATAGCTTTTGTTTCCCCCCTGTCTCTCTGAGAAGGCAAAGAGAGAGACGACATGTTTCTTTGTCTTGATTTATGTTTAATAAATCCGTAGTATATAGTATGTCTCCACAAGCCTCAAAACCATGGGTAGGCAAACTAAGGCTCGGGGGCCAGATCCGGCCCAATTGCCTTCTAAATCTGGCTCGTGGACGGTCTGGGAGTCAGCATGTTTTTACATGAGCAGAACATGTCCTTTTATTTAAAATGCATTTCTGGGTTATTTGTGGGGCACAGAAATTTGTTCCCCCCCCCAAAAAAAAAAGTCCGGCCCCCCACAAAGTCTGAGGAACAGTAGACCCCTGCTGAAAAAGTTTGTTCACCCCTGCTCAAGCCTCTTTCATTGCGCAGTTTGCTCTGCTAAGTAAAGTGTGCCCATGTCAGCAGACTTGGGTCACTGATTTATGTCGCACCAGAGGTGGAGGGATCTTCACAGCATGATGGCTGGAAGGAGAAGATCCAGCTGGGGGCTAGCCAGCTGGCCGTTGGACCCCCGGATGCCGACATATCTACATATATCATAGGAAGTGGAAGAGGTGAGGATCATGGGAAATATATGGATGCATTCCTGTGGTTCCTATTTTTTTGTTAGCTTGGAAGCTTATATTTTTTTAAAAAAAATCTGTTTTGAAATATCCATGTGTCTTGGGAGACAATGGAAGAGTGCACCTTTTATGGTGAAGTGAAACTGCTGGAGAGTTCAGCGCCTGCTGTGGCTGTAGAGACTGATGCAGGAGAGACATGTTTTGTTGCAGCTGAGACAGATGAAAGCGTTTGGTTGTGTTGCTTCAGATGCACCATGGCGTTTCTTCTCTCTGTGCTCCTCCCAGTGATCATTTCTCCCCCATCACTGCCATGGATACACAACCTAACTGATGGTCTCCAGGTGCTGCAGTCGTCCACAAGGGATTCCTACACAGGGTTGAAGTTTGCAGATATCTTTGTAATGCAGAGTTGGTCTGCCAATGGGCCTGGTGGCTGAAGCCAGCTCCCCAGAGAGCACTTCCTCAAAGATCTTGCCCTATCCTATTCTTTAGACATGGCCAAGCCAGCGTGGACATCACTGAGGCAGGAATGCAAACATGCTGGGACTGTGGGCCTGGGAGAGCACATCATTCTTTGAGACTCTGCCCTGCCATGTGATGCCCAAAAAACTCATGATGCAACGCATCTGGAAGGCCTTGAGGCATCGCTTCTGGAGGCTGTAAGTTGCTCACAACTCATTTCATAAAGAACACCAATTTTATGGATGGTATAAATTGGGGTGGGGGACCTGTGGCACTCCAGATGTGGTTATGCAACAATGCCCCTCATCCTTGACACCAACATCTGGAAAGCCTCAACCTCTCCACTCACGTGAGGTCACGATTGGAGTAGAAACAGTATCTTCTGTTTCCTTCAAAATTTGCCATATTTTCCTATTTAGAAATTGAGATCTTGATGGACTGATCTTAAGATTTGATCCTTGTATCCTGGAATCACATGTTGATATCATTATTCACATGTTTGCCAGCTTTGACTGGTTAAATAGATAGAGTCAACATAAAACTGACCGCATTCCAATTCAAGTCATCTATAACGCACTGCAAAATATTGACTGTGACCGCCAATGTTAAATTGCGTCAGATATTCACTGGTGCATGTGAGATATTGGCAAATATAAATTCTACTGTCTGCCAAAACTCCAGAGTGGATGAGGGAGAGTTAGGGAACAAGGGGAAGAATCAACTGCATTCTCTGCGTAAAATATGAACTCGCTTGGGCAAAGCTAAGGGAGGCTGCAGCCTTGGGAGGAACATTTAAATGGGGAGGAGGGATTATTGACTTATTTTTATTTTTAGTATGCATTTTGTGTTTCTATATTGCGATTTTATGTTGTAACTTCCTTGAGACCTACAGGTATAGGGCAGTATGCAAATTTAATTAATTTATAAATAATTGGGATTTATGGGGATTATGTCCATAGTAATCTTCTGTGCCAGTGGTTCTCAACCTGTGGGTCCCCAGATGTTGCTCGACTACAACTCCCATCATCCCTGAGCTCTGGCCTTGCTAGCTAGGGATGATGGGAGTTGTAGTCCAACAACATCTGGGGACCCACAGGTTGAGAAAGGCTGTTCTATGCACTTTGAACTAAGGTCAGGCAGAAGGTAACACAATCGAAATTAGATACGGTTTCAGAAACAGTTATCTTTAGCTGGAGTGCTTCTCCCCATCCTCACACCTCTTTTTGACTTCCTCACATATACACCTTTGTGCAAAATCCGCTCCCAGGGAACTTGTTGCAGGCATGGGAACATGTTGCAAAGCTGGCCTGGTCTGAGAATCACTCATCCTTGCGCTTCTTCTCTTCCACTAATGGTTCTGGTGCCACATGTCTAGCCGTGGTTCTGGGGATGTGGTAGTACGGGCAGCAGTACTAGTCTGGCAGCAATACTGTTGTTTTCCTGAGACCAACTGGTTGTCTGGGGCAACTGACTTTTTTTTAAGGCCATCACAGTTGTGCCACATCCATTGTTCCCTGTTGGCATTCTGGTTACAAGGATATTAATGGGGCCCTGTTCTAGTAAAAGCCTTGTAGCCTTGCTCACTCATATGACCATCGCCACAAGTCTAAGCAACAATGGCAATGCTTGGAAGCATTCCCAGTGTCTTCAACTTGGCAGTGTGGCTCCTTGTTTGCCCATGAACCTTGGCAGCTCTCGGACCATGCTAGTGGCTGACATGAGCTTGATTTAGAATCCTGTGATTTTATAGTACTTGAAGGGACAAATATAGACAGCTAAATGAAAGCCCTGGAGGAACCATTGACATGAGGAAATGATTGCATGACACGGTCTTGGGACCATGCGTCTCATCAATGCTTCAACTTGCTGGCTGCTATTAGACAATGAGATGTCTACAACAGTTGATACTGAATTTCCCCCCATGCACCTCCTACATCCGTTTTTGGTGCCCCCCCCCCAGCAGATTTGGGGATGGTGTAGGGTGTTTAATGGGGAAGAGGGAGGCAATTCTTATAGCAGTAGCAGCTATATGTGTCGGCTTCTGCTAGCACAACAGGTTAATTGAATATGGTTCGAAAACTCAGTTTCCTTAAATCAGCTTGCAGTAAGTGACAGTTACATAAGTGGCGGTTCCCTCATTGCGAGAAGCAAAGCTACAGGGAACCAGGCAGAGGGCCTTCTCGGTAGTGGCGCCCGCCTTGTGGAACGCCCTTCCAGCAGATGTCAAAGCGATAAACAACTACCTGACATTCAGAAGACATCTTAAGGCAGCCCTGTTCAGGGAAGTTTTTAACGTGTGATATTTTACTGTATTTGTGGTTTTTATGGAAGCCGCCCAGAGTGGCTGGGGAGGCCCAGCCAGATGGGCGGGGTATAAATAATAAATTATTATTATTATTATTATTTCCCCACCCCAATCTCTTATTGGGAGTGTGTGCCTTTAAAAGAAAAGAAAAGAAAAGAAAAGAAAAGAAAGAAGTTTACTGTCCCTTTGGTATATATATCTAATATTAATAGGCTCTATGGGTATACACAGGTGTATCAAACAGAAAATGTATCCACAGTGCTGTGACTAAACAGTTTTCAGACAGCATGATGCATTTTCAAATTCATCCGTCTGCTTTTTGTGCTTGTTGCTGTCAGCTGGATTCCATTTGGAATTTACAAAGCAGTGACATATTTCGGAAGGGGGAAAAATATGGGGCTTGAGTGTATATTTGATTGTATCATTTACACACACACACAATGGGTCAGTGCATCCGGCAGTTAACCAGGAGGTTGGTGGTTTGAGCCTATCCAAGGGCAGCTGTGGGCAGGATTCCTGCGTTGTAGAGAGTTTGACTAGATGACCTCTGGAGTGCCTTCTACAATTCTACAATTCACCTTGCTTCTACTCATCAAATCACTTTGGAATAAATGCATTCATTTAAACCTAAATTTACCTAAATTCCTAAACTCATCTGAATTTAGGAATTTTTGAAAGTTGCATGCTTGGTGGCAGATGGGGTTGGGAAACAGCCTCCAGAGGAGTTTGCTTGACCCCTCATCAACCCACCACTTACTCCCCTGAAGCCACTTTCTCACAGCCCCTTACCCCTAATGGGACATTTGTGGCATCATAGGTGTAAATTCATGTATCCATGTATAAAGTAGAGGATGATAGTGGAGCAGCGTACACTGAGGAACAAAACCTGGGCACAAGGGATAAACCTGTATCTACTAGTATCTATTTTCCTTTGTATTGTGTAATATAGAAGAAAATAGGTGGAGTTCAGATTGGAACTTGGTTGGAGAGCCAACCCCTCTGTCGTCTCCAGAGTCTGGCTAGAGTACAAGTCTTGAGCTCTTAACTGCCTTCTATACTGATGTCCACTTGCATTGTCCTTTAGAAATCTATGGGAGCCATTATGAATGTCTTTGTAGCCCTGCCAGTGCCAGATTTATGTATAAGCTAAACAAGCTATAGCTTAGGGACCCACTCTCTTGGGGCCCCCCAAAAAAAAATTTAAAGGAAACAAAACCCTGGATGTACATTTCCAAAATATAATATAAAAAACAAATAAAATAAAACCTACATACAGCAACAGTGTTTTGTGTTGTGTAGGCTCCTATGGTGTAAGTAATGGGCACTACCTGCTAGCCTGCTTCCTAAAATATCACTGGTTTGCTCATTTCTATATACAGTGGTACCGTGCTTCTCAAACTTAATCCATTCCAGAAGTCTGTTCCAAAACCAAAGCGTTCCAAAACCAAGCATAATAATTATTTCACTATTAATATACTTCTTAATTGTATTTCAGTTCAATGATTACTTTGATAAAATACATATTTTGTTATGTGCAAATGGTTTTAGATACTTATTAGGTCCATAAGTTACTACGTAGCATATATTCAACACAAAAAAAACCAGCGGCAATTTGTTGTTGACAAAGGACCGCTGGATGTTTAAGGGCCCCATTACCTTCAGTAGCTTAGGGTCTCATCAAACCTAAATCCGGCCCTGAGCCCTGCCTGGGTTCTGTGGCCCTACAGTCTTTCCCAAGCTGTTCTTCAGCTGTTTGGGATTACAGTGGTGCCTCGCAAGACGAAAATAATCCGTTCTGCGAGTCTCTTCGTCTAGTGGTTTTTTCGTCTTGCGAAGCAACCCTATTAGCGGATTAGCGGTTTAGCGGCTTAGTGGCTATTAAAGGCTTAGTGGCTAAAAGGCTATTAGCGGCTTAGCGGCTTAGAAAAAGGGGGGGGAGTGAAAAAAATCGCAAGACTCGCAAGACGTTTGCGTCTTGTGAAGCAAGCCCATAGGGAAATTCGTCTTGCGAAGCGCATCGAAAAACGGAAAACCCTTTCGTCTAGCGGGTTTTTCGTCTTGCGAGGCATTCGTCTTGCAGGGCACCACTGTACAACTTCCCCCATCCCTAACCATTCTCCATGTTGGCGGGGTCTGACAGTAGTTTCATCCGACAACATCTGCAGGGCACTCAGTTGGAGAAGTAATAAAACAGTGGTACTGGATCGTCAGGGTAGGAATGAAGCATAAGAAACACAAGTGATTTGTGCTTTCCTGTCTCCTAGCTGTATCGTGAAAAGGGTAACTTTTACACCTCTGCTTCGAATCAGAAGAACAAGCACCTGATGGGGGAACATGAGATGTTTTGAAAGGCATCTGCCTGCTTTAAACCTGCAGAGCTTCCAGCTATATGGCAAATGCAACTAAATGGATGGAAATATCTAATGAAGCCAGACAGGGCAGAGAAAACTTGTGGTACCACTTAACCTTTGCAATTTAAAAGGCAAGCAGTTCTACCTTGCTTCGGTACAGTAAAACAGCCAAGCCAGTATACCAAAAGAAGCATGACTTGTCATAATGCAGTTTTGTTTTCTTTTATTGCGATTTTCCTTGGAGTTTTGCTTTATATTTTGCACATTTTTTGCTCCCCTTTAATATACTTTTGAATGCATTGTGAGTCACTGTGTGGGTGTCCTAAATGCCCAAACGGGAATAAAAAATTAATGGTTGGAACCTAAAATGCCCTACATGGGTGAGATGTTGTGGATTTTGAAATCCAGCTTTAGTATATCAGCCAGTGTGTGTTGAATCTTGCTTGGGTGACTTTTCAGGCAGGGCAGGGAACTGTTGAGGGCAAGGGCCTCTAAAGTCTTGGGCATGTGTAAAAGGTAAAGGGAGTACAGCCGGCGTACAGCTTCCGGGTCATGTGGCCAGAATGACTAAGCCGCTTCTGGCGAACTAGAGCAGCGCACAGAAATGCCAGTTACCTTCCTGCGGGAACGGTACCTATTTATCTACTTGCACTTTTTTGGCATGATTTCAAACTGCTAGGTTGGCAGGAGCAGGGACCGAACAATGGGAGCTCACCCCGTTGCGGGGATTCGAACCGCTGACCTTCTGATCGTCAAGCCCTAGGCTCAGTGGTTTAACGCACAGCGCCACCCGCATCCCAATACAAGTGTACAAGCAATCTAATAACTGTTTATCTAATAATTATTTACAATACATATGTAGGGATGGAGGATAAATTTGATATTTTTTGCACTTAAGTGAGAAGCTACCTAATCCAGACTTCTTGAACCAATATGCTAACTGAAACACACCTATCCTTTGAAATTTCACTTCTTCAGGTTTAGTGATGCTTTTTTCCAATCAAACAGTATGTAAAAAAAAAAAAAAGTATGTATGAAGGAAAAATGTGCATAAAACACGCATTAGTGAAAATAACATACAAAAATGTGTGTATTAGTCAAAACTGCATATGAATTTGTGTTAATTGGGACAAATTTGCTCCAAAATGCTGGTGAATTTTCATGAGAGAAGAAAAAAGACAGCAAATTGCTGCACAAATGTTGAGAACCAAATTTAAGAATGGAAAAATGAGAAACAGAAAACTGAAATTGACAGCAAATCTATGAAATCAGGGCTACATAATTTATTATCTGGTGACATGACCTAGAAAGTGGCTTTATGAATGAAATTAAGTAAAACTATGGAAAGTCAGTTGTGCTACTTTCTAGTACTGGTGCTATATGACTTCTGTGCTAATGAATCTATGTTCTATGTTTTGCTAATGAACCTTTATATTTTTATATAAACCTTTATATTGATCATTTTATTGCTTGCTTCTAATATTTGCAAGCCATTTGGGGGTTCATTTGGCCAAAAGGGTATAAATATTAGTATAAATAAATAAACTTCCACTGAAAACTGTTAAATTGTCAGGGACATAAAAACAATAGAGCTACTAGTACAATATCTCTGAATTAGCAATTTGATTGGTTTTTCTGTATTGAGAAAATAATTTCTCATATATCTATGAAGTACTGAATATATATATCTATGTATATTCTGTATTGAGAAAATAATTTCTTATATATCTATGAAGTCCTGAAGTCCTATGTATACTCTCTAACCTCTGCTTAGAGGTTCTGCTTACAGTTAAGCAGTATATATTTATATATATATATTGTTAAATAAGAAAGAAGTTTAAAATACCTCTTACTGTTCCTCTGGATGCAGGCAGTTTTCATGCGATGAGGGTTTTTCTGAAGTCCAATTTTTAATCATAAATAATAGCTGAGCAGGATGGTTAACAAAAATACATATTTAAATAATCCAGTTGGATTTAGACTGAGGCAACAATCTTCAACACACTAGGAAGTAAGCTTCCATGAACTCTGTGGGAGTTAACTTCTGAGGAAATGTGCACTGAATTGTGTTGTTAGTCATACTTAGTTCACATAGAAATCAGTGGGTGACGTCCAACAATGTTTGACGACTTGAGCAATGTAAATCCATTTGTGCGACAGGATTTCTGCTTTCTCTTTGCCCCTGCACAGCCCCCACATCTCCTCCAGAGCAGATTTTGGGAATGTGAATCCTTTGTGCAAATCGACACCCACTTCTGCTATGTTGGATCTCAGACAATGGGTTTTAAGTCATTCCTGATGTTTGGATTTATTTCAGTGGGACTCAAGTTCAAATAATTTACCCTAGATCCAAGCCATAATGCATTATTGTATTATTTGATCAGGTCTCAAAATTTACATCTAGTGAACACCATCATTTACATGTGAATGCTGATAACCCCATTACACGTTTATGAATATCCAGATTCTCAAAAGAAACATACCAGTGAATACTCACATGGTCACCTAAATGCAACTATATTCTTTCATGCTTTCCAGCTTTCACAATGTTTGACTGAGACTGTCAGCTTTCACATGTGAATTTATTGAATTTGGGGCATTCCTGAAACATGCATGCCAGAAACTTAGTGAATGTTGACATTTATTGGTAAGATTTTAGTAGGACCATGGAAACTGCCAATGATTCCCCACCCCAATATAAGGCTTGTGTTTCACATGTACATTCTTAGCAGTTATTCTTTAGGGCTGTTTTAATCCAGCCAATGTACCCACCTCACTTGCAAATGCCATTATGTCTTCCATAAAGGATGAAAGAGATTATGTCATTTGCAAGGGCAATTCAGAGGTGAGAGCATTGGCTGGATTAAAATAGGCCACAACTTTATTGATAAAATGTCAGTAAATATACCACCTTTATATATACCTCCTCACTTATAAATGGATAACTATTTGAGCTAGTGCTGAAGGACAGTCTATGTTGTCCTAATGTCCCTGGAGCCTGGTTTGCCTGTCCTATCACAGGGCCCTCAGGGGCTGACCTGGAGCTGAACTGATCCTGTTTGGATAAGCACATCTTTTTCCCAAGGAAGTTGCCATCCATTCAGCTACCAACTGGTTTTCCCATTTGGCCATTCCCTCCCCCCATGACCTCAAAAGCAATGGCGGTTCAGAGAGCTGTGCTAGCCTCTCATGTTTCCTGCAGATTATATCTCCCCACTTTAACAACTGTCTGGCTCCTTTTCAACCAAGTTGTGACAAAGGTAGAACTAGGCAATTTTTTTAACAAGCCTCTCCATTCCATGTCCCTAAGGGGAGATAACAAATACAACTTACACTGCCAATCAGTGAGGTGTATCAAAAGATTGACCTGAACAAAGGCACAAACTATGGAGGAGGTTTGCCCTTAGTGGCTTACCTCTCCTCTGTTGAATTACAGATTTGGCGTAGGACGTTTAATTATTGGCTTCACCTAAATTTAAACCCCACTGGTCTATTACCTTTAGTATCGCAGGATTGTCATGAGAGCGCTTGGACTAAAATTGTCAACCTAAAGCTTTACCTTTCTGGTTTATCACCACAACAGCTGCTAACAGTGGGCTTCAGTAAAACGACGAAATAATCTGGCCACAATAAGGAAATTTTGTCCATGGGATGATTATTTTCCACCTAGTCATTTTGACACTTTGGCACCCTATTTGCAAAATTTAACAATTTCGAAATGCAGGCGCGGTTTCACTTTTGCAGGACTGAATATATTGCCTTCAGCTGTACTTGAGGGTCAATTTCAAAAATTACACTGGGAAAACTGTTATGTCCCTGACTGTCCCTGTGGAGATGGCAGTCAGTGGCTCATGCGCTTCTGGTTTCACTCTTTATAAAGATTTGAGGAGTGAGGTTATTACCACTCTACTATTGTCCATGCCGGGTTGCTCAACCGTTGCTACTGTGTGCTTTCTTTTAGCAGATCAAACGATCAGGTGACAGCAGAAACTGCAAGGTTTTTAGTGGGGGCAATTAGAATAAGATCTATTATTTGATTATTGATGTAAACCCCCCAAATGTATTTTCTATAGTTAAGTTTTTACCTCACTCTTCAGTACATTTAATTTTCTTGCTATGGCTAGTGGCTGAGGTAGTGGAGGAGAGATGTAACATGATGAAAGTATGGACCCTGACATCGTCTTACTGCAGAGTGAGTCTGTCCTAAATATGTTTTCCTATCCTTTTCTGTCCAATCAGCAAATGGCATGAGTTCAGGCATGCATGCCTTCTACTGGTTGGGTCCACGCAGCAAGAAGGTTCCTTCCTGAAGATAGTTTTAAGATTTGCTGGTGAATATCAGAATTCCCTAACATTTCCTACTGAGATTCTTAAGATTTCAAGGATTACCTGTAAATGTCAACAGAGATCTGATCC
Source organism: Podarcis muralis (assembly GCF_964188315.1). Lineage (NCBI taxonomy): Eukaryota > Metazoa > Chordata > Lepidosauria > Squamata > Lacertidae > Podarcis > Podarcis muralis. Next base: position 90,632,538 of record NC_135658.1, read on the forward strand.
CTGCTGCCACATGTGAACATCTGATGGACTCATTTTCTCATAGGAGTAGCCCGCGAGGAGTAACCACATAGATAGTATCCATGCATCTTTATCCAACTAGGGATGCATGCACAGAAACCTATTACTGGCCCCCAGTTGGATGTGGGAGACTGCGCATCCCATATTTCTTTTAGTAGTGGAGATATACCACTTTGTTTACCATTGGATGGTTTGAGAATTAGCCATTTCCGCTGATAATCATCATTAGCAAAATGTCAGAGTTCATAATTCATCTTCATTCATCTTCACTGTCTAATTTTAGCTTGCCGGTACCTGATGAAATACTCTTCCTCTCCCATTTTGTTTTACATTTTTAGCTGCTCTTATCTTCCACTCTACGTGTCATTGTAAAGTCTTCCTGCATTTCAGTTAATAAATCATGATGGCTCATTTTGTTCTGAACAGTAATAGTCCTAGAATTTTTCATAGTGATGGAGGTGAAAAATTCTAGTCTTGGGCCTATAAATACTTTAAGCATGTGTGTGGGTTTGCTTAGGCTGATAACCTGACCAAACAGAAAGTGGTTTTTTCAGAGAATGAGGTTACTTACATGTGTGGCTTTCGGTTAAAAAAAAATGTAGGAGACTTGGCAAAAGATCTTATATCTATTTGATCTGAAATTCGCAAGGCTGGGGGAATGGGGAAAGAGAAAAAGCAAGATCTATGAGATCTCAGCTATCAGGGAGGCCTCTTTTCTGTGAACATTTAGGATGCAAATATATGCTAGCAGTACAAATCAGCATTACTGCTAATGACTTTATATTTTACTGAGAATTCTTTCACATGAAAGAGTGCCATTTGTGACTTAATTCAGTGCTTCTCCGATTAAAACGGAGTCTGCAAGTACTAATGTTAAAGCCTCTTTGGAACTGAACTATAAAAAGGTCACGTAGCAATGCACTTTTTATCCTGCCTAATATATGCAACATACCTATTTCACTCTAGATATGAAGAAAGGGTTTTTTTTTTCTGGCAGGGGGTGAGAGCAGGACGACAATGGAGACATGATGCAAAGGTAGTTAGGCCTCCCGTATCTTTTAATAGTTATGTAAAAGAGGACATTTTTAACAGATGCAGCTTTTGTTCACACCTGCATTACAGATGCCAACAAAGTTTGCCATATTCAGGCATGGAAATATATTTCTATAGATTGGTAATATTTTTTTCTAGAGATTGGTAACACTCACCACAAAGGAGACTTGAGCTTTAGAAGATCCACATTCTTCTCTAGCTTAGAATAAAATCTGGGGGTGGGCAGGCTTTTTATAGGGAAAAGCCTTTGTGTGTCGAGGTCCCCAAGCCACCCCCCAAATAACTCACAACGTACACATAATTTTTGTTTAAGGTTTTCGGCATGATTTTGGCCACAGCTTTATTTAATTACAAAACCGTGAGTGGTTGTTTAGGCATTGGTTAAGACTATCTGTCCCCCCGCCTGGGGACAGAACTGACTTCCGGGCACCACCGAAAGCCAGTGCGGGAAAACAAGTCGGGGAGAAATGGAGCTGAGTCAGAGGCCCTCAATTCTCACCTGCATGCTCCCCGAAGGCTTGCCGGCCCTAGTCCCATTCCAGGGATTGGACGAAAAGATGGCAAGCCCCAGGATTCCTTTAACGGAATTCCCTTTCCGCAACAACCATGGAGGGGCAGGCCCAGCCTATCCTAACCCCTCCTCCACCAATTTATAACCAATGCCTAACTGCAACCTTACAAGTTGTGACGATTTGCTACGCAGTAGGCAAAAATCAACTGGCTCTGCCAATCTGCCAGATGGACAAAATTCCTACCAGGCCCCTGCCCCAAAAGCAGACGACCCCATGACAGGCATAGCAAGGTCAACGCAATAACCCCTTACTCTAGGGCGGGTGGGTGGGTGATCTGTTGCACGCAGCAAAGAGAAAGCTCCAGGCTGCGTGCAGAGTATTTAAACATTTTATCCCTCCCACCAAAATTGCAACATAACTTTTACCCCAGTAACCCAGCAAACCAATCACTGCCCCAGGCCATCTTTAAAGAACCTGCCTGGGAACAGAGGGGTGGCTCAGCAGACCCCACCACAACACGTGCTCTCCATGAAGGAGAACACGCTTTCAAAACAGCCCCCTAGCCATTGCTTTTCTTAGGGGGCTCCCTTGAAGAGCTGCTACCCCAGATAAAACTCCTGAAGGTGGTTTCTTTCCCATGTTCTTTTCTCTCTCTTTTTGGTAAAAAGATTTCTGGGTTAATCTGGTGTATGCAATAAGTTTGCAACTTATCTGAGGGGATTGCTCCTAAAGCTACATTGCAAACTTATTGTATACACCATTAACAAAATTACATAATTTGCCACCATCAGTTTTCCTAGAATGAAGAATTTCAAGGGACAGCAGCTACTTGTATCTTTAAGTTATATAGAGGAGGAAGTTAGAGATTGGAACAATTCCCCCCTACTCAGCTCAACCATCACCTGCCCCTCCATGAATAAGGGTATTCCACTAAAGGAATCTGGGGGTCCTGGATCTTGTCCGAAGTCCACTTGAGGGGCTAGGGCCATGCCAGGACCACAGGAACCCCAGGTTGAGTTTTGGTTAATTTTCATCGATGTAGCTCCCTCGTTTGGTGTTTACCTTTACAGACTACCTGCCAGAGAGGCAGGAGTCAGTTATAGTCTGTTGCCAATGCCTAAGCCAATACCACTCACTTTGCTGTAATCAATAAAGTTGTGGCCTAAATTTTGCCCATTAACTTAAACTAAAATTACCTGTCAGTGTGAAGTTATTTACTTGGGGAAGGGCTTAGGAGCCTCGGGGCGTACACACACCTGAAAAGGGAGCCAGATAAGTAATGCAATCTTATGCATGCTTATGTGAAAGAAATTCCTACTGTGTTTGGTGGAACTTAATTTTGACTAATTGTACTCAATTTTTGGTTAATAAGACCCAATGAATACAGTCAGGCTGTCTTCTGAATTAGCATGCATAGGGTCACGTTGTATGCTTGTTTTAAAGAATCAGTTATTTTCTTTAATAGGCCAGAGATATTCCAGTGACACTAACCAGCTAGGAACCTCTCCGCATCCCCATTTTTTAGAGCACACAAGATTATTCCTCAGAATTGTGTATATTTTTGGCCAACGCATTGAGTGGCTATTGTTATGAACAATTCAATGAGTCTATATACTAAGTTTACGTACTATATACTGTCGATTAATGATCAAGGTGGCTTGAATTCAGTCATCTATTTTCATTCTCATGTGTTTTAAGCCATTTTACACAGGCTGTCAGAAATGTATTCTGCATCAAAAAAATATATCCTTCAGGGGGTTGGAGAAGTTGATATCCAGCGTCGCTACCTTTAAAAAGAAATGTATTAAGGTTTATGGAGAAAAATACAAAACATGATATATTTTCCCATTTTTAAACCAAACCAAGACTTTTTTATACATAACAATAAAAACACACGAAAAGTGTGTGTGTGGGGGGGTGAGAAATAGAGGAGGAAAAAGTAATAAAGAAATGAAAAGAATAGAAAAGAGGTTAAAAGAGAAAGATAGAAAAATAAGATTTGGAAACACATTTGCAAAGTAGCAAGCTAGTCAATGTTGACTAGGCAAGTGAAATGAAATCAAGGGATGCAAATGCGTACTGGAATAGCACCTCTAAATGTTGTCACCTTAACTGGGATGCTCTGCATGTTCAAGTTAGTTTAGGGAGGAAGAAAACACCATGTCCTAAGGCAGCTAAATGCAAATCCCACATAGATTTTTTTTTTCCAGGTTAGTTTGCACTCAGTGCCAAACATAGCCTGGATCTTGAAGCTGGGATTTGTCATGCACACATCTGTGCACCTGCATTTTGCCTTGGAATAGGTGCCAGCGCAGGCTTGGGGCTGCATTTTAATTTTTCATGCTTCAGCTGTCAGTTACAAGCCAGCTTTATGTTGCACATTCTGGCTTTTCTGAATAATTGTCAGATCATGGCTCCGGGTAGAAAAAAGGTTACCTGTAAAGACCAAAATGAGTATCAACCCCTATATGACTTTTTACAAAGTACCCCAAGGCCTTTTGCTTTTTCTTCTTTCTGAAATGACTTAAGTGCTAGCATTTAGACAGCAACAGGGGACATGTACACACTGAACAACTATGTCAGGTAGGATTTAGGCACATAACTGGTTTACCTGCTTTTAGAAATCTTGTGAATTTGGTTTGAGTCGCTTTAAAAGTTATTTTACTTGAGCCCCATGTGGAGATGAAATTCCCAAGGCAATTCAAAACCTGCATTTTAAGCACCTCAAAATCACACTGATTCCAAAGGGGAGAAGGATGATGTTGATGGACTTAAATCTCTCAAATTGTTATTGCATGACCAGGTGGCGACAGCCCCAGCCCCCTCAGCCGGGGTTAGCTGGGGCTCATCAGGGTAAATGGGATATTGGGGTGCTCTGCGAGACGTAAGTGTAGCAGGCAGCCCAGCCCATATCCCCACATGCAGGGTAGTTTACTGACGACCTTTCAGTATATGGCCAGTCACACCCATATATATAACCCCTTTAAGAGGGGGACCCTGGAATCGCCACCTCAGGGGGGGGAGTCACCACTTCACACCCCTCCCCCCAATATATGGAAGAAAAGACTAAAGGATTCCACCCAAGGCCATAACTGCCAAAGTTGTTACGAATTGCTACGGGGAAGATAAAACCTGCCAATGCAGTAAAATTTCTTCCCGGTCCTTCAACAGCAGCCAGTCAAAGACCGTAGCAGCACCCGCTAAACAGGAAGAAAAAGTTAACCTGCAAACAAGAAACATTAAACAAAGGGAGGGTACGGAGGGTGAATCTCCAGAGCTGACTGCCTGGTTATTGTCAGCTCCACCCCCTATTTATAAATGGGGCTGGCCCCACCTCCCAGCAAGAAACTTGATTATTGAGGCTGTGCGGGAACCTCCAAAAAGCAACACTGAGAGGCAAGCCAGCCCCTGTTTGCCAGTAAGCTCCCTGGGAACTGTAGCATCACACGTGATCCAGCAAAGGGCACCCACAATGTAAAGTGTGAGTGCTCATTAATGTGATGCAAAGGGGCTATCTATTTGGGTCATGTCTAAGTACACATTGAGCCACTATTTTTCTCTAATGCATGACTTTGACAGTGCAATTTCATCAAAGACAGAGAGAGTACAGAAAAAAAAGCCATAAGGTTAGGGCATGCATTCCCTGGTGCTCAAGCTAGAACAAATATATCTAATTTGCTGTAATCTACAATGAAGTAACTGCTGCCATATTGGTGGCTGGCCATCTGTACAGACTCCTCATTAAGGTTCTCACAGTACAAACTTCATAGAAAAAGGCATGTGCAGAATTCAACACGCAACTACACAAAGAAAGAAGTCTGCAGACAAAAGTTGCATTCTTCATAAAGAGGACAAGGTTTACCGACAATCTCAGTAGGAGCAACTGAGGAATGCAGATTATAGTTCCAAAATTATCTTACTTTTACCCTGATTTTCCAGGGTTCTAAATCACAAAAGGCTAGAAGAGCAGAGGAGGCTGACTGCTGCAGATGTTTGCCTTGCACTCGTGGAGGCCAACAAGGATAATAATAAAATTTATTATTTATACACCGCCCATCTGGCTGGGCTTCCCCAGCCACTCTGGGCGGCTTCCATTTTTTTTAAAAAACTACTATAATACATCAAACATTAAAAGCTTCCCGAAACAGGGCTGCCTTCAGATGTCTTCTAAAAGTCTGGTAATTGTTGTTCTCTTTGATATCTGGTGAGAGGGCATTCCACAGGGCGGGCGCCACTACCGAGAAGGCCCTCTGCCTGGTTCTCTGTAACTTGGCTTCTCGCAGTGAGGGAACCACCAGAAGGCCCTCGGTGCTGGACCTCAGTGTCCAGGTAGAACGATGGGGGTGGAGATGCTCCTTCAGATATACTGGACCGAGGCCAGTATATATCTGGATAGTGACAGGGCAGTATACCTGGATAGTGACAGAGCAAGTGCATTTGTCCCCACGCTCTCACATGACTCTAATTGTCGGGGTTATTAGAGCAGCCAAATAGGGTCGGAGTGATGTGAGCATCTGCTGATACTAGACTTTTTACATGTTCGGTCATGACGCAGCATTCACAGAGAAGTTTCTCTCTTAAGAAAGCAGCACTTGGGAGTTGTTCTGCGATGGCTATTTTTGATGGATCATTTATTTTTATTTTTTATTTTTTAAAAATAATTTATATCATCATCATAAACTTTATTGCACTGGTTAAAGGCCATGGCATCATTCACAATGGGAACAACAACAACAAAAAAGCAACAAGAAGCATAAAAACCATAAAAACATCAGGCACTGCAGATACAATAAACCACAATCACTTCTCCTAAAAATTATTTGTTGCATACGATAGAATAGCAAGAGTTTCTCAGGTAGAATGTGCCAGCTTAAATGTCCGAATCACCTTTGCAATTGCCTGCTATTTTATCTAGTTCTATTCTCCGGACCTTTTTAGCTGCCAACGCATATAGTGCTACTTTATAAGTTACGAAGTCAGCAGTATCACTCAGCAGCCATTTCACCCTTTCCACCCTGTTCAAGTGTGTTCCATTCATGAGCAGGGGTTTTATAAATCGGTCTCTTGGTTCTATATATAGCGGGCATTGCAGTAAATAGTGGCACAGGTCCTCTGCACAAGGTTGCCCACACAGACAGAGTCTCTCCTTGTACTGTACTTTGCCGTACCGACCATCCACCACCGCCGAGGGCATCGATTGGAATCGTAATTCTGTAAAAGTGATTCTTAGTACGGCAAGTGGGAGTTTTGTCAAATAACTAGCTCGGATGTGCTCCGTTTTGATAAGTGGGAACCATGGTGAACTTTTGGTAGAGGCAATCATGGTTAAATTCCTTTCTGCATTGGACCTGAGGAGACGATCTCTTAAGTGCCTCTTATCCATCTCCATGATCACCTGAAGATCTTGTAATTGATATTGGGTCAAGAGGCGCTGGATACCATCCTTCCAACATTTGGTCTGTTCCCGTTCTGTGAGGGCCATAGCGGGGAATCTCTCCTCCGAGAGAGAATGAAGTCTTTTCACATAGTTTAGACACAGATAGTCAGTTCTAACCCTTATTGTTGTCACGTCTGCGTCCACACAGAGAAGAGCAGCTGGGGTCCCATTGGAGAGCAAGAGCACTTTCCTGAGGAATTTCTTCTGCAATTTATATTAAAGATTTTCCACGTTTGCAAAAGTACATGCACCATCTCTTTCTTCAGGTTGTGTTTTCTACAGATCAGTTACATTTGTCGTGAGACATTGGCGTTACAAGCAGTAAAGGGTTAGGAAGAAAAGAGGGGGGACGGGAGAGAGGGAGGGGGTGGTAAAGCTTAGTTTATGTGTGGGGTTTTTTTGTGTCAGCGTCACTTGGGTCAGTTCTCTTTCTATTTGCTTGTTATGTTTCTTTGGTGGTGAGAGAGGTTGGGGTGGTCGGTGGGTTCATGTTCTTGTCTTGTTGGGCTGTGTATGGGATAAAGGGGAGCCATACTGGAGGGAAGGCATCCCCGGCTATTTGTCCCCATGTCAGTTTCAGTCTATTGGTTAGCTTTTCTAGTAAGGCAGTTTCCCATACTATTTGAGAACAGTAAAAGGTAAAGGTACCCCTGCCCGTACGGGCCAGTCTTGACAGACTCTAGGGTTGTGCGCCCATCTCACTTAAGAGGCCGGGGGCCAGCGCTGTCCGGAGACACTTCCGGGTCACGTGGCCAGCGTGACAAAGCTGCATCTGGCGAGCCAGCGCAGCACACGGAAACACAGTTTACCTTCCCGCTAGTAAGCGGTCCCTATTTATCTACTTGCACCCGGGGGTGCTTTCAAACTGCTAGGTTGGCAGGCGCTGGGATCGAATGATGGGAGCGCACCCTGCCGCGGGGATTCGAACCGCCGACCTTTCGATCGGCAAGCCCTAGGCGCTGAGGCTTTTACCCACAGCGCCACCCGCGTCCCCATTTGAGAATAGTGCTCCATGTTTATTTCTGAAAGGTCCCTCCAGTGTCTGGCTGTGATGTTTCTGGCTGCTAAGAGTAGGTGGGTTATGAGCTTTTTTTAGTGTGTGTGGGCATTGTTATCTTGGAAGATGCTCAGTAGAGCCAGTGATCATTTATTGAAGACCAGCACAACAGAGGGCTGTGCACACAGATGAATATACTAATGGCCACAATTCATTTTACCACATAATAGAAATTAATATGTGTCATAACATGTTATTACAAATAGATTCACAAGACTTTGAAAATACATGAATTCACAACTTGTATTCTTCTTTTACACTTCCAAATTTTAAAATCTGATTATTAAGACGTGCTATTGCAAAACCTTGTAAAGTATTGACTATAGCAGAGAAAACTACTTTTTAAAAAAAAAAAATTAAAATTAAACTATATCAAAAACCTGCTTAGCATCTTAGCAGCTGGTGATTCAGGTCCTATTTTTACACTGTGTTACGCTGGAAGGATTGGCATTCTCATTCTTCCCTGGAAATTCATTTACAAATGTTCTAGTAATTGAATACACACACACACACACACACACACTTTACATTAGTGGTCAGGATTATGTGGGATGCAGATCTTGGACAGTGGTAACCATTTGGCTCCCATATTATGAAACACTAAGAGAGAGAGAGAGAGAGAGAGAGAGACTGGATCCAGACTAAGACTGCAATCCTGTCCCCAATTTAACTGGGGGTAAGTTCAATTAGGACTGACTTCTGAGTAGACATGGTTAGGATTGTGCTGCATAACTTATTTGCCACACTATATAACTAACTTAGTTCCTCTTGAAATCAGTTGGACCTAAGCAGATTTGTTCCATTGATTTAGCAGAATCTAAATTCAACTATTTTTGTCTGGATCCAACTCACAAGATTTAAGGCAATATGAAAAAATGGGACTAAATGTAAATGTTAGCATAGCAATGTCAGGACTACTGAATCTGTATCTCCTGTTATTCCCCCCCCCCCCCCCAGGGATCACCCAAGGCAATTAATTGACCATAATGTTTATGTATGCAGCTTTTGTTCACCAAGGAAGCCATTAGGGTATGACTTATCTCCCAGAGAGTCAATCTACCATGACTGTCCTGCACAAAACTCATTGATATTAGTGTGTAGCAGGTGTGTGTGGCTCACATTTGGTAAGTTAATATATGTACTTCAACAAAAACTAGTTCACTCTGTCCATTAACAGCCCTTGTAGTGTAAACCTGGGCATGCCTATTCAAAAATGACTTAATTCAGTGGAGCTTACTTCCAGGTAAGTGTATCTTGGGTTGCATTTTTTCTTTCTCATTGCATAATGGATTTGTGACTATTCCATCCAAATAGTGAGTTGTTTCCATTTTAAAATGCATTAGAATTTCTGATCTAGCATTTGTGTTGACTAATCTCTTGTATCTTGTTCATACACAGAGGACATCCAAACTTCACGCTACAATTAATAAAGCAAGTCCGACAATAGTTTTCAGTTCTGGTGTGGAGGGCCAGCACAAAGTGCAATGTACAGGTTGAGATGCAACTGCAAATTTAGGTTTCCGCTAAACAGGAAGTAACTGAATGAATGAATGAGATGTCAAGGAGGAAATGCATAAGGCTCATTCATGTAACACCAAACCATAGTTTGGTATCCGTGTGAGCCAATCCTGTATAACCGGTGAAATTCCCAACTGTGTCATGGATCTCTCTAGATTTGCCTTTGAAGTGGGGTTGGGACCAAGCAATGTGTTCCATACAGTCTCTGTATGATGTTTAGGAAATAGATAACATTGCAGATTGAATGGGAAAGTAGTCTTAACATTGTCATATACAATTTTAAAACAAGCACACCCTTTCCTTGTTACAATTAATAGAAGATTTCAAGAGATAAATGTGACTTCTTTTTAAAATGTTTGTCTTTTCATCACCATATCTGTCTACCGAATGTCTCTTTGTGACCTACTTTTCTGTTATTTGTCCATGACTCAAGCCTGTCCTTCATTGTTGCAGGCTAGTGTTTGTTCAGATTAATAGAAGTCAGACTGACAGTACAAGGGATGGACGAGGGGAAGTAGCCATGACCTCAGATAGCATTAAATCAGGCCAACTAATCACTGAATTGTGGCTAAGTAAGACATTTCAAAACAAACATTCTCTAGCCTTGCCTTAGCTGCTTGAGTAACTAGGTCAGCTTTCATCAAAGATGAAAAGAATAAAAAAATGTGCATGGGGTCCAATTTTTGTCACCTTTGGCAAAACAAAATGTAGACTCAGCTACTCCCAGAAGGAAAGCAGTGTATTAACTAAAGCAGCAGGGCGAGTTACCCTTCTCATTTTGATGCTCACAAATGTGATTGTATAATCACTTATATACACAACCTGGCACAGTAAAGACTTCAGTTGCAGTGCATAAACAACATTTGCATGGGTAAATTTGCATGACTGTATCATATGAACATTTCTAGTGTTTTCTTAGGCAGGACTTGGAGAAAACCTCTCCCGGTGTTTAATCCGCCTCAAATAAGAATAGGTTTAACCACACTGGCATTTTGCCCTGTCAAACATAGCAAGCTGAGCGGAATTTGCTGTCCAAAAACCTCTTGTGAAAATATCCTTGATGCTAAAACATTAAGCTTGATGCCTTATTTCATCTTTAGTGAAAGTTTTCTCATGGTGTCTAACTTGTAAAGAATTAGAGTTAGCAGAGTTGTTCCTTAAGTCTGATATTTGTTTTTCTTTCTTCAGCTGTCGTTCTGCTAACCTCCTGATTCCTATTTCGCAGGGAAAGTGATTTTTCTTGTTCAAAGGCAAAATTTCCACTCCTACGAAATATGTTTGTACATGCATGTACACAAACATGTGTGCATGTGTAGAAATATTCTGTATATTGCAGAAATCCTGGCTTTATGTGTGAAATTTGTCTGGGGAACTCTGTGCCACAATGTTTCATCTCCCCATGAGCTCCATCACAACAGATACTAGATTTGCTAAAATCATTGTCTGTGGTCATATTACATTTCCAGCATAGATCTGCCTTCAATTACACTGCTTCATTTCTTCTCCCTAAAAGTGAATGGCAGAAACCACAAATTTCTATGACAGAAGGTTAAGAGGTTAAGCTCAGATGCAGGCTAAACTTTTCTCATAACTTTGGCGGTTTCATGGGCTGGTTCTCCCCTTCCCATGAACTATCTACAATATGGGATGGATTCAATAAATCAGACCCATCAGCAAATGCTACACTGTCACCGAAAATCATGGCAATTCCTGGTTCCTTTACAAGCCCCTGTCTCAGAGAGGTGGAACCACAACTACTCCACTGAGCTTAAATACATGCTGCCACCTCGCTGAGTAAACACTTTTAACAGATGTGTTGTTTAGATATAATGTGCCTGCAAAGCTGCCTATCAGAAATCCAGCTGCTGTGCCTTCAGTGATGCTTCTCCATCTGCCATGCATCCAGACCCTCCAAGTGTCCCTATTTTCCAGGGACAGTCCCAGATTTACAGAAGCCGTCCCAGTTTCTGATGTGATCTTGGGATGTCCCTCTTTTCCTTAGGACGTCCCTATATTCATCAGAGAAATGTCGGAGGGTATGGAGTTATGTGACCCCTGAGCCAAGGAGATACAACCTTTAGAAGACATCTGAAGGCAGCCCTGTATAGGGTAGTTTTAAAAATCTTTAATGTTTTGTTATGTTTCAATATATGTTGGGAGTCACCTAGAGTGGCTGTGGCAACCCTGTCAGATGGGTGGGGTATTATTATTATTAAATGCCACATTCCTATTTTCATTGGAGAAATGTTGGCGTGTATGTGCATCTCTTTCGATTTTTGCTCATGTCCCGTGATTTCTCCCTATGTCTCTTTGACACCTGACTTCTAATGTCTTCCTACCTGAACTATAAACTCTTCAAGGCTGACACTTGATTTGTGAGAATTTTGCCTAGCTACAATAAAGTTTTGTACTTGCAGACCAGAAACCGTTGCCTAGCAACAGCAGAATAAGCAAGTCTATTGCTTCATATTGTCCAGATGCAGATAAACTCTATCACTATTTTAATGCATGAGATGGGTATCTGGTTGAGGGAATATGGACTGTGCTACTCCTGCAAACTCCTACCAACCTAGCAGTTTGAAAGCACAACGTGCAAGTACATAAATAGGTACTGCTCTGGCAGGAAGGTAAACAGCATTTTCCGCTGGGAGAGATCATCAGGGGATTTGGGCTAGGTGTTCATCAGTATGCGGATGATACCCAGCTCTACCTCTCTTTCAAATCAGAACCAGTGAAGGCAGTGAAGGTCCTGTGTGAGTGCCTGGAGGCGGTTGGAGGTTGGATGGCAGCTAACAGATTGAGGTTGAATCCTGACAAGACAGAAGTACTGTTTTTGGGGGACAGGAGGCAGGCAGGTGTGGAGGATTCCCTGGTCCTGAATGGGGTAACTGTGCCCCTGAAGGACCAGGTGCGCAGCCTGGGAGTCATTTTGGACTCACAGCTGTCCATGGAGGCACAGGTCAAATCTGTGTCCAGGGCAGCTGTTTACCAGCTCCATCTGGTACACAGGCTGAGACCCTAACTGCCTGCAGACTGCCTCGCCAGAGTGGTGCATGCTCTGGTTATCTCCCGCTTGGATTACTGCAATGCGCTCTACGTGGGGCTACCTTTGAAGGTGACCCGGAAACTACAACTAATCCAGAACGCGGCAGCTAGACTGGTGACTGGGGGCAGCCGCAGAGATCACATAACACCAGTCTTGAAAGCCCTACATTGGCTCCCAGTACGTTTCCGAGCACAATTCAAAGTGTTGGTGCTGACCTTTAAAGCCCTAAACGGCCTTGGTCCAGTATATCTGAAGGAGCTTCTCCACCCCCATCGTTCTACTCGGACACTGAGGTCCAGCACCGAGGGCCTTCTGGCGGTTCCCTCACTGCGAGAAGCCAAGTTACAGGGAACCAGGCAGAGGGCCTTCTTGGTAGTGGCGCCTTCCCTGTGGAACACCCTCCCACCAGATGTCAAAGAGAACAACAACTACCAGGCTTTCAGAAGACATCTGAAGGCAGCCCTGTTTCGGGAAGCTTTTAATGTTTGATGTATTATAGTATTTTAATTTTCTTTTGGAAGCCGCCCAGAGTGGCTGGGGAAGCCCAGCCAGATGGGCGGGGTATAAATAATAAATTATTATTATTATTATTATTATTATTATTATTATTATTATTATTATTATTATTATTATTTTCCTAAAGCATCTTAAAAAGTCTGGGGAAACCCAGGCGCATGGCAGCCCATATCAGAAGTGTTGATTTTTTGACGGTTTTCCTAAAAAAATATATAGGCAAAAACTTCTAGTTAAAAGCTCAATATCTTTTGTGCCCAGATTTTTACTTTTTGAAATATGGCAAACCTACTTGTGTAAATGTGACTAATGATTACAATTCCCACCATCTTCTAATAAAATACAGCATTGTCATGGTAGGTTGGTAAATATCCAAATGTAAATATCCCAAACCGCACTGAATTCAATGAGACTTACTTCAAGGTGACCAGGTGTAAGATTACAGGTGCGCAAGGAGTTTTATAAATAAAATGCATTACTAATGCATTTAATATTCCAATGCATCTTATTCATAAAACTCCTTGTGCATCTGTAATCTTACATCTGGTTAACTTGAAGTAAGTCCCATTGACTTCAGTGGGGTTTATTTTTTAGTAGGATTGTGAAGTGCCATAGAGAAGGTAACGGGGGCATATGGGTGATGATGGAAAGATCATCTGAAGGCTTACACATGCCCAGCAGAATGGAATTGTTGACCTTCCTTCCCTTTAATCCACTGACTCAACCTCCCTCCAGCCACCATGACATGTCACAAACTGTTTTTGAAACCACCCTCAATTTCAAAAGCACTTTGCCATGCATCTCGAGCTGTTGCGGCTTCAGAAAATGAGTATAAAAGGTCTCTCGGACTCATGGGACTAGCTGTACAGAGCTTTGAATCCAAGCCATACTTTCTGTGTCATGTAGTCACATCTGTCATTTACTGGAAAACATCAGGAACCACCCATTTCAGTGTGAAACTAGCAAAGCATTAATGCAATGTTTGCTAATGCTTTTTTATGTTTGTTTTTTTTATCGTGGCACAGTCCAAGGACTTAATCTGAACCTTGTTTCAGCTCCTGTACCCACTGACAAAGTGAAGACCTAGCACTGAAACCTGTGAAGGAATGGGAAAGTGTGTACGGTAACGCCTGAGCATGTGCAGAGTATATATTTCTTGTCAGCGTATATTCACAACCAGTTCCTACACTTCTTTTTTTTTTTTAAAGCTGCCCTTTTATTGTAGCTTTATTCAGCTTATTTATTAAATTTGTATACCACCCTTCATCCAAAGATCACAGGGAGGTTCACAACATAAAAATACAAAATGAGAACACAAAATACATAATAAAAACTAAAACCGATAATGCCCCTCCCACAAACACACATTTTATTATTTATTAAATTTTAAGCATTTCTTATACTTTAAACCTGCAGGAATTACAGAACTGGGGTTTAGCAGTTGCTTATTTACTAGTACATAAGCCCTAGGCCACAGCAAACATCAAGATACAATAACATACAACTTTATGTAGTTAAAAATGTTTCTAGCCGATACACTCAAAACTGGATGGCCATATAAAGCAGAGAGGTAATAAGAGAGAGAAAAAGTAATGCCAAATGATGTGATACATTTCAGGTTCATTACTATATGGATGAAGGATCAGAGGTCAGCAATCCTTAGTCAATGGGGGAATTTGTGACAATCTGCAGAGATGCACATATCTATGATGATGAGTTTAGGGTTGGAGTAACTAACTTGAATGGCCTATGCTTAGAAAGAAGCATAAGAGATGTCCAAGCGTACTACAACTCTAGACTGACCTTTCTTTTAAGTTGACTGGAACAGCTGCCGCGCAGAATCTTGTATGAAACAGCTGTGGTACAGCGGGAAGGCTTTCCCCACCTCGCAGCTAAAAACAAGGGGGAAACTCTTCACGGTATCTCTCAACAGCTTTGATACTGGGGGGCCTTCGGATGCAATGCCAAGAACCATGGAAGCTCTGGTTGCCTTACCTTTCCACCCTGAAAAGGCCTCTTGTACTGTGCCTGCATGTTACATCAGCTTCAACCAAGGGAAGCTGATCCGTTAGGGCAATGGGGGAGTGTAATAAGAATTTTAAGGTCTCAAATACAGGATAACTATTCATAAATGCACACATATATGAATATATGAACCATGTGCCTGAAATAGCAATCCTGAAGCCATTTTGACTCACCCAATGACCTCAAATATTCCTCTGCAGAGGGAGGCCAAATGGGGAAAGCCTTCCCATTGTCTTTTTGCTTACAAATCCTGTATGAAGAAGAAGAAGAAGAAGAAGAAGAAGAAGAAGAAGAAGAAGAAGAAGAAGAAGAATTTGGATTTGATATCCCGCCTTTCACTCCCCTTCAGGAGTCTCAAAGCGGCTAACATTCTCCTTTCCCTTCCTCCCCCACAACAAACACTCTGTGAGGTGAGTGGGGCTGAGAGACTTCAGAGAAGTGTGACTGGCCCAAGGTCACCCAGCAGCTGCATGTGGAGGAGCGGAGACGTGACAGTTCCTACACTTCTGATATTGAGTAGTGGGCAGAGCTACATATCAGTCAACAAAGGAACCTTTGAGACCTCTAGCTTTTTCTCTTGGAAAATAAAACACTGGCTTTTGAAGGTTTATTCATTGCTCTTGTACTGAAATTGTAATTTGTTAGAACTGGCGAAAATATTCCTCCTCTGTTCTGTTTTTAATCAGTGCCTTATGGTTAAAAAGAAGAAACTGAAACCTTTGATATATTTTTCTCTGTCCAGTATTGTAGCCCTGCAGATGTCAGTTTTCTCAAAAACTAATTGGAATGTCTGTGTGCCTCTTTCCATTGACTCAAGACAGTATATTCTTTAAAAAAGAAAAAAATAGCAAGAACATCCTCCCCATTTTCCTGCTCAGTGCACTGCCTCTTACAGTCTGAAAGGTCTTTATATTTCAAGGGTCAGTGAAGTGAAGTGATCTTTTGCACATGCCTAGTTTGCAATCCATGTAAAATGTCAAAGACTCGAGAAAGAAGATCATTAAATAATAATTTGTCGCAATCAAAAGATATAGCTCAGCCAAAAAAATGAAGCAGCCAGAATGATTTAGAGCTGAAAAGTTAAAATTTATGGTTGAAAGACTATGGAGGTGGATTGTTCACAGCATAGTGACAGCATAGGGAGAAAATTGCCTGCCAGAATCCTACAGTTAACCAAGCAAAGAAACCTGTTATATTTGCTTACTTTGTAGTCTTACTTTTGAGTTCAGTTCAGAAGAGAGAGGGGAAACCACTGAGCTTTCGGACATTGCTGGACTGCAGTTCTCATAATCCAGGGCCACTGGCCTTGCTCTCTGGGGCTAAAGATTAAGGAGAAAATCAATTCTGTTTGTGTTCTAATGAGAAACTGACTAATGTGCACTTCTTGAACCAATACTGAACCTATTGTTCAGTTTCACACAGCTATCGTTCAAATTTCACACTTTTGCGAATGTTGTGGTTCAATTTTCCAGCCAAAGGGGGGAAATTGTGCATTAAATGTGTGCGTTAAAACTGCATCTATCTGTGAAAATAGCATAAAGACATGCATTTTGTAAGAGAAAAATGATTGCAAAAATAGGTGCATTGGTCAAAATCACATAGAAAAGATTGTTTATCAGAAATGTGCACTAAAATGCTGAGATGTTCATTTCATTTCAATAGCAAGACTGAATGTCGGACCAGATAAATTAGAAATGCAGAGAAGCAAAACTGACAGATTCATTCATCCCTAGCTGGAGTTCAGAGGCTCCAACTTGCACAGATGATTGGGGGGAGGGTCATGACACATGTGTGGTGTCATGATGTTGTGTATGTTACGTCAGGATTTTGGGAGGAGCCAGGGGGCAGGGTCGAAGGTGAGAGCAGCACAGCTTCAGTGGCTGATGACTCCTCCTCTCTCATGGTCAGCCTCTTCCTTCTCTTGCCACCACCACTGTCCAAGGGCTGCTTCTCCCATGTTTCCTTTACACAGCAGGAAGAGGAGGAGGAGCAGCCACCAACCACTGAAACCACACAGTGTTCCATGATCGACTCCACAATTGGCCTTCTCTTTCTCCTCAAGCTGCTGCTACCAATGGGAGGGGGCTGCACCGCCATCTTTCCCTTTTGAGGGACAAAGCCCCTGAAGCCATTCTGTGCTCAGCTCCATGCTTGGCCTCCTCACCCCCCTGATTATGCTGAACATTGGGGGGGGGAATTAATGGGGGGGTCAAAAGAGCTGAGCCCCTAGGAGTTGGCACCTATGCTGGATTTCATGGGCGTTGGAGTCTAACAGAATCTGAAGACAGCAGATTCCCCATTCCTAGTGTCAATGGTTACTGAATACCTTAGACTGCTTTCCCCCTTCATTGGCTAAGTATTTAGATGGTAAGGACCAATCTGATTGGTCCCAGCCATGTGGTTTAAGCATTAAGTTGCTAACTATTTTGGTGTGTGATTTCACCATGGGGAAGTGGCTATAACTCTCTATACAGTGGACCCTCTAATTACCTACCGCTCTGGATACATAACTTGGGTTACAAACGCGGCAAACCCGGAAGTGTATACTTCTGGGTTTTGCTGCATGTGTGCGCAGAAGCACTCAATTGTGCCGCATGTGCAGAAGCGGCACCTCTGCCTACTTTTCGGGTTGTGGACGGACCCCCGGAATGAATTTAATTTGTATCCGGAGGGTCCACTGCAGTCATTTGTCTATAACTTATTTGCAACGTGGAGGGTGTATGTGTTATTTTAATCACATGGCAATTGCAGCAAACACTTTATAACTAAGACATATGAAGCAATTATTCAGTTAGCATAGATGATCTTCAAAAGATCACTGTTAATGCCTCAGACAACTGTCCTACAATGGAAGTCAAGTAGAGCGCTTATAAATCTATGGCTATTCTCTGCTGCCTAAATTACATTTCCTCAATCTGGAGATCTTTTGCAGAGGCTCTAATGCACACCAGGAAAAACCCTATCAGATTTATCATTCATTGCAAGCAAAGTGGTATTTTCATGTGCATGGAGAAAGGAATTTGGCTCTACTTTCCTTTCGAGAAAATTAACTTTGAATTGAGATGATTACATGTAGCAAATATTACATCTTCCAAAACATTGGCAACAAATTATGATCCTCGATACATTTATATTCTGTAATCATATCATCTTTATTATCCAGACTCATATTATTCAGTGGAGCTTGCTCATCACCATTGCAGCCCCTTGCAAGAGAGGGAGGATTAATGGAAGTTATAACACCGTGTCCACCGAGGATTCACAATTGAAGTTGTGGATATTCAACTGAAATAGGGGACATTTATCACAGTGAGATAATGTGTGGGCCCTCTAGGGCTGTGCAGACAAGGTCCATTTCTGATGCTCCAAGCAGCCAGGGTCTACTTGTTTTGAACATGCGAGAAGGAGCTGTCCATGCTTGCATTGGTACACAGACAATCCCTTCTGCCGTGCTTCAAATGCAGATCCTGGGTTGGTCCATCTGGCCTCACAGCCCTGCTCATGCAACAACTCCTTCATGAATATGAAATGGTGATTTTTGACCACCACTTGTAGTGGTTACCCTGACCAAGTCTATAGAGTAGTGGCAATTGTGTGGTTCCAAGAGGCAGAAATACTTGCTCTGCCAGCTTTAATGGAAACTGTAGCATCTGCAAACAAGCACACCATAGCATTTACAAACAAGCAGTACAATGTGTCTAACCCTCATATGATTTTTGCTACTGTTATTTAATCTATGGCAGATGTATCCAAAAATTCCTTCAATGTTTTGCCTGAGGAACTTTCAAATGCATTCCAGTTTTCAGTTCAGGATAAATTTAAGTGGCATATAAAGTACAGACTATTTAAACCAGATTTAAGAAGACTCTATGACATGCCACATATAGATTAGAGGACGTTCTTTTCAAACTCCAGATTCACCTGCAAGCTTCAATGGCTTCCTGCAACCTCATAAAATAGAATTAGCATTAAAGACTTCTGGAACTATTACTTTAAAACACTGAGGTAATTCACTTTGGGGGTCACGACTACAGCTAAAATGCGCAGCATTTCCCAGGCTTGGATTAATTTCCTTTAACAAATACTTATATTTGAATGTGAACCATGTGCATATTTATCTCTGTCCTGCCTCTGTTCTATCTCTGACTGCCATTGTTTGCATAACATAATATTCTCGTCAGTGTTTGTTCCAGAGAATGAGATTCAGAAAGGTGATATCTTTTATTACACCGGCGTCTTTAGCTATGGCATTCCAATTCTTAGCCTTCACACAAAACTTTTACCCAGACAGTACTTTGCAGTTTAAAAACTGTGCATTTGCCAACGTAAGTTATCCAATAAGAGGATTAATTTTAACCAACCCTGTTTGTCAAAGTCTTCATTCATTCTCCCCCCAAAATGGCCATTTTATATAAATGCCAGGTTATGCCCATTTGATAAATTGAATGGCTCATCCTTGTATTAAAAACAAATACTGAAGAAATTGCAGTCTCATTATCTTATGGAATGCCCATAATCTCTCTGTAGTTTAGGTCTGCAGCTGACAGCGTATGATCAGAATACAGCCCATGCCTCAAGAAGGTAACTTTTTTTTACGTTAAGGTGATACAGCCACATAAGTTTTGAGCCATGTTAACTTGATGTCTTTTCAGTTTCTCTTCCCCCTCTGTTAGGAAAGGAAGGGTGTTGTTGTTGTTTAGTCGTTTAGTCGTGTCTGACTCTTCGTGACCCCATGGACCAGAGCACGCCAGGCACTCCTGTCTTCCACTGCCTCTCGCAGTTTGGTCAGGCTCATGTTTGTAGCTTCGAGAACACTGTCCAACCATCTCGCCCTCTGTCGCCCCCTTCTCCTTGTGCCCTCCATCTTTCCCAACATCAGGGTCTTTTCCAGGGAGTCTTCTCTTCTCATGAGGTGGCCAAAGGAAGGGTACACCCCTGCTTATGCATAATGTTGCTGCCCAAGAATCGGGAAGAAATTAAATTCAGTTTGCATTTAAATGTGAATACACATAATTTGCAAACTGAAACAAAGGCGTTCTTCGAAATCCACATGCAGTTTGAATTTTCCAGTGCAGTACTCCAACTAAATAATGTATTCAGCAATGCATAATTAGTGTAAAGTTTGCATAGAAATTCTTGCCTTGGTGAAAGCAATGCCAGAATGCTTTCCATTGGCGAAAACTGCTTTGTAATATGTATGTTAGGCACAATTGCATACAAAAAAAAAAATGTATATAGTAAGAAAAATTCACAGTAAAACTCTGGCCATTTTTCATGAGGATTAGAAAAAAAGAAAGAATCACAAACTGATGTGGAAAAGTGGAGAACAAACTTAAGATTGTAAAGATTAGAAACTGAGAGAAATCAAATGTGACATATTCACCCACTCCTACCATGTGGATTGATGTTTAGTAGATGTGCATGGATGCTTTTTAAGTACTGGGGACATACACTGAACCTACTGAAACCAATTTTGCAAATATATATGCTTTCACCATATACCGTATTTATCGCACCATAGGGTGCACCGGACCATAGGGCGCACCCAGTTTTTAGGGGGGGGGGGATCAAGAAAAAAATATTTTCCCCCCCCCCAGCCCCAAAGAGCAGCGTACAGGCTGCGCACAACCTCTCCCTGCCAGAGGGGTTGTGCGCGGCTATGGCACAAGCCAAGGCAGCGAGCAGGATGGATCCCGCTCACTGTTTTGGCTTCCCCTTTAGCCCCGTGCAGCCTCTCCTTGCCGAGAGACGCTGCGCAGGGCTTTCCTGGCTTTACTGGGAGGTGGGGGGATTCCCTCACCTCTCCCAAAAGCCCGCAGAAGCCGCGCAACCCCTTTAAAAAGATTGCGGCTTCTCCTGGCTTTTCTGGGAAGTGGGGGAATTCCCTCACCTCCCGCAAAACCGGCAGAAGCCGTGTGCACTTTAAAAGGGCTGTACGCTTCTCCTGGCTTTTCTGGGAGGTGGGGGGATTCCCTCACCTCTCCCAAAAGACCGCAGAAGCCGTGCAACCCCTTTAAAGAGATTGCGGCTTCTCCTGGCTTTTCTGGGAGGTGGGAGAAGGGACTGATGCGGCCAGTCAGTCCCTTCTCCCTCCTGTGGAAAAACCCGCAAGAGCGCACAGAGCTTGTGCGGCTCTTGGGGGCTTTTCCCGCCTGCCTCCCCCCTGCATTCACTCCATAGGACGCACACACATTTTCCCTTGCTTTTTAGGAGGGAAAAGGTGTGTCCTATGGTGCGAAAAATACGGTATATCCTTTCACCTTCCCCAATCCGTGGTTCCCCAAAGGAATTTGTGAGGCTTTGCTATCTGTGGCATAGCTGTCAACTTTTCCCTTTTCTTGCGAGGAATCCTATTCAGAATAAGGGAATTTCCCTTAAAAAAGGGAAACGTTGACAGCTATTATCTGTGGGAAAGAAAGGGAAAAAAACAGCCAGAGTTTCAACTGGCTTTTGCTTTCCCAGAGGCCGTGGATGAATGAGGAAGAAAAACCAAGGGGCACGGGGTTGGGGAAAGCATGGCCATTTCCATCATAATTCCGTCACAATTTCGTAGGATGTTTCTGTATGAGAAATGAAAGCCTGTTCTGTGGCTGCTGCTTTCTGTAGCTTCATTGTTAAATTGATATTGGCTGGAATGTGCAGTCACATTATTATGTTCCATGTTGAGTCCTGCTTTAACAACAATTACAGAAACGGTGTAAGAGAATCATAGAATTGTATAGTTGGAAGGGACCAAGCCCAGGGCCAAACTAGATGATATATCACCTCTGTATTTGTGCCTTTTATAAAGGGTTATTCTTTTGCGGGTGGCGCTGTGGTTAAAAGCCTCAGCGCCGCGGTTCGAATCCTCGTGGCGGGGTGCGCTCCCACTGCTCGGTCCCAGCGCCTGCCAACCTAGCAGTTCGAAAGCACCCCCGGGTGCAAGTAGATAAATAGGGACCGCTTACTGGCGGGAAGGTAAACGGTGTTTCCGTGTGCTGCGCTGACCCGGAAGTGTCTTTGGACAGTGCTGGCCCCTGGCCTCTTAAGTGAGATGGGCGCACAACCCTAGAGTCTGTCAAGACTGGCCCGTACGGGCAGGGGTACCTTTACCTTTATTTTTTCGCAAATTGCCTGCAGGAACCATGAATCTACTGTATGGGGCATCAGGGAACTTTAACTAAGGTTACCGAATTATGAATCCGGGGACACTTTTCAACTTCAGTAGGAATGATAGGATTTTGTCAGGGGACTGATTTGTAAATCCGGGGCCTGTCCCTGGGAAATGGGGATGTCTGGTAACCTTAACTTTAGCCCTCAGTCCCCTGCTATAGTCCCATTCAGAATGGACCTCATCATGAGCTATTTTTCCTTCTAGGCAAATTGCTTCATTTTTTGTTTTTGTAAGGTGAACCCTATCATCATGTTTTTGGTAGCTACCTTTAAAACGCAAATGAAAGCAATATTGGAAACAGCAAGCACCATTTACTAACAGTGATGGCTTCTATGCTTCCTGTGGCTCTCAACTACTGTTTTACAAGATGAAGTCCATCAATGCCCATACCAAGGACTTCAGAGTGAAATCCAGCCACAAAAGTTCTAGTGATTTAATTGCCACAGCACTGCTTGCTTTCAAGCTCAGGTATAGCAGCTTCACTAATGAACTTCACATTATGCTTCTCTTAATGTGTTATGATGTTAAAAGACTAAGTGAGATTCTGGTGAAAGTCTCCAGCAGCACCTTGTCATCACCAGAAAGGTAGAGCCACGCAGTGTTATCTTGATTATGCCTCGTTTAGGGGAATGATCCAGTTAAAATGAAACTTTTTGACACATGTCTGATTTCAGAGGGAGAGTGTTAAGCATGTGTTTCACTCTCCAAGAATGCTTTCCCCCCTCATGGTAGTCAGCAGTGTAGGAGCACCGGCATATATATGTATAGAGAGAGAGAGATAGGGATATATAGATGAGAAATGCTATGTGTCTTCAAATGCCTGAGAAATAAAGTCCTTTATGAAAACTCAATCCGGTGAGTTCATCAAAGTTTTGAAAGTTTGGTGGAGAAAGGAGCAAAGCAGGGAAGGAAAGAAGAAATGGCAACTGGTAAGGACCCAATGAAGTTTACAGTCAGTGGTGGTGGAGATCATCATCATCATCATTTTAATTGTACAGTGGTACCTCGGGTACAGGGGTACAGGGTACCCCTCGGGTACAGGGGACGCGGGTGGCGCTGTGGGTAAAAGCCTCAGCGCCTAGGACTTGTCAATCACATGGCCGGCGGTTCGAATCCCCGCGGCAGGGTGCGCTCCCGTCGTTCGGTCCCAGCGCCTGCCAACCTAGCAGTTCGAAAGCACCCCAGGGTGCAAGTAGATAAATAGGGACCGCTTACCAGCGGGAAGGTAAACGGTGTTCCGTGTGCTGCGCTGGCTTGCCAGATGCAGCTTGTCACGCTGGCCACGTGACCCGGAAGTGTCTGCGGACAGCGCTGGCTCCCGGCCTATAGAGTGAGATAGCGCACAACCCTAGAGTCTGGCAAGACTGGCCCGTACGGGCAGGGGTACCTTTACCTTTACCTTTTACCTCAGGTTACAAATGCTTCAGGTTACAGACTCCACTAACCCAGAAATAGTACCTCGGGTTAAGAACTTTGCTTTAAGATGAGAACAGAAATCGCACGACGGTGGTGCAGTGGCAACAGGAGGCCCCATTAGCTAAAGTGGTACCTCAGGTTAAGAACAGTTTCAGGTTAAGAACGGACCTCCGGAACGAATTAATTTCTTAACCCGAGGTACCACTGTATGCCGCCTTGAATTGCAGAACACAGACAGTCTTACTTTTGCAGTGGAAATCTTATGGAGCGATGTTAATGATTGGACCAAAAGCTTTAGAAATCATAGGAAATATATCGCTACTAATGGGTTAGCACCAGCAGTGGGCCAAATAAGGCATTGGTCAAAAGCCTGGGAGTTTTGAGGGTCCAACTCTGCTGAGACTTATTAGGCGACACACTCCAGTTCTCCCCCGAAAACTACAAGTCTCAGAGTGGTTTAATAATCAATCCTTCTGGGAAGGGAATAGGATTTCCTAACAACACTCAGCATACATCACACAACTGTCCTTTGGAGATATAAGGATCTGAGTGACAGCCTGGGTCCCATGCTTTGGTAGACCACTGCAGTGATAACAACAACAGTTGGGAACAAGTAATCTCTGAGCAATGATTGCACAGCATGTAGCCTTGCCATGTGCTTTGGGAGCTGCTGCCAGCTGGGTCCCATTGCACCTAGAGTAGGGACAAATCAAGAAAGCACTGGCTGGTTGGTCTGCACAACTCAATCTAGAAGCAAGCCCTTTTTGAAAAGGCTTGTGTTCCAGCTAGGATAAGAAGGGGAGGTAAGTGGTTCACTAGCAAGGCTGGAACATACAGGTACACAACCTGATCTGGAACACATCTGAAGAGCTCTGGCCAGGAAAGGAAACAGCGGTGAGAGAGAGATGGAGCTGTCCGGTAGGTAGCAGCAGGAGAAATGAGGCAACACTGAAGGAACTGGCTGAAAGCACCTAGCAGTGTGATCCTAACCATGTCTACTCAGAAACAGTGGGACTTGGCGAGGCAGCAGAATTCTGGGCACAGAATTGTGAGGGGCAAGAACCTGGCACTGAGGTTGCATGGTTGCCACTTTCCACGGCGCAGGGAGGTGAGCTGTGGCCTTCATGGCTGCTGTGGTGGCTTCTTCTCCTTGCTGTTGGTGAAGGGATTCCCACCCCTGGCAGGAACTCCCACCGGCCAGAGCTTGATAACTTTTCATGACTGCATTGGCCCTTCCCTGGGGCTTTCCTCCTAGCATGTGTCCTTGTGTGAGGCTCTCACCCCATGACGTAAGTGCAGCAAGGGAAGCCTGCCCCCATGGGACCCGCCAGGGCCCGTCCTCGTACTGCGCAACCAAGGAGAGGCGGCCAGGGAAGGGCTGAGATTGGATCCACCACCCTCCTCCTAGGCCTGCTGCAGCTGCAGCTCCAGTGCTGCTGGGATGTCTTCACGCCTGCCAAGGAGCGCCAGTCGCCAATCCCATCGGGAGATCGCCAAGCTGAGATGGCAAACGTGGCAACTGGCAGGCAACCTTCTTGAGAAGCAGATACTGCAGGGGTGCAGAAAAGTCTACTGTTGCCCTCTGTGCGATGCTCACAAGTAGGTTAGGGGACAGAATCCTTGCCTCTCCCCGGGCCCTGCCAACACACGCTATGCCACTGCTTAGAAATAACTCCTGTTGATTTCAATGGGGCTTACTCGTGGGTGAACAGATTTAGAGCTGGTTTTCTGCCTAAGAGAAAGCCATGGAGCTTGGGAGGCAGGAAGGAAGGGATTATGCTTCTGTTTATTAGTTTCTGGGGATTGAAAATGTTGTTGTTTTTGGGTTCTGCTTGTGGGCTTCCCACAGGCATTGGGTTGGCCACTGTGAGAACAGGATGTTGGTCTCTTAATATTCTTATGGCTCTTTTAATATTCTTATGGCTGTTGCTATAACATAAAATATTGCTTATTTATGTACTTTGCCTGTACATAAAACATATTATTCCTATCTCTGAGAAGGGAAGTATGAAATGAGATTATAATAGAGATTCAAGGGTTAATTTCAGGTGCACGGGAATGGCATATCTTTGATTCGGAGTGTGTGTGGGGGGGTGTTCCTTATCTGTTTTACTTTAAAGAGGTGGGCCCAAGAGAGGGGAGGAGTGTGGTTTGATAGCCATTGCCCCAGCAGGCACTTTCTACCAAACATTAAAGGTAAAGGTAAAGGGACCCCTGACCATTAGGTCCAGTCATGACCGACTCTGGGGTTGCGGTGCTCATCTCGCTTTATTGGCTGAGGGAACCAGTGTACAGCTTCTGGGTCATGTGGCCAGCATGACTAAGCCGCTTCTGGCGAGCCAGAGCAGCGGACGGAAATGCCATTTACCTTCCCGCCAGAGCAGTACCTATTTATCTACTTGCACTTTGACGTGCTTTGGAACTGCTAGGTTGGCAGGAGGCGGGACCGAGCAACGGGAGCTCACCCCGTCACGGGGATTCGAACCGCCAACCTTCTGATCGGCAAGTCCTAGGCTCTGTGGTTTAACCCACAGCGCCATCCGCGTCCCTTTACCAAACACTACTCTGTACCAAATAAAGATGCTCCTTATCTTCACAGCAGAAAAATAATACTGCTCTCTCCACTTGTTCCTGTCTTCATATGGCACCTGGGAACTTTAGAAAGTTCTTCCCAGGTTAACATGGTGTCTTTTATTTTTAATGAACAAATGAGATCAGCTTGTGTTAAGCTGCTCTCTCTTTCATTTTGTTGAACTGACATAGCAACAACACCCTCGAAGTGTTTTCTGCAAGCGTGCTGAGTGGAAAGAAGTCCTATAAAAGAAAAAGGAGCGAGAGAGCACTCAGTAATAGAAGCCATTTTACTGGGGTGGGCAGGATGCCCTCACTTGATAGCAATATAGCACAGAGATGGAAATTCCCTTTTTTATCATTTATTCCTTTTTTGCACTGTCATGTCAAGATGAATAGTTTTCACTCTAATTTTCTTTCCCAGATGATAGGGGTATTGTCACTTGCGTGCGCGATCACCAATTTAATAGCTTTCTGTCTCTTTCTGGAGTGGACTGTAGAGCTAGGTGTCTAATCTTGACCTCGGTCAACAGAAATTGTGAGGAAGTGAATGTCTCTGAGAGTCGGTACTTAAAATGAGCACAGCCCCATTCAAACATCACACATGAAATTCTCCGTAAACACCTTCCTGTACAGCTGAAGAACTCTTCAGTGAGAAAAGAACATAGGAACAAAGTGCATCAGTTACTACAAATTATTTTTTAGCACAGCATATTTCATGCTGGAGGTTGCCAGTACAGGGGCTGAACATGAAATGCTCAATGTAATAATGCCTTTTGAAAACCATGATGCAGCCATGACACCCATATTATGTACAGGAATGGGATGCAGGTGGCGCCGTGGTCTAAACCACTGAGCCTCTTGGGCTTGCCAATCAGAAGGTTGGTAATTCGAACCCACACGAAGGAGTGAGCTTCCGTTGCTCTGTCCCAGCTCCTGCCAACCTAGCAGTTCAAAAGCACACCAGTGCAAGTAGATAAATAGGTACCGCTGTGGAGGGAAAGTAAACAGCATTTCTGTGCGCTCTGGTTTTCATCACGGTGTCCCGTTGCACCAGAAGTTGCTTAGTCATGCTGGCCACATGACCCAGACAAACATCATCTCCCTTGGCCTGAAAGCGAGATGAGCGCCACAACCTCATAGTCACCTTTGACCAGACTTAACCGTCCAGGGGTCCTTTACCTTGTTACCTTTACCTTATTATGTACAGGCCTGATAAATCTCATCTCTTTAAGACATCATTGAGAAGGAGATGGTAATGACAATCAATACATTCAAAAGGATGCTCTGCCCCCCCTCAAAACTTTTTGCAGGCTGTAGCTCTTCCCTAGGCAAATTCCCCAGACCCTCCAAGTGTCCATATTTCCCAGGGACAGTCCTGGATTTACAGGCACCGTCCTGTTGGAGGTGATGACTTCATTTTCATCAGAGAAATGTTGGAGGGTAGGGAATAGGATGTCCCTATTTTTATCGGAGAAATGTTGGAGGGTATGCACCCCCCACCCTACTTTGCACTCACATTTTGCCTGGCTAGTCCATGAACTCAGATCCTGCTACTTGCTTTCTTAGATAGGTGATGGTTGGTTTTTCAGTGCCAACAGGAAAATATTTAAAATAATAGTAAAGAGAGAACTTTTATGTGTGAGCAAAATGTCTTTCACCATCTAGTAACCATATTAGTTGGCCCACATAGTATGGATTTGATTCAGGACAGGGCCTTGACATATGATCCTACATATATGTAGGAAATAACATGCATCTCCTCTGTAGACATTCATGTGCAAGGGAAATAATCACTTGTCTTTCACTGTATGTACATGTGGAATACCTAGCTTGCAATTGTTTCCAGCATATGAACCTACAAATGTGTGTGACTGACAAATTTAATGATGTATACGTGGCAGGTTATTTTCCTGCTCTCTGCAGGAAAAGGAGAATTCATAAAATGGTCCTCAGAGAGTGCAACTCCCAGGCACATATTGTTTCAGAAATTATGTTTGGTACTTTTGCTGTCTGCATACTTTAAACTGTACAGTACACATTCTGCTTAGACATTAGTCCCACTTCTGGGTAAACATGCAAAAACATGCAAAAATATTCTAAGGAAGTGCTACAGAATTTGTTATAATCACCAATATCCTCCTCCTTCTCTGATTCATCTCCATTCATTACTCCCCATTATTTATCTCACTTTTCTAGAGATCTGTGGGCAATGCTAAATGTTATATTTGTAGCGATGAATGCCAATGCTACAGTGGTGTGTCCTGCAGGAAGTATATAAAGAATGGAAATAACATGTGTGTGTATATTAGATACCTGAAGAATTTGCCGTTTGCAAATTCTGATGAAAACTTTCCTGATCTGCAACCACTGGGCTAATGTGCAGATCATGCCATAGTTAGCCACTAGCTTTCATACTTTCCAAATATTCCAGTGCAGTTCTCAGCTCAAAAAACACATCAAAATGGGCATTTTGAGAGAAAAGGAGTTGAAATGTTGAATGTTCATGGAAAATTATGAGTGAATACATGCAAAAGTGGCACATATCAGATATAGACTGATTTGTCCATCCCTGACATAAAGAGAACTATGTGAAATGTGAACCAATTCTAGATTCCATTTTTTTCAGTATGCAATATTTTACTTCCATAGTTGGTTTGCTATGAAAATCGCCACTGGTTTCAGTCCTTTGTGAAATATCTTTATCTGCATCTATTTCATCACATATCTTAGGGGGAAAAACACAAAACAGATGATTAACAATGAAATACACAAGAGAAGGCCCTGCTCTCATTCTTCAACTCTGAAATTATAACTGTAACAAATAACTCACAATGGGGTTCACATTCTCTGAATATCATGGGCTCACAGAGTGCTCATTTAAAATCAGGTGAGAGGACTCAGCTATTGATTATGCAAAGTGTGATTAGGTTTCGCTGTGCTACAAAATAAATGTCAAATGCTTCTAGCAGGGAAATCCCAGTTTTGCTCATTTTCAGGTCCAGTACCATCAGTAGGCTCCCAAACTGGGCACTGGCTGAGAGGCCCAGTGGGTCAGAATGCCCCTCACTGGCCAGATCTGGCTGTGTTACCTTATTGGCCTCCTTGATTGGGTTGCAGTGCCCAGCCTATGAAATCTGTTGGGTAATGTATCTATAATCCTATTCAAATAATCTGGCTCCTGTTCAAGTCAAGGATTGCCACCCACCCAATGTTTTAGCACCTGGCGATGCAGGCAGTTCCCTACTGCTACTATGGAACAATGGCAAACAACAACAACACTGATGTCTGACACCACCACTGATGCATGCAATAGGCACATGCCCTGTCAGTCGTGCATTCAGCTGGTGTGTGAATAGGCTCTGCCCATCTGCATTAGTAGATCTGTAGAGAAGCTTCACCTGCAAATAGACTTTGGGCCAATGTGAGCATGGCGAGAGTGTGGCTGCTGTGTGCATCAGCCCTGAGTTTCAGCATGCTTTCAGTGTGTGAGAGAGTCTGATCTTCTCCACCCCCAGAGCAAATTCCCAATCTGAAATGCTTTATCCTGGAAAGAAGAAAATCCAGAGCAGGAACTCATGCGGTGCTCAACAAACACACTTCTCTGATGGTGTCATGGTAGAGGAGGAATGGTGGAGACTGCCTCCTCAGCCTGACCCTTCCAGAGAAGATGAAGACAGTTCAGAATTACAACAGGGGTTCCAGGGAGCTCAGAGGGGGAAAGCTGGGAAATAATGGGAGAGGAGGAGGAGGAAGCAGCAGCAGCAGCAGCAGCACCAGGGGAGAGACAGCTGACAGACACAGTGTGTTTAGAAAGCATTCCAGACCCCACCCTCTCCCAGAACCTGGTGAGCATTAAAAGTTGGAGAGCTAAGAGCTCAAAGGTAGAGGACACTTCTCAGCACCCTTAACAATGACACATGAGGCAGTGGGAGAGATTAAGGGGGTGGAGGGTTACTCGGGATAACACCATTAATCCAAGAGACTGCATTCCCAAGCCTCTCTCTGTGAATAAAAAGCAGATGGCAAGGACTTTCCCTTGTCTTAGCCATTCCCAGCAACCTGCCATGGGGTTGGTTCCTCTACCGCCTGACAGATGGTGGATAACTTTGTTGTCCTTCAAACGACTGAATGAGCCAAACAAGCTCAGTGCAGAGATGCAACAGAACCCACCCCCCCAGCAGGGCCAAACTCAAAGGCAGCAATACCAGAAGAGTACGGTAAATCTTGTAGAAGCAGGTAGCTTCCATCTCACATCATAGGAGCTTTTCCTCATTTGATTAATGTATTCTTGACTTGTTTCATAGTTCTGAAATTATTGCTCTAAGCATCTTAAAGGTAAAGGTAAAGAACCCCTGACAGTTAAATTCAGTCGCGAACGACTCTGGGGTTGCGGCGCTCATCTCGCTTTACTGGCCGAGGGAGCCAATGTTTGTCCACAGACAGTTTTTCTGGGTCATGTGGCCAGCATGATGAAGCCACTTCTGGCGAAACCAGAGCAGCACACGGAAATGCCGTTTACCTTCCCGCTGGAGTGGTACCTATTTATCTACTTGCACTTTGACGTGCTTTCGAACTGCTAGGTTGGCAGGAGCTGGGACTGAGCAATGGGAACTCACCCCCCTGCAAGGATTCGAACCGCCGACCTTCTGATAGGCAAGCCCAAGAGTCTCAGTGGTTTAGACCACAGCACCACAATTGCATGTTATCATGGTGGGCATTGATAGCCACATCTCTACCTGCTATCGCATATCACATGTGATGCAGGTGTGCGTGGTTTGGGAGAAATGCCCTCACAAGCCAAATTAGGGCCCATGCTAGGTTACATTAGACTGTGGCAGTGGCGGACCTTGGTGTCTCAAATTTCAGTGGCATCCTGTGATGCCAAAATTCGTCGACCCCTGCCTCTCCCCTTCCATTCTACATCATAGGGTCTGTGCCCTGTGTGACTGAACTGGTCATGCTCCCCTAAATCCGCCTTTGCCTGTGGGCCAGAAGTGTCCCACTCCTGCACTTGAGCAATAGAGCTTAATTTAGGTTAATTACATTGACCTAAATTTCTGGTATATATTTGAACCCCTCCTGCAAAATACTGACAGTCTGGAGGCAATCTGAATAACATAATCAGAATGTAGACATCTCAACAAACATACTTTTTATGGGGGGGGGCATTACTATCTTCTGAGTTGAGCGATTTCTAATGAGACCTTTGCAGAATCAAGATTGCATTCATAAAATATGAATTCCTGCCTTTTAGCATAAAAGGAGGAGCTCCCCTTCAAATGTTCACTTAAATTATACTTATTTCTGAGTTCATGCATTTTTGATTTCATGCCTCATCTCCCATAGTTTGAATGGGAAATTATGCATAAAATCAAAAATGTGGTGTCTGAAATACTAAAGAAGCTAGTTTTCCCTTTAAATAAAATGTTTGAACCTTAACATCTGAGTTTTATCTATTCTGATTCAACATTTATCAGCATTGTAGAATCTGTTTGATAAAGTCTTTAAGATGACTGGTAACAAAACAAATCTTTGGTGGACAAAGTTTATGTAATTAACTTGTACTGACTTACTTTTTTAAAAAAATCTATATGCACTTTTTTTTTAAAAAAAGCAGAATTTCTGCCTGAGTATGGAAACAATTCTAACAATTGTGCTAGGTATCAGACAGTGGCAGAACTCTTGAGAACTTTTTAGATGTGCTGGATTATTAAAGTGAAATATAAATCTGTAGATGTGTTGTGACAATTCACTTCCTCTCTATAATCCAACATAAACAAACTTTGATCAGTATTTAAGATACCTTTAATCTTTCCATCATAAACAGATGTACCTGGTCTACTTAAGTCTACTGTCTGAATTTAGGATAAGGATCAGCAGGCAATACAGCAGTTTGGTCAAGGTCACACGACCAAGGAAGCTATGCTAAGGATTTGAACCCTATTTACTGAATCCACATGTAGCATACCCAGTTGTTGTTGTTTTTAAAAGCACACTTGTCTGCAACGTAGAAGTATTTTTTTGGTAGCCGTCATAAGGATAAAGCTACATTTCAATCTACTCCTCCACCTTCCAGTGAATAAAAGTTGTTTATTTGGCCGCTTTGAGTAAAGGTAAGTTTTGCGGTATTCTAACTGGTTTAAATAGTCAGGGCGTTGTCTGAAGGCCCAGGGTGGAGTAATATTGCCAATGGCTCAGCAGGTCCTGATCTGGTCAGTTTCTTAATAATAAATTCTGACTTAGTCCTTTCTCTCCCCTAAACACACACACACACACACACACACACACACACACACACACGATTAGAATCTGGAACGAACACTCCATTCCCCCTGGCACCTGCAATTGTTCACTTTGGGAGGTATGCTTCATTAAGCATGCTTTTAAAGCATCAATATTATTATAATGTTGTTGATTGCCACTCTGTCTTTTATTAAATCTGCCCTCAAGATTTGGCCTCATATCTACATGTCATAACATTTATTAGATAATACCACAAATGCTGGAACATCCAGCAGCTCTCTCTCAGTTTATCAGCATCTGATCTTGACCTCCCTCCATTCTTCATGCACCTTCTGTCCATCCAGTTCAGCTCCGCATGATAATGTGGTCATCCGTTTTCCACTTCTAATGACTGTAAGCATAACAACTTTGACCCGCACTGTTGTATCTGTGTAATATTCTAGGTCAACGTCAGATCCTAACACAATGATGTGGGTTTTGATGATGCACAGACGCACTGGTTGTTGTGGAAAATTTTCGGCTGGAGTTCAGTGTTGTCCTATTATGAATGTTCCATTTGCACAATCATTCCAACTTGCTGGACAGAATGATTCTTCTGGAGATTCTTCCAAGCCCTCTGAACCAACAAATATGAGCAAAGTTTACCCTTGGGGGTGGGGAGGAATGGATCAGAATATTCAGAGGCAAATTCAAAAAGAATAAAATGTTGCATTCATGGAAGACGGCTTCTTGCTGGGGTCCCAGTCACAGCACCACTCTTCCCTATGCAATGACTAAAGTAAGGTGTCATAAAACAAACTCAAGCAGACAACAATCTGGATTAGAAATGGCTGGCTCAACACAGGTGTTCTAGTTGCCGGGTATGACAGCCATCAGTAAGGGGTTGCAACCACCGCCCACTGGGGAAAGGCATGAGCAGCCATTTCTGAAAGAGAAGAAGATCATGAGCTGGAACCCCTCATTTAGACGATCTTGACTTGGGCACATGTTATTTTGCAAAAGAGGAATTGCCACAATCACATGCATTGGAACACTCCATGGGGTAGGCCAGCTCAGTGTCTGTGGCCTGTAAAATGATGTGCACGCTGTACCTTACAGCAAATAAAGTAAATGATAGTAAGATGCATTTGTGAGTTTTAACATTTCCCTCCCATATAAGTTTCTCAGCATGTGGAATAAATAAGAGAAAGCTTTGTTGAGGGCACCATGTTCAAGAAAATATTTTTTTGAAAGCACGTAGAACTCAACTTTCACACCAGTGTTATGGTATACTCAGGCAGGTGGTATCTCTATTGCTTTGGCTTGCTTGTAATGTATTCTGCCATGCTCTTCGTACATAGTCATCGAAAAACGGCAGGTGAAAAATATCTACCACTGATGTAGTAATGGTAACAGATTAATTCTGAGTGATGAAAACTTGAGGATTCCCTGCAAGCAGACTGACTCACAAGTCATATGTTCTCAGCGGCATCAATAGCTGTCATTTCAAAAGTAGAGAGTCGATACTGCTGGGATCATTTGAAAGCCTTCCATCATCTTTCCTTGATGGGTCTTGTCAGCATTATTTTGTTGTGTGGTCTGCAATGACTCTTTTTAAAGCACTCAATCTTTCCTCCTGAAGGAAATCCAGTACGTTTCTCAGCTGATACCGCAATACAACAGGGTAGTATTGGGGGAAACTTTGGTACAAAAATTGACATGTGCTGGTGTTGGCTGGTGCTTAGGAAATGCTGCTTTGTCTGTCAACATTGCCAGACCATTTGGATCTTTATATGGGAAGAACAGAAAGTGGTTAATGGAGGAGCAACCTGGAAATCTATGCTTTACGTGTGCTGAGTTAGGTGGCATGATTGCACAAAACCTCCCTTATTTCTGCAGATATTTGTGCAGGACACCCCATGCCTGGTCCTCTGATCTGTTTTCACTTGGCTACATTTTCTTAATCATTCCACATGTTCCTTGTCTTCCTAGCGCTACTGTGCAATTTTCCTCATTGGAAACATAAAGAGTTGCATCCTTCCAATGTTTACTTTTATCAGCTTACTATTCTGAAGGATTGCAGACCTAACCAATTCCTGCTATTGTGTGTCTAATGCACATCAATGACAAATAAAAGAGCTGCCCAACTGATTGAACAGAATGGGGATGGATCTGGAATAATCACACTCTTGATGCACAGTGTTATCAGCAGGACAGCTTATGTGCTTGTCCTCCATGTACAAATATATATTGTATATAGGTAAAGGTAAAGGATCCCTCGATGGTTAAGTCCAGTCAAAGGTGACTATGAGCTGCGACACTCGTCTCACTTTTCAGGCCAAGGGAGATGGCGTTTGTCCACAGACAGCTTTCCGGGTCATGTGGCCAGCATCACTAAACTGCTACTGGCACATGGAGGACCGTGACGAGTGCCTGAGTGCACAGAAACACCGTTTACCTTCCCATCGCAGCGGTGTCTATTTATCTACTTGCACTGGTATGCTTTCGAATTGTTAGATTGGCAGAAGCTGTGACAGAGCAATGGGAGCTCATCCAGTCACGCGGATTTGAACTGCCGGCCTTCCGATCAGCAAACCCAAGAGGCTCAGTGGTTTAGACCACAGTGCCACCCGTGTCACATATATACTGCACATATGATGATGGGAAGCATGTTTATTGGTCCTGAACATTGATCCTGTTCTCAGTATGTATGCACCTTCAAGCACTGTCTCTCAAGATTCGCATAAGAACCTATATGTCTAAGCTGTTCACATGTAAGATTGGAAACCCTATAGTTGGTTGGAGAGCCTACATATGCTCAATAGGCTCTCCTTTTCATCATTATGCTGCATGCATGGATCAGAGTCTGAGGGCATATGGGTGCATAGTGACTCTTCCATATGCATGCTATGGGAGAGGAAAATGAATAAATGAACAGCCCTCATATAATTGCACAAGGCACCACTTCCCCTCTTGTTCATATACTTGTTGCTATATCATGACAACACTGCCTGTTTGTGGATTTTTTGGGGGAAAGGAGTAAATATACCCTGCATCCTGTTAAGGAGCAAGCTGGGATCCTGATGGTACGTCTGGATCAAGTAAAAGGTAAGTGAGTTTCGGCTGAATGCAGACAAGAAAAACTACGGGCAGGAAAGTTCAAGCCTGGCAGACCAGACCAGCCAGAATCCAAGGTAAATAGAAGGCCTAGGGAAATAGCTAAATGATGAGCAGGGTAGCCATTTACACATCACCACAAAAAAAATCAAAAATCACAGATTTTAATAAAAAATTATGTGGCCCTCCAGGCCTTTCTGTATAGCCCATGGGACTCTCCCTAGACCACAACTCCCACCAGCCACACCTCTTCTCAGTTACACACCCTCTCCAAAGGCCACACCCTTTGCCTTTCCTGTTTCATACCTTCCATGTGTGCTTTTGCCTGGTGAGAGTACGTCCTTGAATTCTGATAATGCCTCTTGCTTGCTGGATGGGGTTTGTGAGTCTGCAGTTTTTCAAGTTCCAGACATCAATGGGCAAGCCCAGTGTCACTTCCCAAGCCTTGTGGGTGGTGGAGGAAGAGAATATGGAGAAAATATAGCCCTGGAATTGGACTGGCCAAGCTCTGGGATGCTTCCTAACCTAAGGAGCTCAGAGCCAAAAGGCTTTTATTACAGGCTCTGCTACCTATTCCCCAAGCCTATATTTCCACCACCTCTTTAGCTTATAGTGAGAAAAACAGACTTTATCCCCAGATGCCCTAGTGGAAATGCCTGGAACCTTAACAACCCCCCTTTGGGACCATTTTCTTAGCTGTGCATGAGCACTAATTGGTGTCCAGGACTTGAAATAAAATCGATTTATGTTTTGAGCACCCTCTATGCATGGACAGAAACTTATTTTGTGTTCTAAACTGGAGAAGAGCTCTCTTGACTGTCGAGATTTCCATGCAAGGAAATGTCAACCATTTCTATTTCTACTAATAGGTAGCATGAGGACAAATTTATTTTACAGTCCCTTCCATGTTATGCTGTACAGTTAAGAGTTTATTTCAAAACAGATAAATGAGCAACATTCCAGATGTTATAACCTTCCATCAGCCATTCTTATCTGAAGATCATGCCAATGTCATATTTCCCCTTGAATCTATGTCTTATAAATTTATTGGCAAAAGATAAAAATGAGAGTGTTTCACACACCACAGAACAGTCTCTTTTAAAAGCTTTCAAACACAGCTCTACTTTAAAAATTCTTGCTCCATTCAAAATCTAGTCATTGTTCTATAAGATATCTTTTTTTTAATAATAAATTTGATTAATAGTTTCCACACAACAACAAAAAATAACAATACACAAAACACAAAAACAAGCATGCAAAAAATCCAAATCTTACAAGTTAATAATATAAACACTTAAAAGAAAAACAAACATTGACTTCCACCAATCCCACAGTACCTCCTTTATCTCTCATTGTGTCTTCCTGTTTTCCTTATCATCTCTATCCTAACATCTAGATATAAATCCCTCTTTCTTATCCTTTCACTTCACAAGGTTATTCCAGAATCAGCCAGATTTCTGTCCTTGAACCTTGGCTTTTAAGGTATTCATTTAGGTACTCCCATTTCTTTTTCACTTCACTTTTTGGTTTTTGTCTTATTATATCTGTCAATTTGGCTAATTCTAAATATTCTGAAAGCTTACATAACCATTGCATGGTTATGGTTATGTAAGATATCTTTACATGCAACATGTTGCTTCTGAAACTTGGTCGCTATTTTGCATGCATACCAAATTCACACCTGTTTTCCTGACCCAACAGATCATACCAAGATAGAAACTTGTTATGCATGTGGTTCCCCTTGGCTGGAGCAAAAGTGTTCAGACTTTTATTACTGCCATGGTTATTTAAAATTATTCAGATCAGAGTGTTCTTCATTGTTCAGGCTTCAATGCTGATTTTCCCTCAGAGGCTTTTGTTGAGTGAAATACTCTCGAGAGTAAAAACATATATTTTCCAGGTGTCACAGAATGTCTAAGAATCTGGACCTCAGAAAATGTGTGTGGTGTCCTAGATCCTGAATTCATCAATTATTCCCAAATCATCAAAATATGTCTAATCCTGCTGATCTACTTAAACATTTTTTTTAATTCTTTTTATTGAATTCCTTTTATACATACAAAAAGCACACAAAAAGCAAAAAAAAAAAAATACATCAGACACTAAGTAGGAAAATGAGGAAAGGAAAAAAGAAGAGAAGAATGGAAAAAGAAAAAGAAAAAAGAAAATATCCAAAGCAAAAAATACAAAAATGTTACAACATAAAACATCGACTTCCTTCCCTACTGATTTCGGGTTTTTGTTTTTAATAGTTTTGTTATTACTGCTGGTATTTGTTTTTAATTTTAGCATCGGAAGTTTTATAACAAACCTGCTGTAATTGGTAAGTTTCTAAAGTTGTCTTCAAAATATACCATAAATTTATTCCAATCCTCCTTTAACTTTGTATTTTTTTGATTTCTAATTCTTTGCGTCATTCTTGCCAATTCAATAAAGTCATATAATTTTAATTGCCAATCCTTCACCGTTGGGAGGTTTGAACTTTTCCAATTTTGGGCGATTAAGATTCTGGCCGCTGCTGTTGAGTATTGAAATAGGGTCTTATCTTTTTCTTGAATTTCTTTCCCAACCATCCCTAGTAAGAAGGCCTCTGGATTTTTAGGAAATGTATATTTGAGTATCTTTTTTAACTCATTATATATCTGATTCCAAATTTTTTTTATTTCCTCGCATGTCCACCACATATGTATAAAATTGCCTTCTTTTGTTTTACATTTCCAGCAGGCCTTATTTGCAGTTTTAAACATTCTGCTCAATTTTTCTGGTGTTAAGTACCATCTATATACCATCTTTTCTAAGTTTTCTCTAATTGCAGCGCTTGCTGTAAATTTTAATCCCTCCTTCCACAATTTTACCCATTTTTCATATTCTATATTATGCCCCAGATCCATCGCCCACTTAACCATAACTTCCTTGATTTCTTCATCTTTAGTCTCCCATTCCAATAAAATGCTATACATCTTTGATAATATCTTGGATTTGCTTTCAATTATTTCGATCTGGAATTTGGACTTTTTTTCATTCATTCCTGTTTTTTTATCTTCCGTCCATTTTGCGTTGATCTGATGATACTGAAACCAACCCGTCAACTTCTCCTTTAATTCTTCGTACGGCCTTAATCTCCAGCTGTCTTGGGATCTTACCAGTAGATCTTCATATGTCAGTTTTCGCTCTTCCAGGTTTATTTTTTTGATTGATAAGATGTCTGTTGGGGATAGCCACCAAGGTGTCCTCCATTCTAACAGTTTTTTATTTTTTCCCCAAACTTCATACAGGGGGCCTCTGATGATATGGCTCGAAAACCCTTTGTGTACTTTTTCTTTATTTGACCAGAGGTAGGCATGCCAGCCAAACCTATTGTCAGCCCCTTCTAAGTCTAATAAGTCCGTATTTTCTAAAGTTATCCAGTCTTTGACCCAGCAAAGACAGGCCGCTTCATAGTATAATTTTAAATTAGGTACTGCCAGCCCTCCTCTCTCCTTACAGTCTGTAAGTAATTTGAATCTGATCCTTGGCCTTCTTCCCTGCCATATGAATCTTGACAGGGTTTTCTGCCAGTCCTTAAATATTTTGACCCCTCTGATCACAGGTATATTTTGGAATAGGAACAGCATCCTAGGGAGTATGTTCATTTTTATCGCTTCCATTCTGCCTAGCCACGAAAGGTTCACCCTATTCCAAACATCCAGATCTTTTTTAACTTTGTTCCAAGTTGGCGTATAATTGTCTTCGATTAAATTTATATTTTTGGGTGTTAGCCAGATTCCTAAATATTTTATTTTTTTAGCCACTTTAATTCCGTACTGTCTCTCCAATCCTTCCTTCACATCATTTCTCAGGTTCTTCATCAGCATTTTTGTTTTCGTTTTATTCAATTTAAAGCCCGATAGTTTACCGTACTCCTCCAAGATCTCCAATGCTTTACCCATGCTTTCTTGTGGTTCTTCTAGAGATAACATCAGGTCGTCCGCGTATGCTTTTAATTTATATTCTTTAGATCCAATTTTGATCCCTTTTATCTCTGATTTTGACCTTATTTTATTCGCCAGAACTTCTAAAACCAAGATGAATAAGAGCGGGAAAAGGGGGCATCCCTGCCTCGTTCCTTTCTCTATTTTGAATCTGTCCGTAAGGTTATTGTTTATTACCAATTTCGCATACTGGTTTGAGTATATTGCCTGTATTCCTTTCAGAAATTCACCCTCAATCCCTGCCTTTTCTATAGATTTTAGTAGGAACCACCAGGAGACGTTATCAAACGCCTTTTCTGCGTCAATGAAAATCAAGGACGCCGGTATATTATTATTAATCTCCAAATATTCAATTATGTTTACAACATGTCTCACATTATCTTTCAGGAATCTATTTGGGAGGAAACCCGCTTGGTCTTTGTGAATTAGATTTGTTAGGCATTTTTTCAGTCTGTTCGCCATGATGTCAGCGTATATTTTGTAATCGTTGTTTAATAACGATATTGGCCTATAATTCTTCATGTTCAATTTGTCTGTGTCTGGTTTGGGGATTA
The DNA here is from genome assembly GCF_964188315.1 of Podarcis muralis. Classification (NCBI taxonomy): domain Eukaryota; kingdom Metazoa; phylum Chordata; class Lepidosauria; order Squamata; family Lacertidae; genus Podarcis; species Podarcis muralis. The sequence goes on from NC_135658.1 coordinate 90,672,724, forward strand.
GTGTTATAAAAGCTTCCCTCCACGACTCGGGTATTTTCTACTTAAACATTAGGGCAGGTCTGGATATTGGTTGGACCCACCACACCAAATGCAGCCCAACCAGCGTATCTAGTCTCTATAAACCTATTTTACACCCTACCACAGTTTCCACAAGCAGCTGTCACCTGGGAGGCCACAATACTGGGACCTGAAGCTTGGTAGATCAGAAATGATATGGGGTAAAGTTCTATCTTAGACTTGCCTGTAATTAAACTGGTATATTATTATAACAGGAAATGGTGAAGAACATGTCACCAATATCCATTCCTTTTAAGACCCAATTAATGATAGTGTTTGTTGATTAAAATACAAGGACTAGTATTAAAAAAAACCCAACCCTATAGATCAGGCTTTGCTTCCATGCAAATGTGCTGAAATAGGATTGATAATCAATTACTGCATTTTAAACAGTTTTTTAAAATAAATAAATAAATAAAAATACTGTATTGCCTTTACTCACTCTGAACCTTTAGGGATGGGGGTGGCTTCAAGCTGAGTTATCGTACCCATCAAGAGAGACAATGAGTTGCATCTAGACTAAGATATTTGCACTAATTTCCTACTGAAATCAGTGGGAGAGGTCAGACACAACTTAAGTCCCATGGATTTCAATGGGAACTAAGTGTAACTAAACTGCAGTCCTAACTTTAATTTATCTGGGCATGGACTATTGAATTCAGTAGGATAGTGTTGATCGAATGCAATATCATCAAATTAGCAGTGTGGATGCCTTCATAAATCTGGCCATTTGTGTCATGAACAAGGAGGCACAAACCAAATCAAATTGGCAGTGTTTTCTCTCAAAGTTGTTATTATCCAAGGAAAGTTATGCATGGATATAATTAAATATTTTGGAATTTATAGAATGTTCTGCAGGAGGCAGTGAATACATGTCCTATTGTTAATATCGTTGTGGAAAGTCCTCTCTCTCTCCCCCTCTCTCTCTTTCCTGAAAAAGGGACTGACAATGAAATTAAAATTGACTGTGTTTTAACTTGACCTATGCTATGGAAGAGCCTCTCTCATGCCCAGATAAGAGAAGCATATGGTTGACACTGAAAATCACCTTACACTAATTTCCCATGCGCCCTTAAATCTCCATACTTGGGTTTCAGCCTTCTGTTTTATTTCTGTATTATCTAGGTTTGTGGACACTTAGCTGTAAAATATCATTATCCTAATCATTTATACAAAGAAATAGCTATGTTCCAAAACTGAATCCCTACAGTCTGCTGACAGTAATCTTTGTCGTGCTTGAAAAGGCATGGATTAGAGCTGCCCTTTCAAAACCCAGAGAAAATGAGTTTGCAGCCCTTTACGATTATGCTTAAAAATCTACTGTTGGGCTTTTTGTTGCTCTTCAGATCTACAATGTGCATTTAACTGTGCAATCCAAAGCATGTTTACTCAGGAGTATCTTCCGTTGCATTCAGTCAAATGTTTTCCCAAGTAACGGTGTATAGGACTGCAGCTTAAGCAACACTTTACTATGCCAGCACCCTGCTGTATACTGGCTCTCACCTTTGACTTGGAGTAATGAACTATAAATTCAAATTCTTGTTCAGCCATGAATCTCACCGGCTTACCTCAGACCATTCATTCTCTGTCAGATTAACATACCTCGTAAGGCTGTTGTAAGGTTAAAAACGGGATAACCTCTACATTTACTGCTTTGAGCTCCTTGGGCATAGAAATCTGTTAAAGATTATTATAACCACAATCCTGAAATGGTCCATTTAGTTGTTGGGAGTAATAAGTTGCTCGAGGGCAGCACACATTTCTACAAAGAAACATTTATAGGTGCAAAGACAGATGATAGAGTCAGAGGTTGGTTGAAAATATGCACAATTTCAGTGTGTGTCAGGTTTCATTTGGCCAAAATGGAGGAAAAAATATTTAAATTTTACTTCCTATCTGGATTTTAAAAAAATCAAAATCAAAACTAACCAGTCTGACCCTGGCTTGGATCAATACAAACTGAGTGTTGTTTTGTGGTTTGAAATAAGTATCTCATACCCAAAACTAAATTATTTTGTATCCAAAATGAGGAGACACAAACCCCTATTTCAGTGTGATTCATCATGATGAAGATACATACCTAAAATTTATTTTGACTAACTTAAGTCCCACTTATGTCAATGGCATAGCTGTCAACTTTTCCCTTTTCTTGCGAGGAATCCTATTCAAAATAAGGGAATTTTCCTTTAGAAAAGGGAAATGTTGACAGCTATGGTCAATGGGTCTACGCTACTTTGTCTTCAGCTGAAATCCTAACTGTATCTACATTGAATTTAATGGTGTTTACTCCCAGATAAGTGGGGTTAGGGTTAAAACCTAAGTCTGGATCCTCCTCATAACTATTTACTCAGGATCATAAGAGGATTTCATATCAAATCAGTAGGGTCATTAATGAGCAGTTTCAACAGCTTGGTCAAAAGTGATATAGATCAAAGTAGTCTTGTATCAATTATTTGGACTTGAATGAGGTTGTGTGATGTGCAAAATGAGACGTCCATGTCCTTATCAGTCCCTACAGAACAAGTTAAGGCGAAAATCTTCATTTGTCTACTACATTGGCTTATATCACGAGAAAAGAAATATATATATCCTGGTGCCAATATTGAATAGTACCATTTCTCTCCATTGCTCAAAGATTATCAAATGCACCTACTATATGTGTGGTATGTTTGGCTGGGCGGCTACCAGAACTCAGAGACATGAATGTGTGGGGTGCTGGACCATAATCATAGGCATTCATCCCACTCCCAAGTTGCATACATACATTTGGAAGCATAGAACTGAAGTAGCTAACTTGTGGCCTTCCAGATGTTCTTGGACTACAAAGCTCACCAGTTCCAGCATGTTCCATGCTCAGGGATAATTGCAGTTCTTCCAGTTGGCATCTGTCTGTTTCAAGAGATAATGGAGTGTGCCTGCAGGGCTGAAGTCAAAGTGTACTGAAGTGACCTCTGCAGGGTGCAAGCCTGTGGAGTGTGTATGGAAGTCCTGGGCTGCCCAGATGACAATACACCCCCCTCTCAGGCTCCAAAGGAAAGCAGAGCAGTACATTTGGCATCAGCTTGGCTGCAGGAGTTACGTGGCAAGTCCCTCAAGCCCCATTAGGATAAATAAATTCACATGGACATGGATATTAAGGTTTTGGGGCAAAAATTTGGCCACAGCTTTATTGATTACAGGAATGAGAGTGGTATTGGCTTAGGCATTGGCAAGACTATATCTAACTCCTGCCCCCTTTGCAGGAAGTCTGTAAGGGTAAACCACCCAAAGGGAAACTGCTTCGGGGGAACCCGCCTGCATCTCCCCCGGTGTTCCCGGAGGCCTGGCATGGCCCTCACCCTTCAAGCAGACTTCGGACAGGAACCAGGCCCCGGCTTCTTTAACGGAATACCCTTGAAACTGGAGGGGCAGACGATGGCCGACCTCCCCTCCCCCATTCACACTAAGCCAATGCCTAACCACCAAACCTTGTGACGATAGCTAAGAGGTAGGCAAAAGCCAAGTGCCCCGTGTCAATTTGCCAAATGGAAAAAATTCCTACCCGCCCCCCGACTCAAGCCGGGCAACCAACCAAAGTCCAAAGCAAGGCCAAAGGATCTAAACTAAAGGGAGGGTGGGCGGGTGTTTGGCAGCGCAAAGCAGGAGCCTGGCACACATTGCGCTGCTGCTTTTATACTTTCCCTCACTATCACCCTTTGACATGATTGGGCAATAGCCCTGGTTGATTGTGGTGAGGGTGATAGCTCCACCCCATGCCGGGGGGGGGGGGCAAATTGAGAGCCTGCCCACAACCAGGACCATCTATTAAGATGATCCCATTTGCTGGAAGGAGGGACTCCACTTTGGATTTGTGTAGGGTTTACTCCTCAGCCTTTTCTTCTCCTGAAGATATTCTGCAAGGTAGCAATGTTTTAGGATCAGAGTTTCCTTCTTCTGTACAGGCTATCTTCCCAGGTTGACAAGTGCCATCTGCCCCTCACTTCACTCTACAGCACACACAGAAACATCAGGACACACAGAAACATCAGGGTCTTTTCCAGGGAGTCTTCTCTTCTCATGAAGTGACCAAAGTATTGGAGCCTCAGCTTCAGGATCTGTCCTTCCAGTGAGCACTCAGGGCTGATTTCCTTCAGAATGGATAGGTTTGATCTTCTTGCAGTCCACGGGACTCTCAAGAGTCTCAAACATACACCCCAAGCTTGCAGTTGTAGTACAGCAATATTCGGAGGGCCAGTTGTTAGCCACCCCTTATATATTACCTAGTTGCGGTTGGCATCCATCTATCTCAGGAGCTTTCACCATTGGAGAATTACAGAGTGTCAGGGGCTGGGCAGAGGAGGAGTGGTGGAGACTGCTTCCCCATCCTGACCCTTCCAGGGAGGAGGAAGAGGAAGCCAGTATAGATTTGCAACAGGGGTTTGAGGGAGGTCACAGCTCAGAGGCAGATGAGGGGGAATGTTGGAAAATAATGAGAGAGGAGGAATAGGCAGAGCCAGAGCAGCAGTTGGCTGACACGTTGTCACTAGAAAGCATTACAGACCCACCGTCTCCAGGAACCCAGAGAGCCTTAAAAGTAGGAGAGCAAAGAGCTCAAAGACTGATGGCACCTGTAAAGGAGATGATGAGGAGGACGAATGAGGAAGTGGGGGAGAAGCGGGTGGGGTGGAGATTCACTCAGGCCAATGCCATTATCCAAGAGGCTGGGTTCTATAGCCTCTACCTGTAAAGTTTGAAATAAAAAAGGACTATTAGAAACTGTTCCTTGTCTCCATACTTTCCTGGGCAACCAGCCGGGAGCCGCTGACAGGACCCTAACACAGAGCCTGCTGCGGCTGTGGAGACCAATATGGGAGAGACATGTTTTGTTGCAGCTGGGGCAGATGAAGGTGTCCAGTTGTGCTGAGGCAAGTGTACCATGGAGTTTCTTCTTTCTGTGTTCCTCCCAGCAGTCATTCCTCTGCTGCTCACTGCTGTGGGCGCACAAACTGACTGTCTCCAAGCACTGCAAGGGATTCCCACACAGTGGGGTCAACGTTGCCATCTTTCATGTGACATTTGCACACATCTTTGTAACACAAAGTTGATTTGCCAATGGGCCCGGCGGCTGGTATAAAGTACCTCCACGCATACAGTCTTTTGGCCTTTATTCTCACTGTTTTCCCATTGCCTCTGCTTATGAGGAAAGAGCTCTACATGTGTAGGCTGCAAGGATAACATGTACATATAAAATACTTTTAAAGCACCCCCCCCAAAAAAAAATCCTGGGAATTGTAGTTTACCCCTCACGGAGCTACATTTTCCAGCACCCTAGCAAACTACAGTTCCTGGGATTCATGGGGGTGGGGGGACACATTTTAAAGACATTGTGTGTATGCAGCTGTTTGCAGACTAGTTTAAACCGAATGTGTGGAGGTTTGGAGCAGATACAGTGCGTACAATTCTCACATTCAATGTAATGTGTAAATAGGACTTTGGAAAGCAAACACAGGATTGTAACCAGTGCTAGCCCTGCTCAGAGTAGACTAATTAAAATTAACAGACCTACATCAGTTATGTCCATTAATTTCAATGGATTTACTCTGATTAGGGCTAACTCTGAATACATTCTGTGGCTTAACAGTTGTAATTACATTCAAGATAATTATGTAAATAATGTTACAATTTGTAGATGTTTTGCGGGCTGAAGGAACAGCTTGGATTTTATTGATGTTTGTGTTGAATGGTTTCTTTAAATGTAAAGGTTCATCATTGTTCCACTCGATGTGTATATCTTAAAGGGGCCAGAGCAAGGGCCAGAGCAAGATAACGAGACCCAACTTTAAAGCTGTGAAACATAGCAGGTGCTGCTGAGTTGTATTTGATTAAGGTGTGTCAGCATTTGGGTTTAGTATATAAGGAGCAGCACCTAGCTCTCCCATTACCCTGGGGTTTGGGTTGGTGGTTGGGTCTGGTTTGGTTGTTAATGTATTTAGTGTAAATGGAGTTTTTGTTTTTCTTATTAAAACCTTGTTTAAGTTATTTTTGAGTCCTTTTCATTTTTAATGCATGATCTCCCCAGCAAGCTATCTGCAGCGCTACCATACTGCAAATAGCCAACATCTTTGGTTATGGGCCCAGCTGCTGAGTGGATGACTGCATATTTTTGGACTCTGAGAAAGGTTTGAAAACTCCTTCTCCTGTTAGTGTAATTTTTTGTGGGTCTGGAAGAGTTCCAGAATGGTTGACCGGGTTCCTGAAGCTGAGAAGGCTCTGGTCTTCCCACAGCTAACAGATGAGAACTATAGTTTATGGTCTTTTCGGGTGGAGGCGCTTTTGACCTCTAGAGAAGTATGGACCTATGTAACTGATGACCCTCCTGACCCTGTAACTAATGCTTGGTCGAAAGGAGATGCAAAAGCCAGGGCGATAATTAATTTGGCAGTCAGCGACCAGCAAGTAGTCTATATAAGAAATAAGAAAACTGCCAAAGAAATGTGGGACAGTCTTGCAGCAGTGCATGTTAGAAAAGAGTCAGCATCTGCATTGTCGTTTTTCAAGCAGTTGTACCAGACAAAGTTGCAGCCTGGTGGTGATTTGGCAGCACACTTGAGACGTCTGGAGGCAATACGCAGCGAATTAATTCGAAGGGACATGGTGATACCTGATATTCAGTATGTTTTTATCATCCTTTGTTCCCTTAATGAGGACTTTGATGGTATAGCTAGCCAGATATCTGCTGTTCCACCAGCACAATTAACTGTGGAAGGGGTAACGGCAAGATTAATGGGCGAGTTGGATAGAAGGGAGGCTTGTGCCATAAGCACTCCTATTTCCAGAAAGAATGAGGAACGCCATATGCAAACCTGTGGTGATACAACTGCATTTAAAGCTGCAAAGCGTTGTTGGTTCTGCAATAAGCAAGGACATTTTGCAAAGGACTGCAGAGCCAAAAGAAAGCAAAGTACTCCCAAGTCTGTTTCTGTTCGTCAGTCACGGTTGTCAGCCCAACAGCAGACATCGTATAGTAAAGACAGAAACGAGCCGCGAGCTTTTCATGCTTGGACTACAAATCGTAAAAGAATTAAAGATGCCAAGTGGAAGTCTTTTATTATAGACTCTGGAGCATCTCAGCACATCTGCAATGATCGAAGCTTGTTTATTTCTTTCGAAGAGGAAATTGGTAATGTACATTTAGCCAATTCACAAGTCTTGCAGTCACTTGGCAGAGGTACTGTTAAACTTGACTCTTTAAACATTACAATAGCAAACTGCATTTACTGCCCGTCAGTGGACAATTTATTGTCAGTAAGGTGCTTTGCTCGTCAAGGCATAACTGTGCGTTTCTTAAAATCAATGTGTGAGTTTTTTGATGGGAACAAACGTTTATTGTATGCCCGGGACTCTGATGGTTTATATAGACTGTATTTTCGCACCTACTCCCAATCGCCTATAAATTGCAGAGAAGCACGGTCAAGCCAGGGGTTGAGGAATGTAAGGCCTCATTCCGGGTGTGTCCATGAGGCGCACAGAATTCTGGGACACCTGAATTTTGCTGATGTAATTAAGACAAAGAATATCGTTAATGGCCTCAACTTAAAACCATGTAAATTCTTTATGCAATGTCTATCCTGTTGCAAGAATAAGATTAAGGTTGCACGCAAGGGTAGGTGCTCAGATAGGAAAGTAACTGAACCATTTGAGCGTGTACATTGTGATTTAGTTGGGCCACTCCCACCATCATTAGGAGGTTCTAAGTACTGGCTTACTCTGATAGACCAGTATAGTAGATACTGTTGGACTTATGCAATAGCTGAGAAGTCCCAAGCATTTGAAAAGTATAAAGTTTTTTGCAACTGGGTAAAAACACACTTTAACAAACCAATTAAGAACCTGTTTTCTGACCGGGGCGGGGAATTTGTTTCTGAGGATTTTGAGAAATTCCTGGAAGCGCAGGGGACTACTCATGAGTTATCTTGCCCCCGAAGTCCCTGGCAAAATGGGCTTGTTGAAGTTGTGCAGCGTGACCTACAGGCAGGGGTTAAAACGTATCTGCATGATGCTAATCTGCCCAAAGACTTTTGGGCTGAAGCACTTAATGCATTTTGTTACGTTAGAAATCGCAGTTATCATACTGGTTTAGATGTCACCCCCTATGAGAAACTGTTTAAAAAACGCCCTAATCTGAAATACCTCCGCATTTGGGGTTCAGATGTAATTATGCATTATCCTGCTAAGCAAAAATTGGGTGAACGTAGTGTCCAGGGAAAATTAATGGGCTACCAGCAGGGGGCGTACAGAATTTACATACCAGCAACTGGCAAATTTCATATTACCAGAAGCATGATACAAACTGTAAATTGGAATGGAGTTGCTGTCTTCCAAGATACTGATGGTATAGATAATACTGAGGAAGAAGAGGAAGAAACAGCAGAAGAAGCAGCAGGAAATAGTGCTTCTGAATTAATGGGAAAAGACAAAAAGCCTGTTGAGTCTGATAAATTGTTTGATGATTTAAAGTCACAGGCACCCGAGGGGAGGTCAGATTCTTTTGAGTTTTCTGACCGTGAGCTTAGCCTACAGGCACCTCTTCAATCTGACAATGATTTACAACCTGAAACTAGTGGTTTACTTAGTCCCATTAAGTCTGAGAAGTCTGACTCTCCTTCTGGACTGAGACGTTCAGATAGAAAGAGACAGAAGCCACAACGATTTGCAGATGAACATTTTAATACTGTGTATGCCAATAAGGTAGTTTTTGAGCCAAAAAGCTACAGTGATGTTCAGAAATTACCTAAGCAACAAGCTGCAAATTGGTATAAAGCTATGAACTCCGAGATAGCTTCTTTAAAAGAGCATAACACTTGGTCTCTTGTACCACAAACCTCAGATATGAGACTTATTGATTCGAAATGGGTTTATAGAGTTAAAATGAATGACAAAAATGAAGTTGTAAGGTACAAAGCAAGATTAGTTGCTAGGGGTTTTCAACAAATTCCAGGCGAAGATTATGATTTGTGTTATTCACCAAGCGTAAAATATGAAACAGTTAAGCTTTTGTTAAAAGATGCATCACAGCGTGGACATTCCGTTTATCACCTAGATATAAAAACTGCATATTTGTTTGCAGATTTAAAAGAACAAATTTTTATGCGTGTTCCTGAAGGCATAGACGCCGCTGAAGGTTTGGTATGCAAATTAAACAAATCCCTTTATGGTCTGCACCAAAGTGGAAGGAATTGGCACCAAACTTTAGCAAAAGAATTGCTGGATATTGGTTTTTCACAAGGAAAGGCAGACAATTGTGTGTTCATAAAGGAAAGGGCAAACTCTGTAACAAAAATATGTGTGTATGTAGATGACGTATTAATTTCTACAAAAACTAAACAGGAATATGAACAGGTGGTATCACAGTTACAGAAGAAATTTGATGTAGTGGAATTAGGCATAGCTAAAAATTACTTATCCATGCAAATTGAGAAAGGCAAAAATGGATCTTTTCTGGTTCATCAAACTGCAAAAATTGATGATCTTGTTAAAATGCTATGTTTAGAAAATGCAAATGGGAAGGAAACACCTATGGTGTGTGGTTTCACCTTTACAGGTGAAGACAAGCCATTTTCTAACAAAACTTTGTATCGTTCTGCTATAGGCAAGCTAAATTTCATTCAAAGAATCTCAAGACCAGATATAACTTATGCTTTTCACTTTCTGGCAAAATTTGTGGAAAAGCCTACTACACAATGTTTCTCTGCTCTTAAGAGAGTGGTAATGTACCTTAAACATACCAAACATTATAGGTTGCAGTTTACAACATGTATTGACAAAGGTTTTGAAATTTTCTGCGATGCATCTCATGCAATGGAACAAAATAATTGCAGGGGTGTGTCTGGTATGGTGTTTTGTTATGACGGTTGTCCATTTGAATGGAAGTCCCAAACACAAACCATTATTTGTCTCTCCACAACAGAAAGTGAATTATGTGCATGCGTTCAGGCCACTCGTGATGTAGAATGGTATCTGCAAGTGTTTGCAGACCTACAGATGCAAGTAACACTACCAGTAAAAGTTTATCTTGATTCCCAGAGTGGACTTGCTATCCTGTGCTCAGAGACCAATACGCAGCACACTAGAGTCTTAAGGTTACGTTTAGAATTTGTAAAGCAACTAATTGCTGATGAAATGGTTGTATTTGAATATGTTCCTGGTGACAGTCAAATTGCGGACATTTTTACAAAAGCACTTCCAAAGGTTACACATGAAAAACATGTACAAAGTATGCTTTCTGTTTTTGTTCCACAATGATGAACCGCAGGGGAAATGTTGAATGGTTTCTTTAAATGTAAAGGTTCATCATTGTTCCACTCGATGTGTATATCTTAAAGGGGCCAGAGCAAGGGCCAGAGCAAGATAACGAGACCCAACTTTAAAGCTGTGAAACATAGCAGGTGCTGCTGAGTTGTATTTGATTAAGGTGTGTCAGCATTTGGGTTTAGTATATAAGGAGCAGCACCTAGCTCTCCCATTACCCTGGGGTTTGGGTTGGTGGTTGGGTCTGGTTTGGTTGTTAATGTATTTAGTGTAAATGGAGTTTTTGTTTTTCTTATTAAAACCTTGTTTAAGTTATTTTTGAGTCCTTTTCATTTTTAATGCATGATCTCCCCAGCAAGCTATCTGCAGCGCTACCATACTGCAAATAGCCAACAGTTTGAAGTACATATTTTATTTAGAAGCATTTTTTTGTATTAATTTTTAATTTGTAAATTGTCCTTACAGTGGAAAAAGTTTTAAACAACTCTTATTGCTAAAGAAGATCTGTCACATAGTTCTTAATGGAACTGCTATTAATAAGAAGACTGATGCCTTTTTTAATTATATTTGCTGAATTGGGCTTTGAAAGAGTTCACGCTAAACCAACACCAGCTGTAAAATGTAAAGTGTAAAAATGTATACCCGAAATCAGTAAGGGAGGAAGTGAAGGATGACTAAGTGTTGTACGTAAATTTTTAAATATTCTTTATTCTTTTTGTCTTTTCTGCACCTGTTAATTCGGGTCTTGGTTTTTGTTGTATTTTGTGTACTTTTTATTTTCTATCTTTGGTTGTTTGCCTTTTTCTTTTCGATGCTCTTTTTTTTTTGTAAAGTTTTGTTGGTGTAATGATAAAGGAATATTAATAAAAAGAATTTTAAAAAAAAGAAAGAGTTCACGCTAAATCTAATAAAACATATTATTTCTTATTTGGATCTTCTTAGATTTTGCGATAGCATTTAATCTGAATAATAGGGTTAATAGTTTTTCAATAAATACATAGTAAAAGCAGTGAAATGTGGTTGTAAAAGGGAGGCAGCATACGGTTATTTATTTAGCTGGGCTGGTATTCACCTTTAATGAGATTATAAAGCAAAGATGGAACACCTAAAGTGTATATTGACATATAATTCTCATTGTCTTTTCAATGAGCTAAATTTAACTCAGTAGGCAAGGTTATATCCCTATACTTCTTGTCCAAATTTGGTACTGCAGCACAAAAAAAAGAAGCCCCTTCTGAAATTTCTGCTGTGTGATTACTAAAAAGTACTGCATCACCTACAGACATCAGCAGTGAAATTAATGTTTCGTTCCTAATTTAGCATACTTTATTGGTAGCAAATCCCATAGCAACAAATAAAGCCAATGTTCAAATAAACATAGTTCAGGGCACCATGTTTTTAGGGTTGGGGCAAGATTCTTGGCAATATTAAAGATCTAGTCAAAATCAGAAAGTTTTTAATTGTGAAAGTACTTTTGATCTCAAAACAGCTGTAACAATTTAATCAAAACAGCACAAAGTGTCCACTTCTTTTATAAAGTAGATATTGTTGTTGTTTAGTCATTTAGTCGTGTCCGACTCTTCGTGACTCCATGGACCAGAGCACGCCAGGCACTTCTGTCTTCCACTGCCTCCCGCAGTTTGGTCAAACTCATGCTGGTAGCTTCGAGAACACTATCCAACCATCTCATCCTCTGCCGTCCTCTTCTCCCTGTGCCCTCCATCTTTCCCAACATCAGGGTCTTTTCCATGGAGTCTTCTCTTCTCATGAGGTGGCAAAAGTCTTGGAGCATCAGCTTCAGGATCTGTCCTTCCAGTGAGCACTCAGGGCTGATTTCCTTAAGAATGAAGAGGTTTGATCTTCTTGCAGTCCATGGGACTCTTAAGAGTAGATATATCTGTTATAAAAGCCCACTTACAGTAAAAACCACTTAGAGTTATAGAACCATTTAAAAGGTAAAGGTAAAGGGACCCCTGACCGTTAGGTCCAGTCGTGAACGACTCTGGGGTTGTGGTGCTCATCTCACTTTAATGGCCGAGGGAGCCGGCGTACAGCTTCCAGGTCATGTGGCCAGCATGACTAAGCCGCTTCTGATGAACCAGAGCAGTGCACGGAAACGCCGTTTACCTTCCCGCCGGAGAGGTACCTATTTATCTACTTGCACTTTGATGTGCTTTTGAACTGCTAGGCTGGCAGAAGCAGGGACCGAGCAACGGGAGCTCCCCCCGTCGCAGGGATTCAAACTGCTGACCTTCTGATCGGTAAGCCCTAGGCTCTGTGGTTCAACCCACAGCACCACCCGCATCCTTATAGAACCATTTAGTTGGCCACAAATAAATTTTCTTGAAAAACAACAAGATGTGCTTTGAATTTTCTTTTTGGAGAGGGAGGAAGCATCCCTTTCACAAAATTGTACCCCTGTGCTGCTGTATTCTTGGTTTGTTTTCCTGCCGGCAGGAATACAGAGAGAAGGAACACCCTGGTGCATCTGCAGGAGCACAACTGGCCACCTTCATGTGCCCCAGCTGCAATGGAACATGTCTCTCTCATATCGGTCTCTATACCCACAGCAGGTGCTGTAACTCTCCAACAGTTTGCCTTCACCCCCAAAGGATCACTCTTCCATTATCTCCCAAGACAGGTGGATGCCAGGAAGACCTGTGTTCTTGGTGAGCTTCTCTTTCATGCTTTCAGCAAGCCTTTACCAGCTTGAGATATACATTGTGTCAAGGAAAGATGAATCCCACTATCACTTGATTTATTTAAAATGTCTACCCTGCCTTTTAATAACAAGCTCAAGAAAATATCTGGGAAAATCCAGACGTTTGGCAACCCATGTCAAAAACATCCTTTATTGGTGATTTTGCCAAAATAAATTTCAACAACTTTCGTGTACACTAATTTAAAATGTAATGTGCAACAATAAACAATGACAAAATATAGTTTATAGCCTGATTCTGTGTCTATCCACAGCCCAACTATGTCCAATGGGACATACTGTATTCTGAAGACTTTTGACCTGACACTGCAATCTTAGGCACATTTACTTGGGAATAAGTATTATCAAACACTATGGAACTTGCTCCTGAGTCAACATGCATAGTCTGTGGGTTAGGGATGCACAAAACAGTATTGCAGTCTTAATAGTCTCATCAAATCTCTTTGGGATTCCCATGAAATTCTTTAAAACTGATAAACATCCTCCAAATTGATTCCAAATTTGATTCCAGAATCAAATCAAAAACCAGGATGGCTTCTGTAAATCTTGGACGTCCCTGGGAAATAGGGACACTTTGAGGGTCTGCTTTAGTATATAGCCCTGAGAGACAGCACACAATGGAATGAGGCCTAGACACAAATAAATGTCTCACCCCTGCTTATGAGCTTTCTAGACTATCACTTCACAGGACTCATTTCAATGTAGATTATGCTGTTAAAAAGCAAACATGTAGTTATGGTGCCCCATTTACAATATGCAACACGACTTGCTTAATTGGGGAACAAAATGAAAGCACAATGTATGCACGTATGGGTAGATGGATACCAAATTAAACTTTATTTGAATGAAAGCGTATTGAGTCTCACACACACTGCTTCACAACTGTCTAATTGGAAATTTATTTTGCATCAGACCATCTTTGATCTATAGATTTCTGAAGGAAGTTTCATTGCTACATACATTTAATGAACTTGTTACCCAAAGTGGCAGGCTGCTAAGGTGCATTTCTGTGATCTCAAAAATAAAGTCAGAGGTTTTTACAACTGTAAACAATCCTTGCATAAAATGACAGTGACTGCTAAGAGTCAAATGCTAAACACCTTTCTTTGCTATGAAACCGGGGTCTGATTGGGTCTGCTGCCTGACATGTGAAATCATAGGGCAACGCCGGCAGTGGGGTGGCAAGTGAGTGATAAAGTTCAAGCTTCAAAATTTATGTGTAATGAATTTTGTGTCGTAAAAGGCTCCTTCACACTCTCCTTGGTTGCTAGACAGTTAATCACCGGATGTCAAATATGTGAACTGGTTTCATTTAAAACTATGGTAGCCAAGGAAAGGCAATATAAAAGTTCTGTCTGTGATGTTACATTCGCACATGCGAGTCATCAGTTGATGAATCGGCCTTTAAGGGACAGGCATGGGTGTGTAAACGAAGCCAACATTTCCCCATCTATCCTTGGACTTGGCTGATCTGAGATTACTCTGTTGGTATATCGTATTTTTTGCTCCATAAGACGCACATTTTCCCTCTTAAAAATGAAGGGGAAATGTCTGTGCGTCTTATGGAGCGAATTGCCGGAGTGCGGAATGCTCCTGAGCTGCTCTTTGGGGCTGGCGGGGGAAACCCGAGTTCCAGCAGAGCAGCCGGGGCTTGCCCCTCCAGTCCTGGGAGCAGCGGCCAGGCTGCGCACAGATGCACCACACTCCTGAGCAGCTCTTTGGTGCTGGCGGGGGAAACCCGGGCTTCTGCCTTAGCGGCACGAAGCCTCCACAGGGCAGCGGGGAGCCTTCATCCCACTGCCCTGCGGAGGCTTCACGCAGCTATCCCTGGCTTTTGCGGGAGGTGGGGGAAGGGACAGAGCATGCACCTCTGTCCCTTCCCCCACTCCCAGAAAAACCCCCAAGAACCGCGCTCCCTTTAAAGAGTGTGTGGCTCTTGCGGGAGGTGGGGGGAAAGCCAGGAGGGCAAGAGTGATCAGTGCGCACCGATCCTGCTTGCTCTCCTGGCTTCAGAGATAGCCCCGCAAAGCCTCCTGAGCGAAGAGGGAGGAGCGCTCCCTCTTTGCTCTGGTGGCTTTGCATTGCTTTCTTATTTCTTGTTTTCCTCTCCTAAAAACTAGGTGCGTCTTATGGTCCGGTGCATCTAATAGAGCGAAAAATACAGTAAATAGAATTTATTTATACCAACAGATTACCATGCGGCAATCATGGGTAGCCAAAATAGGAATGTAGCACTTCATGCATGTGATTACTTCGCTCCCGCCCCTCCCCATTTATTTATCCAAACATCTATGATCAAGTTTGAAGAAGACAAGTCCATGCCTACCTGCGGATTCATTTCAACAACTGAATTCTAATTTTCTCTGTACATTTCACTTCTCCAGCTCAGAGTGTGAGCAGAACAAACAGAGAGAGGTTCAGTGATGGAATTCTAAGCTCATTTTGTTAGAGGAAGGCTGACATATCTTTCCTCTAGCTTAGCAGTGGTTGAGGATGATGGGAACTGTAGTCAAAAATATCTGGAGTGCAGCAGGTTTGGGGGGGGAGGGAGCTGTTTTATCCTAATCTACATCACAGGGATTAAGGGTAGGAGCAGAAGAAAGCAATTGGCCTGAGCTCCTTTGGGGAAGAATTTTAAAGTGTTCCCATTAGTACACGTTCCATCACAGAAAAGTGAAGGCGGCAATCTGAATTAAGGCTGCCCAGCTTTTGTGTTGCAAAGCAGACAAGCTTTTGTTCCCCCTTTTCATGTTTTTCCTACCCAGTGCGAGAGACTGACATATTTATTGTGCGCGGGTGCGCTTGTGTGTGCGAAGACAGACAGTAAGAAGATCTACAGAATGAAAGGGAAAAAGTTTCCTCTTGTCGTATGAAATGTGTGCGTGGGGAGGGGGAGAGATCCAACTGTGTTTTCTAAAAATACACCCAACTTTTATGGTGGAGTTTTTTAAATATCTTTTAAAGTATAAAGGGGTAGCTGGAAGACTTCTGTATCCCAATCAGTTAAAGGATGTAAATATTTGTATTGCTATGCAGCCAGAACTAATGATTTGAATTATTCTACTTTGTGATATTCCCTGAGTTTGTGATATTTGCTTCATTTATTGAATGACCACACTTTCCTCACTAAAGACCCACTAATACCTACAACTAACAACACAGTATTCTAAGTTATCTTTGCTTTCCAAAACTGGCACATGTCCAAATCATTTGAGAAGAGCTATTTAGAGGGACGCGGGTGGCGCTAAGGGACGCGGGTGGCGCTGTGGGTAAAAGCCTCAGCGCCTAGGGCTTGCCGATCGAAAGGTCGGCGGTTCGAATCCCCGTGGCGGGGTGCGCTCCCGTTGCTCAATCCCAGTGCCTGCCAACCTAGCAGTTCGAAAGCACTCCCGGGTGCAAGTAGATAAATAGGGACCGCTTACCAGCGGGAAGGTAAATGGCGTTTCTGTGTGCTGCGCTGGCTCGCCAGATGCAGCTTGTCACGCTGGCCACGTGACCCGGAAGTGTCTCCAGACAGCGCTGGGCCCCGGCCTCTTGAGTGAGATGGGCACACAACCCCAGAGTCTGTCAAGACTGGCCCGTACGGGCAGGGGTACATTTCCTTTACCTTATTTAGAGTGCAGAAAGTATGTGATGGGAGTTGGGTGCTGGATTTACCTGCTGTCTGTCAAACCCGCACTCCCAGTCATTCCGCCAGCACTGAAAAGGATACCTGCTAGTAAATGAAAGGCTGGTGAGGAGAAAACATTGAGTAGGAGAATGATTCAGCACCCTATAGCACGTGTGTCTGCTCCTTTTGTGCTTTCATCAGGCAGACCCACATTTAATGACATGGTTCAGCAACTACAAACATGTTCTTTGTTGTTTTTGGTGTTGCATCAAATCTGCTCACAGCCCGTATGTTGCAATTGCTCATTTCTTTTCAATAATTAGACACCTGACTGAGGAAGCAAGAAGAATGATGAAGGGGACCAGCCATTATTTATTATTTATTATTTATTATTTATTATTTATTATTTATTATTTATTTAAAAAACACTTTTGAACTGGAGAAGGGAAAGGGGGTAGAAATATTCAAGAAAGTTTGAGAACAATTTTGGTCCCAGGATACTGTGTAAACAAATGATCTGCGTATTTTGGCAGCAGCTTCCCATAAGCAGAGACCACAGGCTATGCTAACAAACCTAATACAAGTCTTAAACTTAAATGGCAACTTAGCACAGTAAAGGGGTATGCCAGGGGACTTGGAACCTCTGATCCTTCAGATTTTGTTGGAGTCCAAGTGCCATCATCCCCAGGAAGTATAGCAAGTGGTCAAGGATTATGGGGTTAGTAGTTTGACAGCATTTGGGAGGGGGGGCTCCCAGGTCCCTGATTTAGGGTGTTGCAAATCCATCTTCTCTCCTTTAGTCACCACCCACTCCATTTTCCCTCACCCACCTCAAAGCCTTTCCCTTCTCTAGAAATGTGTAGACCAAATCTGTTCATATTTACACTAAACCCATTCTGTTTGACTTTAATCAGTCTTACACCAAAGTACAGTGGTAACTCAGGTTAAGTACTTAATTCGTTCCGGAGGTCCGTACTTAACCTGAAACTGTTCTTAACCTGAAGCACCACTTTAGCTAATGGGGCGCCCTGCTGCTGCTGCGCCGCCGGAGCCCAATTTCTGTTCTCATCCTGAAGCAAAGTTCTTAACCTGAAGCACTATTTCTGGGTTAGCAGAGTCTGTAACCTGAAGCGTATGTAACCTGAAGCGTATGTAACCAGAGGTACCACTGTAATTGCAGCCCAGGTGTATGGATAATGTGAGAGATGGTTGTAATTTCGAGGAGATAATGATCTGACATGGTCAACCCTAATCCTGCCTCTGGTTATCTGCCTAACTCTTCCTGCCTCTGGTTATTCATGTTTTATTATATTAAGCAGTTGGTCACTTACCTTTCTTGCCCTGATCTGGCCACAGTGATCCATGCAACGGTCACCTCCAGGCTTGATTATTGTAACTCACTCTACACAGGGCAGCCCTTGAAGCTGACCCAGAAACTCCAGTGGGTGCAGAATGCTGCAGCGAGGCTCCTTATGTGGTCCTTGCTATGGGATCACATTCATCCAGTGCTTTACCAACTACGCTGGCTCCCGGTGGAGTACAGGGTCAGGTTTAAGGTGCTGGTTTTGACCTTTAAAGCCCTATGCGGCCTAGGAGCCAAATACCTACAGGACCGCCTCTCCTGGTATGCCCCGCGGAGGACCTTAAGATCCACAAATGACAACATTTTGGAGGCCCCAAGTCGCAAGGTGGTTAAATTGGTCTCAACTAGGGCCAGGGCCTGTTCAGTACTGGCCCCGACTTGGTGGAACGCTCTGTCACAAGAGACTAGGGCCCTGCGGGACTTGACATCTTTCCTCAGGGCCTGCAAGACAGAGCTGTTCTGCCTGGCCTTTGGTTTGGACTCAGTCTGACCCTTATGTTACCCTCCCCTTATAGTTTTGATCTATGGACTACTATTTTAATTTGATTCCCCCCCCCATTATATTTTTACTGTAATTTTACTGGTGTTAGCTGCCCTGAGCCCGGCTCTGGCTGGGGAAGGCGGGGTATAAATAAAATTTATTATTATTATATTATTACTTTCTATATCCCTTGTAAAAAGGTCTTCGATGTGTGGTCTGTTGGTAAATAGCATTGATCAGTAAAAGCCTTTTATTGTAGCCATAGTTGAGCCTGTATTACCCTAACAGGACTCAGATCTATAAAATATCTAGTTCTGGAGTAGAGCAGTCAGAAGCTCTGCATAGACTGTTGTCCACAGTTCTGTGCATCAAGGCTACCTTGGCCACGTCTTCAAGGCTTCCCCATGGCAAGTGTTGCTTGGTAATGTACATTTTGCTCGCTGTTTGGAATAAAACCTGCAAACTTCTCAGCCACTTGCGTTTGTTTTGCTTCTGAATCTAATTTTAAAAGAACCATCTTGAATTTGACAAGACATCAGGTTTCGCAAAACTCATGGCCTTGAGACATGTTTGTTTAAAAATAAAAGCCGTTTTTGTGCTGCTTTGGATGACTGCAGTCTCTCATGCTACGAAGGAGAGAGTTGCAGAAGGAGAGAAGAAAAGGCATTTGAAAACACATGTGCATTCCTATGGATCCTTATCTTTACTGATAAGCAGAGTATGCAGGAAATAAGGGCACATAACAGGACGAGAAAGCAGCTTTGAAGTGAAACTGGTAGCAATCAGAATTAGATGCCCACAGTTGTTTGAATCTATATATAAACAGTTTCACACAATGCCCTGTTTTCCCGCCCCTCACACAATAGTTTCTCTCTCTCTCTCTCTCTCTCTATATATATATATATATATAATAACTAGATTGGCAGCAGTGAAGTAGTGATATAAAGTAGTGCGAGCAAGCTATGAGATCTGAAATAAAGCTCACACAAAAATTGCCTGAAAATAATCATGATGGCCAGTGAAGTGGGATACCTATTTTGCATTGTAGCAGCTGCAAAGCAGTCAGAATCCCTTGGTTTCTATCCAGAATAACAGCCTGACTGACTTGCCATTTGCTTTTTATTATCTTGCAACACTGGAATGCCTTTAAAGTTACCTAAAACCATGGTCCACAAAGTTTTGTTAATATTAATAAAAGAAGTGTATGTTGCTTTGGGAAGGAAAACTGAACAATGGACCTGGTGTCCAGAGCTTTGTTTGTCATGGAACAAGCCTTATCAGACATTGCCAGATCACCCCAAAGCACTTCAATGCTCAGTGATAAGCTACCTTTGGGTGGGGTTGGGTGTTTTATCTCTTAAAGTTAGGGATGGATGAAAAATTCAGTTCAGTTTGAATTTAAAGGCGCACTTTCCTAATTTGCACTTTTCAAAAATAAATGTGTGAACCAAAACACAACCATCCTTTGAAATTCACACTTATCTGAATTTTGTAATGCAGTTATCCAGCCAACTAATATGTGCAAAAAATACATATACTAGGCAAATATGTGCATGCATTGCTGAAAATAACATGCCAAAAATCTATTGCATTATGGGAAAACGGTTTTGCAAAAAACATGTATACTGCGAGAAAATTTCATTGAAATGCTGACGAATTTCGTTATTCATTGAATCCTAACACTGATGTGGAGAACTGAACTTAAGAATGGGAAAATGAACAGCTGGCAGAAAAAAACTGAAATAGACAGTTTTGACCATTCCTACTCAAAGCTCTTTTGCATTTTTATTCTATGTCTTAAATAGCCTGATATGAGGAGGGGGAAGGAAGCACATAAAAGATCTCTTCTGCTCTCTATATAGGAAAGAATATTATTCTGCTTAATTATGTTCTTCACATGTTCAGGAGTGCTGGAAAAAGTGGGCTATGGACCTCCGCGCATGCCCAACACTGCTTAGTGCTGTTGCTGCTCTTGCTTGATGTGCAAACTACTAATCAGGGAGAAGGTGAGGGTTGATCTCTTCCTCCTGATATCTGGTTTTCCCTGACTTTGGGTTTTAAAATGTCAGCTGCACCCTAGGTAAAGGTAAAGGGACCCCTCACCATTAGGTCCAGTCGTGAACGACTCTGGGGTTGCGGCGCTCATCTCGCTTTATTGGCCAAGGGAGCCGGCGTACAGCTTCCGGGTCATGTGGCCAGCATGAGTAAGCCGCTTCTGGCAAACCAGAGCAGCGCACAGAAACGCCGTTTAACTTCCTGCCAGAGCGGTACCTATTTATCTACTTGCACTTCGTGCTTTCGAACTGCTAGATGTGCAGGAGCAGGGACCGAGCAACGGGAGCTCACCGTGTTGCGGGATGCCAAAATTCAACACATTCAGCTGCGAGTAACCAAAGGTGGACAAGCTTTGACCCATCCATCTAATTTCATCTGGGTCGGAAGCACCTCAGGAATGCCAGGTTGTGGGGGCAACCACAAAAGCTGTCTCTCGCGGGCTTTCTCCAGCAAACCCGGCAACAAATGAAATGTGTCTTAGCTGTCACTGCTGTGATATGGGTAGTGGCAATATGACTTTCATGCTATTTTGCATGCTACCTTAAAAACTCATTAGATAGCTGAACTACAGTGTAATGTGTTTTGCCACAGTCTAATGAAATCTCATATTCTTTATATTGTTTCTTAGCCTAAGCATTTTAGCAGCTCAATGTGATTGCTACTTTCCCCGTTTGCTTCCTCCCCCGCCCTATATCTAGGAAAAAACATCATCTTAACCCCACATGAATCCTTCCCTTTACTGCCAGGTAATAACCAAAATCTATCTCCAGCGCCTTTTATTTTGGCTCTTTATCATTCAAATGATAGGATTTGGAGTCGAAGGCACTACTGATAGATCCCTTCCAGGGATAACTATTGGGTAGTTTAAATCTGTGGATAATTTTCTGCTTCCACATCCCTATCAAGAATTCTCCCCTGTGAGGCTTAATTTCGTATTCCTAGCTGTTCTGCTTACAGAACAAATAACTTTGCTGCTGAATAGAGATATAAAATCAGAGATTCTATTTCAGGTTTCAGAGAGACAGCCACATTGCAAATTTAGAAACAGGGTTAGAGATGGGCAAATAATTGGTAATTATTCATTAACTTCAGATCTTATTGCATTGCTTTGAGGAAAAGTAAGAAATCCCCGAGCCCCCCTGCCTCATTATACGTTAGATGTACTAGATATATCTATGCATAACAAATGGCTTGTAATGCTGCCAATTTGATGGTGGTCTCCATCTCATTTCATCTTAGGGCTGGCTCATACAGGCATGTGCGTAACTTGATGATCCTATAGGGTTCCCAGCTCTATCACTGGCCCCCATTAAGTCTTGATCTGAAGATGTCCATAAGTAATAATGCTTTCCTCCATATTGTGAAAGGCTTCACACACTGTTTTATGCAGACCAAGCAGCTGTTAAGGGTTAGGTCAGGTTGATCCTAGTGAGATGACAATCCTATTCTGAAAACTTGATAATGTAACATGGTTTGTGGATGAAGGCCCATCCCTTGACATTCCAAGGGTCCACTAATGACTTACATGTCTGAATGGACCATCACAGACTGAACAGCGCTCCTGACAGGGGTGGGCAATGGAGTGCGGGTCTGAGGTGCCAAAGCAACAAGAGACCCACAAATAATAGTGTCATACTGTGTCAGGGAGGATTCGGAGGAGCGATGGACAGAAGAGGCAGGACAGGGGCTCAGGGATGCTGAAGAGCCCTGCAACCACCCAGAGGCTCAGGAAGGAAGCTCAGACTCAGGAAGGCAGGGGGCTTTCAAATCAGCACAGACAAGGAAGGAAATGAAACGTAAGGATCAAAGACGTATCACGCGATTCCCATGCCTACTTTGTTAGTGCAGGAATGATAGGAAGCCACTCCCCGAATCTGACTCAATGGGTTCGGATGCGTAATTCGAATTTCTTGTATATATGTAATAAAGACTGTAAATACCATGCTGACTGTGCCGGAGTGTTACTGCAAAGGGGAAACACCACCTTTACACACTGGCAGTCATCACAACACACTTTCTTTTTAAAATAGTTACAGAACAACTGCATGCCTAAAGTTGGAGCAAAGTCATGACTACTATCTGTAATTTCCCAGAGCGCACAACTAGTTGAATGAGTAACCAAGACTCTCTTTTTTTGCAATGTCTAATAACACTGTAGGTTGGCTCCACATGGCTTAGTCATGTTTAGAAGACACCCACTGAAAGCATTTATCACCTTGAGGCATTAGCCTCCTTTAAAACAACAACAAAAAACCAAGTTGCAGCTTTGCAGGCACAGACATAATACTGTACATTGTGGCCTCACACTTGAAATGCTTATATTCCAACTCTCCTACAGCTTTGTTTTTCCTCTATTTGTAGGTTTTTTAGCAAATAAATGTTTCTACACTAATCCCACTTTTGAACTACGTACAGAGTAGAAAATTTAGCAAACTCTCTGCATCAAATTTTATGAGGAAAAAAGGAGCTGCTATATTTGTTGACTCTGATCCTGATCATACAAAGAGTTCTACTCATTCCTAGAGATAATGGTTAACTTCTAGGCTAAGGATGCACCACTAAAAATTATGCTATAACTAAGCTGAAACATGGCCCCACAGGAAGGTGCCTTTGGTCTGTGTAGCGTGATTGTCTTCAGTGACTGGCAATGACTCATTTAGGGTTTCACAAAGAGGTCTTTTCCAGGCCCAGTAGAAGATGCTGAGAATTGAACCAGGGGAGCTTCTGTAGGCAAAGCATGGGCTCTACCACAATGGCCTTTCCTGGGCTGTGTTACGTGATCTCAAATGTTCAATGTTGCTTAAAAATATAAGAAATCAAGAGGTCCTTTGTTGGATCAAATTAAGTTCCATCCACTACAACTGTCTAGCATTATTTGTAAGAATTTAAACAACATGCAGCAATTTGATGGTCCACCCATAGAAGACCATGATGTACATTCTACCTATCAACCTTATATCACAAACGCTTTGTTCACAGTTGAACAAAACCTGTCTATGGTTGCTGTAAAAAGCAGGTGGCACTGTGGTCTAAACCACTGAACCTCTTGGGCTTGCTGATCGGAAAGTTGGCGGTTTGAATCTGTGTGATGGGGTGAGCGCCCGTTGCTCTATCCCAGCTTCTGCCAACCTAGCAGTTCGGAAGCACACCAGTGCAAGTAGATACATAGGTACTGCTGTGGCAGGAAGATAAACAGCATTTCTGTGAACTCTGGCACTCATCATGGTGTCAGAAGGGGTTTAGTCATGCTGGCCACATGACCCGGAAGGCTGTCTGTGGACAAACGCCGGCTCCCTCAGCCTGAAAGCGAGGTGAGAGCCGCAACCTCATATTCACCTTTGACTGGACTTAACCATTCCGGGGTCCTTTACCTTTTTAATGCTTGTTGTACATTCATTTATTCCAAGAGTCAATCAGTTTTTCACAGAAGTCCCCAGCTGATAATTGGTGATTTTGATGTCCTAAACTGCACGTGGTCAGTCCACATATCTCCAGTGACTTGCCTAATACAGTGGATGAAATATCCATTTTGTGGCATGTTAGTTTACTGGTACGGTTTCACAGTGAGGCCAATGGAGGTTTAAAGAGATAAAACTTCAGCCTTGTTGGCCTTGTGTTTTTGAGAAGCTGTAGAACACATATGGTGGTTAGTTCTTCTATACAAAGAACAGTATGGACAATTTTCAGCATCCTAGAGAGTTTCAAAATGATGCAGTTAGCTTTTCTTTTCTTTTCTTTTTTAGCACAAGGGGATAGATAATTTGCATTTTGGAACCAGATGTCATTCCCATACATGCAGGTCTCTGCCCTTTTCAGAAAACTACCAGCTCATTGCTTTTCAGCATGACCAGCAATGACCCAAGACCAGAACTCTGGGGAACACCAACTGCCATCTGATTTATCCAGTCTGGCCCAAAAATAATTTTTAAAAAATGATATAGGATTCTTTCCATAATCTACTTGAACTGGCCCATCAGACTGAGAGGATTTTAAAACTCCCTGGCAAATTCCAAGAATGGTCTAGACCATTCTAATTTTATTTTAAAATTAAAATATAGCGGCATGATCTAATTAGCTGAAGTCTCTTAGACAGTAAATCATACCATGAAGGCTGTGTATTTTGAGAGCTGAGTGCAAGCTATGACAGCTTACTGTTTGATAACATCATAAATCTTATTGATGAGAAAGAGTCTCATTATCTTAAGAGGAACATTGTTTGGCTATTAGTTATAACAGTGGCCTGTATTTTTATGGATGTGAAGGTGAATAGATTTGGCTCCCTGCCGTGAAGCTGGAAAATGCTCACTGTTCTGGAAATGCTGGACAATGTCACAGGTTGAGGCGTACTTGAATGCTCAATGACAAGGCTGAATCTGTTTCCAAATGATGCTTAAGGATGCAGCTAGCAAACCGTTCTGGCTCACTTGGTCTGTTCAAGGCCGCATGCAAGTCTGAACAAATTGTGGTGGGTTGCAGGGAGGGTTCAATGGGACTGAGGTAGAGGCATATTTAGGCTTCCTTGAACCCTTTGCAAGGAGCTGTATTGTCGCCTCTGAAACCAGGTGAGACCATGGATCAGAAACTTAACAAATTTGCTTTTGTTGTCTACCAGTGACTTCCTCTATGGCCATTGGGATCAGGTCTGTTCTGTCCCATCTCACCTCCTCCTCCTGCTCTGTTGGTACATCTTTCTGCCTCCCTTCCTCCACTCACTGTTTTCTCTTCTGCTTCCCTCCCTCCCTCTTTCCTCTTCCTGTGACTCTTGCCTGCTCTCACCATCTTTCTTCCCTCTGAGCCCCATTTGTAACTCTGCTCACATAGCTGACTGGGGAGGGAGTGCATGGATGGGCAGGCAGGCTGCTAGCCACACAGAGCACTTGGGTCTAAATTCATTAATACTCAAGATGCTATTGAAACAATAACATCAGTTCAAGCAATATGGCAACACATGTCCAAAAAATAAAAATTTCTTCCACAGCAAAATGACTTTGTGTGGAAACCCATCTTTAAAAATTGGGAAAGAAATGGTCATATGGAAGAGGTGGATGAACTTGGCTATATTAACATTAGACCAGCTGATAAACAAAGAGGATGAATTTTAAGAGACAAATACAGATTACCTATGAATGCTACAGATAAAACACTTGCTAACCACCATCTACAGACCAGCAGCTTTTATAGCATCAGAGACCTGAGAGATATTGAAGCTTACATTTTCCCAGCAGCTACTATTATTAGTGGGAAATGGTCATTAAATACAATCATGCATCTACAATATCATTTGTAGATTAGCTCTGATTAGCTCCTTAAGCGAGCTTAGCAGTCACATGGAGAGCAAACATTCTTGCAAAGCTGCCTTCAACAATGTTTGTTTTCAAGATTTCTAACTTATCAGAGGCCTCATTCCGATAGCTCTGAGGGAGAGCTCAGACAGGTTCTCTGGACAATTTAAAGGGCCTATGGCAGATTACTCCATGTGGACATTTCTCTCCCTCCAACTTATTCCAGAATTATTTCTCACAGACTTCTATTTGTATTTCCAAACAGGATGCAGAACAATATCTTATGATGAGGTGCTGTCCTGCTCCCATCTGCTTGCTAGCACCATCTGTGCAGCTGTTGACATATTACGTACAGAAAAATTAAATCAATAGTAAAACAAAGTTGTCGTTGCTGTTTTTTTAAAAACAAAGCAAAACAAAACACAAATTGGTTAAAACAAAGATCTTTAAAGTCCTATTAAAAGCGAAGGCAGGGACACATGGAGAAAGTCCTCAGAAGATACTCTCTGTTGATGTTTAGAGGGTGAGTCCTACTACCTGATTGTCACCATGGAAGAAGTCCAACTTGGCCTCAGATTCCGAAGGCAGAGGTACGTGGAGAAGGGCCTCAGAAGATTGCTCTCCATTGATGGATTGATCCATGTGGGAACAAAAACAAAACAACAACTCAACACTTTGAATTGTGCCTAGAAACAAATAAGAAGCCCAATGGCTGCTATCAGTTTAACTGGCAACCATCTCTCCTCCATTTTTGGAGTTTCCATTGAATCACTTTTCAGAATTTGGCCTGTGTGCAAAATACATTGCAGCAAACTGGACAAGGTGTCACCAGAGCAAAAGACATAAATTGTGGCAAAATGACGTCTTTCCAGGAGGAGATGGATACATTGACCAAAGCTGATGAAAGATGTTTCAGAAACAGATACTGTCTGAGTAACTAACAGTAACGTCAGATCTAAAGGCATAATCCAAACCAGGCAGTTTCTGCTGTATTGCTTATTTTTTCAAAAGCTCCAGTTACAGATAGGTAGCTGTGTTGGTCTTCCATAGTCAAAACAAAAAAAATTCCTTCCAGTAGCACCTTAAAGACCAACTAAGTTAGTTCTTGGTATGAGCTTTCGTGTGCATGCACACTTCATGCACACAAAAGCTCATACCAAGAACTAACTTAGTTGGTCTTTAAGGTGCTACTGGAAGGAATTTTTTTGTTTTTTCAAAAGCTGTTATCCACACTGTCGAATTAAGGATGATAGCATAATCATTGATTCATCTCGTATCCCAAATTTGTGCATATTCTACTGAGAACCTCCTTAAGATCAAAAGAATCCCATCCTGCAGTCCGAGGCTTGTAAAAAACAGTTATTTTTGTGGTTTGTGCGTATGTGTAAATAGAATGAAATATTTGCCAGTTGTGTTGCTATTGAAAATATGGGCACTAAATTCCTGCCATAATATATATCCATATATCTATATATCTCTCTCTGTGTGTTTGTGTTTGCAACTGGCATGTTGCAACACTTCACATTTTTTTGCATCAGGCAACCACTTTGGCCCGTACTTTGTACTTGCGGTATGAAGTGTATGCTGCTGCTTATCTCTGTAATGAACAGCTTGCTTTGAAAGCAGATGCACACAGTTTGGCATAGATTTACACAATTCAGCACAATATGGTTGACTTGGCAGACAGCACTCAAAGGGAGTCATCACCATTTTAGCACACAATGCTCCAATCTGCAAATCCCTGGACCATGTGGTCCTTCCAGATATGAAGGTAAAGCCACTGGCATGGTAAACAGGCCACTTCAACTGAATGGTACATTGAATGCCTAGCAAATGACTTGTGGCTAAAAACTAGCATCTTCTCAGTTCATTTGGTCTCCACAACACACTGTTTAATGTGATATTGCTCAAAATTATGATACTTATTTCCTGGATTAAAACTGGAAAGAACACCTATACCTGAAAAAGGCTTGCTTTTAGAATGTGTAAGGGCCAAACTACATGCTATGTTGAAACTCTCAATCTCACACCCTCTTTCTGTAAGTCTGGGACAATACAGGTTGCACAACCCCCAGGTTGCTATTATGCACAGAGAGGAATGCTTGCCAGAGTGGTGAATGCTCTAGTTATCTCCCGGTTGGACTACTGCAATGCACTCTATGTAGGGCTACCTTTGAAGGTGACTCGGAAAGTGCAATTAATCCAGAATAGACTGGTGACTGGGAGTGGCCGCCGAGACCATATAACACTGGTCCTGAAAGATCTTCATTGGCTCCCAGTACGTTTCTGAGAACAATTCAAAGTGTTGGTGCTGAGCTTTAAAGCCATATCTGAAGAAGCATCTCCCATCATTCAGCCCAGACACTGAGGTCCAGCGCTGAGGGCCTTCTGGCAGTTCCCTTACTGCAAGAAGTGAGGTTACAGGGAACCAGGCAGAGGGCCTTCTCGGTAGTGGCGCCTGCCCTATGGAACGCCCTCCCATCGGATGTCAAGGAAAGAAACAACTACCTGACATTTAGAAGACATCTGAAGGCAGCCCTGTTTAGGGAAGTTTTTAATGTTTGATGCTTTCACCAGAAGTTTCACCATTTCTGCATATCCCATAAGTTTTTGTATCCATTCTTCCTTTGCTAGAACTTCTGCTTCTTTCCATTTTGGGGCGAAAATTTTCAGAGATATGTGTGTTAGGGGAAAGCATGCATAAAAATCCATATATGAGTGAAAGCAACATTGTATTGGGGGAAACTGCTTATACAGTGGTGCCCCGCAAGACGAATGCCTCGCAAGATGAAAAACTCGCTAGACGAAAGGGTTTTCCGTTTTTTGAGTCGTTCTGCAATACAAATTTCCCTATGGGCTTGCTTTGCAAGACGAAACACCTTGCGAGTTCTTGCGAGTTTGTTTCCTTTTTCTTAAAGCCGCTAAGCCGTTAATAGCCGCTAAGCCGTTAATAGCCGCTAAACCACTAATAGCCGTGCTTCGCAAGACGAAAAAACCGCAAGACGAACAGACTCGCGGAATGGATCAATTTTGTCTTGCGAGGCACCACTGTATGAGAGTGTGCATATGAGGGAAAATCGCAAGCAAGTGGAATATGTGTGTATTAGGAAAAATGCTATTTAAAATGCAGATGAATCTTCATGAAGGAAAAAAAAAAATTCACAAACTGACAATGGTGGAGAACTGAAAATAAAATTGGAAAAAGGAAAGCTTAGAGAATGTGAAATTGACAGATTTGTCCATCCCTGATCGCCGAAGAATTGATGCTTTTGAATTATGGTGCTGGAGAAGACTCTTGAGAGTCCCATGGACTGCAAGAAGATCAAACCTATCCGTTCTGAAGGAAATCAGCCCTGAGTGCTCACTGGAAGGACAAATCCTGAAGTTGAGGCTCCAATACTTTGGCCACCTCATGAGAAGAGAAGACTCCCTGGAAAAGACCCTGATGTTGGGAAAGATGGAGGGCACAAGGAGAAGGAGATGACAGAGGACGAGATGGTTGGACAGTGTTCTCGAAGCTACCAGCATGAGTTTGACCAAACTGCGGGAGGCGGTGGAAGACAGGAGTGCCTGGCGTGCTCTGGTCCATGGGGTCACGAAGAGTCGGACACGACTAAACGACTAAACAACAACAACAAATCTGCCTCGAGAGAAGCCCATACTCTCCATTTCTGTAATTCACTGTTCTGGACATGCCGCTTCTTACAGCAGGTAGTTCTGTTGGCAGTAAGCAAATTATCCATTCACGCACAATGCATAAGCAAAACAAAACATGATTATCCTAATTCCGAAAGGATGTTGGAATTCAACAAGTCCAGAAGAGTGAATCATGCCCAGGTGGATTCTCCATATTTGGGCATATTTTGGTCTCGCAGAGGGGTCTCCTATTTTTACAAAAGCAATTATTGCTTGTAGTATACCAGCCACCCTCTCATGCTGTACAGTTGATGATTTATGCCTTTGAAAGCAGGTAAAATGAACACCTG
This sequence comes from Podarcis muralis, assembly GCF_964188315.1. Taxonomy (NCBI): domain Eukaryota; kingdom Metazoa; phylum Chordata; class Lepidosauria; order Squamata; family Lacertidae; genus Podarcis; species Podarcis muralis. The sequence continues at coordinate 90,702,564 of NC_135658.1, forward strand.
CCTAAGCATTTTAATTCTATGCAGGTGAGAAGGCAACTTTAAACAACAGATGTACAGTTTAGAGATTAAGAAATGAACAAGCATTAACCTTAAAGAACATGCTTTCTTTAACAAGTCTGAGTGTTATCCCTTCTAGCACAGAGATGAACTCATCAGGTTGCTTGACGTAGCCTTCTGTGAATCCCTTATGTGCAACGCACTGTGGAAATAAGTACATACATAATCTGTGAGGCAGGTGGTATGCATAAACATCAGATGTCTCAAATCTTTCCATCCCATTATATGATGGTAGGTTCCTAGAATGGGACCCATGGATGTATGTAGAGGCATCCAAGTCTTTTTTTCCTGCGAAAACTCAGTTGCGGCACCTCTCATTGGGCATCATTACCATTATAAGAGAACAAGGGAAAAATAGTGCTGGATACATCCCAGCTACAGAGTACGCATAGCGATCAGTTGCTCTCATACCCTGCCATATTATTATTATTATTATTATTATTATTATTATTATTATTATTATTATTATTATTATTATTATTCCTGGAGGTCTCAGGGTGGTTCACAGAAAAGATCAACATAAAAGGCACGATATATATAATCAAAAAAACAACAACAACCCAATAACAGTCCCCCCAAAGAGCCACATTTTTAAAAGGGCATAGGATTTCCATCAGATCAACCAAAGGCCTGATTAAAAAGGAACGTTTTTGCCTGGCGTCTAAAGGTGTATAATGAAGGCACCAGGTGAACTTTCCTGGGGAGAGCATTCCACAGACGGGGAGCCACTGCAGAGAAGGCCTTGCTCTCATGTTGCCACCCTCTGGACCTCTCAAAGATGGAGTTCCTGGGAGATTAGACTGTAAGGTGGCCATCCATTTAATAGAAGGGATACTGTGAAATGATGAGAGTGGGGAATTCTACTCTTGGGTGGTCCCATTCCCCCTTCTTGCTGTGCTCCTGATTTCAGTCACATACTTCTATGTTTTGCGGGTTTTTTGAGCCCATTCATAAACACAATTCTGCTGTGCTCTCCAGTGCTTATTTATTTGGCAGCATTTATATTTCTTCAGAGTATTTTCAGATTTTTTGATTTTTTTTTTAACTCAGTGATACAACAAATGCTAAAGTCCCAGGTCAAATCACTGCCATCACCAAATAGGGCTAGGAAAGTTCACTATTCAAAGCTCACACTGCCGTTCATTGTAGATTATATTGTGCTAGACAGATCAATAGTCGTGACTCAGCATAAGACAGAATTCTATATTCCAGCCCTTCCCAAATGTTGAAGATGAGCTGACTAGTGCCCCCTCACAAATAAAGAACTAAAAACATCAGATGAAGGGCTTGCTTATGCCAGCATTCTCTTGCTAACATTGCCAACCAGATTTCCCAGTGAAGCACACCATCAGGCTGTGAAAGTAACTGTACTCCCCTTCCATTTGTCTCAGGTTCCTGATTGATGCACAATTCATATGTTGCTGCAGCCTCGGATGCCAGCACAGGTCATATCCTAAAGCTCAAATGCTCCTATTACTCAACATTACATCAAACGACACTTGTCAACGGAGTCAGTTCAAGCAACACCAAATGTTGCACAACTAAGTCTACAGCCGTATCCATTATCACCTGGGAGTAAGTGCCACTGAACGGTTTATTTCCCAATCAACCTCCAAAGGTTGTGGCTGCAAGAGGCAAATAAGCTTGTGTCACTCAGACTAAAGAGGGGGTGTGATTCACCCCTGTTTAAATTTGAAGGTAGATGAGGAGCATAAACACTCTTCAGGTGTTCAGTCTGAATGCGCAAAAGCACAAGCAGGAATAGACAGGTAAGTCCTAGCCTCTTGATGATGATGCATGAGCTAGTTAAACTTTTCTACCAATAGGTGGTTAGCATTAGTTTGTGTGGGGCTGCATTACTCTCACATTGGGTTTCCTAGGTGATATGAATTTTGGGCAGTCACGAGACCTTCATCACGAGTGTGTGGTCCCGGTTTAATCCAAGCAATCAAAATTAAACCAATGGTTATATATGCGCTTTGCATATCCACTTTGTTTTTTGTCCTTTTCATTCCAGCTTCCCCCCTGCAGCAGTAGTAATTACGATGATTAAATATGATGTATAATTTTGTGTTTCCTAAGTCCCTTGAAGGTGAATTAAACATCCAAAGTTGGCCAGCCTTTTTATTATTATTAGCAAATGGGCAAAGAAAAGAAAAGAAAAAATATCTAGATCAATTGCCAGCTTCCTTGTTCATATTACTCTTTCCTTGTTGTTAAACTGGTAAATATATTTAGGAGCAATTTCCAAATAACATGTACAAAAGCCTCAGGGTTTGGCTAATTGACAGTATCGCTTGCTCAAAGAGAATAGTACTTAGATGTATTGAAAACTGTTCTTTTCTGAGGGGAAGCACAACAGTTCTGGGCTTGAGGTTTCCAATGGTAAATTGAGTTGCATCTGAGTGTTCACTCCAAGGAATTAACAATCACATGGAGGAAGAGAGTGGGCCTTCATATCTCCACAAGGACCACTGCCCCTGCTGTTTGTACATTGGGGTGTCTGTAGAAAGGAGCTTTATATTTAGATCCCTGCACACCCACAGTTCCATATCATAGGGAGAGCCAACATGTGTACTACAATCTCCACTCTATAGTTATCTCTATAAAGTGCATGGTTAGTAGGCAGCTCAGATATGAACAGAAACAGCAGGGTGAGTGGCCCATGTCCTGCTGCCCACCTCCTCATGATTACCCAAATAGTGCCCAATTTTCATTTCTGAAAATGATTCTCTCCAGAAAATACCATTGGCCTCAGAGTGGTATAAAGACATGCTCATGTGGATCCTCCTCTTCCCTAAGGATAATAATAATAATAATAATAATAATAATAATAATAATAATAATAATAATTTTTATTTATATCCCACCCACTCCGGCCAGAACCGGGCTCAGGGTGGCTAACATCAAAATATATAATACATTAAGACATAAAATTCAGCAATCAACTGAAACACAGCTTAAAATCGGATTAAAATCAAAATAAGATCAGATGGGTACCCGCAAATTATAACCATAGGGGTTGGGAGTCTTAAGTACTCACCAGGCTCAGCTTTTTGTATGAGCTGGTGAGAAGAGTTAGAGAGGCCACTTATATGCAGGGTCTTGTAAAAGGAGAGGGGTCAGACTGAGCTCTGACCAAAGGCCTGGCGGAACAGCTCCATCTTGCAGGTCTTGCGGAAAGTTGTCAAGTCCCTCAGGGCCCTGGTCTCTTGCGACAGAGCTTTCCACCAGGCTGGGGCCAGGGCCAAAAAGGCCCCGGCTCTGGTCGAGGCCAGTCTAACTTTCTTGAGGCCCGGGACCTCCAAGATGTTATTGTTTGAGGACCGTAAGGTCCTCCACGGAGCATGCCAGGAGAGGCGGTCCCATAGGTACGAGGGTACCAGGTTGTATAGGGCTTTAAATGTTAGAACCAGCACCTTAAACCTGACCCTGTACTCCACCAGGAGCCAGTGCAGCTGATATAGCACTGGTTAGATGTGGTCCCACAGCAAAGACCCCGTAAGTACGTAGAAGACCCCATAAGCAAATCTGCCCCAGACCATTCCATTCTGGTTCTCCATGTGAATGTCTTAATGCATGCCTTGCCCTACCTGTGGGCATTTTTTAAAAAAATGATTTTTTCCAGGGAAATCCTTAAAAATTCACTTATTTAAACAATCATGCATAGGCACATACATAAAACCTGAGGACTACTTACACAGTGAGCTAAGGGTTTGCTTGCCCTTTTTCCTCACCCCTCTTGTTTAAACAGCGTAAAGTTGCTTGGAGAAGCTGCAAATCATGCAACCTCCATCACACTGGGTAAAGACAATTTAAAAAGCGGTGCAGGAAGAAACCGCATGTCTCTTCCTGTGTAATTCTATGAAGAAAAGACCACCTTAATACAACAAAATGGCTGGCCCCGTGACTTACTGATATGTTGCACGTAGAGTGGCCCATTGTGCATACAAGGCAATAGAAAAACTAGCCCACAAAAAAGTTTTAGTAGATATGTGGACTAAAACATAGATCTACTAACTGTTCCGAGGACTACTTCAATGAGAGAAATTGCATAGCAAAATCCATCCTGGATCAAAATACTCTGACATCCCTACTCAACCCCTAACATTTTCGTGTTAGTTTGGTCCTCTTGGGGTACATCGGAAGAATCTGAGGGCAAGTCTCATCAGCAGGGGTTCCTGCAAAGTGACCGTGTGCTTCATCCTCTAAATTCTGCCTTTCTCACAGGAGAAAAAAAAAAGGGGAAAGGATGAACAGGATGGATATGTGCAATTGGACAAAGTACTTTGCCAGCAAAGCTGGGTTTGAAAAATTGTACCTCCAACTGAAACATTATTATTACTCCTACTACTATTATTTATTTATTATCATACCAAAATACGCAGGGTCTAAATTTTATCAACATTGAACAGCCACATAGTTCATTTTAGTTTACAGCACCTCAGAATATTGGATCCCAAGTTGTTGTTTTATTGCCAGGAGCCGGTGAAAATTTTATTGTATAAATTATGGAGACGACAAGTCCCCAAACAAGTATGATTTCATATAAATAATAGAGCAATTCATTGGTAATGAAGGCTGCTCCTGTCTTTTCCATAAAGCATTGTTCTACACATTTGAATTCCTTTCTTCACGCCTGCATCATAGGACGAAGGCTGCCGAAGATAAATATCCCCTTCTCCTTCCCAGCTTTTTTAATGGTGAAAATCTTTCTTTATCTAGCAGCAGCCACCAAAGCAAGAACTCCACACACACACACACACCCTGCACGCTTCTTGAAATTGATGTGCAAAAAGCAACAATAGATTCCAAGAATAAGCAATACCAAGGAAACATAGTGAAAACAAATTTAATCTCTTTTGGGTGGGTGGGGAGGGGAAATAGAGTCTACATATGGACAATGGAGTTCAGATCCTGGTATCCAGGAAACATAGAAAGCCACTCCCACAAATGAAAATATATTTGTCAATCATGTATAGTATTCTCTCTTTATCTCCAAAGCAGCACTACTTCAAAGAAATGAAGACATTATTGGTAGTCATAGTCAGAACTTGGGGAACAAATATAATAAATATTCATGCAAAGCATTCAGAACCACCTAAAGTGTCAGTCCTAAAACTAGCATTTGAAACTTTCCTTACTCATTTGATTTAAAGTGAACAGAAAGAGTGGCAATAAGGAACAGGTGGTGTTTTCAGAGGAAGGATTAGTGTCATAAACGGGTCATTTAGCTATCAGATATGCTATTGTAGGCAAAATTAGAATTTGGACGGAGAAGAAAACATACATACACAATGGGAGAATGGGCTGCATTTGAACAAGGGTTTGGGCAAAATATCTGAGGATTTGGTGAGCCATGTAAGATTTTTCAGGGAACCACGGAATGAAACAGTTCCACAATCACAAGGACTTTTAGCTGTACAACAGAGCTACCCTGACCTTTTCCCTCCTCATTCCACCATGTTCCCCCCATATTTTTTCTGGGGGTTTGGGGGAACCACCAGTGCAGATTATTATGCTGATGACCCAAATATCCTAGGGCAGATTACAGCAATATAAAACAGAGCGTTAAGAACAGTTTAAAACAAATTACAATCACAACTAGAGTAGTTGCTAAATATATATATTTAGCCTGCAAAAGAGGAGAGTGAAAGACGATACGATAGCCATCTTCAAATATCTGAAGGGCTGTTACATGGAAGATGAAAAAGCTTGTTTTCTCCTGCTCTGGAGGGTAGGACAAGAGCCAGTGGCTTCAAATTACAAGAAATGAGATCCGAAATAAACACCAGGAAGAACTTTTGGACAGTAAGAGCTATTAGACAGTCGAAGAGTCTCCCTTGGGAGGTTGTGGGTTCTCCTTCCTTGGAGGTTTTAAAGCCAAGATTGGATGGTCAACTGTCAAGGATGCTTTAGCAGAGATTCCTGTATTGTAGATGATTGGACTGGATGATCTTTGGAATTCCTTCCAACTCCACAATTCTACGATTCTATAATCTCAAGGCCAGGATAAAGAGATACATCTTCTTTATTCCTACACACATATGAGTTTGAATTTATTCCAGCTTTGTTAGAATTTGAGCAAAATCTGAACCAAACAGAGAGATTCATACACAACAGCCTCATTGTCTTTCATCTTATGCGAAGATAGAGGGGCTCTGAATTAAATAAAGATTGCCCTCTCTTTCCAAAAGTTTGATAACTCTTCTACATAAATGACTTTAGTGCTGAAATCTGGACTGAAAGGGTTGAGCTCAGTATATTCATTTTAACAACCAGTATAAAATAGTCTCATTCTTTCTCAACAGGGTGCAAATAATAAGTGTGTTATAGCTAGGCCACTTTTGTTCATCACGCCCTGCTGATTAAAAAACTAAAGTGTTGTAGATTGCAAATCCAGAATGCCAACTATCTCAAAACATGTTAAAACAAAAAAAGAGAGAAAGAAAACCATAACATCAAATGAAGACTTCCAAAAAATGAATTTTGAGTTCTTGCCTTTGAAGTGGATTAATGCAAACTTGTTTTCTTCTCTTTCTAGCAGCTATGTGCGTTGAATTATTATTTCTTGCAGTCTACCAAGTATTACAGTTGACGATCCATATCAAACAAAAACACACTAACATTTATTCGATATCTGAGTTTTAAAGGAATTAAACAAGTTACCCAAGAGGTACCCAAAAGACATTTTGCTGCATGAAGCAAAGGACTAGATGATGCCTCCCTCCATTTTATGTACAGGAGCTGACTGGACTGGCAATGAAGTAGTATCTCCACTGAAAGTTATAACTGTCCAGGAATAGGAGATCTCCCAGAGCCTTAACTGGGCATCCTTCAGATTCCATGAAGCAAAAGTTAAAAGTCCCATTCTCTGCTTCTCGAACCTTACGCAGGAATCAAATTATACAGTAGCAGGTTGACAAAGCTGCCAAGCCACTGAATTTAGTACGAAGGCTTAATTCTACACAACCACAGCAGAATGAAGAGGTAGATTTTCTTGATAATAATTAAAAATAGCAGCTTAAAAACAGAAACCATTTACCAGAAGGAAAATATAGGTGGAAAATACTGCTGAGAATAAAAGGGCTTTGGGGGACCATAAAAGAAAACAAAAGCAGTAAAGCAAAACTAAGCCAGCCAACTTAATAAATTGCCAGTGATTCAAGACCTCACAGAGGTGCAACACAAGTGGAAGACAGGATGGTATGGAACAAAGTGTAAGGCATCAAACAGAGAGAATATGGGTGATTTATACTTTTTGGCTTAGCAGCTGGCTTAAATTTTCATAGCCAATCAGATGTTGTCTAGGCTACAGCTTTCCAGAACTGAGAGTATGATGCTACTTTGCAGCTGACGAATTCTGGTCAATTAGCAAAGTGGCCATCTTTGGCCTTGATAACACACGGATACTTTTTTCATTTTAAAAATCGGGACGTGCATCTTCTAGGACATGCTCCCAGGTGAGTTACATGACCCAAGCTGCCATCTCACTCTCCCCCACCCCCCCAAAAAAAGAGTGCTTGTTTCAGGGCATGGGTGCAGTGTGATAGTGAGGCACCCAAAATGGCTGCCGCAAAAGAAACAAGATGCCCCATTTTCCGCAGGGTACTGGGTGGGTATGGTTGATGCAGTTAGGTAGATGATGTCTGGCCTCTGTTCATTCAGTTCAGTGACTCTCCACAGATCAAAACATTCCTCCTAGTTCATGTCCAAATTTTGCCATGGCGTTTCCAGGGTTCCTGGGGAAATGTCTGTTGTTTTTACACTGTTTCTTCACATGCACAGCCAATCGGATATGGGAACCTTTCCATTAGTGCAGCAGTGGTGTTTCTCCAGTCCCTGCATAATTTGAGCAAGTCAGTGAGAGCCTAAGACATGTTGATGCCAGAGGTGGAACCACACATGCTTGGCCCCATGGTTATAACAGATTTGCCATACCATTCAGACACCAATCCAAACCTTCCTATAAATGCCCCCCACCCTCAGTTGCACTGTCTAAAGCAGGCTTCCTCAAACTCGGCCCTCCAGATGTTTTGAGACTACAATTCCCATCATCCCTGACCACTGGTCCTGCTAGCTAGGGATCATGGGAGTTGTAGGCCAAAAAACATCTGGAGGTCCAAGTTGGAGGAAGCCTGGTCTAAAGCAAGTCATTTTACCCAGCTGCATCATGGACCCAGCCCTGAGACAGGTGCTGGAAAACAGTTACTTTCACTGGCAAAATATGGACAATTGGATTATCTAGATATCAAATACATGTTCTGTACTTCTGAGGAGTGAGATTATTACCCCTCTATTATTGTTCAAGCCAGGTTGCTCAGCTATTGCTACTGTGTCCTTTCTTTTAGCAGATCAAGATGATCAGGTGACAGCAAAAACTGCAAGGTTTTTAGCGGGGGCAATTAGAATAAGATCTATTATTTGATTACAGTGGTGCCTCGCAAGACGAAATTAATCCGTTCCGCGAGTCTCTTCGTCTTGCGGTTTTTTTGTCTTGCGAAGCATGGCTATTAGCGGCTTAGCGGCTTAGCGGCTATTAGCGGCTTAGCGACTTAGCAGCTATTAACGGCTTAGCGGCTTTAAGAAAAAGGAAACAAACTCGCAAGAACTCGCAAGACGTTTCGTCTTGCGAAGCAAGCCCATAGGGAAATTCGTCTTGCGGAACGACTCAAAAAATGGAAAACCCTTTCGTCTAGCGAGTTTTTCGTCTTGCGAGGCATTCATCTTGCGGGGCACCACTGTATTGATGTAAACCTCCAAGATGTATTTTGTATGGTTGAGTTTTTACCCTTATCTTCAGTACATTTTATTTTATTTTATTTTATTTTATTGCTTGGCAAGTGGCTGATGCAAATAAAAATTCTTCTTCTACAGGTTCTGTGTTTTCTCCTGTACCCACCTCCTTGCCTGTTCTTTCTTTTTGCAGTTGCAAAACACATTGTCAGCATTAAATACATATTAGTGTAACTATGTTTTTCTTCTCTATGTTCCTTTCCATTCCTTTGAGAAAAAATGTGTTCTTCTTGGTTCAGGAAACCGTTAGACATAATTCTGTGCAATGCAAAAGTTTTTCCTTACTTTATCTTCAGTTGCAGTGATTCTTTTCCCCTCTGTACTGGAGGATGCAGCTATCAATGATTAATGTGAATATTACAGATTTTTAAACCTCACACTTTATGATTAATACATGTGTTTGTGCACAAATGTTTAGATTATCCTTTCAGCAGACAACCACACACATTCTGAGAGGGAGCTTAGTTATCCTCCACTGTCCATCATAACATATTTCCTCTTAAGAAGAGAGTGTTTATGTGTTGAAGTGCCACTGATTGATTACTTGTGGGAGATTTTAAACACTGAGTTTCCAGGCAGTTTGGTCCAGTAATGCGTTTGCCTTTAGTTTCTACATCAATCTCTTCAACTGTCCAGAAATCCAAAAACAATTTACGCTATATCATAACTTCTCTCTGAAAATATACTTTATTTGCTTTATTGATGAACTATTTTATTTCTTATTACACTAGACAAATTGATACTCTCCATGAAGATTCAAAACATGGAGGACTATCAGACTCAAACTGCATATAAATCATTCACTTGCACATACATTTGAAGCAACCTCTGCATCGGCTTCTAGAGATACATATTAGTGTTGAAGGAATGGATAACTATAGATAGCACAACTTTTGGAGCAGACAAATTAATTGAAGTCTTGCTGTAGAGATGAACCAATGATGATCCACTGGTTATTTAATTCTTAGTAGAATGTTTGTCAAAACTGTCCCTTCCCTTTTGCAAATAGTTCAGCCATCACAGAAGCTAGACATGGTGTGTTCAGAAGAGTTCACAATGTGGGTTTCCATCATTATTGGACATTGCATAATTATGTATTATCCTGTTTTGGGGCTGTAGATTTCACAATGTAGTATCAAACATGCTACATGTATGAGACAGTGATCCTCAAAGGCACATGACTTTTTTGGCATCAGAAACAGAAAATGGCAGGTTTTCTGTGGGATTCTTTGATGCATTTTTAAACCCATCCCCCCCCCCATTTCTTTATATCTGATCACTCCACAATGCTGTTTAACTGGGTAATTATGAAGAATGCATTTTTTTCTCCTGTCACAAGTACTGGAAATGTTTGGATTCCATTACCATGCTGAATAGGGACGTGGGTGGCGCTGTGGGTAAAACCTCAGTGCCTAGGACTTGCCGATCGCATGGTCGGCAGTTCGAATCCCCGTGGCGGGGTGCGCTCCCGTCGTTCGGTCCCAGCGCCTGCCAACCTAGCAGTTCGAAAGCACCCCCGGGTGCAAGTAGATAAGTAGGGACCGCTTACCAGCGGGAAGGTAAACGGCGTTCCGTGTGCTGCGCTGGCTCGCCAGATGCAGCTTGTCACGCTGGCCACGTGACCCAGAAGTGTCTGCGGACAGCGCTGGCTCCCGGCCTATAGAGTGAGATGAGCGCACAACCCTAGAGTCTGGCAAGACTGGCCCGTACGGGCAGGGGTACCTTTACCATGCTGAATGAAATTAAGTTTGGTTTTGATATTTTTTTTTAATCATTTCCTCTAAACCATCTTAATCTGCAAAATCATGATCCATATAATACACTTTATCCTTTGGGTATATTCTCTTGAACCCTGGTCTCCCAGGTCATAGTCCAAAACTAACCAGTACACCTCACTGGCTTAGTGGTGAACTTTCATGCTACAAGATGTTGCCCACCTAGGCAACTCCACTGACTTCCCCTGACCTGACAGGGTTGTCAAGTCTTTCAAGTTAGGCTAAGAATCTGCCTGAACAAGAAACAGCATTGGTTGTGTCAGCTGAACTTGCCTTCTGTCTGTTTGTAGTGCCCACTTCCTTCACAATTTGTGTTCCTCTCTCAGCTGTGTAAGGCCCATCATCCAGCATGGATATTTTCTTTACGCATAATACATATTATTAGATGAAGAAGGTAATAGCTTTTTGTGAAGGTGTGATGCCAATTACTATAGCAAGAAGAAAAGGTTAACTATAATAAGTGTACAAGTCTCCAGGGCAAGACATGGTTGTTGACTTTAGGAAAGAGGTTTATGGAAGGCTGTAATCCCTAGTACAGAAATATTTATTTAAGAAAGAAAATGGACGGAAGACTCGAATCTTCCCATCAGCATGGATAATACCCTTAACCAGCTTTGGGGCTCTGGAGTGGCAGCAGGAAGAGGACAAGTTTTTTCAGAATTCCCCTGTGAACTCAACTCCAGAAGATTTTCATCTTTGGAGATACAGAAGATTTCCTCGGTGGGTGGCCTGTCTTTGTAGATAATCTACAAAAGGAACAAAAAAGCCAACCACTTTTAAGCTGGAGTTTCAACCATTCTCCTTTCTTTTCTGTGATACTCCAATCTCTTTAAAACATGGCACAGTGTGTGTTTTCTTTCCTCCTTCCTGTGGCTGAAAAACTGTCCGGATTCTCCTGTACAGGAAGCAAAGGATGCTTCTGATAACAGTGGTGCAAGGCAAGCTTAATTATCATCATAGCCAGAAACAGCCTGAAGGCAATAAGAATGTTTTAAGCACCAGGAGTTTGAGAAAAGGTTAATTCTGTGTTAACTGTTTGAGCACTGGCCAGGGTTGTATGGCGATTAAAAAAAGGTGAAATGCCCCACAAGGCTGGCTGCAAAGAACGCGATGTACTTCTAATTGTGAGAAGCAGATTGAGCAATTGCCTGGTCCGAGGCCAGTGAATGTTGAATGATTTGCTCAGGTGGCACAGTAAGTCTCCTGAGGCAGAATGGCAGCTGTCTGTCTGGGAACATGCCCCTGCTGCCTGAGCCACCGAGCAGACTCATCTGTCACTTTTGGCAATCAATAAAATACCAATATGACAACCTGCAGTAAGCAGGAACAGAATGAAAAGCTGATGTAAATAGGACACGAGTCCCACTAGCTGAATACCAGTCTGATGTTCATAATGCAATTAATCTCAAACATGTTGGTGATGCAGGTTATCTTTTCAAACAGGGAAACCTGGAAATGTAAAGGTCTGTTTTAATCCATGGTACTGAAAGCAGCATACCTGGGTTCACGTTAGCCTAACTTCAATGGATGTGGCAGCTGTGTTAGACATTATCAAACATTTTCATATATTTCTGCTTGGAGTTATTATATATATGGCACTATTGGTGTAAAATGTGCTAAACAGACTTATAGAAGGAAGATGATTGCTTCTAATTAGCAGTGAGGATGACAGAAGAGGGAAGGGGGAAAATATCTAAATGCAACAAAATGTATGTAGGAAGATTACTCACTGCACAAGCATCACTTTTAAGAAACCTCTTCAGGCTGAGCTTCTCTTTGTCCCAATTTACCCCTTTTGATCATAAGTGACTACTCACATTTGTGGCTTTAAAAACAACAACAACAACCCTCAATATATTCTATGAGCAGCATATTTTTTAGTTTTCAGTCTCTTTCTGCTTAATTTTCTGGGAGAATGGTAACAGGTGACAGAGGGATCTTGGGCTACAGAAGAACAACTTTTGGAGTAATTTGAGTACAGGACAGCTCCACCCACATTGGGTTCAAATCTTTGGGGGGGGATTTTGATGCTTTAACTACATTGTTTTAACTACATTTTTGTACATCATCCTGGGATTTGATTCCTAACTATCTGACGAATGGCAGTTAACAAATGAGGCATGTGTGTTTGTGTGTACACTACTCAGAGAACTTTGGTTATGAAGCAGCAATGCATGGAAATGCTATATACTAACATACATCAAACAAAGGCCATACTCAGAGTAAAGGTAAAGGTAAAGGTACCCCTGCCCGTACGGGCCAGTCTTGACAGACTCTGGGGTTGTGCGCCCATCTCACTCAAGAGGCCTGGGGCCAGCGCTGTCCGGAGACACTTCCGGGTCACGTGGCCAGCGTGACAGAGCTGCATCTGGCGAGCCAGAGCCGCACACGGAAACGCCGTTTACCTTCCCGCTAGTAAGCGGTCCCTATTTATCTACTTGCACCCGGGGGTGCTTTCGAACTGCTAGGTTGGCAGGCGCTGGGACCGAACGACGGGAGCGCACCCCGCCGCGGGGATTCGAACCGCCGACCATGCGATCGGCAAGCCCTAGGCGCTGAGGCTTTTACCCACAGCGCCACCCGCGTCCCTTATACTCAGAGTAGACCCATTGAAATAAATTGCCTTAAATCACGATAGTCCACTGACTACCATCTCCACATTCCATGAGATGGGAAAGTTTTCAGTTGGGCTGGGATGTGTCCTCTTAAAAGCCCATTGAGCTGTGTGAGGTGAGTAAAGAAGAAAGTTGCTATGAAGAAGTCCCTGTAGATAAGGAACCTAAAGACAAAGAGCCAAGAGGATGGGTAATCAAAAGCAAGCAGGGAAGTAAGCAGTAGGCTCTGATGATAGTGAGATGTAAGAAAGGGCAAAAGGTGAAGATAACTGAAGATGTTGCCATTTCTAGACCACGAGAGCTCATAAGCCCCGAAGAGTGACATAGAAGGGAAAAGGATGTCAGCTGGTACTTCTACCATCAGGGCAACAATGTGATGTCTAGTAATCTTATGAGAACAGCAGTGATAAGTACGGAGTGTTGGATTTCTTGTATTGATTTTCCTCTAACCAGCCTGTTCCTTGGCTGTAGTTCTCCTGGTTGATGAACATGTTTCAGTTAAGCATACTGTGTTCAAAACAATAAAAGTTGTGTTCAAATAACAAGGTAATATGGGAGGAATGGAAGAAAGCTATGTAGGATAGCTGTTGATCAAGGGAGACTTTTTGCTGCTGGTGGAGGCAAGAGAAAACAGGCAATATAGAAAAGGTGGGCAAAAGAGTTGCAAACAGAGTTTGAAAGTCCGTTCCCTTCATTGGGCTGGTTCACCCTCCTAGTTGGCTTGTTTCAATAAAAGATCATGGCTATATGATATTTGTTCTTCATTCAGATAACTAACCAGCAAGAGTACAATATGCCAGGCTGCTGCAGGTAGTCAGTCTCCCAACCCAAGCACAGAACTTGTAGCTATTCTACATGGTCTCTTGTCTTTTTACATGGTTCTAGTAATAAAGGTTTCACAGACTTGTTGTGTGTCTTGGACACTTATCTGTGACCGTGAAAAAATGTGTGATTTGTGCTTCAGGAGTGGGAATTCATAAATATTCCTTGCATCGCTCCTTGGATTTTTACCTGAACAGATTCAATAAACTAATCTCTTCACTGAACAGATCAGCAGCAACAGCAATAGACACTCCCCCTGGCAAAATTTCCTCCCTCCCTCCCCCGGCAAAATTAGCAAGATAAAGTATCCAACCACACAGCCAAATGGTCAATTGAAAAGACTGAGCCACATAGCTAAAACAAATGGTCAGAGGGCTTATAGCAAAGTCCCTGTGGATGTTTTGCTGGACTGATGTGAAAACTGTTATAAGTATTGTGAAATCAGAATGGCCTGGTGAAATCACTCAGTGATGTAACAAATTCTGCTGTCAGATAGGATGGCAAGATTACCTGATGCTCTGCTAATCCCCAATGAAGAACTCATTAAAATGATATGTGTAACTTGGATTAAGAACACTTTTTGTTCCTGCAGAAATCATAAGTGGTTTTGCGTTTAGGCTCTGTCCACATTACCAGCAGAAAAGGCAGTTAGGGCATTCTTTTCACTCCCTCAATTTGGATTGAAGCTATTTTTAGGGACAACACATATATACAGAATATATATGGCTAATGCCATGTGTGCACTGCTTCTCAAACCAGTGATGGGAGCACACTGAATACAGAGTAAATGGGAGTGTGTACACAGCCTCGTATCAGGTTTTATTGTACTGAAAAACTTTCCTGTTTTCCTACTGTGAAACCAGCACGTATCTCACAGTCTCCTGAATTACTTCATTAACTTCTCTGGAGCATCTCTGAAAGGTTGCTATAAATCTGCTGTTTCCTAGCACATGAAATGCCACCAGAGAAGCAACAGAGAAATACTGGAGATTATTCAACAACACAATTTCTATATTTGTCTATATAATGCCTCTTGCTCACCACACAGTGAGCTTCCCCTCCTTTTAGATGGAAATGCAACGAGAATAAGTAAAATAAATGTGGCTCCTCATTTACGAACAGCACTTGGTTTAAGAAAGAATGCCAATGTGCAGCGGGGAGAGGAAGAGCACACATGTTGATCACGTGATCCCTCCCCACAGATTCCTCAACAGATGCTGACACTTGGGCAAAAACATGAAAAATATTAGGTTTTGAGTTGATGCTGGGTAATAGAAGTTTGTGATGGTGCATTCAGTCATAGAGAACATCCTCTTAATTGACAGTCAAGCAATAAACATGAATGTGTGAACGTGCTTAATGGATGTAAAGCAAGTGAACCTGAATACAGTGGCTGCACTGTAGAAATCTGTGGACGTATGTGAGAGTCAGAAGCAGAGGGCTCCTGTCTCTTTCCATATCAGGTTATCAGGAAGCCCCATGTGTAAAGGTAAAGGTACCCCTGCCCGTACGGGCCAGTCGTGTCCGACTCTAGGGTTGTGCGCTCATCTCACTTAAGAGGCCGGGAGCCAGCGCTGTCCGGAGACACTTCCGGGTCATGTGGCCAGCGTGACAAAGCTGCTCTGGCGAGCCAGCACCAGCGCAGCACACGGAAATGACGTTTACCTTCCCACTATAAAGCGGTACCTATTTATCTACTTGCACTTAGGAGTGCTTTCGAACTGCTAGGTGGGCAGGAGCTGGGACCGAAGGACGGGAGCTCACCCCGCCGCGGGGATTCGAACCGCCGACCATACGATCGGCAAGTCCTAGGCACTGAGGTTTTACCCACAGCACCACCCGCGTCCCCAAGCCCCATGTGTACCCTACACTTAAAAGTCTTCTTTAAAAATGAAGGTCTTCAGTAGGTGATGAAAAGACAAAAGAGAAGGCAACTGTCTAATATGTACGTAAAAGATAAAGGTAAAGGACACCTGGATGGTTAAGTCCAGTCAAAGGCGACTATAGGGTGTGGTGCGCATCTTGTTTCAGGCCAAGGATCCAGCGTTTGCCCACAGACAGCTTTCCGGGTCATGCGACCAGCATGACTAAACCACTAAACCAATGGGACACTGCAATGAGTGCCAGAGTGCATGGAAACAACGTTTACCTTCCTGCCACAGCGGTACCTATTTATCTACTTGCAATGGTGTGCTTTCAAACTGGGAGAGAGCAACAGGAGCTCACCCCATTGTGTGGATTCAAACCACCGACCTTCCAATCAGCAAGCCCAAGAGGCTCAGTGGTTTAGACCACAGCACCACCTGCTCCCTTGCCTGATATGTAACAGGAAGGAAGGTAGGCATTGTCACAAAAAGACCTGGGTTCTGGCATTGTACAGAAGGGACCTCCTGATGAAATGGTATGGGGGGGGGGCTCTACTGCAGAGTGCTGTGATCAGTTAGGTATACAAAGGGTAAGATGATATTTTAAGTATCCTAGTGCCAAGATGGGCTTCTCCAACACTGACAACATGTATGAACTTCAGCATGCTGACCTTACAGCACAAATTCTATTGGTTTAAAAACAAAAACGTCTCCAAAACATGTACAGTCTCGTTTGCAGTCATCCACGTGGCATAAAAACAAATATGGAAATTTATTAGAAATTCAACTCACATCATAGTGTATACTTCAATCTAAAGGCTTATGATACAGTCATTTATCCATGGGGGCTGCCGCGACTGAGATGGAAGGAAGATTACTGTATTATTGTTAACTAATGATAAAAACTGAGACCATACAGAAGCAAACTCATCCTTATTTGTTATCTCCCTCTGATGGTGAGCTAAGTTCCGTAAGTGATATATTCCACACATATTGGGTCCAGGTTTCTGTGGTGGGATGGGGTGCTTTTTCCAATTGAACGCAACTGCTTATCTTGCTTGTGGCATAAGAAAGAAGACTCATATATTGCTTGACATTTGGTTTAATATCATTTTCCATTGACAGCAGGACTAACATGGGATCAGGTACAATAGGCTGCCGCATAATGGGGGATGACCATGAAAAAAATTGGGACCAGAAATCTTTAAGCAAAGGACATTCCCACCACATGTGGAGGAACTTTAAGCTTGCATCCTCTCTGGCATAAGGGTAGGAGAGTATGGTTAACTCTTAAAATGCACAGGGACATCATAAAATGATCTTTAAAGAAGCTTCCTGCAATTTAGCCAAAATGGTGCGCAGTTGGGTTAGACCGTATAAAGCTCCAGTTGCTTCCATAAATTTATTACCCTGTCAGCTTCCCACACCTCTCTAAAATTCTGCCCATTGCTCATTTGTAGGTCCAATAGTGTTTTAGAAAGCAGAGAAGCTTCACCCTTAAGCTCCACATTAGAGCTAATTCCTAAAGCTTCAAACATTGTTAGGGATCGAAGCCCTTGGTTTTTTTTTTACAAATGAATGAATGAGCAAACAAACATATTTGACATGTCTGGATTAATTTAAATATTTCCAACCATATTCTAGTCTACTGAATTAAGTCCCATACACGTGGGTGGGAATTACTCCAAGTAATTGTGAGCAAGACTGCAGCCTTAAATACACAATTGTTTGGTGTGCTTGATCAATTACATATATTGTTGTTGTTGTTTTTGTCTGTGATAACACTATTTTCTTACAAAATGTGGTCTCTACCTACCCATTTCTATTCTTTCCGTATTCCCAGATTTCTAAACCACATATAGGGATTATCAGTGCTGATATCGTTAAGCATAAAATTCAATACGATGCGGTGAATATTCTGTTCTTTAGTACATTTTGTAGGATCCACACTGAAGTATCAAAGGGTCTGAATACATTTTACATTTTCTTTGAGGTGCAGCTAGCAACCATGTGTGGCTTAGAGTGATAAGCTAACTCTTTAGGGGCTGAGCAATGCACTACAGTGAAAGCCATTGAAAGGTTTAAGCATTTCAAGTCAAGAGTGTTGAAATGCAAGCCCTTGAATGCAAAGCATGTTAAATAATTTCCAAGGATGCTGACCTTTGTTTCACTAAAGCTATGTTGTTAAGAAAGCATTAAAGAACATCAGATTAAATACTTTGCTGTGGATGTGTAGCTGTGTAGCGTGTGATGATGCTTTTTCACATTGTGAAATGTCAATATCCTGTTGCATTCAAAGTATATATATATATTTCAGTTTCAGGAACATGCCATATTTTTCTATCCTTTTCAGAAAAATAAAATGCTCAGAAAGACAAATTGATGTGAGAGAAGCAACAAATTAAAGAGGTAGTTTCATACAGACAAAAAAGATTGACTCAGCATGCAGGCACTCTGATGCTGATTTTGTATCAATAACTTCAGGAATGTGCCAGCACGTCGGCCTTATACAATGGCTTTCCCCTTTAGGGTGCAATTACGATCACTGTTACATATGACTTGCTCCATGGAACCATTTCCATGGAAGCTGGAGTGCAGCATCATTTCACAAGTAGCAGGGTACAAAGAGACATCACCTTGCCAACAAAGGTCCGTATAGTTAAAGCTATGGTTTTCCCAGTAGTGATGTATGGAAGTGAGAGCTGGACCATAACAAAGGCTGATTGCCGAAGAATTGATGCTTTTGAATTATGGTGCTGGAGGAGACTCTTGAGAGTCCCATGGACTGCAAGAAGATCAAACCTATCCATTCTTAAGGAAATCAGCCCTGAGTGCTCACCGGAAGGACAGATCGTGAAGCTGAGACTCCAATACTTTGGCCACCTCATGAGAAGAGAAGACTCCCTGGAAAAGACCCTGATGTTGGGAAAGATGGAGGGCACAAGGAGAAGGGGACGACAGGACGAGATGGTTGGACAGTGTTATCGAAGCTACCAGCATGAGTTTGACCAAACTGCGGGAGGCAGTGGAAGAGAGGAGTGCCTGGCATGCTCTGGTCCATGGGGTCACGAAGAGGCAGACACGACTAAACAACAACAACAATACTAATTAATTTCTGCATTGAAAGCAGGGATGTCCTAGGGGAAATAGGGACATTCTGGGATCAAATCAGAAACCGGGACGCCTTCTGCAAATCCTGTAAAAATCCTGTAAAATAGGGACACTTGGAGCGTAGTGAGATAACCCAGATTATGATGTCTTTGAAATCAAAGGGTTTTTTCCCTACACATGGCTCAGGTGTGTAGGTCATCCATGTGCAGGAACAACATGAGACATTGTGCAGTCTCTACCACCATGTGTGCAACTGATAATGAGAGGTAAGATGTACATGAAGTTTAATTTCTTTTCCTGCAACTCTCCTTAGACACTGGTCTTCCCATTTTATATATGAGGAGCATGGTGGAGACTGATGCACAAACCCAAGCCTTGCCCCCATTCTTTGCCAAACAGATAGGCTAGGCACCCAGGCCATGAACGAACTAGCCCGTACTGTGTGTCTCAGCAATTTGGATATGTTATTTCAAGCAATCATTGCCTGGCTCGCAGTCTTTGGTATTTATAAATACAGCCTAATCAAGTTCAGCAACGATAATGCAGTCTAATAAAATTCCTGTTGTTCTTTTCCTTGCACCCTGCCTGCTGTTGTTTCCATTCCGAGCTGCACATTTGCTGTAAAATGTTTTCATATGAATGTTTAATTACAATGCTACCAACAATAAGAAACTTAAGAATCACGAGCCTTCGTGGCTGGTTTTAAAAGTGCAGTCATAAGAGCAGAAACACAGAAATGTCTTTCTGCATTAGATCTGAAGGTCCATTGAGTCTGGCATTCAGTTTCCAGGAGCCTCCAGTAGTTCAGAAACAGAGGACAGGGGGGGGGGCTAGGTCTACACTATTATGCTAGGGACGTCGGTGGCGCTGTGGTCTAAACCACTGAGCCTCTTGGGCTTGCCAATCAGAAGGCTGGCGGTTCAAATCCCCATGACAGAGTGAGCTCCTGTTGCTCTGTCCCTGCTCCTGCCAACCTAGAAGTTCGAAAGTACACCAGTGCAAGTAGATAAATAGGTACCGCTGTGGTGGGAAGGTAAACAGCATTTCTGTGAGCTCTGGTTTCCATCACGGTGTTCTGTTGCACCAGAAGCGGTTTAGTCATGCTGGCCACATGACCCAGAAAACTGTCTGTGGACAAACGCCGGCTCCCTCGGCCTGAAAGCAAGATGAATGCCGCACCCCATAGTTGCCTTTGACTGGACTTAACCATCCAGGGGTTCTTTACCTTTACCTATTATGCTAGCATCCAAAACTATTCTTCATTAACTCAGAAGTACCTTATATATACAAAATAAAAAATTAACCAAAAACATACATACACCCCCACCCTTCAGTTGTAACCAGTACATTTAAGTTTTCATATGAAGGACCGTATATAAACTTAATAAGTATTAATAATAATAAAAAACTAGTAGAATATATGTAGATGGTGGGAATCATTCAATAAAGCTCTAAGTGGAACAGGGGGGAAAGAGAGAGAGAGAGAGAGAGAGAGAGAGAGAGCGCACTCCACTACCAGGGAAGGTCTGTCTTTGGAGAGCTTTTTGGTTGACTGTTCAGTGCCAGGCTGACTATTTAAATTTTAAAATTCAACCTAGCTTTTAGCACTGCTTTTTGTGGTGCAGATTTCTATATATCACACATTCTATTTGTTTGTCTGTCTATAGAGGGAGTTTTTATTTTACAATCAATACAATTTATCTTGCTTTTTTATGTTGCAAGCCTCCCATAGAATTTTATTTATTTATTGTTATATGGGAAGGAATACAAATGCACTCAGTAACTTAGAAATGCCAACAACGATGTTATTACTGAAGAATTTGTGGAAATCAGGTATAACATGACATCAAACGTCTATGTGTTCTCTTCATTACACAGATTTGTCTTTTGTGCCAAATGAACGTAGACATGAATGAAAGAAAGTGGCAAGTGAATTGCTAGCCTTCCTTTCCTTGCATGCTCTGTGATTTAGTAGTCTCTGCATGGGGTGCGTTTGTGTGAAATCAATATGGTTACTTTGCTTTCTTTGTACATTGATATTCTTGAGCTGAACCCCATATTTGACCTAGGATCTCTATAACCATTTTAAAAAAAACACAACATTCACTCTTGGTCACTTCCGTGCCATACATTTAAAGCACTGTTGTACAACTGGAGAACCCTGAGAAATACAGTTTGTTAAAGGTGCTGGAAAATATAGCTCTGTGAGATCATCACGGTTAGTGGATCATTGTCCCTAAGACTTTCAATGACTGATACCAAAGGTGTCTTAAACGTCTGGAATGGATGGGACCTATGTGTCAGGGAACTGACATCGGAGCCGAGTGGAGAGGTTAGGCTCCCTAATGATGCTGGAGAGGGAACCAGTAAAGGAAGAGAGAGAGCTTCTGCTGAGGAAGGAAGTCAAGGTGACACCAGGAAGAAAGGAGAGGCAGAGAGCACTTCGGAGGGGAGGCTCCGAGACTCTTCCAGTGAGGTCAGTGAGGAGAGTGGAGGACCACCGCTTGGCACGCCCACTCTGCGCAGAAGGCTTCCGCGCAGAGAGGCGCGGAGGACGTTGTCCATTAAGGAATTCTTATGTTGGAAGAAGTTTAGGAAACGCCCACTGACGGATTCTGCCAGCGACTGAAGCAGCCGTGCCAAGGGGCTGCTCAGCCTGGGAAAGGCACAACCACCCCAAGCAGTTTGGAGCAGTTTGGAGGTTTACACACAAGCAACCCCAATTCTCATTATACTATGTCACATTTAGGCAAGAAACACACTTCGTGGTGATATTCCCATGTTGATAAGAACTGCATGAACAATTGTAATTCAGCAAAACAACAACAAAACAACAACAACAACGTGCCCAATTAGTCTGTCTGGTTTTTACATAGATAAGAAAGAAATTGCTATGAAAACAACATGTTACTTTATTTTTTGATACACACACACACACACACACAATATGCAGTGTTTAACAGCATACAATTTCTCTCTGCATGGAAACAGAAATGAAATTATTCATGTCTTTAGTGATTTAAGAAATTTCAAAGTAGGACTTGTGCATCTGCTACATTTCCACTTCAAGGCTTTCGTGACAGATTGTGCATTAACAAACTAACCTAATAATAACCCTCGACCAATATGCCTTTGAAATTAATCAGAGCTGTGCTGAATTCCAATGCCTACAACAGGCCTAGCAAGAGAATGTCTTTTATAGCAAGTTTTTTAAAATGAACAATCGGTATGGGGATAAACTCCCCCCCCCCCCAAAAAAAATCATTCTGGCTGCAACACTTTGGAATAATAGCCTTTGCTTAAAATATTCCTGTGCAACCTCATATAATCAGTGTGTGAGACAATACATAATGTATTGTCATCACATTTGGTCTGCTCAGTTGTACACACATGTATTTTGTTGATCGCTAATGAAGATTTCCCAATGTGTAATCCGAAAGGTTCAGAAACAGCTTTGTTTAATAAATGCTTAATGTCCCACATTACATTCCCAGCACGCTCTAATTAAATTCCTTTTCCATTTTAGTCTCGGTATAGTCTCAGAGGGTTAGTGCAGCACTGGAATATTTGACAAAATTCAACCAAGCAACTACCTGGATTTGATACATTAACCTTGACACCTCATACGACGTTATTCAGGCCTTGCATTCAAATGACAAAAAAGAATAAACAACATAAAATAAAATTACTGTATTCCACTCTGGGCCGAGAGGCTGCAAATCAATAATTATCGCCATCTCAATATAAGGAGAACTCTAGGTTGCAATCCATCAAGTGTTACTCTTATATAAGCCCTTACTGAAATGAATGGGGCAGCATACAAATATTATGCAGCATTTTTTTGTGTTTGCTGCAATGTGCTGGGGACTAATTGGGCTGCAGCTAACAAAGTTTTACTCAGAGTGGAACTGCCGAAATTAATGTACCAAAATCAGTTATGTTTATTCATTTCAGTGGGTTTGCTCTGACTATGACTAACATTGGATACAACCATTTGGGAGGAATACAACAAACAACCCTGTTCCCATGTAATCGCTACGGAACTTAGTTCTGAATAGGCACTTTTAGGATTTCACTGTAAAGATGCAATCCTGTAGACGCTTACCTAGGAGTAAACCCCATTATACACAGTGGGCCTTACTTCTAAGTAAGCATGAATTTACTTATGCTGTTAGGTTGCAATCTTGTAGCCATAGACCTGGTGCCAGTAAGCCCCATAGAACTCAAAAAGCTGTCAGCATGTAACAGTAGCCACACACTGGTAACAGCTAAACCAGGTGATGGGCCTCAAACCCTTTGTGAGTTAGGGACTTCCCTTGCATATCTTCATAGACACAGTCAGGTTCCAAAGTCTTGCAAGGCCTCAGACAGCATTTCTGAGGTCTCATGAGGCCTCAGGCGTGACTTCTGGTGCTGTGTGAGGCACCAGAGGTTGTGTTGGAAGCCCTGTGGTGTGGGTACTGAGCACCCGTAACAATTTTTCTGTGGGTGCTTGGGCCCTCAGGGCTCCCTATAGTTGGTGCCGCTGTCCACTGCTTTGCGGCTTGAGCAAAGCTTCAGGAGTAAACCCTGAGCAATAATGCATATCCAATGCCTTCCAGGCTGACTTTGGTGTTAGAATTCCTGCTCCATGATTGCAATCATGGGATTTTTGTCTATCACATGATGGTGTATGTTTTGACTCCACAAAGTGATGGAGACAGGATGCATGTGTTACTGTGTTCCGTGAAGTGGGACTATTGTCCTTTGTCCTTTTTCTCTTTGCTGTCTGATGCTAGAGAGAGAGGGAGCCATGTTGCAGTACTCCGTGTGTGTTTATATGTAAATAAACGTAGATTAGCCAAAATGCTGAGTTGCTGAGGTCTGTTATGCAAGCTGCAAAGACTCGGCAGATCCCTAAGCGTGCCGGTGTCGGTTGACATCGGTCGCTGTGATGTTCGGGCAGAAGAAAGCTCTTGAAGCTCCCGAACTATCGACCAGGAGGGAGGGAACATGCCAGTCGGGCATGTGTCTCTGCCAGGGTCGTACTCGAGTGTAGGATGAGCTCCTTACATTTGGGAGAATAAATGGCTAAGGAGTAATCCCTACATGGAGTGGTGGCCCTAAGGCAGTTGGATGACACATTGTATGCCTCTTTCTGGTACCTCCTGCAGCCAAGCTGGAGCCAAATGTATTACTTTGCTTTCCTTTGGACCACATCAGCGAGGCTGAGAGGTCTTCAGGGGGAACCCAGGATCTCCATACACATTGTCCATTGTCCATACACATACAGAGCTTTTTCTTTCTTTCTGTCAGAGCTCACAGGAGCTCAGCTGTGGCACATCTGAGGTGGGTACCACTGCCATTCTTAGAGAACAAGGGAGAAGTTCATGGTGAACTCAAGCACCTCTTTTTCTAGAAATGATAATGATAATGATAATGATAATGATAATGATAATTTATTATTTATACCCCGCCCATCTAGCTGGATTTCCCCAGACACTCTGGGCAGCTTCCAACAAAATAATAATAATAATAATAATAATAATAATAATAATAATAATGTGATAAAACATCAAACAATTAAAAACTTCCCTAAACAGGGCTGCCTTCAGATGTCTTCTAGAAGTCAGATAGTTGTTTATTTCCTTGACATCTGATGGGGAGGGCGTTCCACAGGGCGGGAGCCACTACCGAGAAGGCCCTCTGCCTGGTTCCTTGTAGCTTCACTTCTCACAGTGAGGAAACTGCCAGAAGGTCCTCAGAGCTGGACCTCAGTGTCCAGGCTGAATGATGGGGGTCAAGACGCTCCTTCAGGTATACTGGGCCGAGGCTGTTTAGGGCTTTAAAAGTCAGAAAAATAGCACTGGAGACATATACAGGCACACACTGTAAATACTGTTGCTTCAAAGTCAGCATTGACGCTCAATACATTCTTGCTCCTCAGTAATATCTTCCTTTCCCCAGCATCCCTCTCGGCAAGGGATATTGGAAATAATGCAGAAAGTGGTGCCTACAGGCTAGAGCTCCATTGCTTGTTTTCTCAGAGCTCATCCTGACAATTTTGTCTGATCATGCCATGTCCCAGTGCTGGGGACAGCCATTGATTATTTCAAAACATTCCCAACTCATTAACAATGCTGAGATCTATGTAGCTGTGCTCAGGCTGACCATTTAGTTACCCTTTCTATAAGGGTCAAGAATGTATATAGTTTGCTTATTTCTAATGTGGCATACCCTGTGTGTGTTTTTCCTTAAAAAATGTTTAGGGGTACTCTCATTTTCCTACTCATATTGAAATATAGTGGTACCTCGGGATAAGAACTTAATTCATTCTGGAGGTCCATTCTTAACTTGAAACTGTTCTTAACCTGAAGCACCACTTTAGCTAATGGGGCCTCCTGCTGCCGCTGCACCGCTGCTGCGCGATTTCTGTTCTCAGCCTGAAGCAAAGTTCTTAACCCGAGGTACCATTTCTGGCTTAGCGGAGTCTGTAACCTGAAGCATATGTAACCTGAAGCGTATGTAACCCGAGGTACCACTGTACTGCCCCTCAATGAGGCCAAACGTAGATTCACAAAATGTTTAGGGGTATGTGTACCCCTGCGTACGCCCAGAACAAAAAACACTGGGCATACTTTATACTAGAGATCTTTCCAGTTCTCACTCCAAGGAGGCTGGATGAGGAAATTCAGAAGCAAATGGGTGCTGCAGATAGAGTTGGAACTGAGCCACAATCCAATTGTTTAAGTTTCATCTCTAGTTTCATTTTTTCTGCAGGAAGTTAGATGTGAATGTTGTAATAGAGGTCATTAAAGACAGGATAATTGCTTCCCAATGTGTGATGAATATGAATCTGCTTCCTAAAAGGAAGGCAGATATTTCAAATGGCTTTTATTATTGAAAGTGCAGAGCTAAACTTGACATTTGGGTGGGGAGCAGGTCTACACTATTATGCTAGCATCCAAAACTATGAATTCTTCATTAACTCAGAGGTACGTAATATATAGAAAATTTAAAATTAACCAAGACCAAACTCTCTCTCTCTCTCTCTCTCTCTCTCTCTCTCTCTCAACCCACAATATCACCCTTCAACTGAAGTGCATTATTTGTAACCAGTACATTTAAATTTTCTTTTGGATTGATATTTTAATGGCCAACCATTGTAACAGAATGTAAATATTTGAGTTTTCCTGGCCCAGAGATAGACAAAATCATCTTCAGCCAGTTCATGGCCCTTCCAGACAAGTAGAGGAACATGTTTATTTCAGCACAAGTCCACATCATTTTCTTTTCTTCTTCTTTAAAAGTCCATTGCTGTATGGTACTGATAACACCAAAGTCACAGGTTTTATTCCCCTAGAGGAAAGCTGCATATTCCTGCATTGCATGCGGGTAGACCTGATGCTATGCATGGTCCCTTCTGACTCAATAATTACATGGTTTTAACTTATGTGAATTTCAGTTGTTGTTGTTGTTGTTGTTGTTTTCTTTCTTTCTTTCTTTCTTTCTTTCTTTCTTTCTTTCTTTCTTTCTTTCTTTCTTTCTTTCTTTCTTTCTTTCTTTCAAATCAACACTTCTGATATGGGCTGCCATTTGCCTTGGTTCTCCCGGGCATTTTAACCGATTTTCAAAAATTTCTCCCGGACACCATTTTTGATGGATGAATCCCGGCTATGTTTGGGAAATTCCAGATGTATGGCACCCCTAATCCAGTGTGGTAGGGCAGAAATCACCCAGCAACACTGCTACTCACCTGATGGGGCTGGGGTGTGGCATCATTGAGGCTGCACGCATGTGCTGTTGAGAATACCAGATTGATTCCGCTAGTGCAGGCATGGCCAAACTTGGCCCTCCAGGTGTTTTGGGACTACAGCTCCCATCATCCCTAGCTAACAGGACCAGTGGTCAGGGATGATGGGAATTGTAGTCCCAAAACATCTGGAGGGCCAAGTCTGGCCATGCCTGCGCTAGTGCATCCATGCAACTCTGACCGCGCTGTTGCCTTACCCAGCCTTAGATCTGTCCAGATAAGTTGCCGTAATGTCAGTGTCCAAAGGGTAGATCTGCCACACTTCACTGACCGCTAGCGGTGAATTGTTTTGTAAATCCTTTTGAGCTGCTTGGAGGGCTTTCCTGGATCATTCTTTTAAATCATTTCTATCTGCTTGCAGCAGCTAGAAGGCACTTGAAAACTTTATCGAGTAAAACGTCCATGGAAGGGGCAGTACAGTGGTACCTTGGTTCTCAAACGCCTTGGCACTCAAACAACTTAGAACCCAAACACTGCAAACCTGGAAGAAAGTGTTCCAGTTTGCAAACTTTTTTTTGGAAGATGAACATGCTCCATTTTGATTATTATGCTTCCAACTGAATGCCAACTTCCGTTTTGAGTGTTATGCTGAGGTCTGTCTGTTTTTGCTATTTATTTTGTGTTTTTGTCGCTCTTTTTTGTGAATGTTCAGCTGCTGAATAATTGTGTGACTGCAGTACATTGTTTATTGCTTTCATGTTATGGATCAATGGTCTCGTTAGATAGTAAAATTCATGTTAAATCGCTGCTTTAGTGGTTGTTTTTAAAAGTCTAGAACGGATTAATCCATTTTGCATTACTTTCTATGGGAAAGCGCCCCTTGGTTTTGGAATGCTTTGGTTTTGGAACGGACTTCCGGAACAGATTAAGTTTGAGAACCAAGGTACCACTGTATGTTCTGATGGATCACCCACTACTGGTCTCATCCGCTCAATCCACAGGAGCCTCTTTTCGAATGCTGGGGAAGTCCATAACTCTCTGACAGTTTGGAACCCATTGGCCACCCTCATCTGGTTTACCCAGGCAGTCAAAGCCGTTCCCAGGGTGTGGCCACTGTCATATGCTGGCAGCTTCTAGGACCCACAGGTGAGAGCTGTGTGCAGGATGCCAGATAATTCGGGGGGGGGGGGTTGCTGCAAGTTGTGGCAAAAGCCCCAATCCTTCCCCATCGCTAGTTTGGCCCTTCCATCCTCCCTTTATTTTTTCACACAAGTTTTCAGAGGCAACAACCAATTCATCGAATGCTTGAAATTGATGGAGTGGATGTGCTCATTGACTGAAGATCTCTAGGGCAGTGGAGAAGCCAAGATAGTCAGATGATGCCTAAAAACAATAAGGAGGGGGGGGGGGAACAGACCATAACTGCTTGTGTATACATGAAACACAACCATTGTCATTTTTTAGTTGCACATTTTATTATTAGCCTTCATGCTGAAAAAGCACCCAAAATAACGTAGATCCATTAATTTAATCTAATTTAATTTATAACTGTGGCTTCTCCAAAGCCCTCAAGATGCCTCAAAATATAAAAACAATAGATAAAGATGTCTCATATACGAGAACAATAATATAGTGTACTATATTACATTTTATCATAATATAATAAAAAGGCAAAATGCAATAGCACAGACTGAACGAAAACAATGATCAAAATATAATAAAAAGATAGAATAGAGCAGCGTTAACTTCAATCAATTTAAAAGCCTAAGCAGAGGTAGGGATCCTTATTCTGTTCACAACCTCTCAAAGGAGTCTCTTTCACTGTCAAGCACCTCTTACTTCAACTGTTCCTCATAAGGCTTGGTTTCCAGATCCTTGATCGTCTTGGTTGCCCTCCTCTGCACACATTCCAGCTTGTCAACATCCTTCTTAAATTGTGGTGCCCAGAATTGGACACCGTGTTCTTACTTGCTTTTCCCTTTGGGTTAAACCACAGAGCCTAGGGCTTGCCAATCAGAAGGTCGGCGGTTTGAATCCCAGCAATGGAGTGAGCTCCCGTTGCTCGGTCCCTGCTCCTGCCAACCTAGCAGCTCAAAAGCACGTCAAAGTGCAAGTAGATAAATAGGTACTGCTTCAGCGGGAAGGTAAACGGCGTTTCCGTGCGCTGCTCTGGTTCGCCAGAAGTGGCTTAGTCATGCTGGCCACATGACCTGGAAGCTGTACGCCGGCTCCCTCGGCCAATAAAGTGAGATGAGCACCGCAACCCCAGAGTCGGCCATGACTGGACCTAATGGTCAGGGGTCCCTTTACCTAGGCAAAGCAAAACAAACAAACAAACAAACAAACAAACATTGGGTCCTCAACTGGGTGACTAAACTGCTACACACACTCCATTCTTCCTGGATGCTTCTTGTTCTGGTCATGCTCCACCTGTGTAGAAACGAGTGCATGTAGAATTTACAGCCCTTTCTGGCCTCATCTACTGTTATAGGACCATCAAGCTCAAAGCCACCAGGAACATTTCATTTTTTTTTAATGCAGTCCTTCATGTCCCACATCCTCTGGTGCTAGAAGCAGCTGACAGCAAACAGAATACATGAACGATAACACAAAATAACAGCACAATTGTAGCCATGCCTACTCAGAGGTAAGAACTGTGATCCCTGCTCCTCAGTCAGTATATCCGCACTTCCTCATAACAGGAGGAGGAAAACTGTATGTGGAATGCTGCTTTCAGGTACCGTGATGAGAATGGCTTTCTTGATTACTGTCAATGGGCCTACTGCTGAGCAATAATCAGGAACTTAATGAAAGCATATTAATGTTTCTTGGTGACTAGAAATCTTTGGAAGGTGGCAATCAGTGGGAGGTTCAGAAAAATGATTTGTTATCAAGTCAAATTCGGTAAGGCAGAAAGCTGAGAGGACTATAAATTTTGAAGGAATGGGATGGGATCAGTCTGGAAAGCTCCAGGGCAGCCTTCTCCAACTTTGGGCTCCATAGAGGTGTAGGACTACAACTCCTATCAACCCCAACCGTTGACAATGCTAGGCAGGGATGATGGGGATTGGAGTCTAATAGCATATGGGGACCAAAATATGCACAAGAACACAGGAAGTTGCCTTCTATGGAGGGCCCAACAGACTCCTTCTTTCTTTGTGAGTATATTCTCAAACCTCCACGTGTCCCAATTTTCCAGGGACAGTCCTGGATTTACAGAAGTTGTCACAGTTTCTGATTTATCCCAGAATGTCCAGCTTTTCCTTAGGATGACCCTATTTTCATCAGAGAAATGTTGGAAGGTATGGTGTTATGCAACCCTCAAGCCAAAGAGATAAGTAACTATACAACCTTTAGAAGACATCTGAAGGCAGCCCTGTATAGAGATTTTTTTAAAAAAATGTTTAATGCTTATGTTATATATTGGAAGCTGGCCAGAGTGGCTGGGGAAACCCAGTTAGATGGGCAGGGTATTATGATTATGATTATGATGATTATTGATGCTCCTATTTTCATCAGAGAAATGTTGGAGGGTATGTATTCTGCAATATATTATTGACAATAATAGTGCATTAGAAATATACTGTAGACCCCCATTTCATGGCTGGCAATTTGAGAACCACAGAGTGTGTAAGCCAATGAAGTTTTTTGTTGTTGTTGTTGTTGTTTTTAAAAAGCTGCAAAAGCTCATTTCATGTCACATTATCTTGTTAGACCCAGAAACACATATGATTTTTCCTGAATTTGGATGTGTGCTGGGAGAGAGGTTTTAAACTACCTTACTGTTGCTACTGGCCTAACTTTGAGAGCTCTCCACAGGGACAAGCTGTAGCTTTCAAAGCTCTGACTCATGGGAGCCAGCAATCACAGTGCATACATTTACAGTGGTGCCTCGCAAGACGAAATTAATTCGTTCCGCAAGTTTTTTCTTCTTGCGAGTTTTTCGTCTTGCGATGCACGGTTTCCCATAGGAATGCATTGAAAATCAATTAATGCGTTCCTAGGGAAACCGACTTCAGACTAGGTCCGGGGACAGTCTGTCCCCCGACCTCTTCTGAAGGCTGGGGGGGGGGGGGGACAAGGGCTTTTCTTCCCACCCCCAGCATTTTAAAAAACCCCGGGACAGCGGAGGACTTCTCCGCTGTCCGGGGCGATTTAAAAGCCCCTGGGAAGGCAGGCAGGGGGGACAAAGACTTTTGCCCCCCGCCAGCCTTCAGAAGAGGTCCAGGACCTCTTCTGAAGGCTGGCGGGGGCGAAAGTCTTTGCTCCCCCCGCCTGCCTTCAAAAGCTGTCCGGCCAAAGCTTCGCGGACCTCTGCCGGCATGCCGAAGCCTGCGCTGATGTCAGCGCGCCCAGGCTTCGCGGACCGCTCCGCCAGCAGCGGCAGGGTTGCCGCTGCTGGCGGAGACTTGCCGGCATGCCGAAGCCTGCGCGCGCTAACATCAGCGCGCCCAGGCTTCGCGGACCGCTCCGCCAGCAGCGGCAGGGTTGCCGCTGCTGGCGGAGACTTGCCGGCATGCCGAAGCCTGCGCGCGCTAACATCAGCGCGCCCAGGCTTCGCGGACCGCTCCGCCAGCAGCAGCAGGGTTGCCGCTGCTGGCGGAGACTTGCCGGCATGCCGAAGCCTGCGCGCGCTGACATCAGCGCGCCCAGGCTTCGCGGACCTCTCCTGCCTTCAAAAGCCGTCCGGGATAGCGGGAAGCGCTTCCCTGCTATCCCGGACTGCTTTTAAAATGCTGGCGCTGGGGAGCAAAGCCTTTCGGCCCCCGCCAGCCTTCCTGGTCCTCTTCTGAAGGCCGGAGGGGGGGGGGAAGGCTTTGCTCCCCACCGCTAGCATTTAAAAGAGGTCCCCGGAGATTTCCCTATGGGCTTTCGTCTTGCGAAGCAAGCCCATAGGGAAATTCGTTTTGCGAAGCGCCTCCAAAACGGAAAACCCTTTCGTCTAGCGGGTTTTCCGTCTTGCGAGGCGTTCGTCTTGCGGGGTACCACTGTAATTGGTTGTAGGAATCGGTTCCCACAGCACTTGAGTCAATTGGTTGTAGCCTGGAGTCACAAACACCCCTTTTGAACCAAATAACTGTGTCCGATTGGCCAAGGTTGGGCCCTGTGAATACAGGGTGCTGGATAAGATTTGCCATTGGCCTGATCCAATGTTTTCTTGTGTTCTTACATTCTTAGGTGTTGCCAGTCACAAGGAAAAGAGAACATACAGAGGATTGATGGATGCTCTCATGCCTCTAGAAGACTGTTTTTCAAAGGAAATTGCTGCCTCTTTTTCTGGAGAGTTAAGGGCAAGCAAACCTAGACAGCATCTTAAAAAGTAGAGACATCACCTTGCCAACAAAGGTCTGTATAGTAAAAGCTATGGTTTTCCCAGTAGTGATGTATGGAAGTGAAAGCTGGACCATAAAGAAGGTTGATCGCCGAAGAATGGATGCTTTTGAATTATGGTGCTGGACGAGACTCTTGAGAGTCCCATGGACTGCAAGAAGATCAAACCTATCCATTTTTAAGGAAATCAGCCCTGAGTGCTCACTGGAAGGACAGATCGTGAAACTGAGGCTCCAATACTTTGGCCACCTCATGAGAAGAGAAGACTCCTTAGTAAAGACCCTGATGTTGGGAAAGATGGAGGGCACAAGGAGAAGGGGACGACAGAGGATGAGATGGTTGGATAGTGTCTTTGAAGCTACCAGCATGAGTTTGACCAAACTGCGGTAGGCAGTGGAAGACAGAAGTGCCTGGCGTGCTCTGGTCCATGGGGTCACGAAGAGTCGGACACGACTAAACGACTAAACAACAACAACAAGGGCAAGCAACAAAACAGACAGAGCAAAGAATGTGTGATCATAGCATGGAGGCATGAGAGGGGAAGTGTTGCCTCAGGCTCTGTGGGTTTGGAGATTCTAGGGCTGATGGAGTATTGTCCCATTAGCCCTTAAGTAGTAGCCTTCTATAATATCTGCCATGCATTGTGGCATGATGTTCTCATTTTCAATAGTGGTAAAGGAGAGGGGAAAAGGCTTTCTGAACAAGTGTTCATCAAAGAGATCTGGGAAAGAGCACTTATCAATGTCTGCCGTATAAAAATGTACTTTGTAATTTAAAATGGATGAAGGTGTTATTATTTCATACAGGTTTCCAAGCTGCCCTAAAAACTTCTCCTGGACACTGTGTAATAATGTCATTTGACCAAGCAGACAAGGTGAATCAAAGAAAACACTACTTAGATGTTCAATCTAGCTATTTCATTCTATTGTAATTAAAGTGCACGACTGGCACCTAAACAGGCAGAATGTTTTCAATGGACCTAAATTAAATTTCAGACATCATTGGCCTCAATCTGAGGAATGTAAACATTTATTAAATGACAGGCTGAAAATAGCTGGCTTAACGGAGGGGATTTCTTGCTATTAATTCTCAGTAGCACTTCCCTGATCACTGCTTACAGATTTGGGTCTTTTCTGTGAGCCACGTAAGGTCCTTCCTTAATGTCATTTCTCGTTGCCGCTCTTCACCCACGGGAAAAGCAATATGCCAAAGTAAAAATGCATCACTACACAATTGCCAGAACATGTTGTCACTTCTCTAGGGGCATGACAGTTGTCTCAGCACAACAATCTCACTTAGGCAAACACTAGTTACTCAGTTCAGAGGCCATGTATATCCCAATTGAGCATACAGAGCTCAAGTGCACATGGCCTGAATTATTCCTTGCATTAGAGGGAGAAATGGAACAGGCAGAGATCTGCTACTTCTGCTGAAATGGTTGGCTTGGCTTGAGCACTGGATTTTGATTGGGCAGACATGAGGTAAAATAACTGCTCAGCAACAAAGTTCATGGAGGCAGCCTTGGCAAAGATGTCATTTCTCAGCTTAACATATTACAGACCTTCCAAGTGTTCCTATTTTTCCAAGGACAGTCCCAGATTTACAGAAGCCATCCTGGTTTCTGATTTGATCTCATCCCTATTTTCATTGGAGAAAAGTTGGAGGATATGATAGGATGTCCTTATTTTCATCTGAGAAATGTTGGAGGGTATGGAGTTATCTGATCCCTGAGCCACCTGAAGGCAGCCCTGTAGAGTGGTACCTCAGGTTAACAACTTAATTCATTCTGGAGGTCTGTTCTTAACCTGAAATTGTTCTTAACCTGAAGCACCACTTTAGCTAATGGGGCGTCCTGCTGTCGCTGCGCCACCGCTGCACGATTTCTGTTCTCATCCTGAAGCAAAGTTCTTAAGCTGAGGTAATATTTCTGGGTTAGCAGAGTCTGTAACCTGAAGCATCTGTAACCTGAAGCGTATGTAACCCGAGGTACCACTGTATAGGGAAGTTTTTTATGCTTTATGTTTTTATATATGTGGGAAGCCACTCAAAGTGGCTGGAGCAACTCAGTCAGATGGGTGAGGTATAATAATAATAATAATAATAATAATAATAATAATGGAATTGTTGTTGTTGTTTTGTTGTTTAGTCGTTTAGTCATGTCCGACTCTTCGTGACCCCATGGACCAGAGCACGCCAGGCACTTCTGTCTTCCACTGCCTCCCGCAGTTTGGTCAAACTCATGCTGGTAGCTTCGAGAACACAATCCAACCATCTCATCCTCTGTCGTCCCCTTTTCCTTCTGCCCTCAATCTTTCCCAGCATCAGGGTCTTTTCCAGGGAGTCTTCTCTTCTCATGAGGTGGCCAAAGTATTGGAGCCTCAGCTTCACGATCTGTCTTTCCAGTGAGCACTCAGGGCTGATTTCCTTAAGAATGCATAGGTTTGTTCTTCTTGCAGTCCATGGGACTCTCAAGAGTCTCCTCCAGCACCATAATTCAAAAGCATCAATTCTTCAGCGATCAGCCTTCTTTATGGTCCAGGACATCTCTATTTTCATCAGAAAAATGTTGGATGGCATGGTTTCATACTAAGCAAAGGGAAAACATAATGTTTCATATAGCAGTCATGGCTTCTGATGAGGTCAGTCTGTTGTACCAACCGCTCCCATTTCTGGGGAAGATGGGCCTAGCTATGATGACGCACACCAGGATTGGACTAGGCTAACACATTCTCCATGGCCTTCACATCTGTGAAATGCCCCTGGAAGCTTGGAGTGGTCCAGAATTCAGCAGCAATGATACTTATATAAGCACATTATGCCCATTTTGGAACAACTGTAGTGGATACCAATTTGCTTCCAGCCACAATTCAGTTTGCTGATTATTACCTGTGATTACTACCCAAATGGGCTGAGTCCTGAGAGACCTCACCCTCCCATGCCACCCTGCCTGAACCCTAAGATCTAATGGAATCTCCATTATCTGCATGCTGTCAAAGGCTGATGTTCAGCTGATCGATGCAAGAGGGTCTTCTCTGTGGCCACATCCCAGCTGTAGAATTCCCTCCCATAGGGAATTATTTGATCCTGTCTTCTTTTGGGTTCTTCTGCCAAGTGACAATGATGATGTTTAGTCTCTCTTTTTTCAGATCACCTTGCTACCGCAATGTTTTCATTAGCTATCATTCTGCCTCTATTATATTTTGAAATTGTTTTAAACATTGCATGTGTTTTTAAAAATTATGTTGGCTATCTTGAGTGCTGCTTTCCATGTGATAATATCTTAATAAATAACTTTATGTATGTTGCACTTAGGTTTTTGAATAACGATAGGATACAAAATGTAATAAACGGTAAATCTATTTTCACAAATGGTCTGTCTGGTTGCATATAAATATTAGGTAATGAAATACCCATATACAAAAAATGCAATTGAAATTGAAATAAAAGCAACTAAAGTAATGCGGGGGAGGAGATTCTGTTACCAGTCTTTAAAAAAACCCTATATTTACAAATTAAAAATTTCCTAGTTCATTCAGACATAAAAGTCAACTTGCTCCAATAACAGCTGCCAAATCCATTTTGACTCCCGTCTTTGGTAAAGCACAGAGGAGTTCAATTCATTGTCTTTACTGGTCTATACTGAACATAATCACAAACAATTCTTTAATACTATGGGAATTACCCTGAGCAAACCCCAAATTCTCTCTCCTCCTCCAGCCACATGGAGGAGAAAAGCAGCATTGCTTTCCAATTTAAACTAAAGTGTGTTCTCCTTCATGGAGAGCACGTGTTGCAGTGGGGGCTAGCAAGACACCCCGCTGTTGCTGGGCAGGAAAGAGTTTGGCCACCATTAGCAGAGGGCTGTGCTGTTGCTGGGAGAATTATATGTTGCCATTTTTTGACTGACAGCTCTAGTCTTTAAATGCCCTGCACGCAGCGTTGAGCTTCCTCTTTTCATTGCATGCATCATATCACCCTCCCTTCCTCCCTATTTTAGGCTGTCCACTTGACCTTGCTATGCCTGTCATGGGGTCGTCTGCTTTTGGGGCAGGGGCCCGGTAGGAATTTTGTCCATTTGGCAGATTGGCTGGTGCCATTTGGTTTTTGCCTACTGCGTAGCAAATTGTCACAACTTGTAAGGTTGCAGTTAGGCATTGGTTTGGGAATTGGTTGGTAGAGGAGTATGGATTTGGCTGTGCCTGCCCCTCCAAAAGTGCTGCTGCTGCAAGGGTTTTCCTTTAAAGAAACCCAGGGGCTTGCCATGCTTTTGTCTGAACCCTGTCAAGGGGCTAGGGTCGCACAAGAGCCCCTGGGAGCATTTGGGGAGAGGTGAGGCATGGTTCCCAGTCCCGTCTCTCTCCCCAGGTGTCTTCTGACTTCACAGGCGTGCGAATGTCAGACTGTCACCGTGCGGGGTCAGATAGTTGCAACCAATGCCTAAGCAACCACTCGCATTGCTTGTAATTTAATAAAGTTGTGGCCAAAATTATGCCAAAAACCTTAAACAAAAATAATGTGTTACTTGTGTTTTATTGGGGGGTGTCTTGGGGACCTTGACACGCAACCACTGTTTGTGGTTCGAGGACCCGACCCCCGCAAAGTAAAATGAAGACATTTATTTGATATAAGGTTAATGGGCTAGAAAAAGGCCACAACCTTATTGATTACAGCAATGAAAAGGTAGTGGCTTAGGCATTGGATCGCAAAACAAGTGGGTTTATTCACCAGGGGTTCATCACCTGTTGATGCTAATCCAACTATAGGCTCACCCCTGATGTCACCGAGGGTCGTGCCATGGCCTCCCGCCAAGCAGGCTTCGGACGGAATACACGACCGCCAGATTCCTTTAACAGAATACCCCTAGAAATTGAAGGCATAGGCGATGGCCACACCTAGCACTTCGACACACCACAACACATTATTCCAATGCCTAACAGGACGACAAAGAGAAATGAGGCCGGAGGAGAGGCTGGCACTGCAGCATAAAGGCTGCTGGACACGCCCCCCATGGCACCTGGTTGGACGGCCACCGGGGGGGGGGGGCGTGAGTGCCAGCCAGGTGAGCTGGAGGCAGAGCTAGGAGCGGTGTTCGGGCTCCCGTCCACAACCACTCCCCTCTCTTTCAGGGAGGAGAGTCTTTATTGTTTCGTCTAAACCATGCACTGTATTAACTATGTTAAGACAACTTTAAACCTTGGATAACAACCCTGCCCCCCCCCATAAACCCAGCTAAAACCAGCCATAGTTCCTATAGCTGTCTTAAAACAGGAAGCAAAGTCTTTTCCTCATGGCCATAGAAGGAGAGGAGGAAGTGCATGAGCATAAAGCTCATGCAAGCTCATTGGTTCAAACTACATCCGCCAATGTATGTTCATGAAGGATTGTTTCCTTCTTTTCCACAAGCAAAAGAAAATTGTCTTGTTCAAAAGAGGCTCCGAAATGCTGGAACTTTAAAGCTAAAGAAACTTCTGAACCTGTTACTGAAAAAATTAAAACATACAAGCTATGCGTTTTTCCCCAGGCAGCATCAAACAAAAATGAGTTAACATTAAGTAGCGTGCGAAACTACCCACATTTTCTTCTTTCCTTCTTTTTCATCTGTGCTAATGTAGCCCAATGGTCCTTAAAGCTTTGCTGTTTGTTGAGTTGCTAAAATCCTCACAGGTACTTATTAAATTGCTGACACAAAACAGAACAGATGTGTTATGTCAACTGTTATACATGAAAATGCTGTAATGTCATATATCGGTATTGATTTCCATTGTGGACTTTCTTAGAATTAAAAACACAAAATCAATGAAGTTTTACTATTACAAGATGTGCCCTCTATATTGATTTTATTATCCACAACCAAAACATATTTCAGTTTGATAGTATGACAGGTATATTGGCAAGAGATCTCCAGTTGATTTAAATTAAAAGCTATAGGGACCTTCCACTGAACCTTAGTGTAGACCTCTCTTCCAGACCTGGTATCACCACCCTACATACTGAAGAATATGCCAGGTCCCATACCTTCTGGGTCTACTGGGACTGGTGCCTTGCCTGTGCCCATACCCAGCACCCACCACCATTGGGGCCTCCACCCTTACCTTCTTCTGGCACATGACTTCAAAGTGGATTCACTTGAGCACAAGGGGAGGAAGTAGACCAAGTATGAAGGCAATCACTTGCCACTTCAGTTTTCCATTCATGGTGACAGAAAAGTAGAGTCAGGGGAGTCTCTAACCATCCCTATATACATATGTATTCTGTCAAACCATATTATACTATGATTGTCTAGATCAGTGGTTCCCAACCTTTTTTTTGGCCTTGCCCCACCTAATCATCTCTAAAATCCTGATGCCCTCCCATGATATATAATTCTTATTATTCGAAAAGTGAACTCCTATTCACATGAAGGAAGCTTAAAAGGCCATTAACTGTTAATGCCTTATTCTCGAATTGCCTCCTTCAAAAAGCAAATTGCCCCCCTGTGGGGCTTGTGCCCCACATTGGGAACCATGGGTCTAGATATATTTGGTGAGTATCAACCTGAGTCACTATAAAAACAACTGCAAATTATAATGAAGAAGTGTTGAATGGAAGCTGATCCCTTACCACAGCCACCTCCCCAGCCTTCCTGCTTTCTTGCTCAAACCTTGACTGCATTGCAGGATGGGAAACAAGCTGGTAGGTTGTGACGGAGTTGCTAGGAAGGAGGGAATGCAATGATCAAGGAAGGGTTAAGTCTCTCGTTCCTGTATGCTGTTTCCTAGCCACCAATCATGCTTTTCTCATTCTCCCCCACTTTATAGCTGTTTGGCACCCAGAAGCCATATGCAATGGATTGGAGACATCATGCAGGGGAGGGAATTTCAGTACTAAATCATCCAGAATACTCGTTTAGTCAATAAATTTATATTTCACTGGTGACAGTTATATTAGAAGAGAGCCATTTCATTTTCTCTCTTTCTTAAACGTCTAGCTTCACAAATTGGAGGTTGCTCATAAGTGGTGAATGTTGCATGTAATGGTCCTCAGAATGAAATTACATTAAGTAGCAAAGAGGTTAATGAGGTCAGTGGGAACTACTTGGGACTCAGCACTGGTTCTGAAAAGTCAGCCGGGTGCCTAAATATAAGTTTCAGCCTAATTTTAGCTGCCTGTTATTTACAGCTGTGACGTTATGTACATAACAGCTAATTATCCCACATTTTGCAGCCGTGATCGGAAGGATTTCATGGCAGGTAACAGTTTTGCCAAAGAAATAAAAGGCATGTCAAATACACTTTATTTCACTGTCACAGAGTTCTTCCAAAAGTGAAATTCACTCCCACATAATGCTTCTTTGCAGTGCCAAAGCCCTGTAAGTGAGAACAAAGCCTGTGGTGTTGTGCCTTCATTTTACACATCTGCACACAGCAATCATAAGAGTGGAGAAAAAGGACCGTGAGCATTTATTTAATGTGTGGCTTTTTTAAAAACCCATGTTTTCTGCTTAGTTGCTAGTTGCTTTGCTCAGACATATTTAGGTTTTCAATCCTGTTAATGATGAGGGAGAAATGTGGCTTGGTCTGCATTGTAACACAAATCTGTCTCATTCACACTTCCTGAAACAATATATGGAAACAATTCTTCTGCAGCTTGGAGCCTCATGTATCCATGGAAGCTCGTTGTGTGAGTGAAAAACCTCCACGAATTCATGAGGTTGCCTGCTACAGATCGGCACTGGAAGACAAGGAGTCCCATGGCTCTGAGAGGTGTTCCATGTGCGTTCCCCTTTCAAGCAATAATGGCTGAAGAGGGCCACTGTCTTCTGTTTCTTCTCAGCAGCAGTCACTGCTTAGCTGACTTCAGTCACATAGCGTGGGTTGCCAGTGCCCGAGGCCATGTGGAGGAGTACACATGCACATTCAATTGCTTAATGGCATATGTGTCACTTAGGAGATCACAGCCACAGAGATAAGATGAGTCATTCTGTTGTCTGGAGAGGTCACTTTCTGGTTTGCATGGAGAAGCCATTTTCAATGGAGCCCAGAGATGGAAGCGCACAGCTGCACTGAGGCAATATAAACATGCTAGTCCAAAGAGGCTCAGTAAAATCCATGACTAAAGGGGGATTAGGAGACAGATTGCAGTTCATGGCTGCGGCTGATTATGTACGCAACCACTTTCCCCTGGAAAACTTGAAAAATTCCAAAGTACTGATATGGTTGGATTTTGTTTTAGAAGGGGAAAAAATAACAGTAGAAATGTATTAATGAAACAAGGAATGGATGAATGAAACTATAATGAAACTTAATGTTATTGCTTTAAAATTCAACAGGTGTTAAGAAGGCTTTGCTTTATTTTGTTTAAGAAATCCCAGTCAAATTCAAAATCTGGCATTTAAAATCAAATTGGAAACTTTAAAACATTTCTGAATTGGAATGTGCTAGATCCGTTGGGGAAAAAAATCTATTTGTAGTGGTTAACCTGTATGTGACATTTGTTGGACACATGCAAATCATTACTTGGTATGACAGTCATCAACAAATTATCTGCAGCATTTTTGCATATAATCTCATTAATTCTAATTACTGCAACATTCCACATATCATGCTTTGGAGGGTATTTTATATTTCTGGTTGTCAAAAAGGTGGCATTGTGCATAGAAATGAGGGAGGTCACTTAATCTAATGCAATCTATTCTAATGTGATGGGCTATTAATGCCAAGGTACTAAAGATTTGTCATTTGAACCTTTACTGACAAAATGGATTCTGGAAAGATTGCTATGTGTGTGAATTGGCACATAGTTTTCCTGCTGTGAGGAGGAAAGCTTCTGCTAAAGGACTGGATTTATGATTTCTTGGTTTCAACAGAGTGCATTCTTGGAAAAAACTTGTATAACCAAAGTAACCATGAACAGAATACCATGGATCTTAGCTGTTAAGAGTAGAGGTTGCTTGATTAAATGGAATTTTCTGCTACCTAACGAAACTTACGAAAGAGAGAAACTGTGTGTCTCATAAGTAATTACTTCCCAGCTCTAAGTAAACGCTTGAAACGAAAGTTTAAAATGGTTGTTCAAAGCATGAGGTCAAAAAATACAAAATGTTCAGGATAATTTCCAGAATCCATTTTATGCCTCAACCATTCTGTTTTACTGAACTCGGAGCCAAGTAATTTAGTCTAGTCTGTGGGAGGTAGTAAAACAAATTATCTGCAGCATTTTTGCATATAATCCCATTAATTCTAATTACTGCAACATTCCACATAACATGCTTTGGAGGGTATTTTATATTTCTGGCTGTCAAAAAGTGGCATTGTGCGTAGAAATGAGGGAGGTCACTTAATCTAATGTAATCTATTCTAATGTGATGGGCTATTAATGCCAAGGTACTAAAGATTTGTCATTTGAACCTTTACTGAATTTCTGTGGCTATTTCTCAGACTCTCTTTAATCCCTGATTAATGTAGCCACCCCTTCCTACAAATTCTATATATCATGTATACCACACTCCATCACCCATTGAGGCAATTAGATGAACTATAGCCAATACCAGCCATAAACATGGGATAACATACATAGGATGCACGATACTTTCTACAAGCTGGAGAAGACAAAATTTCCCCAATTTCTTCCAAGGGAGAGAACTTTGAAAACATTGCTCTCCTGGTCCCTGTTGCAATCTTTATAGGGGCCCACCTTGCCTTATGCCACGTAGCCTAACAGAGATTACCTGTCTTCCCTCTTGCCTTATCTGACCCAAGGTAATATCTGTTCGATATTTTCCAAGCCTCAAGAAAAGCTTTCAGTGGGTTAGGAGGTGCAATCTAAGGAGGATCAAACTGGCTCAACTCATGCTGGCAACGGGAAAAATCATGAACCCAAATGCCTATCAGTGGCTGTCCGCAACTCATCCAGGACCTGCAAAAGTGTTAAGGTAACTTACAACTTTGCCTTGTATTCTTAGGTTTCATTTTGTCCTGTTCCAGCTTGTTCAGGTATGTCTCGTTCCTATAGATACTTCATTCATGTTCCACTTGGTATTTCATGCCACTAAATCCATACTAAAGTAAATAATAATAATAATAATAATAATAGTGTTATTATTTATACCCTGCCCATCTGTTTGGGTTGCCCCAGACACTCTAAGTGGCTTCCAACACATATAAAAATTTAATAAAGTGTCAAACATGTAAAACATTTTTAAAAGTCTAAACATTTGTTTTGGTTTTTCAAGGATTCATTTCATAGAACCATGGAATCATAGAGTTGGTAGGGAGCACAAGAGCCATCTGATCCAACTCTCTGCAATTTTTTTTGCCCAATGTGGGGCTTGAGCTCTCAACCCTGAGATTAAGAGTCTTTAGGACTCAGCTACATTAGCAAAGGAAAAGCGTTCTATATGTGTTTTAACATGGTGACACCAGATGGCGCTGTGGAGTCCCATCTTTCTCCAACATGATTCCCCACTTTGAGGTTCACAACACTTTTTCCTGAAACACTTTTCTGATGCATCTAGATCCAGCCTCATGCTCGACCAATTGAGCCATCCACGGCACAACTTGAAATGAGGGGTGAAGGCACTGTTTTCCATTCCAAGCTGCGATTCTTACAGTACACGCAGCACGGTTTCCAATCCTCTGCTGTTCCTTTTCCACCAGAAACCTATGTTTTTAGTCTCACTCTCCAATGGTGAAATTATGTAATTTACATAATTAATTCCATAAATTATGTTGTGGCTACATCACTCTACCCGGTTCATTTCAATGCAAGGAAACACAATGCAATTGGGGGGGGGTTTAGCTAGGGGGATGTAATCACATATCATTTGCAGATCGAAAACAACGATAACAGTGAATTATTATTGTATTCACTGGATCGATTTCTGTTCCTTAATTGGGATGAATAACCAAGCATTAGCAATTTTTGCTCCCATTTCCATTTTGGTAGAATTCTCTGACATCGCCTAACTACCAAGAGTTGATCTGCTTTGTATGAAGTGGCATCAAGTGATCTTGAGGTGGGTAACCGATGTTGGAGATTCCATTCTACCTTTTGTTGTAGACATGGGATTGTTGCATGCCACATGTCTGTTTACATTCCAGCACAGACTGCTGGGTCCGCTCAGTGTGTTTTGCTTTCATTTTTGAGTCTCTCTCCGAGAAGACGGTAAGAAGAGATGACATGTTTCTTTGTTCTGATTTATGCAAAATAAATCCATATTTTTAGTATGTATCCACAGCCTCAAGCCTCTTCTGTTGTGCCGTTTACTCTGCTACGTATAGTGTGCTCAAGCCAGCAAGCTTGAGTCACTGATTTACGTCGGAGCCAGAGGTCAATGAATCTCCACAGCGT
Organism: Podarcis muralis; assembly: GCF_964188315.1. Lineage (NCBI taxonomy): Eukaryota > Metazoa > Chordata > Lepidosauria > Squamata > Lacertidae > Podarcis > Podarcis muralis. Next base: position 90,745,996 of record NC_135658.1, read on the forward strand.
GAAGGCTGAGAGGGAGACGACCCAGCTGGGGCCTAGCCAGCTGGCCTTTCGACCCAAAGATACTGACAACCTGTTGTTGTTGTATAGTTGTCTTAGTCGTGTTGAACTCCGTGACCCCATGAACCAGCGCATGCCTTGGAAACTCTCACTTTCTTCTCACAGCTTCTCCTTTTTTATGTCCATGGAGTTTCCTTGGCAAAATACTGGTTTGCCAGTTCCTTCTCCAGGTGGATCCCATTTAGTCTAAACTCTCGGCTATGACCTGTCCATCTTGGGTGGCCCTGCACAGCATAGCTCACAATTTCTTGGAGTTATTCAAGCCCCTTCACCACGACAAGGCAGTGATCCATGAAAGGGGGGGGGGTGACCTGTAGCCCTTCAGAATTTTATTGGACTCCAGACAACATGGTCAGTGGTCAGGTATAATCCAGCCACTTCTCAGGGGCTACAGGTTCCTCACCCCTGATACGAGTGGCAGCACACAGACATTCAATATCTTGTGAGAGTTTGTGTGTGGTAGAAGAATTTCTGGATCTTACAGAATGGGTCTGAAGAGTCAGAATAGACATCTTAGGAGATGTTGTTTTTCAAGACTTGGACCTTGTAAGAAGGTTCTAGATGCCTGGAATTTCTCAGCACATTCCAAGAAAGAACAACAGGTTACAAAGTCCAGCATATGTCACTTCTAATGCACTTTCTCTCATTCAGCTATAAAAAGTAATCTCCAATCTCTCAGCGATAGAGTCTAAACCTCTTTGTCAATGTAAGCTACTTCCTGAGAAGTATAAAGTGGCTTTGGTGCAAAATGAGAAAATGACCCTTTTCTTTGAAATTCTCTTTCAAGTCTCACTTTATCAGACACTTATATACATGCACACAGTGAATAGTCTCTCTTTACTTCCCACAGTGTTCCTTATATGCTGAAATCAAACTGCATGCCTTGGTGACTCAGTCTCCTTTCTCTTTTTACATGTTTGAACTGCTCTGTACAGAATGATCTTGCTTTCATGTTTTAATTTGTATAAGTTTTGTCTTTATGGAACACCTCAAAGAAATGTGGCATGTTATCAAGTCATCAAATCCAGAGAGAAATGGTTATGTTATGTCACATAAGTGGGCTGGCAACCTCAAAAGGCAGGGTCACAATAAGATCTGTGGTAAGTACTTAACTGTCTGTATTGACTAGTTTAATTACTGAACTTCACACTGAAGACATCCAGCCTGGTCCAAAGAGCCACAGGAGCCCCTGATGGAAGGACCTGAACCAATGGATTAAAGTTACAAGAAAGGGGATTCCAACTAAACACCAGGAAGAGCTTTCTGACAGTAAGAACTGTTAGCTGGTGGAACAAACTCCCTCAGAAGGTGATGAACTCTCATTTCTTTGAAGTTTTTAAGCCGAGGTTGGATGACCATCTGTCATGCATGCTTTAGTTGAGATTTCTACATTGCAGGAGTTGAAATAGATGACCCTTAACCTCTACAATTCTGTAATTCTATGAACATACTGAATTCCTATACAATGGTACCTTGGTTCTCAAACTTAATCTGTTCCGGAAGTCCGTTCCAAAACCAAGGCACACTTTCCCATAGAAAGTAATGCAAAATGGATTAATCCGTTCCAGACTTCTAAAAAACAACCCCTAAAACAGCAATTTAACAGGAATTTTACTATCTAGCGAGACCATTGATCCATAAAATGAAAGCAATAAACAATGTACAGTGGTATCTCGGGTTACATATGCTTCAGGTTACATACGCTTCAGGTTGCAGACTCCGCTAACCCAGAAATAGTACCTCGGGTTAAGAACTTTGTTTCAGGATGAGAACAGAAATTGTGCTCTGACAGCACGGTGGCAATGGGAGGCCCCATTAGCTAAAGTGGTACCTCAAGTTAAGAACAGTTTCAGGTTAAGAACGGACCTCCAGAACGAATTAAGTCCTTAACCCGTGGTACCACTGTACATGTATTCAGAATATGCATCGTTTCCTATTCCCCTATCCCAGAGCAGTTCATTGCATATAGGAATGGATGTACAGAGCTCGTTGTCACATTTTAATGACCTTAAGTATCCATTGGGTCTGTTTCATATGTATTTGTTCACAAGATGCCAGTTCTAGCCATAAGAAGGAGAATATTACCGAACTGAATGTCTGGACTTTGCTATTGTCACACTATTCCCCAGCCCACTCAAAAGTTCTTGATGAATTTCACCAAGAACAAAAATCTGGGATAAGTGTAGATGAAACATAGATGTAGATGTAAGTGAAACATCTTAAAATTGAGCTCTGCAGATTTGTGGGCCGCTCTCTATCAATTCTTAGACAATTCCCATTCCTCTTACTGTCCTCTTCCCTTAATTAGTGCAGGGGGGCAGGGAGCGAAGCCTTAAGGGTTCAAATCTCCAGCCAGCCATGAAGCTCCCAGGATGATCTTGGCTTATTCACAATGTGAAATGAGATTCAAAATCAGATAAAGATTTAAAACGAGCCATTTGGATATGGAGGTCAACATCTGATCTCAAAATCTGACATGTGAATTTCAGATTGGAATTGGACATCAATGTTAAAATTTAACAGTCTCTTGATTGCTGAGGCGAGTGAAATTAATACGAGATCTGATACTGCCAAATATTGACCTCTACTGCAGACCAGCCAATAAATATCATTAAATACAGAATGTTATGTATACTAGACAAATACTGAATTCTACTCTTGCTAGCCAGACACTACCAAATACTAAATGCTACTGCATGTCAGCTAACAAACACGATCACATGTTGAGTGTTACTGCATAATATTTGTATGGCAAATTCATAGTACTTTAAAAGCATGTCTCAGACCTCACTCAGTAGAACAAGACCCATGTACTCCTAAAACAGGGGTGGCCCTCCAGCTGTTGCTGAACTGCAACTCTCATCAGCCCCTGTAAATGTGGCTAATGACAAGTGGTGATGGAAGTTGTAGTTCGGCAATATCAAGAGGGCCAATGTTTACTAAGGTAAAGGGTAAAGGGTACCCCTGACCATTAGGTCCAGTCGTGACCGACTCTGGGGTTGCAGCACTCATCTCGCTTTATTGGCCGAGGGAGCCAGCGTACAGCTTCTGGGTCATGTGGTTAGCATGACTAAGCCGCATCTGGTGAACCAGAGCAGCGCACGGAAACACTGTTTACCTTCCCACCGGAGCGGTACCTATTTATCTACTTGCACTTTGACGTGCTTTCGAGCTGCTAGGTTAGCAGGAGCAGGGACCGAGCAACGGGAGCTCACCCTGTCACAGGGATTCAAACCGCCGACCTTCTGATCAGCAAGTCCTAGGCTCTGTGGTTTAACCCACAGCGCCACCCGTGTCCCATGTTTACTACCCTTGTCTTAAAACCTTTCCTTACTACAAGCCTCAGTACTACTTTTATCTCCTAATGCTGTTCTTACATTTTCCCCCCTAGTGTTTCTACATTTCACAGTGCACCTTCCTCGTTATTTCTTAACAATGGAAATAAACTGTGGCGTAGCAGTTTCCAGCCTCTTCTGCCCTTTCTTTCTTAGCTCCAGTCACCTGTATGTTCTCAGATCTTGAACAAAAAAAAGCAAGAGAGGAGCTGCACTTTATCTCACGCCATCATACCGATAGTGATAATTTGCACACCGCATGCAAGCAAGTAAAACCTGCCAGCAAAGCAGTGTTCAGCCTGGGGGTCTCGAGGTTACAATGATATATAGCGAAACCCCATTAGGCACATTAGCAGTCTGTTGACAGATGCACTGCTGACTAATGGAGAGGTCCTTGCTTCTGACAAGCTGAGCTTCTCTTACAAATATATTTAGGCAAGGAAAATCCTAGATATCTCCATAATTGTCCGCACATATATACACACACTATTTGTTTCCAGATGGTGATAAGCATACGTATTGCCCATAACATTTACTGAGGGGTGTGTGTATGCGTGAATTTAATGCAGATATGATTGGTGGACCTTGGAAGCATCTGCTTTGTCAGGTGTTCAGGTAAACAGCAATAGTATGAAACAATCCCTTAAGGTTTGCTGTACAAACCACAAGCCTATATGTCTTTGAATCTTGCTATTTGCGTAAGCTGCCCTGCCAAACTTAATTATGTCACTTCCCTTTACCTTGGGAGGAAATGGGTAATCAAGCCTTTGATCCCCTCGGCATACCTGTGAACTCAGCATGCGAGGAAGTCTGAGCTGGCTCCTCCAGGTCAGTCACATAGCCTTCACAAGCCTCATTTACATTCCTATACCGATAGTTTTAGGAACTGTTACCACTTTGTAATTAAAATATGTTTTACTGCCTGTGCAACCTTTCTGACTGATGTATGGAAAAGCACATGAATCTGACCTTTGGAGAGTTTGTAAGTAAAGCATTTTTAACTTACCAAATGTGTGGCCTTTTCCTATGCTGGGGGAAGAAGGAAACTGAAAATAACTTTTAAAAAGGACAATTTTAGAACTCACTTGGAAGGCCATAAATTAAAGGTTTTATAGTCTATATTTCCATGCTTTACTTTGCTGCATACTTTGAGATTTTAAATCTCTGATGGGTTTCTCTAACCAAACAATATATGCCCCAAACCTCTATTTCAGTCTCTTCCTTTTTTCTGAACCAACATGATGCTGTGTCCTTTTCTGTCTTTGTTCCTCATTCCATTGCATGGAGTAGGTCTGAAATTTTGCTGAACTGAAATCAAACACAATTTATTAGCTATGTGTGGTATCCCATCAGGGGCTCAGTAAACTTTCTGAAGCAATCATTTGCAAAAATTAGAGGTGTGATTGAGCTGCTGAAATATATAATTATATATATTGGGAGGCATAAAACTCCTGTTGACCACAATATGTGGTTGGTCGGTTGCAAGTGCTTTGGTGGTCACAAGCTGTGAAGGCTCAGCCTAGATCTGCTGTGCTACTATCTCCCAACCTAACTGAACTCTCTGGGTTCTTGTGAGTTAAAAGTGGGACATCACAGGTATGATCGGAGAGGAGATCAAAAATGAAGACCAAACATTCTTTCAATACGCAACGGTGGCGGCCAGGATTTTATTAGCACAAAACTGGAAAACCTCTAACATCCCCACCGTTAGAGAATGGCAAATGGAACTATTTGAGTATATAGAGTTAGCGAGAATGACACAAAGAATTAGGCATCAAAAAAATGTAAAGCTAAAGAACGACTGGAATAAATTTTTAAGTTATATATTTAAGTTAATTTGGGAATTACCAAAATCACAGTGGACGGAATCTAAAACCTGTATAGATTGTATAGAGTCAATTGTATACAATTGTATACAAAAATTGTATAGAGTCAATACAATACAACTGCAGAAAGGTTATAAGATTACTTAACCTAAACTGAGATGGAAGGAAGTCAAATGTCTGTAAGTTTGTTTGCTCTATGTCGATATGTGTTATTTCGATTTTTCTTTTCTATTTTTTTCTCTTTTTCTTGCTTTTCTCTTTTTATCTTTTAAATGTTTGTACGCTTTTTGTTTTTGATGTAGTTTTCAAGAATTCAATAAAAACAATTAAAAAAAAAAGTGGGACATCACCACATACAGGAAGCATTGCATGCAGTTGTGAAAGCTAAATTCTACATTATGTTTAATTACAAAATCAGAAAGAAGAGTAAGAAGAGAAACTAATTGTTGGAGTGTCCAAGAGCTGAGGAGAACTACAACAGCAGCGAAGGACTTAGAAAATGTTAAAACTCTTCTGGCTCCAATGATTTCATTGCAGGATTCTTTAAACAGTTCAGTGAATGTCTCTCTCCCAAGCTGAAACTTGCATTTGACAAGCTACATTGTACAAGCTGAGTCCATGAATCATTCTCTGAGCCAGTGATCAGTGACTGAATAGCTAATACAAATTCCTGGTCCAGCAGTAATTATTGACCCTTCTTGTTTATTAACTTTTGCCAATATTCTAGCCAACAGAACGGAATGAGCTACGCCTAAGATCATTTCAATTTCAAAGGATCAAGCAGACTTTCTGAAATGATTCATTGGCAGAAACACGCACCAGAAATCTCAGTTATTATCACTTGGGTTTTCTGAAACTGACATCTCCCTATTCCTCTGAGTTTACAGCATGCATATTAAAAGTGCTCCCCTCTACTTTAGTTTTATCTTGCAAGATAAGAACAGCTATCTCCTGCTCCCCAAAGGACCCTCTAGAACAGAGATATGGAACCTGTGGTATTCCAGACATTGTTGGATTCCAAGTCCCATCATCCCTGACCACTGAACATGCTAGCTGAAGCCAACAACATCTAGAGGGCCAAAGGTTCCCTACCCCAGCAGTAGAAAGTGGGCTTATGCTGGTGCAGTGGAATACATTTAAAGAATGCAACTAGTTATGTCTCCTTCTCCAATATTCTCTGGAATCACATATAGAGCAGAAGAGAATAGACTAGTTCTACAGCTCAGTACCATAGTGGCTCCATCTTTTCAGGAGATGCAAGAGCTTCATGCATGAATCTTAGGCTTCATGCATGAAAAACAAGTATAAACTTATTTAGACCAGAGAACCATGTTTAGGAACGAGAAGGGTTATTCATCCCCTATCTGAGGACCCCATTCCTCAAAACTGCAATTTCCTGAACCTTTTATTATTATTATTTTAATGCATAACTGCGGAAAAATAGTATCTATATGTAGTTTGGCCCTGCATTTCTACCTCTCCTCCCCTTTCTCAAAAATAAAAGATAACTGGAATAATAAAACTTAGTCCAATTCAGCTGAGGTCAGGATGTGACACAGTACTCACAACCCACCTGCTGAAAAGCGAATGTATTAAACTATCTGAGCTTCTGAAAAACACCAGAAGTGTTGTCAATTTCAAAAGAAGGAAAACACTGTGGCTTGCCCTATCTGTTCATCACGTTATATAAGCAGCAGTAACAAAAGGGGAGTATGGATTATGGGTTCTTGCACTGAAAGGTTTGTTTCAAAGGTGAGAGGCCATTGTTGACGTATACTGTATGATGTATACCATTAACAATCCCATTCAGAGTTCACCTTGGATGCTTTTATATTACAGATAAACAAGCGACAAGCATTGCTGCTGTTTTGGAGCTCAGTGGGCTAGCTCTCCTGAGATTTGGGTTATGAAATGAATCTGGATCACCAATTTGTTGTTGTTGTTGTTTAGTCATTTAGTCGTGTCCGACTCTTCGTGACCCCATGGACCAGAGCACGCCAGGCACCTCTGTCCTCCACTACCTCCCGCAGTTTGGTCAAACTCATGCTGGTAACCTCGAAAACACTATCCAACCATCTCGTCCTCTGTCGCCCCCTTCTCCTTGTGCCCTCCATCTTTCCCAGCATCAGTGTCTTCTCCAGGGAGTCTTCTCTTCTCATGAGGTGGCCAAAGTACTGGAGCCTCAGCTTCACGATCTGTCCTTTCAGTGAGCACTCAGGGCTGATTTCCTTAAGAATGGATGCGTTTGATCTTCTAGTATTGGTAAATATAAAAAGGGCTGACCCAAGACATTTTGCTGCCTGAAGCAGGGCAGCAATTGCCCATCCCTACAAATACAGATCCATAATATCAAAGGCTAGCCAAGTTATTTTGGCAGAAGATCTCACAAAGGCCTCCGCTCCTCGCATGTCAGTACAAATAACAACAATAATACATTAAATGATGAATTTGCTCTCCTTTTGTGACACTCAAAATTAGCTGGCATACAAGGAAGAGAAATGAATGGATTCATTATGTGCTCAACACGTTTTAGCCCCAAATGCCCCTTTCAAGGGCTTATCTAAAAAGATTGAAATACATTTATTAAGTCATTCTTCAGCTACACAAACACATACACATATGTATACGTAAAAACTTTGAATGTATTATAAAAATTATAGAAGTCAAATACCATATTGGCCCAAATATAAGCAGCACTTTCCCCCCCAAATTCTGATCATGAAAAGTTAAAGTGTGGCTTATATTTGTGGCTTTATGCCGCCGGCAAAGTGGCGCAGTCCCCCCCCCCCTAAGAAGCAGCCTGGGAGCGCAGGGCAATGGAGGGCCGCTCCCCGCTCCCAAGCCTCCCCATAACCATCGGGGGGAAGCCACCAGCAAAGCAGCGCTGCATCCCACGTATTGTCTCCCCCCCCCCTTGAATTTTAAAGGTGCAGCTTATTCGTGGGTGTAGCTTATATCCGGGCCAATATGGTAGCTAATGAAATAAATCTATATTAAATTAGAAACAGCCATAGCACATACAAAAACCCAACAACCCTAAGGTTGATTTCTTACTGAACCAATCTCAAAGGTTTCTGTTGTTGAGAGAAACTGGCAGTGCAAAATCTTGTGAGAGAACCACCTCAACCTGTGAAGTTAGCCTGAGGCAGCTCCTACACTCTACCAAATGGTAGGACTGACCATGTACATAAACAGATCTGTAAAGTAGGTATAGTATTGTATCTAATGTTAGGCATACTCAGATTGGGCAGGATTTACCCACCTTACTTTTGGCAAGTAGAAGTCCTGTGCACAAACTTCCACTTACAGCAATGGACTTTCCCTCTCCCCTCTCCCAGGCTCCACAATTGTCTTTTTTTTGGGGGGGGGGGGTGAGCGGAGTCCAGAAGGTGTTCCCTGCCTTCCAACACACCAGTCCCCATGGGCAAAAGTCATATATGATTGTGTTTTCTCTTATTAGTTTCTAAACAGTTTCTAAACTGTCTAAGATGTTTTCCATTGAAATCTGGATTGCTCTCCATGGCAGTTTAGCATACCATGTTTACATGAACTGATTTATATAGAGCTCCTTAGGCAGAAGTAATTACGTATGCAGAGAAAAACAGAGTAACAATCACTTTTGTACGTCTGAAATACTAATAGGAAAAATACAGGACTACACATTCATTGCCCTGACTGCTATTTTGTGTCTTTCATTTCTCTAGAGTTCTCTCAGTTTCACCAGTAGTGTGTGAATTAAAATACTACTCTTTTTTTGTTTTTTGGCTGTTGACAGATATTCCCACACGACAACATTTGCTATTGGGAAATTATAAGGCAACATTTGAACAATATGCTCCCATAAGACAGACTAAGAAAACAAAACAACACACACACACATTCATTCCCTGTTGGTGTTATACCTGAGCAAAGTTTTCATGGCAAATTGTGTTGCACTTCCATTGTACCTGGAAGACCAATCCCGTTTCAGTCTCATTGCTGCGCAATCCTAGATCCATTACATCAGGTATCCCCAAACTCGGCCTTCCAGATGTTTTGGGACTACAACTCCCATCATCCCTAGCTAACAGGACCAGTGATCAGGGATTATGGGAATTGCAGTCCCAAAACATCTGGAGGGCCGAGTTTGGGGATGCCTGCATTACATCCTCTTTGTTTTGGATTTTGTGGGGAAATGCACAAAAAGTCCACATTTAAATGGCATAAAGCTGCCAAACTGTGGTGTGCAGTATCACTTGGATAGTCTTTGGCATGTCTGTGAAAAACAAAATGGCCAGAGACTGCGAATGGTGAGCACAGTGGCTGAATCATCACTCTAAGGACTCAGCAGTCTGCCGCCGAGCAGGATGTATCAGAAATGACTGATACACATAAAGAAGACAGCAAGAAAGGATTTAGTTATACAAGATCTAGGTTTCAAATGGAAGTGATTGAAGGGAAAGTGAAATTACTGAAGGCTGCATACAGCATACTATTAGAATGGGAGACGAAAGATGAAGAGGTAAAATCAGTTATGATTAAATGGGCACAAGATGTAGGTCACAACATTATGATGGAAGATTGGGGAAAATTATGGAAAACTGACTTAAAATTTACAGATTGTTCCCTACTGAAGGAGAATTACATGAAGATGATGTACAGATGGTACACAACACCAGTGCAGTTAGGGAAAATGTACAAAACTAGTTCAAATATATGTTGGAAGTGTAAGGAAAAGGAGGGGACATTTTATCATATGTGGTGGGATTGTAAGGTAATTAAAAAAATTTGGGAAATGATATACAACGAATTGAAGAAAATGTTCCATTTAACATTTGCTTAAAAACCTGAAGCATTTTTATTAGGGATTGTAGGGTAGGGAAAGATCTGCCAAAAAGCTGAAAAACATCTTCATGTATGCAACAACGGCTGTGAGAGTTTTAATAGCACAAGGATGGAAGACTGAAGAAACCCCAACTAAAGAATCATGGCAAGAAAAATTGATGGACTATGCAGAACTGGCAAAACTGACATATAAGCTACGGGACAAGGATAACTGTGACTTTAAAGATCAATGGGAACACTTTACAAAGTATTTGAAGACACAACAAAGCGAACTGGACTCCTTGGCTGGTTTTGAATAAACATTCACAAACTTTTTATTGATAATAATCAGCTAAATAGTTTGAGGATCTATACAACTGTGTAACATGCAGAAAACAGCATTTCTAGAGAAATCAAAGACTGGAACTGAGGGAAGTCGGGGGGTGGGGGTGGGTGAGTTTCGTGTGGGAGGGTGGGGGAGGGAGGGAAAAGGGGGAAAAATAAGGATGATATGCTTCTGGATAATATGTTTTGTTTTAATTTTGAATAAAAAGTTATTTTTTTAAAAAAGAAATGAAAAGAAATGACTGGAGAGGAGGAAGGCTCTTGAAAGAAGCTGCGAGAGAATGGCAGATGAAGGTGATGGACTATATGGAACTGGCGGAAATGACCGGCAGAATCCGAGACCAGGGAGAAGAGTTGGTGGAAGAAGATTGGAAGAAATTTAAAGACTATTTACAGAAACACTGCAAAATTAATGAATGTTAGAATGATGTTGGATTGGAGTTAAGTGGTTTTCAGCAGTAATGTTAAAAAGATGTGCAAAAATGGATTGTTAACAGGTGATAATTTAAAGTCATAATATATTAAGACTAAAGATTAGGATAAAAACAAAGAGGGAAAGGATTTGCTGAACCAACTAATTGAATTGGATACAAAAAAGGGAGGTGTGAGGAGGTCCGGGGAACAGGCAAATGAAAGATAAGACACGGAAAGATTGAATTGTTTTTAACTGTTTTCACTTTGTATTTTTTCTTTTTTCTTTTTGTAATATTTTGAAAACCTTAATAAAAATCTTTATAAAAAAGAAGAAGAAGAAGAAGCTGCGAGGATTAGGTGCTAGAAAGATCCCAGCATCCTTAACAAACTACAGTTTCCAAGTTTCTTTGGGGAATTCATGGGCTTTGAATGGATGGTGTTGGTGTGACCCAGGGGTGCCACAAATATCACCAGGATTTTCCTCTCCCATTGTAAAACACACAGAGAAGCAACCCAATCAGGCAGCAGGTTTGAGATTTTTTATCAGTGGTTCTTTGGGGAAAAGCAAGAGTGACCAGATGCACCAAAGTCAGCAGTAACATGATGCACATAAGTGATTTAAATTTACATTATATTGATTGAAAAGATTGTGCCTTTGAATGAGAAACATGACATGCAAATACAAGGGCTCATACATATAAAATACACACCTGTTTTTCTGCAATGCACTCTACTGCAATGCGCTCTACGTGGGGCTACCTTTGAAGGTGACCCAGAAAGTACAACTAATATTGAATGTGGCAGCTAGACTGGTGACTGGGAGTGGCCGCCAAGACCATATAACACCGGTCCTGAAAGAGCTACATTGGCTCTCAGTATGTTTCCAAGCACAATTCAAAGTGTTGGTGCTGACCTTTAAACCCCTAAATGGCCTCTGCCCAGTATACCTGAAGGAGCGTCTGCACCCCCCATCATTCAGCCCAGACACTGGGGTCCAGCTCCCACGGCCTTCTGGCGGTTTTCTCACTGCGAGAAGTGAGGTTTCAGGGAACCAGGCAGAGGGCCTTCTCGGTAGTGGTGCCCACCCTGTGGAACGTCCTTCGATCAGATTTCAAGGAAATAGACAAGTACCTGACTTTAGGAAGATGGCTGAAGACAGCTCTGTTTAGGGGAGTTTTTAATTTTTGATGCTTTATCGCTTTATTATTATTATTCTGTTGGGAGCCACCAAGAGTGGATGGGGAAACCCAGCCAGATGGGCGGGGTATAAATATATTATTATTGTTATTTAGTATATTGTGAAAAAATAATTTTTACTTAGGTGGATCAGTGTCATTGCCAGACAATTCCAACAGGATAGGTAAGGTAGAAATTATCTGTCAGAGCAACGGGAAAGATTTCACATGTTCCTGATGTAGATATTCTCCTGAGTCACATGAAGAGTTGGTAAAGTTGACCCATTTCCTTTCTCAAGAGAGTCATTAATTGGTCTCCATGTTGTGGCTAAATTGTCACCAGCCATCTAAAAATACTATATCTTTTAAAAAGTAAAGCAAAGAGAGAGAGAGAGAAAGTCGAATGTTTTCTCTCTCTTTTAGACACAGAGCTTGCCCCTCAGGGTTAGCTACCTATGCTTAGCAAAGAAAGATAAAAGATCTCATTATCTATTGAACCTGTATAATAGAAATCACATTAAGATGAATGGCATTCATTTTCCATTAATCAAAGGCATTTTCTGCTCCATCAGATAGATCACTTTGCTCATGCCACATGTCCCATTAGTGTCATAACAAGATGCCAAACTGCAGCTTCTTTACTGAGATATATTATCTGAGGTTGAATATGGGTAGGTTATAGATGAGGGTTCATTCCGTATGACCACAGGCATTGTGTTGTTTGACCCAGTGACCCAAAAATCTGAACACAGGAAGCTGTCTCATATTGAGTCAGGCCATTGGTTGATCTAGATCAGTACAGTCATACCTTGACTGTCAACTTTATTGATTACAGAAAGTGAGTGGTTGCATAGGCTCTGGTTTGACAAGCTCCCTGCACCCTTGCAAGCAGAGCTGACCCAGGGCACCAGCATAGGTCAGCCAAGGGTGAACACCTGGGTAGGTGAAAAGCTGGGAACAGACTATGTTCACCCTCCAGATGCTCCCCTGGACTCATGCAACCCCCTCTTGGGGGTTGAGTAAACCAGTTGAGTCCCTGGATTCCTTTAACAGAATACCCTTTACATAGGGATGGCAAGACTATTCTCCTATCCCTATCACCTGAACCAGTGCCTATCTGCAACCTTGCAAGTTGTGACGATTTGCTACACAGCAGGCGAAACCCAAATGGCAACAACCAATCAGCCAAGTGGAGAAATTTCCTGCCATGCCCCTGTCCCAACGACAGACGACACACGATGGCATAGCAAGGTCAATTGCAAAAAATGCCCTAAAAATAGGGAGAGGTGGGCGGGTGTTCTGAATGCACAAGCCGAAAGAGGAAGCTCTGGGTCACGTGCATGGGTATATATAGGTCCCTTGATCCATTTTGACTGTGCCCCATTGGCCAGATTAAACCCAGCAATGAGGGACCTACCAATTGGGTGTTGTGGCTATCCAATCTTACCCACCCACAACACAGGAGGTCAGCCTCCAGGTCTCATCGCAACATGTGCCCTCTTTTAGGGGGACACGATATTCCTAAACATTAATAGGGAGAAACCTGTGCAGGAGCTCTCTGTAAGGAACAAAGAGAGGTGAGGTGAAAGTAAAATAATAATAATAAATCTTTTCATAAACTGTAAGACCTAAGTGAGGTAAAACTTTGGTGCAAGTCTCAACACAATTTTATTTATATGTCTAAGTTTATAAGACTTCAAGTGAGAACAAACCCATGTTTGAACAAGCATGAGATTGGAAATATATTCTCAGCTATATGATTATGAAAGCAAAGTTCATTTGAATATAAAGAGTCTGGATATTTTATAATGTTTACAAAGAAGCTGTCTTTTATTTTTTTGAATTTTATTTATACATTTTAAATTTATACATTTCATTAATTTTACAATCATTTCAACATTTCAAGGTTTTACTTCCTTTCCCCTCTTTCTGCTGTTCCTTAAATTTATTTTTTAATATCTTCTGCACATCCAAATTCCTTTAATTTGCTCATTTATTTATCTACTTTAACTATTACAATATTCCTGACAATGTTTTTGCAACTTATCTGTAAATATTCAACAAACCATTTCCATTCTTTTATAATAAGTTTGTTATCTTGATGTCTTATTCTTCTGGTAAGTTTCGCCATTTCTGCATATTCCATAAGTTTTTGTATCCATTCTTCGTTTGCTGGGACTTCTGCTTTTTTTTCCATTTTGGGGCGAGTAGCATTCTTGCTGCTGTAGTCGCATACATAAATAAATTTCTATACACTTTAGGTAGTTCTGTCCCTGTAATTCCCAAAGAAGCTATCGGTCACCTAGAAGAGTTATTTAACTTCCTAGGTGTAAGGCTACTCTGCTCCTTTGTTTATCACCAAAAATAGTTTTATATACATACATTTCCTCTGCGCCCTCGCTGGCAGCAGTGGCACTTACTGAGAGGAAGAGGCGCATAATGATGATGGTGATGATTTCGCCAATTATTTTGCTTCACTTTTAATCGCGTCATATTCATTTCACCGCTTAACTGTACTTTGAGGCTAAGAAATCTAGGGAGAACTTTTGAAATTTTTACATTGCAGAAGACAGGTTTATTGCAGACTGTGAAGGCCCTGAGAAGTTTAATAACTAGCACACGCTTCAGCTTTTACAGATTTGCTATTTGTTCTCTCAGAAGTCCCTGAATGTACAGAATAAAAAAACACCAATCGCTATGGATGGCCATTGAAGAGACAGCACTGCTCCCTGCATCTCAGAGAAGCTATCTTTGAGTCAGATATAAATCATTCCATGTTACAATTTTTGTCATGGGAGTGACTAGGCCACACATATAATGGAAATAGTGGTTCCTGCTTTAAACGCCCCCCCCCCTTTCAATATGATATCCATTATCAGCTAGAGCTGGGATGCCAGTCAGTTCACTGGTAAAATATTCTTAATTGCCCAGTGAACAGGCTGCCTATTACTTGACCATAGTAAACTGAAACATACCCTATTTTAAGGAACATTCTATATTTTTATTGTGTTATGGTGTCACTTGGTAGTAATAGCAAGGACAAGGGTGTTTGCTTCTCTCAGGGCCTCTGTCTGTCAGTTTAGTGTTATACTGCAATTTACAGTAAATTGTCTCTGGCTGTACTTTTTTCATTGTATTGCCATTTGGCCTCACTCTTCTCATGTATGGACAAATCTGCACCTTACATTTATAGCACTATTATATCAGTAATAGTTATAGCTTCCCCAAATTTGTAAGGGTGCTGAGAGTTGTGAGACCTGCATCCCTTCACAGAGCCGCAGTTCCCAGAATTCCCTGGGAATGGACTGTTAAACCTCTTTGGAAATTATAGCTCTGTGAGGGGAACAGTGGTCTTCTAAGAACTCTCAACACCATTAACAAACTATAGTTCCTAGACGGCTTTGGGGGGAAGCCATGACTAGGAAAGTGGTATAATAGAAATATCTATTTATTAACAGAGTACTCCTGTTTATGGTTTTGATACAGTAGATACTCCAGCTTTGAAAGGGCCTTGGGCAATATTATTTTTCTGCCTCCTGACTGCCACAGTCTCCTGCTATGCTGCCCTGACTGCTAACCTCTCCCTTTATTTGAAAAAGGTATTTCCTTCCTTCCTTCCTTCCTCCCCTCCTCCCTCCCTCCCTCCCTTCCTTCCTTCCTTGCTCTTCCCTCATCCTTAGCAGGTGATGACATTGTATTTGTTTTTATGTGAGATCACCTCAGCATAGGGTTGTCACCCATCCCTTAAAATACGGAATCATTCCATATTTGAAAGTAAAATGCTGCGTCCTATATTAAAATGGATGCAGATTATCCCATATTTGAAGTCATCCTCCCATTCTCCCCTCTCCATCTTCTTCCACTGGCCCTTTAAGGAATTTCTGTCCTGTCTCTTCTTCTTCCACCTTTTTTGCCCCAGTCGTTGTGCCGTTGGAGGGCGGAACTTGCACAGACAGAGAAGTCCTTGTTTCCTTTGCTTTATCATCTCCCTGAATCTCCCCATTTCCTCACAAGGATGGGGCCTTCTCCTCCTCACCCCCACCCCAAAAGAAGGTGCTTTGCATTGAGGAATCCCTCAATCTTTCCACCAGCCACTTTTCCATCAAAGGACCCTGCCCCCAAGAAAACAAGATCAAATCAATGGAATTGAATCAAACCACCCCCACCCCCGAGACAAAGCAGCATGGCAGAGCATTCAAAAATATAGGAAGGCAGCATAATTTACACTGGAGTAAACTGTGCCAGTTTGATGTATCTCTACTCCAAACTCCATTTAGTGGCTGAGCGAGGGAGCAAAGGGAAACCATCTCTTTAAAACAGTTTGACTTACACTACTGTAACTTCTGGTGGGTTGCTAGATGACTCGACCTAGGAGCATGGAGTTTAAACTCCCCCTACACCACTTCATACAAAGGCCCCTTTGGAGAACTTATCCCAGTCTTGGCTCAGGTGAATATTCGTGTATTCCAAATTTTTCTCATTCTGACTGAATACACAGTTTGGATTGCTGCCTAAGTAACTGCAATGTAAATACTCCCATAGTTGGGCTCTCAGTGGGTGGTGGTATCAGCAGAGGTATTCCCTTGAATCAGCAATGTATTTTTTTAAAAATTACTATTAAAAAGGAATAGATTCTGCATGTGGCTCTATCACCCGCCTGAGGGTGGGCACTCTGCTTCACAAAACCTGGGTGGGAAACTTCCTGTGAATGCCATGTAAGCCAATGAAATAATTAACATAATATTGCCAACTTGGAAAGGTTGTGTTTTTGTGAGATGCCATCACATCCCACATGTAATCCCGATTGCCTGAAATCACAAAGCGAATGCTTGCAGTGTTTTGTGGTGCTCTCTCTTTTCCGACTCTTTTAGACGTGGAAGCCATTTTGTGTCATGCCACACTCTTACAGCAGCCATTTTGTGAAAGGCACCCACAGCGCTTTCTCAAGACTCCAAATTTGCCCACCTGTCCAAAAGGGTTAATGAACTCTAACTGAACCTCCCAATACACTACCACCCCATCAGTCAAACGCCAACTCATTTATCTGCTTGATTTGCTTAGAATATAACAGAATAATCCAAAATCAAGGAACATACCATTAGTTCTCCACTCTGACTAGTCATGTCAATAGCTAAAACCTCCACACACCCACACACACACCACACACACACACACACACACACACACACATGAATTGCATTGTATCACTAGTTGTGAGGTGGTGGTAATGGGGTTGGATGGCCAGTATAAACCATAATGTGCAATTCAGCACAGTGTTTTTAAAACTGTATCCCTCTCATAGATGCACACTGGGATATAAATCTTATTTATACTGATTTACAAAGCCAGCAAGTGATATGCATGGATTAATCTGCTTACATGCCATAAATCTTCTTAGCTGGATTAGGACTGATATCTTTTAACTATTTTAAATGACTAACAATGCACAATATTTGTCATCTTTTGTCAACTTGCAGAGGCTAAACTTGCAATTTTGGGAGGAAAGCAATGTAAGGTCTCTTGCCCAGAATTTACAGCAAGCTGATTCATTCTTTTCTTGCTTTCTTAAGCTGGAGGTTTTCAAAGTCGCCAGAACATACCACTTATTATTAGAGCTGTGTCCAAAGAATGGCTGTCACAAAGACACATCCCTGTCCAGCTGTGCCTTCTGAGACTGGGATAAAGTCCAGTCACTGACTGCAATTTTTGAAATAGATTTTCTTTCACTTGGTGGGAAGGAAAAACAAACCAATGTGTCAGAATAATGTACCTTTTGCCATTTAGAGCTACAGATTATAATGGATCATATGTTAGATATAAAGATCAGGATTTCTGGTGTCCTGAATATGAAGCCAACATACAGTAGCTACGAGGGGGGAGCAAAACATTTTACACTGTCTTTGAATATATATGCTATTGTTCGTGCCAATGACTGTTCCATTGAAGTGAACCAGGGATAGGGGAGCAATTTGGTTTGGTTAGCATTTTAGTGAAAAAATACCTAACTTGCACTTCCCATGTGTGTGTGTGTGTGTGTGTGTGTGTGTGTGTGTGTGTGGTGAAATACAGCTAACCTTTGCAATTCATGCTTCCCTGAATTTTGCAATGCCTTTCCCCACCCAAATAGACACATTAGGGGAAAGTGTGCGTAAAATTGCACATATTAGTGAAAACATCGTAGGAAAATGTTTTATATTTTTCTTGGCAAAGAGTAATTTGTTTGCAGAAATGTGTATATCAATTTCAATTACATTCCGGTCATAATAATAATCCCTTATACAACAACTGCAATATTAATAACTTCTAGATTCAGGTAGGTAGCCATGTTGGTCTGCCGCAGTCGAAATATATTTTAAAAAATTGTCCAGTAGCACCTTAGAGACCAGCTAAGATTGTTCTTGGTATAAGCTTTCATGTGCATGCACACTTCTTCAGATTAATAACTTCTATTTGTGTTGACACATTAAATGATTTATAAATCTACAAGTGAGGCACTCAACCTATATCCCTTTGCTTCCTGTGTGTGGCAATTATTCTGTATTGTAATTAATACTATTTTGGAATGCAGAAATAAAGAGAATTATCAAAGCATCAATTCTAGCACGCTGGGAGCCACCTAAATTATATAATTCAGTATTTGAATGATAGGTATTAGTAATTGTATTATAAATTGGACCTGTTATAATGAGGCTATTATTGGAATGTAATTGAAAATTAATAAAAATTATTATCAGAAAGTGTATATCAGGCATACTGCTTATATTATGAGAAATTTGCACTGAAATGTTGATTGATATATTGAGGACTTGTTTTAAAAAATCATAAACTGATGCAGAAATGTGGAGAACTCCAGGTAACTTACAAAACAGAAATCACATAAAACTTGGATTTGTGCTATTTTCTTCAAACACCTACAGGAAATGGGGGAAACCAAATGATAGACCAATACAGGGGGGCCTGCTACCTTTCCTCTCCTTCTGATACAGAAATGGCTATAGATGTATCAGTAATCTTGGATGGCAGTTAGCCTCTGATGTAAGAACTGCTTTTGTAGGCAATAATAATTTTGCCTCCATCTTTTAATGAAATTGAGCCAACTGTTATGCTTCAGGCAGCACTGGCAAGCATGGCTGTTAAGTTAAGACAGCCAGGTCTTTCCCAGCAATTTTCAGACACAGCAGCAACCTACCCTCTTACCTGGCAGTGGACTCTCCTTCCTTGGAGGTTTTTAAACAGAGGTTGGATGGTCATCAGCCATGGATATTTTAGTTGAGATTCTTGCATTGCAGAGGGTGGACTAAATGACCCTCAGAGTCGCTCTCAACTCTACAGTTCTATGATTCTATTATTCTCGAGTCATTATATGTGATTCTGCTAGCAATACTGTTTGAGCGTACAAATGTTTCAGGATAGACATACTGCTTCATTTCCAATGGGTGCACGTGCCATAGCTTTCTGCTGAAGTCCTTTTGTATTCCAAGTGTTCCAAGTTGTTGTTTGATTGTTTTGCTTTTGTTCCATTCTCATTGCATAGTGGTGAAAGAGTACCCCTCCAGATGGCAATAATAAAACAGCATTGGGGAAGCAATGTATAAGCCAGCGTAAACCCTTCACTAATGCATTATTGCATCAGTGACATGTTGCAGAATACACTTGAAAAGAAAAACAACAACACCAACACCAGTCTGGAGCAGTCCATAGTCTCCCAACCCTACTGTTGATAGCACTAAACTAAGAAAGATTAGGGTTAACCAGTTAAGACTGTTGCAAATTAGACATGCAATTAATATAGTTATGGTCTATTTTTGAGCCCATCTATTTTGTGTGGTTGCTTCGTTCTAGGGCATTTCCTCTTCATTTATGAGAGCAAAAGCTTGCGTCACAATAGTGCACATAGTCAGGCCAGCTGTATGCCTTGATTTACAGGCAGCGTTGGATATAAAAATAGATTTATACAACTGCAGTCAATAGAAAGAATGAGCTTTACTTTATTGAGCTGTGTTGAGCCACTGTTAATATCTTTGTTTATACATGTCAGCACTAAGAAGAGACAGTTGACTGCAGAGAAGTAGCTACTGTTTGCAGCCTAAGATTATGGGTGCTTGCGAATGCCCACCATCTCAGGTTGCAAACAAAGTTCACCTGGGAAAGCTCCTGGGCTGCAGGAGCTGAATGTTACTGGGGAAGCACAGTAATCTCCTGCCAGCAGTTCAAGGCATCCTGCACACATTCAGTACCTTGGAGAGCTCCTAGGTTCCTCTTGTGTCGCTAGATGAATTCTGTTGCAGAGATTGTGGGGGGAACAATCACCAGCAGATACATGCATAAAAGAATGCGCAAGTGGTGGCTATTCTTGCTGTAAATGCTCCTAGCCACTGACTCCTGTAGCTAGGATACTATTAGGAGTCATTCAGAGTAGAGAAAGGGGATATCTGGAATGAAGAATCAGTCTCTGCAGTGACTTGGTTATCCTGTGTTGATCTCAGATTCCTCTCTGTTTCAAGATTGGAGTATTATATAAGCTCTTTAAAGCTAAGATAAAAACCTTGACATTTTTAGTTAGATTCAGCCTTGTAAAACCACTGTGAAAATTTATCAATACAGGCATAAAATCAATTTCCTTACGCATTCCCATGGTGATGTATGGCCTTATGGAAAAACATTTCTAATTACATTTTTAGTTGCCTTCCACGAAATATTTCTTGCCCAGAGCAAAATGGATTTTATTTTATTTTTTTCCAAATGTAGTTAAAATTAAAATTAATGACAAATGTAGCATTGCTTTAATAATTATATTTATGTATTGGATCCCTTCCTTTTAAAAATAAAAAGGATGGCTAAATATGTATACAGCATCTTCGAACTTCACTGTTGGGGTGGCGGAGGGAGAATTTAGATTACTATCAACAGTTCCAGTCAGGAGCTCATTTGTCCCATAATCTAGATTATTATCAACAGCTCCAGTCATTTTCTAATTTTCCTGGAATGGAAATCAATTCAGCAGATATAATCAGTATTCACCGTTGTTCTTGCTTTTGTAGAATCCTAAAATTATAAAGTTGGAAGAGACCACAAGGGTCATTTGGTTCAATCCCTATAATTCTATGATTCTATGAAAGTAACAACAGTGAATACCTATCAGTCTGTGAACAATGTGTTGTTGTTGATGTGCATCTCACTTGAGAGACAATGGAGTGTGCCTCCAAGGGTGAGATCAAACTGCTGTGTTAGCAGCAACGAAATGACCTCCCCAGGGCACAAGCCTGGGCAGTGTATGTGAAGGACCTAGGCTGCCCAGATGATAAGACCTCACTCTCAGCCTTGCTGATGTGGTCCAAAAGAAAGAAGATCAATACATTTGGCACCAGCTTGACCTCAGGAGTTCCCAGAAGGAGGCATACAAGGCACCATGCAACTGTCTTAGGGACTTCTGATTTGTTTCACGTTTGCTCCTTAGCCTTTTCTTTTATGGAAAATATTCTGCAAGGTAGCAGAGATTTAGAATAAGCGTTTTCCTTCTCCTAGATGGGCTACCTTCCTAGGCTGATGAGCCCCATCTGCCCCTCACTTCTCTCTACAGTACGTGCAGAAACTGCCTTCTTCACCATTGGACCCACAACTGGTCACATGCAGGGGACATCCTAACTAACGGAGGGATTGAGACTCATTGGCTACCCTCACCTGGTTTAGCCAGCCAGTTGAAGCCAGTCAAAGCCACAGGTGAGAGCTGAGTGCATGATAGGGATCAAAAGAGGACAAACTACCCCAGAAGGAGAACTATGTGAACTCTACCTGAGGTACTACCACTTCCCTAGAACCTCATACATCCCAAACAATGTGTAATTGATTACCCACTTGCATTGAAATCTCATTATGACACCATAATTATGTAATTAATTGCATACATCATTTCAGCACAGTGGACAGCCAGACAAATAACATAGTTTTGGGTGGAAGTCAAACCGCAGTAGAACAGGCACAGTGCTGCATGTATCAGTGAACCTCAGCCAATACATTTTCTAACAGTTTTCATGTTGGAAAGCAGTGATGAATATGAGCTTTGCAGAGGAAGGGAGACTTATTGCACATATGGGAGGAGAGCAAGATGTGTGGTACACTTTCCTTTAAAGTTTTTTTCATGATATTGCATTGTGGTTTGTCTACTTTTGCCTGCTTAGTGCTCAGAAAACCACTTCAGTAGAGTTGGAAGAGATCACTGCAGCAGGCAGGGCAAGGCATACTGTACATCACTCACCAAAAGCTAGCAACGAAGCTCATGGGGTGGAATTCAGCATTAACTAGTTATGAATGTCCTGTCTGCACAAGCATTTCCACTTGTGAGACAGAATGATCTCCACTCAGTTATATGGGTTCCCTGACCACCCCCAATTCAATTTGGGTAGGCCCAGGGGAAGGGTAGGTAAAGCCCTGTTGCACAAGGAGAAGAATTTGTGCAGTGATTCTGCTGATGGGACTCCTTAGGCAATTCTCCCCCACAGAATGGTAGCCATGTTAGTGTGTTGCAGCAAAACAAAATAATAATGAAAGGCTTAGAAAAATGGGTGAGGACTTGTCCAGTTGACCTGTGTTATAGAGAGAGGGAAAGAGGTGAGAGGAAAGGGAGGGAGGGAGGGAGGGAGGGAGGGAGAGAGAGAGAGAGAGAGAGAGAGAGAGAGAGAGAGAGAGAGAGAGAGACTGACTCTCTATCTGAAGGTTTACAACATAAGCCCTGTTCCATACCCCAATAAGCATGGGATGCCTTTTCCTGGCGGTGCTATGTTTTTGCCCAGTATCTTCTCTATGTGATGGGCTCATGGGGAAAAGCTGTCCCATGAGCCCTTGCTGCAGAGAAGAGAGGAAAGCCTATATAAGGCTGCTTCCCCTGGAGCCCATAGCCATTTTGCTTTGAGAGCTTCCCACCCGCCCGGCCTCAGGTTAGAGCCTTCGCTGAGCAATTTTGGGTCATTGGTTGACAGGGCCAGAAATGATTTTTTTCCTCTCAACTTGATTGGCACCTGGTTGGGGTTTTTTCTTCCTCTCCCACAGTGAAATTATGGCTTTCCTTTGTTAGGCGGAAGAATATTGTTTGTATGAGGGCAGAAAGTGCATTGGACAGGATCAACAAAGTATGGGGAGGGCGTAAGGGGCCTGAGGAGAGGATTGACCAAGACAAACCCAAGCGTGGGTTCGGTATCTGCCTGGTTGGAATCTGCACCCTGATCCTCCAGTGAGACCTTGCTTGCTTGGCTTGCACCATGGCAAGGTTCAACATGGGCCAACTCCCTCTGTGCAGGTTTGGAGCAGTCCAAACCCAGTGGATCCATTCCATCAACATGGGGCTTGTGGAATGAAGAACCGATCCTGGAACCCAATGCCATGCCAATCCTTGCCCTGCCTGCTGCTGTCAATAAAGATTTAGTCTGATTTCATCCCATCACCGTTGTACAGTCTGGTTATTTTACTGCTCTTGTGGGTCACATAATGCGCCTGCCTGGGCCAAAAGACACGGCACAACAGGAAATTGAATTGGGAGGGAGGAGGAAATAAGCAAACTCAATTTTAGTTAAGAGCTCTTATAATAATAACCAGCTGAGGTGGGACAGTTCAAAAACAGGAGCCAACAATGTTTGTCTTTTAGCGGTGCTGATGGAGTGGCCTTGCTTCCGTTCTTTTATCTCCCCTTTTGCAGCCTGATACAATAGCTGCTGCCAGGTGACGGTGGAAAAAGGAAGAAGCTGTCCTTCTTAGCAGAGCTGGTAGTGGCCTTGCATCCCTTCTCCCTTCTCCCCTATTACAGCTTGATATAGTGGCTGCAGCTTATATATTATAAATCATATGGAGTCAAGGTTGAATGCTGCGGTGTCCCAAGTTTACAGATGACACAAGATTGTTTACGATGGTGCAATTCCAAGTAGAGTGGAAGAAGCTCTAAAAGGTTCGCTCCAAAGTGGATGAATGCAGTTTCTAATACAATATCATTTGGCACCGTGTTGTCAGAAGTGCACACTGGGACCAAAAATGCTAACTTCACTAAACTGGCTGCTGTGATTACCTCAGAAAGAGATATTGTGGTCAGAGCAAAAAGCTCAACGAAAGCATGAACTCAATGTACGGTGGGAGTGAAAAGGGAAAAACAAAAATCAATTGCCAGGAAAGTGGTGGAAAGTAAAACAGCAGTTCTGCTATACTGTATAAATCTACGGTGTGCACACGCTTAGAATGCCGTGTACAGTTTGAGTCACCGCATTTCAAAAAAGAAAAAAAGGTATACAATTATTAATGGGTTAGGGCAGCTTTCCTTGAGGAAAAAATTGAAGTGATTTGGCCCAATAAGTATGCTGAAGGGGAAAAGGAAAACAACCTATATCATTAGGTTGTGCACCCAGGGAATTTTATTTAGTTATATATTTTAAAGTCGAAAATTTACTGAATACGTAATAATAAAAAACATTATTTTTATTCATCAAACTAAAGAAACCAAAACTTAAAGTTACCGTATTTTTTGCTCTATAAGACTCACTTTTTCCCTCATAAAAAGTAAGGGGAAATGTGTGTGCGTCTTATGGAGCGAATGCAAGCTGCACAGCTATCCCAGAAGCCAGAACAGCAAGGGGGATTGCTGCTTTCACTGCGCAGCAATCCCTCTTGCTGTTCTGGCTTCTGAGATTCAGAATATTTTTTTTCTTGTTTTCCTCCTCCAAAAACTAGGTGCGTCTTGTGGTCTGGTGCATCTTATAGAGCGAAAAATACGGTACATTTTAAAATTAATAACAATACAGTGGTACCTCGGGTTAAGTACTTAATTCGTTCCGGAGGTCCGTACTTAACCTGAAACTGTTCTTAACCTGAAGCACCACTTTAGCTAATGGGGCCTCCTGCTGCTGCCGCACCACCAGAGCCCGATTTCTGTTCTTATCCTGAAGTAAAGTTCTTAACCTGAAGCACTATTTCTGGCTTAGTGGAGTGTGTAACCTGAAGCGTATGTAATCTGAGGTACCACTGTACTTAAATACAAACTTTAAAAAAAGAGACACAAAATATCTTCTTTTCTTCTTTTTTGGCCACTTTTCAGACTTTAGGATATTTCTGAGTGCACTTGGTATACCCTGTAAGTACACCTATGCGGGGAAGGAGGCTAAAGCTGGTTGTTGCAGCCATAAAGATGCAATGGCACCTCCCCATTTTTGAGAATATAAAGCCCAGGTGTAACCCAGATCTCTGCCACACCTTAAATGAATAACACAGGTTCCTGTTTGGAGAGCAAAAGTAAAAAAATAAAAATAAATAACATTACATTCTTTATATTAGTAAAACAAGAATTCAAATTTCTGGAATAGCTAGACTAGTTTCCTGGTGAGGTGAAAGCCTAAGTAATGGCCCAATAAGGGAACAAATGAAGTGGATCTGTGCCAGACAGCAAATGGGTGTCTGGTAGTTGGAAAGAAAAAGGCCAGAATTGAGAAGGGAGAGTTGAGTGATATGAACTTGAAGCTGGAAGCTGAAAAGTAGTAAAGCTGGGAGGCCAGCGAGGCAGAATGATGCTTGATTGCTGTTTTGAATCCAAGGCAACAGCTATGGGAGAAGAAAGACCCTTTTCAGGTGTTAATGCTGTGAACCCCTCCATTGAAGGCTCAGGTTGCATATATGTGTAAACAAAGCATATATCATAAAGACACCTTGCCATGTCAAAGGAACCATGAACCTGTCATTGAATTCTACTCAATATTGATCCAGAGTAGATTCCAATGAATAGATAGTGGAGTAAAAACTTAAACACGTTGCAGGATTCCCCAAAAATAGACCACAGGCATTTAATCCAGCAGAGCTTTACTGTTACTGAAGGCAAATGACCAAAATGGTCACAAATCCCATACTTTCAGGATTGGCACTGTCCATAAGAAATCCAGTTGCAGCAGACTTAAGTTAAACTTACAATAACTTATAATAAGTCTAAGCCTTAAGAGTAAACATATTATGTACAGAACCCCACACCAGAAGGAAAAGAGATAGAAAGAGGAAATGAAACCCAGGCTCCATCTGGCCTTACTTTTAGTCAGCATGACCTTGACAGAAGAGATAAGAGAACCAGTTTAAGCCAGCTGTACAGTGGTACCTCGGGTTAAGAACTTAATTCATTCTGGAGGTCCGTTCTTAACCTGAAACTGTTCTTAACCTGAAGTACCACTTTAGCTAATGGGGCCTCCCGCTGCCGTTGCACCACTGCCACATGATTTCTGTTCTCATCCTGAAGCAAAGTTCTTAACCTGAGGTACTTTTTCTGGGTTAGCGGAGTCTGTACCCTGAAACGTCTGTAACCTGAGGTACCACTGTACTCAGCTTCTCTGAAGGAATAACCCAAACATCATGAACCTTCTGCTTGTTTCTTTCACACAGAGAAGCTTCCAGGACCCTCTTGAATTAATTAGAATAGGAAAGATCTTTACACATCAGACCCATACTTTCTGCACTAAGGAATGCAAACTGACAGAACCCTGGGTAAGGTCCTGGAACCCCTGGCATTTCATACCACTTGGAAACTGTGGTGGCTTGCAATAGCATTTTTTCGTGTGTGTGTTGTTGTTTTTTTTAAAAAAAGAAAATAAAATCTCAGGGCAGCAGAGCAGCAGAGAGGAAATTCCAAAGCCTTTGGAGAAACTAGAGAATTCTGAAACTATGTTATCCACGTTAAGGCTCAGACAAGGTGGACTGCTGTTGTGGACTGCAACTGCTCGATTCCCTAAATATTGACCATGCTGGTTGAGGCTGATGGGAAACTGTATTCCACAACATCTGAAGGCATCATATTGGCTACCCCTGTCCTAGCTTTACACTTAATACTGCAGTCTTTAAGTAAACTTTGAGCTTCTTTGTTTTATTTATTTTTTATTTTAAAATAATTTTTATTAATTTTCCAACATACATTAATAATATCCAATCTAAATTTGTCACATATTTTCTCATGTAGACTTCCTTCAGCCTCTCTGACAATCATCCATTATTCAATTTTTTAATTACGCATTTCCTAATTTTATATTGCATTTTATATGCCCTCTCCCCTTTTATTTTTCTTCTATACAATATTCCTTTAACATTCACAGAGCTTCTTGAAATCCAACTAGCGTTATTTGCTCATACATATGCATTTCAGATAGTCTGTAAACTTTCCCCAATCTTCAATGAACTTGTGGTCTCGTAGATATCTAATCTTTCCTGTTAACTTGTCCAATTCTGCATAGTCCATCAGTTTCATTCTCCATTCTTCTAACGTCGGCAGTTGTTCCTGTTTCCATTTTTGGGCCAATAATATTCTCGCTGCTGTTACTGCGTATTGGAAAAGTTTACAATCCTTTCTATTTATTTCATTTCCTACTATTCCTAAAAGAAAAGCCTCTGGTTTCTTAGCAAATGTATATTTCAACTTCTTTTTCAACTCATTATATATCAATTCCCAGAAACCTTTCACCATCTTACATTCCGAGCTTTTTTGTTTTAACCTCTAATCTGTGCTGTCATTGGTGAGATTCTGATTTCATCTTGCCTAATGAATTGTCAGGGACGCGGGTGGCGCTGTGGGTAAAAGCCTCAGCGCCTAGGGCTTGCCGATCGAAAGGTCGGCGGTTCGAATCCCCGCGGCAGGGTGTGCTCCCGTTGTTCGGTCTCAGCGCCTGCCAACCTAGCAGTTCGAAAGCACCCCCGGGTGCAAGTAGATAAATAGGGACCGCTTACTAGCGGGAAGGTAAACGGCGTTTCCTTGTGCGGCTCTGGCTCGCCAGAGCAGCGATGTCACGCTGGCCACGTGACCCGGAAGTGTCTCCGGACAGCGCTGGCCCCCGGCCTCTTGAGTGAGATGGGCGCACAACCCTAGAGTCTGTCAAGACTGGCCCATACGGGCAGGGGTACCTTTACCTTTTTAATGAATTGTCATCAGGTGTTCTTCTGGCTTCTGTACAGGGCTCTGCAAGATATGATGCAAAATAGGAAGTAATGCATTTTTCACAAATAGATTTTAAACGGAACACTTTTTTGCAGTGGGGGGCGGACTAATATTGAGGTAAGAGGTTTGTATTCATCTGGATCCTGTTTACAATGTCAGGTGAAAACTTTGAAGTTATAGACATTCGTGCATAGGGGGGATTTGTGATATCTTATATGACTAGGTAGCACTTTAATTTCAATATTTGCTATCTGATTTCAATTATATGCTGTAGATTTGGAGATTTCTATACGCAAAGGCTTACTGACAACATCAGCTGATAGCTACTGTCACTTGTCAAAAGAGCAAATTGAATGTTAGAAAGTCTCAGGAAAGGGGGAGAGTGTTAACAAGAAAATAATAATGCATCTACATAAATCTATGGCATCCTCCATTTTTGTGTACACTTTGGGGAACTTTGCCTCAAAAAGCTGAAATAAAATCCCATAAAATGTCAATGTGTATGCAATCTTTACACACCCCACCCACCCACCCACACACACACCCTTTTGCTAGGCATCCGAATGAAAGTACACCTGATCATATTAACAGGAATCAGCTTTAAAATACTTTTATTACTGGATCTGGAGCTCTATGAACTGGATATTTAACAAAATTAAGTGAACAGCTACATCACACCCTTCATAAAAAAGAAACCACTACAAAAGCTATGTGAGCAAGTCTCTCCCTGATACAATTTGCAAGGGGTCGCTCTTCTTTTTAATATTAGGAAATGTTCAAAGTGGTCTCCCCACCTCTCCCTGGGGTGTGTGTCCTATTTTACCACCTGAGCATCTTTCACCTCGTTGTGCTCTATGTGTAGACCCAGCCTATGTCCTGGTCTAGTAGGGATGTAATAAGGCGTTTTGTTCTGTTCTGTTCTGTCATTTCTGTTTTATGCAGCACTGTTTCTGTTCTGCTGCAGTTTGGCTTACATTGTAAAACTAAAATTATTCATCTTACTATTCGCAGTGTAAGAATTATATGTAATTAATTAAGTTATTGCTCTGTTATTTGCCACC
Organism: Podarcis muralis; assembly: GCF_964188315.1. Classification (NCBI taxonomy): domain Eukaryota; kingdom Metazoa; phylum Chordata; class Lepidosauria; order Squamata; family Lacertidae; genus Podarcis; species Podarcis muralis. The sequence continues at coordinate 90,774,946 of NC_135658.1, forward strand.
ATTCATTTCACTACAAAGGCTTTTCATTTTAGTGTGTTTGTGTGTGATCAATTTCAATTGTGGACTGAAAAAATCTACTGTCCTGTGGACTGAATTAGGCTAGCAAAACCTCCCCATTTGCCCTGCAATCCTGTTTCAGCCAAGCCATGCCCATCTAGGCTGCACATGGCTTCATATACGATCTCAGTTGTGGAACAGGTAAAGATTCAACTGTGCCTAATGGTGGTTTGCAGGCGCCACCATGTACTGCACTTTGCCAAGCTCTGATGATCAATTGATTTAAAAGATCTTGTGGAGCGCTATGCGCAACACTTTGCATGCCAAGGCACCCGAGCCCCAAAGTTTCCAGAAACACAATAAATCAAACTGACACAGAATATTTGGCTCATGGGTTCAAAAAGGCCACAACTTTATTGGTTACAAAATGTGAGCGGTTTGGCTTAGGCACTGGGGTGAAGCCCAGCTATGTATTCACTCCTGCACCTTTGCAGGGTGTTCGGAAGGGTAAACCACCAACAGGGGGTGCCCTATAACTTACACCAGATAGTGGCACCCCATGGATTTCCTGTAGGGGCTGTGACATGGCCCTAGCCCACGCCTGGGCTTCGGACAGTATTCACACCCCAGATCCTTTTAACAGGATACCCTTACTGAGGAGGGGCAGGCGAGGCCACAACCTCCCCTCCGACAACACATATGCTTACCCAATGCCTAACCTCACAGAAAGTTGTGACCGTTGCTAAAACCAAATGGCCGGTGCCAATTTGCCAAGTGGAAATATTCCTACCCAGCTGCCAAACAACTGTCATAGCAAGCTCCTATCAGAGAAACGTCTTGAAAATGGGTAGTAGGGTAGTAGGGTAATGGGTAGTAGGGAAAATGGCAAGAAGAGTGAGCCGGCCACTCTCAGGAAAATTAAACGACCCGTGGCCATGCCCTCCCTGGCAGCCGATTGGCTGGGGCTATCCCCAGAACAGATGGCGCAGGCTGGCAGTGATACAGAAGAGGAAGGCAAGTACCTACCCTACGTCAGAAGGCTGTTGAGGCTCGGCTGGCTAGCTGCAACACCGTCCACCGGAAAGGGGTGAACAGGCTTGCAAGACCCGATGATCAGGTAATTGTCGGCACTTGGGCTATGTTTTGGCCCACACAGTTTGGTTTCAAAGAATCTGTCTGAAATCAAACTGTTTGGAATGACTATGATATCAAGTGATTGACAGCTTGGTTGGACCAAGGCAGTCTTTAGTAGATGTGGCGGCGGGGTGCAAGTATCTGCCCAGCGCCCCCAAATTACCATGGATAGTGGGGAGGCGAAGCTGTGCATTGCCAGCCATGGGGGGGGGGCAGCTTCCATCCTAAGCCTCTGCAGGGATTGCTTTCCTCCTGCGGAGTCTTGGGAGGCAAGCTGCACGCCCACCAGCCATATGGTTGATGGGGCGCAGCTGGCAGGCGTGCAGGGAAAGGGAGTTTGGATTTGATATCCCGCTTTATCACTACCCTAAGGAGTCTCAAAGCGTCTAACATTCTCCTTTCCCTTCCTCCCCCACAACAAACACTCTGTGAGGTGAGTGGGGCTGAGAGACTTCAGAGAGAAGTGTGACTGGCCCAAGGTCACCCAGCAGTTGCATGTGGAGGAGCGGAGACGCGAACCTGGTTCACCAGATTACAAGACTACCGCTCTTAACCGCTACACCACACTGGCTACACCATACTGGCCGCCGGCAAAGCCGCACAGCTCCCCCACTCTCTGGGGTGCTCTGAGAGGCCGGCATCCTGGCACAATGCACCACTAAGCCCTATGGGAAAGACAGCTCTGGGTTGGGCCCACTTAACTATTAAACACAGCCCACAATGTGGGATGGGGGTGGGGAGATGATGCAGCCCACCTTTCCTGATCCATTTCCTGACCTGATCTGTTGGAACAAGGTTCTGATTTTTTTGAAATTGTCCCAAATGATTATTTGTGAAGAATCCCTCCCACCAGACTCCTCAAAATCCAAGTGCCCATAATCTGGACCTCTGGACCTTCCAAGAAATCTAGAGGTGGCACTATATTTGAAAGAGTGTGGGGGCCATATTACTAAATGATTACTCTTTGTCCTGGTTCTTATTTTTGATAGGTGGCCCAGAATGCCAGTATCTCTCTAAAAATATTCCCAAGCCATTTTGTGCGGTTCGAACAGGGGAACAAACTCAAAAATCACTGGCTTCAAAGATATAGTGGTCAATGTAGCACATCTTTATTAGTTTCTTTTGTTGAAGACATCAGAAACTGCTGGCCGTTTCTGTCCAAAGTCTGTACAAATAGCCTGCTAAACTTGATTTATGAACGGTCCTTTTATTACGGAAAGCTATAAAACTATCCAAATGTTCTGTAAATTGTTTCAGTTCTCTTTCATATTGTCTAGGTACTTTCTCTGCACTGTGGCTCTTGTATTACTCCTGCCACTGTGCTTCTAGCCCACTCTTTGAATCAGGATGCATTTAGAGGTAGTCGGTTACAGAACATTCAGTTGTACTCGCTGACAGCTCTATTAGCCTATAGAGACAATATCTGGAGAGAAGTGCAGGAAGCATAGAAGAATGCCGAATGGTTACCTTCCCACTGGAGATTTAAAGCGTGGGAAGAACCTGTAGGAAATGTACCATGGAGAATAAATCCAGCCTATGTGAAGAGCCAAAATGGATGGACCAAATCTTGATGTAATGATTGCATTGAAATAGGTTACGAGTGAAAAAACAGGCCAAATTATCCCCTTGACTAATACTACCAGACCTCAGTTTCCTCAAGAGCTTACTAGGAACTATGTATCTTTCAGCCAATAGAATCCTTGTAACTATTATTGCTGTCTTTTGCCAAGTTGCACTGCAAAAATGCAAGGAATATTGTGAATGTGGCTTCAGATCTTGGTGAGACATGGCTATGATTTCCTGGTGAACTACCCACAACCCTTGAATGTTTCAGTTAAATACTACTTGGGGAAAAATGGGTAGCAAGATGAGGAGAAGGGACCAGAAACACAATAAAGAATATGATCGCCTCTCTCACTTAAGGTGTCCCAAAGTATCTATTTCCTCTGGCCTTTAAGCTTTATTCTCAAAAATCTCAACCTGCTACTCATTCCTCTGGTGTGAAGCTAAGATTACAAGCTGCTATCTCCTTGCCCACAAATTAACCTTAAGCCTTCAAACATGGCTGCATGTGTTGTGACTTCCATCCACTAGCAGCAGGTGATTTACCATATGCAAAAGAACAGGGCTTTGATACATATTTCCATTATATAAAAGAAGGAATTCAGCAGCATTTACAAACTATTAAAGTTAGAGACTCATGTGCACCTTGTTTACTGGTTAACCTCAGTCGAAGGGGAATATGGAGATGAGGAAGGAGACACATAAACTTTTTGACTTAATCAAACAATAGTTTTTTATTACATCTGAGGCAGAAAATAGATATATCAATCTCCAGATCATGATGCACACCAGGATCACAGCAAATGTTTGCAATTTTGGTTTGGAACGCTTGCTTGAACCATTGTTTGCAAGTTTGGATGCAACAACAAACTGTGGTTTGTTTAAGACAGAAGGTTATTTAGTAAGTAATTTGGGAAAGGAAAGAAGAGTATGAGTACATTATTCCTTGATACTCCAAACTATTCAAAACTATGGTGCCTAAGTGCTGCTTTGCTGTCTCAGAACATCTGAAGCTTCAGGAAGCCAGATTAGGACTTAGTAATACCATTTGCACTGTAATGAGGAGGTGTATCACAAACAATTACCGTAAGTGTGTATCTAAAATCCATGGTTTTGAAGGTAAAAAAGTAAAAATATGTATTAAAAACGCCTTTAAATATGAGAAAACCACATAATTTCTACGTATTAGATTATTGTTGTCATCGGCTTCAATTTTAGCTGACTGTCAAAGAAAACCATTGACCATTTATATTTTTGTCCAAAGAAGTTGAATTGCTAAGAGCTAAATGAACAAACGCCTTTACTGTGGAACAACTCTGATATTCTATAGGAGAATAATAAAGATGAAATATGCTTTGAAAGCGGTGCTCTGTATCGCGCAAACTGCACAGCCAAGCACCATAATATCTCTTTCTTTGACATTTGTTCTAAACTTAGCAAGCCAAACAGAATCCAAATGACTAAGGGATTCCATAAGAATTTATTTGTGGAAAATATTTGTGAAGAACTCAGCCAGCTTTTCTCAGGTTGCTTTAAAATAATTGAAATGCACATTTCCTTGTTTTTCAAGAAATAATAGAGTTCATTGAATCATATAATTTTAGAGTTGGAAGGAACCCTGAGGGATATATAGACCAACCTCCTGAAATGCAGGAATATCAACAAATGGTCAACCCATCCAATTTGAAACCATACGAGATCCTGCTTAGCTTTGCAAATGTACTAGCAGTTTTATTGCTGCGCCACTAGTTGCTAAACAATTTATTGATTTCATTACTATCAAATTGGCAAGGAGATGGATACTCATTTAAATAGTTCAGCTTTGTTTGGTTTGTGTACCTTAAGGGGAAAGTATCATTGGGCAAATGAAATGAATACAATTTGAGATAATAACATTGAACTTAATAAAATAGCACCATAACTCCTTGTTTCAGAAGTCCCATATCTGCAAAACATCTGCAAACTTTAGGGCAGTCTTTGGTGTGTACTTCACATGTTAATATGAGATCAGTAATGATCTCCACTTTATGTGGCATAGGTTGTAATCAGTAGGAGTTGAGGATATTGGAAAGAAGGCATCTAGCTTAAATTAAGAGATTGGTAGTGATCCTGGCATGGGCTGGGGCACCCACAGGAGCTATTTCAACATTTTTTCAATGCAAGAAAAATGGATGAGGAGGAGGAACGTAATGCAACTGCAGTAGGCTAAAGCAAGTGACACACACATCTGCCACTTAAAGTTGTTAATATAAGTTGTGATATAAATAGTAATTTGTTAGCACAGAACTCAGTCTATCGTTTTAAGTGTGCCCTTAGCATCTTGTTTCTGAGGTGCCAAAGTTGCCTGGAAAAGTACACAAGGCAAATGTTTAAGCACGCAAGGCAAGAAAGGGCTCTCTTTCACAAGCCAACAATACCCCCTAAGGAGTTTGGTACCCAAAATTATTCAGAAGCGGCTACCCCTGACTCCCACTATGGCCAGCCACGGAAAAAGGACTTTATGGACTATCTTAATAACTTTTTATGGAAGGTAATCTTCCCCAGGAAGGCAATCTATGAGGGCAAGCTTGGGAAGCCAAAGCCAAAAGATGTTTATTTGGGAATTTCGGCAATGCCCATACTATATGTTACCCCCTATTAAACTGTTCTGGATCCATTGTTTCTCTGTGTGAGAATGCCTCCTGGAGAGATGTGTGGGTGTTTGTAGAAACCTGTGACTGTCATGTGGTTGGAAAGCAACCTACGGTACAAATTTCAGTGTCACGTCCGTTGCGTGAACAGGTGGAGTCCCTCCAACCCCAGGCGACCCTTGAGCAGAATAATGACTCAAGACAATGTGGATTAAAATTGGCCACAACTCTGCCCCATCCTCTGGCCCCATCCTCCACTTGGCCTGCATTCCCTGGGAGGTTGTCAATGAGGCAATAAATCCTCCAGGCTGAAACAGGTCCCCCACTATGAAATAGATCATATCACTCTGAGTGATGGGAAATGGTCTGTGATGAAGTACACATACAGTCCTGCGTGGTCTCTCCCTAGACAAATGGCGGCACATGCTTGGGGGATATGTGCAAAAGCAGTACTCCACACTGGAAATGAAATGGAGCTCTACGTCTAGCATTATTCCTGTGCAACAAGCTGGGGGTCTAGTGGGAGAGAAGGAAATCAAGTCACTTCATCATCATGCTAACAGCAACCAAGCATGAGGTAAGAAACAGTCCTTACCACAGCCCATGAGTCCAGATTCAGTACAGAAAGTAAGATTTTGGTTTGCTTCTTTTGATACCACCATCATTGTGTTTTCTGTGTTTGTTCCCCTGATAAACAAGCTTTCAAGCACTCTTCTGCAAGTGACAACAATACAGAGATGACAGGGCAGATAGAGGTGGGGGAAAGCTTTGGGGCCTAGTGTGGCACTGCTGTGAGGGACAGATTGCGACGTTTCAGTCCAAAGAGGCTAAAAGCATATTGCAGGCATTAAGTCATCCGTTTGCGCTTGAAACATCTGTTCCAAACTGTAAGACGAGGGAGGGATTGTTAAGTAACTCTGAGGACCGTAGCTCTGTGAGAGCAATAGGGGTCCTCTAGCAACTCTCAGCACCCTTAACAAACCACAATCCCTAGGATTCTTTGAAGTATTGTGATACTGCTTCAGATGTATAATGTAGATTGGGCCTCATTCTGGTACTGGCAGAAGATCCAGGAGAAGTGGGGAGAAGTTCATATTACATCTCCTTAAAGGTAAAGGGACCCCTGACCATTAGGTCCAGTTGTGACCGACTCTGGGGTTGTTGCGCTCATCTCACTTTATTGGCCGAGGGAGCCGGTGTACAGCTTCTGGGTCATGTGGCCAGCATGACTAAGCCGCTTCTGGCAAAGCAGAGCAGCGCACAGAAACGCCGTTTACCTTCCCGCCGGAGAGGTACCTATTTATCTACTTGCACTTTGACGTGCTTTCAAACTGCTAGGTTGGCAGGAGCAGGGACTGAGCAATGAGAGCTCACCCCATTGTGGGGATTCGAACTGCCGACCTTCTGATCAGCCAGTCCTAGGCTCTGTGGTTTAACCCACAGCACCACCTGCGTCCCTATTAAATCTCCTTACCGTGCCACAAAAATGGAGTCACACAAGTCTGAGACGTGGCAGTGGTTAACAGAAAGTGAGTTTACTAGGTATCATACTACAGTGGATGAAGTGAATAATGTTTATATAGAGAGGTCAGACAAAGAATCAGAAGTTGTTTACTTTCTTAACTTCTCTTTGCCTCTTAAATCTTTTTCTATTCCCTTTTCTTTCTTTCTTTCTTTCTTTCTTTCTTTCTTTCTTTCTTTCTTTCTTTCTTTCTTTCTCTTTCTTTCTTTCTTTCTTTCTTTCTTTCTTTCTTTCTTTTTGCCTTTCTCCTCTTTTCTTTCTCTTTTTTGCCTTTAGATTAATGTTTTAGTTCGGACCAATTTTTTTTTTAATAATGATTGGTGTATTTTCTCTATAAACCCTATTATTATTATTATTATTATTATTATTATTATTATTATTATTATGCAGTGTCATGAAATCCATCAACATGATCTAAGAGTTCCAGTGCTACCAAGCACAGTGTCGAATGCTTCATGCCACAGCAACTCCCACACGGCTAAATGTAAACACTCCCAAAGGTTTGTGAATTAGAGTTGTATAAAATGGGACATGGTCTTGATTGGTTCCTGGGTTTTTTTTTCTTTCCTATTTTGAGTCTCCCTTTTCATGATAAGCACAAACCGTTACAAAGTTCAAGGGAGCAGGAAGGTGTTAAAGGCATTCCTTTGCTTGGTATCTGCAATGTGTTTTGCATTTAAAGGGGTTTCTTTGTAGGAAAGCCTGTCAAACTTGATAAATTCTCCTGTAGCATATAAAAAGCCAACCATCCAAAAATAGAACATTAAAAGTTTACTTGCTAGGAGGCTGCTGCAATTGCATCTTTGTATTACACTCACAAGTCTTCTGGTTTGTTTTGTTGCTGTTATTACACGAAGTCTTTAAAAAAAAAAAAGTAATTATAAGCTGCTTGGTGATAACCCTGTTCACCACTCTGGTTAGACACTTTGCTTGGGATATGGGGATACAAAATGCAGGTTCAGATCCTGTCTTCAGATGCTGTAGTCCTCAAATGATAAACATGCTTGTGTGAATATGCCCGTAGTCATCAGAACAGAATGTGTCTAAAATACCAGACCCTCCAAGTGTCCCTATTTTCCAGGGACAGTCCCGGGTTTACAGAAGCCATCCTGGTTTCTAATTTGATCCCAGAATGTCCTGATTTTCCTTAGGACATCCCTATTTTCATCAGAGGAATATTGGAGGGTTTCGAGTTATCTGAACCCTGAGCCATCTGAAGCCAGCCCTGTATAGGGAAGGTTTTTTAAAAAAAATGTTTCATGTTTTACAGTGGTACCTCGGGTTACAGATGCTTCAGGTTACAGACTCCGCTAACCCAGAAATAGTACCTCGGGTTAAGAACTTTGCTTCAGGATGAGAACAGAAATTGTGTGGCAGCGGCGCAGCAGCAGTGGGAGGCCCCATTAGCTAAAGTGTACCTCAGGTTAAGAATAGTTTCAGGTTAAGAACGGACCTCCAGAATGAATAAAGTTCTTAACCCAAGGTACCACTGTATTATGTTTCTATATATGTTGGAATCCACCCAGAATGGCTGGGGCATCCCAGTCAGATGGATGGGAAATAAATAATAAAATTGTTGTTGTTGTTGCTGCTCTCCTATTTTCATTGGAGAAATGTTGGAGGGTATGAAATACAGCTTCTTGCACATAAGTAGAGAATTGAATGGAAGCATGGAAAAATGTTTGTTTATATTAGGACTCAGTAACTGGAAGTCCAAAAGCTAAATCTGGCCTTTTGCTGCTACCAAATCACTAATATTGGCTTGCAGTCTAGAGACAAATGGAGGGTTTGGAGGACGTGGCAACTGCAATGGTGGACTGATCGTGGCCATCTGGAGGTTCAAGGAGGCCCAGAGTAAACTTCACTGTAGTCAGCTTCCTCCTCTGATGGTGGGTCCTAGAGAACTTAGCTGGCAGTGACAGTGTGCTGGTCCTGAGGGTTAACTGTGTGGCGAGGTCTGAGTCCAGTCCGAGGTCGAGGGTGTGGTATGGAGGCTCTCCGTCAAAGCTGAAGCGGGGTCCAAGGCAGGGAGTCGGGTGTGGTCAGGAATTCTGGCAGAAGAGCAGGACAGGGTGCAGGCAGGAACAGGCTACCAACAATGTTGCTCCCGCATCCCGGGACTGGGCTGGCTGGCTTTTATCTGCCCCGAGGCATAGGGCGGTCCCGGTCCACAGGTGACTCGCCTCTCCTGGCCTGGAGGCGAGCACTCCTCCTGCGAGAACTTAGTTCCCTAGACCTCTCTGCCCTGAGCCTCTGCAGCTCAGAAGAGGCTGGAGGGTTATCGGACCCAGAGGCCACCTCACCTTCCCCTGATGGGGCTGAGAGTGGAGCACCTGCAGGCAATGGGTCCTCCATCACCTCAGGAGCCAGAGCAGACTCAGCTGGTGCCTGCACCTGAGGATCCAGCACAGGTGAGGACCCTTCAGGCTCAAGCCCCAGCCCCGGCTCAGCTGGTTTTGGAGGTGGGGAGTCCTGTGCGGGCTGGGATTCCTTAGGTTCAGCCTCCGAGTCCAAATCCCAGGCCATCACAGACAGTGACAAGTGGTAGTGTTGGGTAGGCTAATTTTAACCTCTTTCGGAGAAATGCTATATCATGGGCAATATGGGAAATTACAGTGCTAGTGTCAGGCTCCAGGGAATCTGATCCCCCTCCCTCATGGCAGGCTGTCAGTAATGGAAAGACAAGATGCTCTTAGCAATGTCTTTTATTCAATATTCACAGAAAGGGGTGTAGAAATGCAGCCTCTTTTGCAAGGATGTTGCTCTGAGTAATCTCCTCCCCCTCTTTCCCCTCTCAGCCGTCAACAGCTCCACCTTCTTATGGTGGCTGCCTAGGGCCAATTGTTTCTTAGCCCTCTGCTCTCCTACTTTCATTGCTCGCCGGGCTCTGGTAGAATGGGAATCTGGAATGCTCTCTAGTGATAATGTGTCAGCCAGTTGTTCCTGCTCTGCTTCTCCCGTTATTTCTGAGCTTTGCGCCTCTTCTATGATGTTGTGACGCTCTGCAAACCACCATTGTAAATCTATACTGTCCTCCTCTTCTCGGGAAGGTTCAGGAGAAGGGGGAAGTGGTCTCCACCATTCCTCCTCTGATGTCCAGTCCCTGACATCTAGGTAGACTGAGCTGTCTGTTGCTGCTCAGAAGACTGTTGTTGTTGTTTAGTCGTTTAGTCGTGTCCGACTCTTTGTGACCTCATGGACCAGAGCACACCAGGCACTCCTGTCTTCCACTGCCTCCTGCAGTTTGATCAAACTCATGCTGGTAGCTTCAAGAACACTATCCATGCTGTCACCAACTGCGGTAATCGTGGAGCCCAAGAAAGTCAAATCTCTCACTGCCTCCATTTCTTCCCCTTCTATTTGCCAGGAGGTGATGGGACTAGGATTTATTTATTTTTAATGCAGATCAGGATAGGCATCAGCCAAGGGCTAGGGGCTGACACTAGGCCTGATGAACTTGTAGGTGGACTGTACTCCATCCCTCTCTCAAGAAAAACTTGCTGATTGCTGCAATTTAAATGGCAGAAAAACAGCACCGTATAAAAGGCTGCTCTGAAGTTTTCCTCATATCTGCTATTTTGTCATCTCATTGTGACCATTCCTAAGGTTTCTGCAGACTTTGACTTTTAGAAGCTTAAACTTATCAAGATCTTAAAGCTTTCACTGTCGAAAGGAAGATTAGTATGATGTTGGCTGCACATCTATTAGTAAAATAGAAACTGGCAAAAAAAGAAGAAGAAAGCCTTTAGGATAGGACTTTGAAAATGTGATTCATATGCAAATCTTAAAACAAAATAAATTCTTTGGGACTTTAGCTTGTGACCACATCCTGTATTTTTAACTAATCCTTACAAAATGTATCAGCACATAGGGAGATGTGAAATAGAACTCCTGGAGCCAGTTCATACCATAGCACTGCAGAAGAATTTATCCCAAGGCAAGACAGGTGGTGGAACTAGATTAGATAAAATATCCCATTCCTAGATGTCAATCAGACAGAAATTTTCATCCTGCTTGATAGTCCTTCAGATACCTCACTTTTTCATTACAGATCCAAAACCTATTTTCTATGCACATAATGAAGAAGGGAAAAGTTGTTTTGTGAAAAGCTCCTCTACCTACTTTACACACACACACACACACACACACACACACACACACACAACCCCACAACAGCAATATAAGTAGTAAGATATGCTTCTGGAAAGATGGCGACATAAATGAGTTGTGAAGGTGGCATTGATGAAGAAAATGCAAGCATCTTTTTTAAAAAATCATGTGATACAGAAGTTGCTAATTGGGATACAAATTGCTAATATGCAAATAAGGAATTGTTGTTGTTGTTATAATAATACAAGTTAAAAGCACAAATAAGTAATTAAAACAAAAAAAACAACAGCAAAATAATTGCCATCGCTCCCACAATCACATTTAAAAGACTGTAGAATATTAATCAGCCAAAGGCCTGACTAAAGAGGAGCTTTTTCACCTGGTGCCTAAAGATAAATAATGAAGTTGACAACTGTACCTCCCTGGGGAGAGCATTGCACAAACAGGGAGCCACTATAGAGAAGGCTGTTCTCATGTTGCCACCCTCCAGACCTCATGTGGATGAGCCACATGAAGAAGGGCCTCATATGATGAATGCAGAGTCCAGGCAGTTTTATATAGGGATAGGTGGTCCTTGAGTTATTGCATGTAGCAAGGGGGTTGAATTTTTATACATGTTATACATATACATATGTTTATATATATATATATATATATATATATTTATTGCAGCAAAAATACATGGGTATGTTGCTGCTCAATGCAAGAAGTGGTCAGATGTGAGAAAAGCTTGATTGGGTCAGATTAAGCAATTTCATTCTTTCTATCCCCAGTTACAGCAAGAAATGAGCTAAAAGCAACAACAACTTTATTGGTTAGGTTATAGAGTTTGGCATGGCATAAGACAAGTATCCAGGCATTGGACCACCTAATTGGCTCCAGAACTGAGGCTAGGCCCTCAATACTTATAGTCCAGCTGATGATGAAAGGAAGGGCATTTCATCTCTGAAGCCCCACCTTTGGGAGATCAAATGGTGCAGCTGATTGGCTCCTGGAACAGGGCCTGGGCTGCCATGCAGCATAGTCTTCATCCTTCTATTTTTCATTGCAATGTGACATGCATATCCAGGACTCTCAGTAAGGAAGGGCCACCGATATCACCATCATAATTGCAGCAGGTGTGGGAAAGCCATTTGTCCTCCATAAGTTACTGTGCTATGACTCACATCAGCCCCAAGAAGCAGTGCCAATGGCCAATGGGCTGGTGGGAGTTGTAGTTCAGCAATGTTTGGAGGATCAAAGGTTTCTCACACCCGTGTTACATAATGGATGGGAACATGTCACACAATGGTTCTGAACTCCTGAGAAAACCAAGCGTGCATATGATATGATATGAAGAGGTCACAGTTTTACATTGTGCAAAGCAAAATAGAATTTGCCAGTTACAGGTAGGTAGCTGTGTTGGTCTGCCGTAGTTGAAACTAAATTAAAAAAAAAATTCCTTCCAATAGCACCTTGTTGTGTTGTTGTTTAGTCGTTTAGTCGTGTCCGACTCTTCGTGACCCCATGAACCAGAGCATGCCAGGCACTCCTGTCTTCCACTGCCTCCCGCACTATCCAACCATCTCGTCCTGTCGTCCCCTTCTCCTTGTGCCCTCCATCTTTCCCAACATCAGGGTCTTTTCCAGGGAGTCCACCTTCTCATGAGGTGGCCAAAGTATTGGAGTCTCAGCTTCAGGATCTGTCCTTCCAGTGAGCACTCAGGGCTGATTTCCTTAAGAATGGAGAGGTTTGATCTTCTTGCAGTCCATGGGACTCTCAAGAGTTTCCTTCAGCACCATAATTCAAAACATCAATTCTTCGGCGATCAGCCTTCTTTATGGTCCAGCTTTCACTTACATACATCACTACTGGGAAAACCCTAGCTTTTACTATACGGACCTTTGTTGGCAAGGTGATGTCTCTGCTTTTTAAGACGCTGTCTAGGTTTGCCATCGCCTTTCTCCCAAGAAGCAGGCATCTTTTAATTTCGTGACTGCTGTCACCATCTGCAGTGATCATGGAGCCGAAGAAAGTAAAATCTCTCACTGCCTCCATTTCTTCCCCTTCTATGTGCCAGGAGGTGATGGGACCAGTGGCCATGATCTTCGTTTTTTTGATGTTGAGCTTCAGACCATATTTTGTGCTCTCCTCTTTCACCCTCATTAAAAGGTTCTTTAATTCCTCCTCACTTTCTGCCATCAATGTTGTGTCATCTGCATATCTGAGGTTATTGATATTTCTTCTGGCAATCTTAATTCCGGCTAGGGATTCATCCAGCCCAGCCTTAGCACGTTAGAGACCAACTAAGTTTGTTATTGGTATGAGCTTCCATGTGTATGCACACTTCTTCAGATACCAAGTGTGCATGCACACGAAAGCTCATACCAATAACAAACTTAGTTGGTCTCTAAGGTGCTACTGGAAGGAATTTTTTTATTTTGTTAGAATTTGCCAGACGGTGAGACAGGAAAGCGTGTAAGTTTGAACACTTTGAAAGCTCATACCAATAACAAACTTATTTGAACACTTTGAACACTTGCATCTCAATTTATAGTTCCACTCAGGGATGCTGACTTGGGCCTCAGATTATGGGTGCCCAGTGGCATGCTTGGCATAACGTGATGTCGTCGCGTTATGGCACACGTGCCGCAGTGGTGTTTGGAAGCCCCTGAAGTTGTGCCAAAGGCCCAGTGAGGCCATGGACGCTGCATCCGAGGCCTCTCACAAGGCCTCAGATTATGGGTGCCCAGTGGCATGCTTGGCATAACGTGATGTCGTCGCGTTATGGCACACGTGCCGAAGTGGTGTTTGGAAGCCCCTGAAGTTGTGCCAAAGGCCCAGTGAGGCCATGGACGCTGCATCCAAGGCCTCTCACAAGGCCTCAGATGCAACTTCCAGTGCTTCACAAGGCTATGGAAATCACATTGGAGGCCCTGCAGTGTGGGTGCCAAGCACCCACAACAATTTTTGTGGGTGCCCAGGCCCCCTATAGTTGGCACCAGGGTTCCACTCCCTCCCCAACTGATGGCTCAGAAACACTACAAAAGCATATTTGAACAAAAGAATAGCTAGAAAACACTGAGCACCCAGCAAAAAAACACCCCCCCCCAACACTGTTCTTTTTTTAATAAAGATTACACTTCTTGCCAGCCTTCGGCGTCGATAGAGACAAGCCAGAGATGAATTTATTTATTACTGCAAAAGTGTTCTGGATAGGGAGTGGGTGTAAACTTTAGAAATAATAGCACAATTATTTCTCAATAAAATAACATGGACGTGATAAGGGTTTTCTATCTGATTAGAGCATTTACCATCCTGTCTTGGTAATGTCTGAATTAGAGTGCTTCCAGAAGTGTTGTTTATTCACTACAAAATCTGGTTGTTATCCTGCACTTTCTAGTGCAATTATCTCATCACTTTCTAACCACAAAAAGTCTGATAAGGAATGTGATGGAAAAATGCAATGAAATGTGTGGGATAACAACCGAATGCTCGCAATGCCATATAACTTTTGCATAGGGATGGAGAATAAATTTGCCTTGTCTTGGAATTCAATGCAAATGTTCTCAACTCGTACTTTCTGAAGCAACAGGCAAAGTTAAGTGCAGCTATCCTTTCAAGGTTGCACTGCTCTGAATTTTCTGCAGCCATGTAACATGTAGAAAAATGCATATTTGGAAGAGAAATGTGAATAATAATAATAATAATAATAATAATAATAATAATAATAATAATTGTATTATTGTATGTAAAATTGTATGTATTGGTGAAAACATGTCAAATTCATCATAGCGTGCAAAATTGCTTGTAAAATCGGTATATCATGCACAAACGTGTAGAAAAATGTATTAGGAAAAATGTGAAATTTTCTGATAAATTTTCATGGAGATCTTTTAAATAAAATAAAATAAAATCCAAACTGAGGCTGAGGGGGCAGATCTTGTTTAGACTGGAAAAATGAGAAACGGAGAGAAACATAATTTGGCATATTCACCCATTCCTTCTTTTGCACAGACATATTATGATGATTGATCAATATACCACCAGTCTGGAAACTCCCTTAGGACAAAGTCTGGAAATAAAGCTTCAATTTTTAGACATAGCAGAGTACAATACATTATCACTGAGGTGTATATGTGCCTTTTAAATTTTTTGGTGCCTTTTAAAAAAAATGCTGACAAAGTAATCAAAAATGTTCAGAGACATTTAAGAGCATAAGATGGAAACAATGAATGAGGAATGCTATTTGATGTGTTGGCAGGATGTGATACATTATGAAGTTCCATTTAATTTTCCAACCAAACAGAATTTCTGAATACAGTGCCACAAAATTAGAGTATGTACCTTCTCTGTATATACCGTATTTTTTGCTCTATAAGACTCACTTTTTCCCTCCTAAAAAGTAAGGGGAAATGTGTGTGCGTCTTATGGAGCGAATGCAGGCTGCGCAGCTATCCCAGAAGCCAGAACAGCAAGAGAGATTGCTGCTTTCACTGTGCAGCGATCCCTCTTGCTGTTCTGGCTTCTGAGATTCAGAATATTTTTTTTCTTTTTTTCCTCCTCCAAAAACTAGGTGCGTCTCGTGGTCTGGTGCGTCTTATAGAGCGAAAAATACGGTAAATAAACGAGGTAACATTGTACTAAACACAGAGTGTATTCTTGAATGTATTAACATTGGCATCAAAGGTAATTGAGAATCAAAACAACTCAAATGGCTGGACTAGCTTTTGGAAAGGGAAGATTTTGTATTTATCAAACACTCCTAGTATCAAATATTGGAACTAAAAATAAAATGCACTGTACTGTGATGTACCTGGATCCAGTGGCATAGCGTGGGTTGTCAGCACCCGGGGCAAGGCAAGTAATTTGCGCCCCCTAACCCGTGGATTTCTGCCCCCTAACCTATGGATTTGCGCCCCCTAACCCATGGATTTGCCCTAACCCCAGATGTTGTGCCCGGTGCAGCCGGGCCCCCCCCCCCTGCACCCCCCACGCTACGCCACTGCCTGGATCTTTCAAACAGGATGTAGTAAACCTCCTCCAGTGTCAAGACAATCTCAGGAAAAGGCAGCTGGTTGTAATAAATTAAAAATATGCCTTACTTTAAATTTAACATTTTGGTGAAAACATGCCTAGTATATGCACACATATTAGCAACAACCGCAGGGGAGCTGTCTGTTTATCATAAGTAGTTTTAAGTGCTTGCAAAAGAAAAAGGTCTTGCCTGGGGAAATCTTCTGAGCTGGTATGAAAGACACACTTTAAGAACTACCAAGCGCAGAAGTACGTATCTTGGTGAAGTGCGGTAATCACAGATGTTCAGGAAGGCTTGAGGAGCTGCACAGTTCCATAAATGTCAAGGCCAGTCGGGAAAATTGTGTCCTTAGAGCTGTGACTCTCATAGAAGTGGTTTTGAACAGGACGGGGTGGGGAGATTAGGGGACCATAGGTGAGGGTAGTAGACAAGCAAGGACATGAAAAAGAAGTTCACTTAGTTTCATGCTATCTCCAGAACTCATTCCAAACTGCTGCTGCCACCCATCAAGTAAACATAGAGTGACACTGGTGACAGCAGGCAGCAGCAGCACATTGGTGCAGACATCACAAAGTGTCATTTCGAAGAGAAGAAATAGAAAGTTTCACCTGGCTTTAGAAGAAAAGAATAAAAAGGTAAAGGTAAAGGATTCCTTACAGTTAAGTCCAGTCACAAATGACTCTGGGGTTGCGCCACTCATCTTGCTTTACTGGCTGAGGGAGCCGACGTTTGCCCACAGACAGTTTTTCTGGGTTATGTGGCCAGCATGACTAAGCCGCTTCTGGAAGACCAGAGCAGCGCACGGAAACATTGTTCACCTTCCCACCGGAGCGGTACCTATTTGTCTACTTGCACTTAGATGTGCTTTTGAACTGCTAGGTTGGCAGGAGCTGGGACCGAGCAATGGGAGCTCACCCCGTTGTGGCAATTCGAACCGCCAACCTTCCGATTGGCAAGCCCTAGGCTCTGGTTTAGACCACAGCACCACCCATGTCCCTCAGAAGGAAGGAATAGCCAAGCCCAAAGGAGAGTCAGAGCAAAGGGAGAAGTAAAAAAGAGATGTTCTTGGTTTGACAGTTAACTGAACAGGGATTGATTTGGGACAGGATCTAGGCAGGCAGTGAATTAGAGTTAGGGGAAAATTGTTTTGGAGGTGATCTGAGTGGGACATTCAATTGTTGTTAGGTGGCAAATATTTGAGGTTTGAACGAAGGAAGAATGGAAAAATATTGAATGGGAATAGGTGTCCCTTTTAAGCAATTGCAAAGGTTTGAATAAAGCAAAGATGGAGTAACACTGAGTGGAAAAAGTGATGGTTTTAAACAATGACAGAGGTTTCAGTAAAGTGAGTAGCGAGTGATACTGTGTGGGGTGTGACAGTTAGTTTGAGTACAGCAGGAGATCAGAAAGGTTCTGATGTGTTAGCATTTTGGCATAACACGGGAGCTATTTCTCCTTGTTATAAGTTTTAATATATAATAAATTTTTCAAAACAGAGGAAAGCACGACAAGCAGAGGTAGGGTCCACATTACACTTTTCTACCAGGCTTATTGAAATTATCCTTCGCTGAAACTGTTGATTCACACCTGCAGTGATGTTATCTAGCAACACATACATCATCTGAGCCTTTGGATTGTGTAATTTACCTTTCATCGTCTGAAACATCGAATAGGCTGATTTTTATTTTTATTTTAAGAAGTCTGTCACTGCTGCCGCTCTTGTCAATGGATCTGGATGAGTCATCTCCTCAAATCAGCATGCCCTATTCTGCTTTCCCTTATTTCCCCAGTTTGACAGGGATGACTCTGAACCATCCAATAAACAAGCATGAATAGCAAATCTTTCTGCATGTGGATGACACCTGAGTTGCTTCCCCTGATTTGTAAAGCCCTCATTGTCATTTCTTGCTTTATGGTTTTGTCTCCAAGGAATTTCAGGTTGTGCTGCTCTTACAGCTGGCAGTATATCACACCTCTTTAATGCTTCATATGTAGAGGAGGGCAGTAGAATGCTATTCATCTCCCCTGGAGGGCATGGCAAAACCATCAGCATATAACTATTATTAGATATCTGCATGCTTATAAATGGATTGGTGACAACTGTTTTTACCTCTTATATTCTGTCCTGGTGAGCCTCTGAAGATATTTATCCACACTAGCGGGAAGACATATGTGCATATTTCTCTTTAAAGCAGGCTGCAGAGCTGGATCCTGTTTAGAGGCAGACAGTAAATGTATTGCTTTGCAAATCACAGTGTTGCATTTGATTATGCTATGCAAAGAGACGTGGGTGGCGCTGTGGGTTAAACCACAGAGCCTAGGGCTTGCCGATCAGAAGGTCAGTGGTTCGAATCCCCGCGACAGGGTGAGCTCCCGTTGCTCCATCCCAGCTCCTGCCAACCTAGCAGTTCGAAAGCACATCAAAGTGCAAGTAAATAAATAGGTACCGCTCCGGCGGGAAGGTAAACGGTGTTTCCGTGCGCTGCTCTGGTTCGCCAGAAGCAGCTTAGTCATGCTGGCCACATGACCCAGAAGCTGTACTCCGTTTCCTTCGGCCAATAAAACAAGATGAGCGCTGCAACCCCAGAGTCAGTCACAACTGGACCTAATGGTCAGGGGTCCCTTTACCTTTACCTTATGCTATGCAAATAATCTCTCTCAGGTTACCGAAAGGGTATTGGAATACCATAAAGTTAGGTTGGTTAAATAATAATAATTGAAAATTTACCTACTTTATAATATTTTATTGATTTTATTGTCTTTTTTGCATTAGTTGTTGCAGTAACAGGAGTAATAATAGTCACAGTGGTATAGTATGATAGTTCATGACACTTTGCTTGTAAGCATTTGTATGTGTGTGTGTAATTTTTATATAATTTATTTACAATTCCTTCAAATGGCAGAAGCCCTCTCATGGCAGGTAACGATACATAACATACGAAACAGTGAATATACATAGTAAATAGAACAAAAAGCAAACAACTATTTTCAAACACAACAAAAGTGACAACAGGCAAAATGTTATACATGAACTTTTGCTTAGAAGAGCAAAAATGGCTGAATTTTAGCAAAAGAAGATTAGAATTTTTCTGACAGTAAAACGAGTTTGATTTTTCTTCCTTTCTTTATAACATTTGGTGGGGGAGGGAGAAGACAAGCACATGTCAATAGAAGTCAATAAAGATATTCTATTTCCTACCACTACTTTCTGCAATACTGCTAAGATTTCAGTAGCTAATTAATAGGCCAAAAAATTAAATGTTGTAGAGGAAAAAGCACAAATCTGCCTATTGATGGTCTTTGCATTGCAATGTGTCAAATTTCAAAATCATTTCTGAATTTGGTATTGAATGTGTTAGATTTCAGAGCGGAGAAATGTTGAAACTCTAATTAAATGTTAATGCATTACTGATTTTTACTTCAGTTTCTCTGTTTCTTCACATACTGATATCATTGCACTGTTTCTGGACCGTGTGTCAAGTATGCACCAGCAATTCTTAATACTGTATTACTCACTCACTCACTTTTTGGGGGAGGGGAGTGAAAGTTCACAGTGAGATTTCTGGGGGTAAAAATATAAGGCTCAATAGGTCAATATTTGCCAAATAGGTCCACATTTTCAGAAAATAAAGCAAAGAAATGAACTAACTACCGTCGAACAATTTCAGCCCACTGCAGGCTTTAGCAACTTCTGCTCCGATATTTAAGAAAGAAAAAGTTAAAGTATATTTCTGCAAATATAATAAGCATGCAGCTGCCTAGCATTTTTTAAACTTTATTTTCATTGAACTTTCGGAGAGTTAGAGTCAATATTACTAACCTGAATAGATGGTATTAACTATGGAATACAGTTGCGAACAGGCATATGGGCAACTACAAAATCAAGTCAAAGCAAACAAAATTAAAGAACGATTTCGGGGGAAGGAGTGTGAGTTGCATTAGCCAAACTTGCTTCATCAGGAGAAATGTAGTTTATGGGAACAACTAGGCCCGAGGGCGGAAAATGTGTTCCAAATATTGTGAGCATGGCAATCGGGAAACTGTGACTGCATTAGTGGAGTTTCCAAGCTACAGTTTTCCTTGGGGAGACTAGAGGTACAGTAACATCTCGTTGCACAGCTCACTGCTATAATGTTTCAGCTGGTCCAAAGCAACAGGGAATATATAAGGAGGACAATTTGTGCAGATGCCACTGATGGAAAACAAAATCTGACTAAAGATGAGCACTGTAGTGAGGAATAATGATGCACTAATGAAATAATGGGGAGGCAGGTGGCGCTGTGGGTTAAACCACAGAGCCTAGGACTTGCCGAACAGAAGGTCAGCGGTTTGAATCCCCACGACGGGGTGAGCTCACATTGCTTGGTCCCAGCTCCTGCCAACCTAGCAGTTCGAAAGCACATCAAAGTGCTAATAGATAAATAGGTACCGCTCTGGCGGGAAGGTAAACGCGTTTCCGTGTGCTGCTCTGGTTCGCCAGAAGCAGATTAGTCATGCTGGCCACATGTACGCCGGCTCCCTTGGCCAATAAAGCGAGATGAGCGCCGCAACCCCAGAGTCGGCCATGACTGGACCTAATGGTCAGGGGTCTCTTTACCTTTACCTTTAATGAAATAATGCACAGTAAACCAACATTATCATGAAATGGTAAAAGCACCAATGGCACTTACAAAAGTTTAACACTGCAGTGCGCTTTGGAAGTCTATTAGTAAACGATTCACAAATCTGATTCTATGAGTGTCAGCGCAGCAGAATTAGAGTGAAATGCAGTGGTACCTCTAGTTATGAACTTAATTTGTTCCAGAGGTCCGTTCTTAACCTGAAACTGTTCTTAACTAGAGGCGTGCTTTCGCTAATGGGGCCTCTTGCTGCCACTGCGCCGCCGGCACACGATTTCCATTCTCATCCCATGTTAGCGGAGTTTGTAACCTGAAGCGTTTGTAACCTGAGGCATTTGTAACTCAAGGTACCACTGTACTGGGAGGGCATCTCAGGGCTGACACAGATACCACTGTCAGTGCTTTGAAAGATAAGTGTACCATCAGAAAACTTTCGCTGGCTGCCCAGGAAAGATATGTCACTTTGTCAGGGTGCAATACCATATGCTCCAACATTTATCTGATGAAAATAGGGATGTCCTAAGGGAAAGCGGGACATATTGGAAAACGGGACGATTTCTGTAAATCTGGGACTGTCCCTGGAAAATAGGGTAAGGGTAAGGTCTTAAGCATGCATCTGAAATAATAGATTGCAGCAGCGAATCTTATCTGAAGTGGCAATTAATTCCATATTATTGTGGGGGGCACAGCACTGCTGGACACAAAGTAACTTGTAGGAACTCTCTGAAACAACAGGAACAACAGGAGGCGCCCTACCATGGAATGAAATGGGCTGAATGTCATAGGGTGTATTTCTGGAAGCTAGTCTTGAAATTACCAATGCACTAACCACTGTGGTTAGTACGCCAACCAAAACTGATAGAAGGCACCCCTAGCATATGAAGCCACTTGTGCCTCACAAAAATATGAACCCCGGACTATGAGCCTTCTTCAAAGGGAGTGTGACCCCCATCAAGAACACACAAACACCCAGTTTCCTGGACCCAGGAACACCTCACCCATCCACAGGGTATCAGTCTTGCCAGAATTCACTCTTAGTTTATTGGACCTCATCCAGCACCCCACTGCATCTAGACACCAGCTCAGGACTTGCATATGAATCCTGATTCAGATTCATATTGAAGACGTGTTCCAAATTGCCTAATGACCCCCCCAATGGTTTTGTACATATGGCAAATAGCACCGGGGACAAAACAGAGCCCTGTGACACTTCACAGCATAACACCTAGTGCTAATCTTTGCAAATGGCCCTCAATATGTTGCTGAGCTATTCTGTCTTTCAACCCTGGCAACTGAATTCGCTTGCTGGGGCTGATGGCAGCTGCAGTTCAGCAATATGGGGGGGGGGGGCAAAATTTTCCCATCTCTGATCTAGGGTTTACATTTTACAGTAAAATGCAGCTAATCAAAATTAATAATCTGCACATTTATGCATAAGCAACCACTGGTAAGCTCATTTCCCTCTAAATATCCTATTTTATTTTAATTTTTGTACTATGGCTTATTTTTGTTGCTGCTGTTTCTTTTTGGCTCCTTTCTTAATTAAACTCTTTGTCTCCGATGTGCATTACATGGAGATACTGAAAAGCCCTTCTTAACGAAGATAAATAAAAGGGTTTTGTTTTTAAAAAGTAATATTAACCTAATAAACTTCAACAGAAGAAAAATCATTTCTAAATGAAATCTACCAGCTGGTGCAATGCACTCTTTATTTTATTGTTGGCAAAAGGGAATGAGACTAATAGTGTTTGTGTGTTAGTAACAACAGTAGTTATAAGACGAGGGCATATATAAGAAGCTATTAAAAATGACATAAGAATTGTCCATTGCTTCTTCCTTCATCCTTTTATAGCAGTGAAAGTGGATGAGTAATAAAAAAATGAAGAGCTAGTTCATTAGTTCTGTAAACATACCATGAACAAATGAATAATAGAATCTCAACTAGTAAAACTATTCTTGGTTTGCCAACTTGACTGTGATTAGAGAATTCAAGATTGGATTGATTGAATGGATGGATAGACAGATAGATAAATTCATTCATTCATTCATTCATTCATTCATTCATTCTTATAGCCATACATTTCAGCCTCCTCCTTCATCAGTTGCACAGATGAGAATGGTTCCATTTCCAAGACAGCAGTTATAGAACTTTGAGGATGGAGTGCTCAGAAGGCTGAAGGTAAACAATGCTGTTGCTTTCCTCTAGGTTGTCATTCAATGCATGAAGGGTGGTGTGGCCAGGCATTGGGACTGTAATGGAGGCAGGAAATTAGGTTTGCGAACTGAAGGACCAAAGAAGGGCTCCTGTCTCCCTACGATGTGTCATTTCCCTTGTCTACCATGGGATGCTGTCGTGTTGTGTCTCAATGTTCTTGTACTTGTCTGCTGCTGGACAGACAGGGGATGCTTTCTATGATATCACAAGCAAGTGAAACTTAAGATCACTTAAAATTAGTGTACTTTACATTTAGGAAAAATTACATGTTATGGCTATAGAGAGGAGAACATAAAATAGGGAGGCCACTTTTGGAGACCACTTCTGTTGCATGATCAACAGTTCTTGCTTAACATCGGAAACCACTGTTCAGCTCACTCTAATTGAATCTTGAAAAAAAAATTCCGAAGTCTCAAATTATGCACGATTAAAGCTTCATTAATCATTATTACAGATTTCTCCATGCAAATGAGAGAACATTTAACACATAATGGTGTGCTAATTGACCAACAACTGGTTCACAGAACTGTTAAATAGCATTTCATATATATATATATATATATATATATATATATATATATATATATATGTAATGGTAATTAGGTTTCACTGAAGGTTCAGTTTACCTATTGAAAACTATATTGGTGTGCTGTAACTTGACAATATTAATGGCTAGGGCTTTAACTATAATATATTCCATTTATCCATGAATATATACAGTGCTGGTGCAACACTATTTCCACCCTAGGCAAGTCTAACTACTTGCATGCCCCCCCATACTAACTTCTATTATTTTCAGAAGCCAAGTATTATTGAAAAAATGAAAAACACAAAACGTGAAACTGATACATTTATTTTAAATTGCAAGAATAGCAACCACCCTGGCCCAGCCAGCTGTCTCCTCCCTGCTAGTTTTTATCAGTCAAGGGGGACAAGGATCCAGAGCATAAGTGGTCACCCTGTGTAATGATCTCTGACAGGCAAGCAAGCCCCTGATAAGAAGTAATGACTCTCCGGCAGTTTTATGCATGTTTATTTACAAACACACACACACACACACACACACACACACACACACACACATCCAGAACATGGCTTCTCGCCTGCTCGCATTGACAATAGCTGGTCAGTCTAAATCATCGCCCCTCCCACAGCAGGAAGGATGCCAAACTCCTGCCTTTCCTCTCTTGCCCTTCCGTTGTCCTCTGATCTTATCCAGTCTCCTAGAATGGGGACTGAGAAACTGGCCTTCGCCCTCCGCACTTTCACTCAACACGGTCTCAGACCTCTGCTTATATGCTGATTGCCTAGCAATGCTCTGGCTGCCTTCCAACTCTTCCTCTTCTTGAGAGCTAACAGTGTCTTCCTCTGGAAGAGGGGGTTGAACTGCCCTTTCTCATCTCAGCCAGCTCTCATCTGCAGAGTCTGTCCCTCTTCCACTTAGCTCAATTTCTGAGTCTGACTCTTCGCCTGCTCTCTGGTGAGCCATGTTCCTGACACCCTGACTGACCCAAGCACCTTGTTCAAACCCCAGTGGTGGAGGAAGGGGTGTGTGGTGGGTGCGGTCCGCCCCAGGTGTCATCCCTGGGGGGTGACATCACCGCACTGTGCTCCCCTGGGATGCTCGCCACAGGTGGCTAGCCCCATCCCCCACAGACAGCATGTGCACCACTCTGGGTGCCAGAGCAGCTAGCTCCACCTCTGCCAAAACCTTGAGTCTTACTAACTGAAACCCATCCAACACAACAGGACTAGACGGCGCTCTCGTCACCCCATGAGATTCATCTGCTATAACAGCAGATTTAAGATCTCGGTGGTTGCAATAAATTTTATCCTCAAATGTTTTGCAAATGAGTCACAGCAAGCTACCGTTGGTTCTGTCATTTGTAAAAGGCCTTGCACTACCCAGAAGAGCTGTGCTGGACAACATAATGAGGATGCAATGGAGGCAGTAATTTATGCTAGGGGAAGTAGGCTGCTAGGGAAGTTCAATGATGAGCTCTACCCAGCATTTGGTTGCATTCAGCCAGAGCTTTCTTCAGTATCACAACTCACAGGATCATGTAGCACTTGCAGCCAGGATTCCCTACTTTTGCCTCATTAAAAAAGATACCCCCAGTTGGTTAAGTAAATACAGGAAGAAAAACAGTGTTGTGCCAACATTGTGCAAAAGGGACTCCACTTACACAACAGGACTTCCTCTTTTCTCCCTAAAGGTAAAGGTAAAGGGACTCCTGACCATTAGGTCCAGTCGTGGCTGACTCTGGGGTTGTGGCACTCATCTCGCTTTATTGGCCGAGGGAGCCGGCATACAGCTTCCGGGTCATGTGGCCAGCATGACTAAACCACTTCTAGCGAACCAGAGCAGCACACGAAAACGCCGTTCACCTTCCTATCAGAGCAGTACCTATTTATCTACTTGCACTTTGACGTGCTTTTGAACTGATAGGTTGGCAGGAGCAGGGACCAAGCAATGGGAGCTCACCCCGTCACGGGGATTCGAACCACCGACCTTCTGATCGGAAAGTCCTAGGCTCTGTGGTTTAACCCACAGCGCTACCCGCATCCCTGTCTTTTCTCCCTACACTCCCCCAAAATCTGCTCCAATGGTCCCCCAACCCTCTGGAGCTTATTTTGAGGGTTTGCAGGGAACTACAGGGGAGAGAACAGGAGGGGCAAGTTCCATTGTAAAAGCAGAAGTCTGCTGCAGTATTGGGGCAGCAGGGATCAGCTCAACTCACAGTACTACCCAACCCATGTTATTGAGAGAGCCAGTGTGTTACATGCAGAACGTGCCTTGTTATCACCAGTTTAAAAGGATCCCAAGAAGCACAGTTGCCAGGAATGCCTCTTTTCCTAGTATCAGAGGAAAGGCTTGGCAAAGGAAATACCCATCAAATAAGAGAAGCAGGGAGCAATGGGGATAAGCATATACAAATGTGAAAACGAGATGATCCACACATTACTGAAGCTACCCAGAAGACACAAACTGCCAGATCGGTGTCGGAGATGGGAAAGAAACATAATTAGGCAGTGTCAGCCCCTTGAAGTCATCCCTGGTGCCACAAGGCATGTCAGTGACAGAATCCACCGTTGTGCTGTGGCAGCGCCTTTATCACTGACCTTGGCCAGACACAGTCAACAATTTGCATTGTTGGCCTTTCAAGCACCTGCTGAGAAAGAAGAAATATCTCTCGTCCCTATAACATGCAGAAATTGAGAAGCCACGTTGGATGGGGATGCCATAAATTATCCACTTTCGTTATGTTATTTTGTCTTCTCATTAGAGAATCTTAGAATTGTAGAGATGAAAGGGATCCTGATGGAAGGGACCCTGCAATGCAGAAATCTCAACTAAAGCATCTATGACAGATGGCCATAAATCTTCTGCTTAAAAACCACCAAGTCCACCACCTTCCGAGGAAGTCCCTTTCACTGTTGAACAGCTCTTACTGTCAGAAACTCTTAATGTTTAGTCAGAATCTCCTTCCTTTTAATGATGTCATTGGTTTGGGTCCTAACCTCTGGAGCCAGAGAAAACAAGCTTGCTCCATCTTCCATATGGCAGCCCTTTGGATATTTCAAGATGACTATCTTCTCTCAGTCTCCTCTTATCCAGGCTAAACATACCCAATTCCTTCAACTGTTCCTCATGACTTGGTTTCCATCTTGGTTGCCCTCCTCTTCTCACATTCCAGCTTGTCAATATTCTTAAACTGTAGTGCCCAGAATTGGACAAAGAATTCCAGTTGTAGTCTGACCAAAGCAAAATAGAACAATTCTATAACTTCCCTTGATCAAGACAGTATACTTCTGTTGATGCAGCCTAGAATAGCATTTACCTTTTTTTGCTACTGCATGACACTGTTGACTCATGTCAAGCTAGTGGTCTACTAAGACCCTAGATCCGTTTCATATGTACTACTGACAAGCCAGGTGTCCCCATCTTATATTTGTGCAGCTGGTTCTTCATGCCTAAGTGTGGAACCTTACATTTTTCCCTATTGAGATTCAGTTTGTTAGTTTGTCTCCAATTTGTTAAGGTCATCTTGAATCCCAATTCTGTCTTCACAGACAATCATTGTTGATAAAGTCATTTTATTATGGTTCAAGATATTCCTTGTGTAACCATACTGAAATGGGGGGGGGGGGATGAAAACACCAATCATTAATCATCTCCTTCAGTGGCTTCTTTGCTTCGAGAGACTAGAACTGATTCTGCCTGGAATCATGAATGTCAAAATTAAACAAAAGTCAGCCAAATGAAACTGGGTCACCCAGCAGATTACATACAGTATGGGCTGCAGCATCAGACTTTGGGTACACCAGCATCCCTACTGGTGTACAAAATAGCACTCTATGGTGTTGTGACTTAAAGCCAGAGAAATCTTTCATTATTTCAAAACATAAATGTGTCTACATTCATTTCTTAAGACAGAGTGTAAGGAAGACAGCTGAAATTGATAAGAAATAAAAATGAAATTGTCACAAAGTAAGAACAGCATTAACATGGAATAAATATGAGCAATCATATTACCAATGAACAGCACAGGGCAATTTCCCCACAGGCTGTGCTAAAAATTGCGCAAAATCTCATAAAAAATGTTGGATTATATCTTAAGCCTCAAGAGCAGTGAGATCATGTTGAGGAAGCCCATAACTTAAAGTGGTGATATAACTGTACTATAAGACAATGATTTTCAAACTTTCTAGCTTCTGTTGCGTCATTGGACTGCTGCAATGCACTCTGTGTGGGGCTATCTTTGAAGGTGACTCAGAAACTACAACTAATCCAGAAAAGGGCTGCTAGAATGGTGCCTGGGAGCAACCGCTGGGACAATATAACACTGGTCCTAAAAGATCTACATTGGCTCCCAGTATGTTTCCAAGCACAATTCATAGCATTGGTACTGACCTTTAAATCACTAAATGGCTTTGGCTCTGTATACCTGAAGGAGTGTCTTCAGCCTGGAAATTGAGATCCAATTCTAAGGGACTTCTGGCAGTTCTCTCACTACAAGACGTGATTATGGTTATGCTTAATAATCTGCTACTGGGCTATTTGTTGCTCTTCAGAGCCACAATGTGCATTTAACTGTGCCATCCATAACATGTTTACTCAGGAGTATTTTCCATTGGATTCCAGTCATCCTGAGGTCCAGCTCAGAGGACCTTTTGGCGGTTCCCTCACTGTGAGATGTGAACCTACAGAGTACTAGGCAGAGGGCCTTCTCGGTAATGGTGCCTGCCCTGTGGAAAGCCCTCCCATCAGATGTCAAACAGATAAAGAACTGCACAACTCTCTAAATACATCTAAAAGCAGCCCAGTTTCAATAATTTTTTTTCATATTTGATGTTTGCTGTGTTGTCATTGGATTGTAAACTGCCCAGAGTGGCTGGGGTAACCCAGTCAGATGGGTGGGGCTTAAACAATAAAATTATTGTTCTGGTTGTTGTTGTTGTTGTTAACTTCCCTGTGACTGCCTGGTATCAAAGCCTAGTATATTTCCAGTGATTCTGATAAATGTTCTAGAATGCATATTAATTTCAACTGAGAATGTCCTTTAAGACATATCCAGCTTTCAACTGAGAATGTCCTTTAAGACATATCCAGCTCTGCAAATCTAGGTTGAAGGTGAATATCAGTAGTGCCAAGAAAGTTATCTTCCATGTTAGCTTGTCATTGAAGAACTCTTGATAAACTTCCAAGGAAATCCAGTGTTCTCCATAATACAATAGGGGTGTGGAGTCAACGATCAGTATTTAGGCTGGATTCATTCATTGCTTTGTGGCAAAGGAGCCATTTGCATTTTGTCCAGTCCCATGCCACACTGTGAGAATGGTGAGGATCGTCCTCGGTAACTTGACTTTGTTATAGAGCAGTCTTTAGAGGATTAGGTCATAATCTGTTTCTTAAAGTAATGTCTTCAGATATTTGTCTGCAAACAACGGTAGCGAAAAAACCATTTGGTTGAAACAGGACAGAATTTTGATAAATTTATCCGTAAGCCCAACAGCTGTCAACACTCTACTCTGTGAAGATTGCCAAGATAAAAAATGTTATGTTATATGGCCCAGTTTCACAGGGAAATGTTTATCAAATTTCACTGTATCTTATCCAATTTAACCTCTCTTTCTTAAACCATACTGTGCTGAATATATTTATCAGTTTTGACATCAACATGTTTTAGCCATTACATAGCCTTTGCTGCTACTACAACAACAACAACATGGAAGATTTCTTGGAAATTGTAGCAATTCTTGCTTGGTTTAGAGTCATAGTTTGTTGAAAAAAGAAGTAGTAATCCACTTAATCTATTTTTAAAGACTTTACATCCTTGCATAATAGAGGAACACAAATACTGGTAATTCAGATACTAGGATGCCCCGCACATGGGGTTTTCGTAATGGTTTCATGGACTGTCTGAGAACTATCTTTCATATCATCAATTGTGCTTTATTTTTTCATGAATAGCAAATTGTACTAGCTTCTGTGGATGAGGGCCCTCAGACCCTACTCTTCTAGTGCAGAGTACATCCATAGCTAATGGCCCAATGTCTGCCAGGAGAAAAGGAAGAGAGAAGTGCCTTCGTGAATATTGGCAGATGTCATTTCATAAAGGACATGTTGGACAATGGAGTGATCCAGCATAAGGCTTCTTTCTTCTTCTGGAGCTTCTTTAAAACTTGGGTGTGTGTTGTTGTTTTAAAATTATTTTCTGCCCCACTATACACCATAACATCACAGGGCTAATAAAGTAACTTTGGGTTATGGCACCCGCAGATACCTTGCTAACTGATTACCTTCACATATAACATACCCTCCAACATTTCTCCAATGAAAATAGGGATGTCCTAAGGAAAAAGTGGAAATTCCAGGATCAGATCAGAAACTCTATAAATCTGAAACTGTCCCTGGAAAATACGGACACTTGGAGGGTCTGATATAATTGTTGCTAGCACAATGCAATGGGGCCAAAATAAATAGTGAAAGATCTAATATCAATTTCTCATAGGGTTTTGTTCTGTGGGCTACTTTCTCCTGTTCCATTGATCCAAAGCCCTTTCACTGCTAGGAGAGAGAGAGAGCAAGTGACACAAACTACATCCTTCTATCATGTAGTCAAGTACCTTGTTCACAAACACACTGATCTTAAACATGCTACCTGGCCGTAAATCCCATTGATTTCAACTAACAGGTTTTGGTTCAGGGCATGAATCATTGTACCAGGTGGTGGATAAATGTGCAAGAAAAAGCTCAAAGAGAGAGGCTATAAATTGGAGTAATTTCTAGAAAACAGCTCCTAGCTATCTGAAGGGAAAAAAGTACACTTGTATACTGGCCCTTCAGAATGGGCTCCACAAAGGCTATTAAAAAGGATCTATAACTAGCCTTTCTGCTATTACTAAAAGAAAAATATATAGCAGAGCCCCAGTCAAGCATTGTGCCACACTTTTCTGAAATTGACTTAGAAGTTATGCTTCCAGGAACTAACACAAGGTATTTCTCAGTGCCTGCATTCTCATGCTTTGACCATTTTTGTACCAAATAGCCTATATTCTCCACTCATTTTTAGCATTTAGCCTGAGGCATTTTGTCCTTTTGGTCAAAGCACACATAAACAAATGTGACATATCCATTCTTTTGATATTACAGTCATCTTCGCTGGCACGAACAAAACACATACACGAGAAAAGCAAACTATTTTTGCACTGTTAAGACCACCAACTCGAGATGCAGGATCCTTGTGAATGAAGCTCACAGTTGTAAAGGTGTTGTAAAGATGTTGACTATTCACTGAAAAATAATATATCGTGGGGAAAGGAGAGGAAAACCTTTAATAATTACTAAGCAGAGATGCGGTTGCATCTTGTGAACCTTTGTGACCCACTGAAAATAGGCACCCGTCCTTTCCACAATTTTTCACACTCCTTTTTGAAAGATTGTGATACTTTCATTCTCACTCAATCATTGGGTGGTTTTAAGCTACTTGGGGTTTTTAGGGTGACCAGTTGTGGTAAACATGGTAGGAAATGTGTACTTGGGGGTGTTCCTTTATTTACTAAGTAAATCACCACAATACTTTATGATATAAGGTGACTCATAATTACAGTAATAACAATAGATATTATCAGTACTACTACTTAGTTGTTGTTGCAACCAGCTGGTATTTGGGAGGAATCTGAGAAGGAAGGAAACTGTCTGATCTAGTCGTAGCTTTTCTATCTACTGCAAATAAATAGTTCAGGGTAAATATGAAGGGTGATGTATGGATATCTGAGTGCACATGGGTTATTGAAAGTAATTGTACATCCAAGCACATGTCATGTTCATTCATTTAGCATTACTATCAATGAACTGTACATTCAGTCTGACGTCTGTGTGTACTTTCCCATTCAGGCCCAACAGGTCATGTCAAAGCTGGATGAGACCAAAAGACTTGCCATGCAGCATGGGCAGGTAATGAAACCATCAACATGATGCAACAGGACACTCTTGAGTTCAGTTGCCTTGGAAACAGTGAAGCACACTCTCATTGCCTCCCATTCAAAGTAACAGAAGACTTTGTTTGTCTTCAGTGACATCATCAGCCATGATGTCGTAATGTTCACAACATTCTCCCTAGTTGACAGAGATCTTACAGTCAGGAAGCATTTTGTATTTTAAAAATGGCACCAATTTGCACCAAATCATTAGCAATTTGATGAAACAATAGCTGTAAAAAGGTGTGGAACAAGATTAGAAAATAAGGTTTTCCCCACATACCCTTTCCAGCATACCTTCCACACAACACTTTTTTTACAATGGAAATCAACCCTCATTTAAATTCAGTACAGTTTAAAACTTAGCCAATAAGAATGCAATGTTTGCTGTTCTCTGAGGAGAACACAGCATTCTTCTTTCTCTGTTGAATTTGCTGAAGGAATAAGAGGTTGAAGAAAAGGCTTCAGAAATATTAATATGGAATGATTGGAAAGGAACAGAAAATGTTTATGTTTAGTGTCTGTACTGTGTTTGAAACTGTTCTTATATATGTTATATATATGTTATATGTTCTTATATATGATTGTGGATGGAGGATTTGACCTGGCATGTGTGACAGAGACCTGGTTGGATGAGGCAGATGGGCCTGCCCTTGCCGCTGCTTGCCCACCAGGTTTCTCTTACGCACAGCAACCCAGGTCATGTGGGCGGGGAGGGGGGGTTGCAGTGATTTTTAGGAAGTCATTAGTCTGCACCAGGCGTCCTATTGGGAAGACCCAATTTTCTGAGTGCATGTTCTGGAAGTTGGGCAATAGGGGCAGTACAGGATTCCTTTTGGTGTACCGACCTCCCCGCTGCACCAAGGATTCCCTGTCCGAGCTGCTTCAGGTCGTGGCGGATATGCTCCTGGAGACACCTAGCTTGGTTGTCCTGGGGGATTTTAACATCCATGCCGACACGACCTTACAAGGGGCCGCTCGGGACTTCGTGGAAAGCATGGCCTCCATGGGGCTGTCCCTGAATAAGTTTGGCCCAACTCATAGCCGCGGACATGCCTTAGACTTGGTGTTTACCTCTACAGATGTTGGTGATCTGACATTATCTAAAAGCGAAACAAAAGAAGTGCCATGGTCAGATCACTTCCTGGTGCAACTGGACTTCTCCGCGACCCTTCCCCTCTGCAGGGAGGTGGGACCGATTCGGATGGTCCGCCCCCGCCACTTAATGGATCCAATTGGTTTCCAGAGAGTGGTAGGGGATGTTTTATCCCAAGTTGATGGCCTTTCAGCTGATTCCCTGGTGGCCCGCTGGAATGCGGAGTTAACCAGGGCTATTGACTGTCTGGCTCCGAAGCGCCCTCTCCGATTGCATGGAGCCCGGACAGCCCCGTGGTTTTCCCCAGAGCTGAGGGTGATGAAACAATCGTTGAGACGGCTAGAGCGCCGGTGGCGGAAAACTCATTCTGAATCAGACCGGACACGGGCTAGAGCTCAACGTCGAGCCTACCAAGTGGCAATGGCAACGGCGAAGAGGGCCTTCTTCACCGCCTCCATTGCATCTGCAGAAAACAGCAGCAGGAGACTTTTTCAGGTAGTTCGCAATCTATCGGAACCACCTGCACCACCGGGGCCTGGTAGGGACCCCAAGATCTCCTGCAATGCTTTTGCAAAGTTTTTTGCAGATAAAGTCGCTCAGATTCAGAAGGAGGTAGACTCCACCGTGGGAGCAGGGCCAGGGTGGGAGAGTGCTAGAGTTCTGTCTGGTCCTGTTACATGGGATCAATTCCAATCTGTTACCTCCGAGGATGTGGACAGGCTGCTTGGACAAGTGAAACCGACCACCTGTCTCCTGGATCCTTGCCCATCCTGGCTGATAAAAGCGAGCCGGGAAGGGCTGGGCGATGGGCTCTGCGGGGTGGTGAATGCTTCCCTCTATGAGGGAGCCTTCCCAGACCCGCTGAAAGAGGCGGTCATTAAACCGCTTCTTAAAAAAACATCTTTAGACCCAGCCAATTTGGCCAACTATCGCCCAGTCTCAAATTTACCATTCTTGGGCAAGGTGATTGAGCGGGTGGTTGCCAGACAACTCCAAGCACGCCTGGAGGATGCGGACCATTTGGATCCCTTCCAATCGGGATTCAGGCCTCACCATGGGACTGAAACTGCCTTGGTCGCGCTGGTTGATGATCTCCGGCGGGCTAGGGACAAAGGTGAGAGCTGTTTCCTAGTTCTGCTGGATCTCTCAGCGGCCTTTGACACCATCGACCATAACATCCTTCTGGACCGTCTAGAGGGGCTGGGAGCTGGGGGCACTGTTATACGGTGGTTCCGCTCCTTTCTCCTGGGCCGTGTCCAGAAAGTGGTGGTGGGGGATGAGTGTTCAGACCCCTGGGCTCTCACTTGTGGGGTGCCTCAGGGTTCCGTCCTCTCCCCCATGCTTTTTAATATCTATATGAAGCCGCTGGGAGAGATCATCAGGGGGTTTGGGCTGGGTGTTCATCAGTATGCAGATGACACCCAGCTCTACCTCTCCTTTAAATCAGAACCAGTGAAGGCGGTGAAGGTCCTGTGTGAGTGCCTGGAGGCGGTTGGAGGATGGATGGCGGCTAACAGATTGAGGCTGAATCCTGACAAGACAGAAGTACTGTTTTTGGGGGACAGGGGGCGGGCAGGTGTGGGGGATTCCCTGGTCCTGAATGGGGTAACTGTGCCCCTGAAGGACCAGGTGCGCAGCCTGGGAGTCATTTTGGACTCACAGCTGTCCATGGAGGCACAGGTTAATTCTGTGTCCAGGGCAGCTGTTTACCAGCTCCACCTGGTACGCAGGCTAAGACCCTACCTGCCCGCAGACTGTCTTGCCAGAGTGGTGCATGCTCTAGTTATCTCCCGCTTGGACTACTGCAACGCGCTCTACGTGGGGCTACCTTTGAAGGTGACCCGGAAACTGCAATTAATCCAGAATGCGGCCGCTAGACTGGTGACTGGGAGTGGCCGCCGGGACCACATAACACCAGTTCTGAGAGATCTGCATTGGCTCCCAGTACGTTTCCGAGCACAATTCAAAGTGTTGGTGCTGACCTTTAAAGCCCTAAACGGCCTCGGTCCAGTATATCTGAAGGAGCGTCTCCACCCCCATCGTTCAGCCCGGACACTGAGATCCAGCGCCGAGGGCCTTCTGGCGGTTCCCTCATTGCGAGAAGTAAGGTTACAGGGAACCAGGCAGAGGGCCTTCTCGGTAGTGGCTCCTGCCCTGTGGAACGCCCTCCCAGCAGATGTCAAAGCAATAAACAACTATTTTACTTTTAGAAGTCATCTGAAGGCAGCCCTCTTTAGGGAAGTTTTTAATGTTTGATGCTGTACTGTTTTTAATATTCAGTTGGAAGCCGCCCAGAGTGGCTGGGGAAACCCAGCCAGATGGGCGGGGTATAAATAATAAATTATTATTATTATTATTATTATAGTTATTGTTTTAATTGTTTTTATATACAAACTGTTTTTATATATGTTTCCATTGTTGATGGTTTACTGTTAAATTGCTTTGTTTCATGGCGATGATTCAAAAATGGAATGAAGTTTGAAAAATAAAAATGCTACAGCATGGACATTAATATAGTAATAGTAGTAGTAGTAGTAGTAGTAGTAGTAATAATAATAATAATAATAATAATAATAATAATAATAATAATTTATTATTTATACCCCGCCCATCTGGCTGGGTTTCTCCAGCCACTCTGGGCGGCTTCCAACTGAATATTAAAAACAGTACAGCATCAAACATTAAAAACTTCCCTAAAGAGGGCTGCCTTCAGATGACTTTTAAAAGTAAAATAGTTGTTTATTGCTTTGACATCTGCTGGGAGGGCGTTCCACAGGGCAGGCGCCACTACCGAGAAGGCCCTCTGCCTGGTTCCCTGTAACCTTATTTCTCGCAATGAGGGAACCGCCAGAAGGCCCTCGGCGCTGGATCTCAGTGTCTGGGCTGAACGATGGGGGTGGAGACGCTCCTTCAGG
Organism: Podarcis muralis; assembly: GCF_964188315.1. NCBI lineage: Eukaryota > Metazoa > Chordata > Lepidosauria > Squamata > Lacertidae > Podarcis > Podarcis muralis. The sequence goes on from NC_135658.1 coordinate 90,810,248, forward strand.
TATAGGGCTTTAAAGGTCAGCACCAACACTTTGAATTGTGTTCGGAAATGTACTGGGAGCCAATGCAGATCTCTCAGAACTGGTGTTATGTGGTCCTGGCGGCCACTCCCAGTCACCAGTCTAGTTGCCACATTCTGGATTAATTGCAGTTTCCGGGTCACCTTCAAAGGTAGCCCCATGTAGAGCGCATTGCAGTAGTCCAAGCGGGAGCTAACTAGAGCATGCACCACTCTGGCAAGACAGTCCGCGGGCAGGTAGGGTCTTAGCCTGCGTACCAGGTGGAGCTGGTAGACAGCTGCCCTGGACACAGAATTAACCTGTGCCTCCATGGACAGCTGTGAGTCCAAAATGACTCCCAGGCTGTGCACCTGGTCCTTCAGGGGCACAGTTACCCCATTCAGGACCAGGGAATCCCCCATACCCACCCGCCCCCTGTCCCCCCAAAACAGTACTTCTGTCTTGTCAGGATTCAACCTCAATCTGTTAGCCGCCATCCATCCTCCAACAGCCTCCAGGCACTCACACAGGACCTTCACTGCCTTCACTGGTTCTGATTTAAAGGAGAGATAGAGCTGGGTGTCATCTGCATACTGATTATAATTTTACTTTGACTTATAAACAAGAAATGAAGCTCCCTAAAGTTCATCTCTTACACATTCCTTCTGATCTCCTTTTTCTTTTCTATCACCAACCCTTGGATGATATCTAATGTTAGTCACAACGTAAGTTACTTAAGTCCACTGATTTCAATGGATCTGCTCTTGAGTGTGACTTAGCTGGATATTACCCCCTTTCTCTGAAGCCTAATTCAGGCACCCACCATGCACAGAGTCTACATGTGGCAAACAGGGCAGTGGGGCGGTGCTGTTAGTGTTATACCAGACATCCTGAATGGCACTGGCAACTCCTGGTGGAAACCCACATTAATGCAGTTGCCAAGAAGTGCCACACAGAATACCAGGGGTGGCACCAGCAGCCCCATCCCATTGCAGCCCTCTTCTTCACTCATAAGTTCTATGCACAGAAAACACATGAATAGGACTTATCACTCTTTCCAGAGTGCTTTGGCATATCCACGACTGAGCAAGCTATTCCTTTCCTGGACACCAGCCAAGCTGTAACAAGCATCACATGGATCAAGGACATCTTGCTGCTTTTAGCAAGAATGAAATATTTCCTCACAAACAGACTTATCTTAACCTCAGTCAGGAAATATAGGATTTCCTTAATCCGTGATACGATAATGACACGCAGTATAAGCAAAACATCTTTCCGGTAAGGAAACCAGCAATTATGAACCAAAAGGGGAAATCCATACGTTACATGGGTAAGGTAGTAATGCAGCCATTGATTTGGCAAGCTAGGGATATGAAGGAGAGATCATAAAGCTCAAGTTTAATTGGTCAGTTCCACAATACTCAATGAATTGCATGCCCTGTATTCCCAATAGTCTGTGTATGGTATAATAGCAGTATTGCAAATAGAATGCAGTAGTAACCAGTGGCGTAGCGTGGGTTGTCAGCACCTGGGGCGAGGCAAGTAATTTGCGCCCCCTAACCCGTGGATTTGCACCCCCTAATCCGTGGATTTTCCCTAACCCCAGATGTTGCGCCCGGTGCGGCCGGCCCCCCCTGCACCCCCCACGCTACGCCACTGGTAGTAACAAACAATTGCTTATCAAATAGGTCAGAGGTGAAGATAAGGATGGGCCCTAGGTAAGAAGTTATAATTGTCAACATAGCAGGCATGGAGATAAATGATTAGGAATAATGTAAACAACAGACCTACAAACCCTAGCTTCTGATCACAAATCTTGGTTAGATCTCCTCTGCCCTTCAGCATTCTGAGCTTAAAACCTCCAACTTCTGGTGCTCCCCTGTCTAGTTCGGAAGATTCCTGTCAATGTGTTTTCTTCTAAATCACATTTTGCCCTATGGTAGGTTGGACATGCTGCCACAATTTATGACACATGATGATTTCAATGTACTTACTGAAATGAGCCTCAGTGCATTTGCCTCTGCCATACATAAAGCATAATTGTGACATGCATATGGCAGGAAGGAAGGATGAAGTTGATGGCTGGAGCCCTACTGCTACCCAAGCTAATGGTTGTTTTTAGTGCTTTAAAAAGCAAAACAACTTACGATGCTACTTTGCCACCTTTCAACCTATTTCAGGGGTGAAATCATAATCCCCAAAGCAGCATCAAAACAGCCACCCCATTTTATGGCAACTTGTGAATGGCTGTTTGTCTATCATGTGTCTTTGTGTGTGTGTGCATGCATCTATTTTTTTCTATCTATAACTAGAAATAGTTAGATTTTTTTGCCCTCAAGGTTCTGTGCAGCTGAGTCTTGCACCAGACAGCTTCCATTTCTTCTGATTCACAGCTCTTAGATACTCTAATGACTTGTCTGTTTTTGGTTTTTGGTGGGGGTTTTGTTTGTTTGTTTGTTTGTTTGAGCTTTGGATAGCTAGTTATCCTGCAATTCTGAGAGGAGGTAATATTTACATGGTTTACCCCAAGTATAAAATGTGTAATGTGGGTTGTGGGGTACAGAAGAGATGAATGACAACCATTTCCCAAATAAATAAACCTGCTTAAATAAGAATTTTGCAACTAAAAATGGAAGAGGCCCACAATGTAACTATATTTAATGTTTTCACATTTCTCTTCCCCTAATCTGATTGGAATAAGTCCAGGTTTATAATAGCTATCACCACACACATTTTGCTCAAGCACATCCAAAGTACAATAAAGCAGATTTTGTCATACTGTTTGGCTATGTAAAAAAACTGGGTAGGAGGTAAATCAGTTCTTTTTTTATGTGACATAAGGCCATTAGTTAGGGCTTTGCCAAATGATACTGAAGGCTGCATTATAACTCTTCTGGAACATGGATGTGTTTATCATGCATAACACAAAACGAGTGGAAATGGAAACTCTCATGGTATACTTGAATTAAACAGAGGAATTAAGATTTCAGTTTAGAGTAAAAATCCATTTTCTTTCTGCCCAGAGATCCATTTCTTTCTGCCCAGGAGCAATGCAGCAAGTGTATTGAAGTGTGAAACAGTTTAGGACCTTGACACTATCACATCTCAATGCAATTGCTCCCAAGTACTCTCTCAGACATTGTGGAACCCCCTTTGACTCCCGGGTATTCTGATGAGCAATGTTTGATGAAGTTGGTGGGCTTAGTGTAGAGAGCAAATGGCACAAATCTCAAGGCACATCTGACTGAACACAGGGCAAGAGCCTCAAACGTGGTGGTGATGGTGGCAAAGCCTTTTCTGACATAAGGAGGGGGTGTTGCGGGCTCACGCCCACCAACATCCGCGCGGGGCTGGCTGCGGCCCCACGTGACCTGGGGAATCCCGGGCTGTGTCAGCCCCAGGGCCAGCCAATCGGCTGGCTGCAGGGGCGGGGCTTGGGTCACTTAAGGTCGGTGCGGCCCGAGATGGCCCCTTTCCCTTCCTCGCTCCAGCTGCGGTTACCCACCCACCCACCCTCTAGGTTTTCCCTTGGACTTTGCTATGGACCTCGGTTGGTCGCCGCAAGGGGCCTGGTAGGAATTTTTCCACTTGCCTAATTGACATTGATTTAAAGCCATTTGGTTTTTTCGCCTACCTCGTAGCAAAACGTCACAACGCCTTTGGTTTTGGCGGTTAGGCATTGGTAGGGGTATTATTATGCTGATGAGTCGGGGGGGGGGAGGAGCGCCATCACCTCCCCCAAATATATAGGGGTAGTCCGATAAAGGATTCTGCTGCATTAGGGAGAGTTATCAATGACCTTGAAAGAGGCAATCATAGAATTGTAGAGTTGGAATAAACCATGAGGGTCATTTAGTTCAACCCCCTGCAATGCAGGAATCTTTTGCCCAATGTGAGGCTCAAACCCGTGTTCCTGAGATTATGAGTCTCTTGAGAGGAACTGTCTCCAGTACGGGTACACAACTGTTAAAAAGGTAAAGGTAAAGGACCCCTGACAGCTAAGTCCAATCTCAGGCGACTCTGGGGTTGTGGCCCTCATCTCGCTTTACAGGCTGAGGGAACTGGCATTTGTCCGCAGACAGATTTTTCCAGGTGATGTGGCCAGCATGACTAAGCAGGGACGTAAGAAAGGGGGGCAGTCACCCCAGGTGCCATCATGGAGGGGGGTGACAAATTATCAAAGAACAATTACTGCCCTACTAAGGCGGTTCATAAAAAACTTCTTTTTAAAAAATGTCTGCTCCAAAGGTCTCATCTTACTACACTAGGGATTATATAGCTATATATGAAATTTCATGCATATCAGTTAATATCTTGACCCTCCTCCACGAAAATAGCTGTTTACTTGGCAGTCTTCCTATGTCGTGAAGGCTGGAATTTCAATGCAGTGGAGCAGGGTCAAGATATTAACTGATAGGCATGAAATTTCAGATATAGCTATATAATCCCTAGTTTAGTAAAATAAGACCTTTGGAGCAGGCATTTTTAAAAAAAGTTTTTTATGAACCACCCTACTGCCCTACCCTCCACTGGGCTTCCCGGGTCCTGGAAAGTTGGCCTATGTGAAGAAAATGAGACTAGGCTGAGTAGATTAGGCCTTGCCTTGCCTTCGCCCTGCCCCCTGCACGCAGCCGATTTTTCTTGATTTTGCTGCGGTGGTGTTTTTTGTTTTGGTAAACCACTTTGCAGGTTTTTCAAAATAAATTTTATTCAATAAATAAACAATAAATATAAATAAAATAACACAAGCCGAAACACAATCCATCCTGTAGATTTAAGTATCTGTCCATAGTTGCCTACTTGTTATCAGAGGCCCAGAATTCACATTCCTTTGTAAGAAAATATGAAATAACGTAAAACCATTTTTGCAGGCAAAAAATAAAATAAAATAAAAATCAATTTGGGGGGGGGGACAAGAAATTTTCTGCACCGGGTACCACCTGACCTTCCTACTCCTCTGTGACTAAGCCGCTTCTGGCGAAACCAGAGCAGCGCACGGAAATGCCATTTACCTTCCCGCTGAGGCGGTACCTATTTATCTACTTGCACTTTTGGGTATGCTTTCAAACTGCTAGGTTGGCAGGAGCTGGGACCGAGCAACAGGAGCTCACCTCGTCGCAGGGATTCGAACCACGGACCTTCTGCCTGTTACTAAGTCATAAATGATTTTCTGGGGTGACAAGGTGCTCAAGAAAGTGTTAACAGCTCAAGTACAAGCAAGTTTGCAGGGAATCGATTGTGTAGGCCTCTTTGAATCCAGCTTTAGATCCATGTTTTGCATTGAAACTGCTTTGGTTGCCTTGAATGTTGACATATATCCAGAGACAGGGAGAGTGCAATGCTCTTGATTCTCTTTCACCTCTCAGTGGCTGTTCTCAGTATCGTCCCAGAACATATCCAGGGGTTGACTATTGCAGGCCGTTTCTCCTCCTACCTCTGGAATCATTTTCAAAAAGTAGCACTGGGATACTACTGCAGGACCTCCCTGGTATTTGACCTATGACATCCAGCAGGTCTTGAGCCTGTCTTCCATGCTATTCAACATCTCTATGAGGGCATTGGGAGAAGTCATTAAAGAATCTGGACACCTGATTTCCCAGGACAAGAGGATTCTGAGCTGTAATATCTGTGCAAGTGTGAACTTCCTGGAGTTCACTCCTTTGCCCCAGGGTGATGCAGGGAGCAAGGAATCAGTGCCTGAACTGCAAGTCTCCTGCTTTGAGCTCAATGGCTCTTGACAAAGATGGGTTTTGACTGGTCCGGGCATTAGACATTAAGAACTATAAACTGAGGACCAGGTCAAGCAATCATAGTTTCAATTTATTATAGTTGAATTCCTATCAAATCACTTTCTGTTCTGCATATCACATTATGAAGAGAGGGATTAAAACATGCCATAAGGCAAAAGGAAGTGTAGGCTGTACAAGCTTACAAGAGCGTACTGTTCATATTCCACTGTGTTGTGTTAAATCTTGTCACGGCACATCACCCAATGATGTAACCCATTATTTGCTTTCTATTTTTCAATGGCTGAGCAATCATCCAAGACAAGTACAATGTCTTCCTGGAATTTTAATCTCCTTAATTCTGCCAGAGTAATAAGAGTTTAAGACATCAAAGTGCTTTTTACGCTAATATATCTTTAAACACTGAGTACTTGCCAGGCCGACCTTTGCAAAGGTTTGTGCCATGACAATAGGTCAGTGGTTTTAACGTTTCTCCCTACTGAACAGTAATCATCTGAAGAATCATAGGATGTCATGGGAGAAATCCTGACAATTGTTCAAAAATAAATGTTAAAAGTAAGAGATCAAAAGGAAAGGCACTCTGGCCATTATTCTGGCATATGTCCTTACCATTTAAAGCCAGTGGGGTGGGGTGGGCTTGGCCTTCCAGATGCTGTTGAACTCCACCTCCCATCAGTCCCAGCAAGCATGGCTGATTGCAAATAATACTTGGAGCTGGACATGAGCAACATCTGGAGGACCAGAGTTTCCCCACCCCTGATTCAAAGACCAGCTGTATCGGACAAATGGTCCAACTAGTCTAGCATCCTGTTTCCCACAATGTTGAGCAAGATCCTTCTGGGATGCTTACAAGCAAGACATCCCTCATTGGCTTCTACCATGTGATGCTCAGTGGCCAATTGTGTCTGAGCATGGAGGTTGCTTTAGTGCTTATCAGGAGTTGTAGATAGAAGCAGTCTACTTCACCTCAAGTGTAAACTGGACAGAGAAGGTCATGTGTCTTCTATATATGTATAGTTGGACTGTCAACTGGTTAAATAATTTAGTAGCTTTTAAGGTATGTAGCACCTTCTCCAGTTATTTGTCCCTGCTGCATTTAAAATCTTTCCCCATCAAAATGAAGCATTGATTTTCAAACTGTGCTCTGAGAAAGCCCAGGGTTACATAGAGACTTATGAGGGTAGCTCAATGAGAAGATCAGTTGTGATATGCAAGCTCTTTACCCATTACAAGTTTGGTTCACGGAAATTTGACTAATTTCCATGGAAGCCAAGAGAGATTCAATAAGGCTTAAAAAGATGAGTTTCACACACTCTGAGCATCTTCTGATTGGACTCTGGGCCAGACTCTGTTTCCAGAGCTGCTTCCAGAGTGACCTTTTGAGCAATGCCTTGACTTACATGCTTCCCTGCCTGCTCATAGATCGTGATCTAGATCAAGTGGCTTCACATGAAATGTTTTGGCAGGATTCAAAGGTGCCAATCTTTCTTACGTTTGCAGCACTGTTGTGCTTAGAATTCAACAGCAATTTAAGAAAGGAAAAAACCTCAGGAAACTTCTTTTGCTTACAGTATTATGCAGACTCTTCCTGTGCTATGATTAATGCACTACTTTGTTAATTAATACAGTCGCAAAGCAAAACACTTGAGGGCACTGTTATCCCATAGGAAAACTGTAATTTGATTATCTGTTCACAGGTAAGTGCAACCAACAGAGGGGTACCAGATTCAATGATTAACACTCCATATTTTATAAGGGCTAGATACAGTATTACATTGGTCAGCTGATTTAAGTGCTATTTGCTATGTAGAATTCAACATTGAGCATCAAGATTTTCAGATGTGATCATTAGTGCTTAAACTTTGAAAGCTATTCTTTATTTGTATGGAGTTGAACAGGACACTCCTGTTCTTTCCTGCCTCTTTCTGGTCTAAGATTCATTGTTCTGCTCCCTGGACCTATTTTATGTCACTATTCATTCCCAGTTAATCTCCTCCATTGTAAAATCCAGCTTGTTAAATAGGCTTTGGATGAGTGTTGACACTTTATAAAAATGTCTGCCGCAATTTCCAGCACCACCTGAGGGACCTACCCCATCCCTTTCCAATTTTCTTTTTAATACTATTCAATGCTATGTTTCAAAAACATTCATACCATCTTTTTACTGCATTCGTTTTATCACTTTTCCATTACATTCTCCTAAAAAGTCTGCCAAATTGTATCCCACGTCTACCAGGTAACACATCTTTTCACATACAGGATTCATCATTTCTTGCTACATCATACGTCAAGTGTTGGGTCAATGGAAAACACTTTAAAATAAAATAAAATTAATGGTCCTACATTTTCATTATCCAGAGACAAGGCAACTTAGCAGGAAAAGTTAGAAACGAAACAGGAGGTGTTTGGAGAACTTATTTGGTAATTTACAAAATAACCATTGCTGACTATGTTTAAAGCTTCAAGCTTAAAACCCAAAGCTTTAGTCTTACCTATGAAATGGTAAGACTAAATATGATAAATATGATGCTCTAAATGTTCTCTTCCATCCACACTCTGTTAGACATAACACTGATTGAATTCTATGCCACATAAGCTGCCCCCATCACTGACCTTTCTATGTTGAATGGGAAAATCTGAAGGGGGATTGTAAGTGTGTTTGGATGAATGGAGTCACATAGTTACAGTCCTCCCTGCAGCCAGGAACTGTCCACAATGGAGTTTACTGATCAGGTGAAGAATTACACTGTGTGTAATCAGAATGTGCTAGAATCCATATTTAAAACTTTTCACTCCATGCAGGAATATCAGGGCGCAGGGCTAAGGCTGCCATGCACACCCCTCTTCCTTTTCTCAAATATAATTTAAGAACACCTGAATAGGGCTTGGGTTACTGCTGGAAGCAGTGCCTCCCATCTTGAATTTCCCCCCTCTCCCCTGTAAAACATAGTATCGCATAACGTATGTCATGACACTGTCCTATTTTGCATTACTCCACCACCACAAGTGTCTGTCAACAATGTGGCTTCAAGTTAGTGAAATTTCATATTTTGGACCCCAACTATTAGTTTGAGTCCATGCACAGAGCACACAACTACTAAGCCAGGTTTCCCATCAAATGCATTCTTGATAGGGGTACCCTCCATCTTGAGCATCTGATAAGCCTACCTATAAGAGGCATGTACTTCAAGCCCTGGTTCTTGATCTTCACAGATGCATAAAAGGCACATACTTAAGATGTAATGTATTAAGAAGCCTTCTTGCACACCCTGGTTTTGCTGCCTTGCCAACCAGTACTTAGAATGGATCAGAATAATTGCTAAGGCAGAACATCACAAACAGTCCCAGAGATGTTAGAATGTAGCCTTCAATGGTAAGCTTGCTTGCTTCTTGTAGGTGATAATTAACATCCAGTTCCTGAACTGCAATGCGAAGAGCATCCTATAAAAATGGAGAATCTAGCCTTCCTCTGTTAAAACACTCACAGAGAAGTGATGTTTATTATGCAATTAGCATTTAAGCTCACATTACAGGGATAGCAGGGGGCAGAACTGGCTATGCTATTAGACTGAGGTGGTGGAAGTCCCCATGGGTGCACTGCCACTTCTGCCAGTGGTGGAGAAGTACCACCGATTTTGGGGCAAAATTGCACCGGAAATGGTGTGAGATCTTGCAGAATGTACAAGATCTTGTATGACAGCACCATTTCATCGCCAGCAGTAGAGGTGGGGAACCTCTTCTCTCTGTGTGTTTTACGCAATTTGTCCACCATGAAGCTTGCACTCATAGCAACTGAGAACTCTACAAAATCTCACCTTGCTATACCCTGTGGTCTAAGTCCCATAAGTGTATGAACTTGTCCATTACAAAAATAGTTTGCAATAACGAATGGTGAGGTTTTGAATCTAGCACACATACTGCTATTTTTGGTTCAGAAAAATAACACAGCCTACACACAGGCGATAATAACAGCTTATTCGGGATAATTATAAACTGAAGATCTGGGGTTTCTAAGGGCTGTTTTCAACATTATGCAATGAGGAATCGAGTCCACACACTCACTCTGCTCATTCCTTCACCCAAACAGGAGGCAGCCTTTTCAGAAGCCCCAGAGAGATGCTTCTGAGCCAAAATTTCTCAAGGGACATTTTTGGTCTGAGTTCTGTCTTTTTCTTACTCTCCCAGAAAAACAAGGCCACCTTGCAGTTTTCTCTATATATATTTACCACCATTTTATATCTGTGTGCTGGGTGCAATTCCTCTATTCCCAACACTGGAATTATGCTAGGACTGGGACATTGTGGAGGGTTGTTGCTGCTGTCCTGTTTTGCAAAACAAAGCAAAACAAAAGAGAAAGGGGGAAAGTAACTATAGCCGCAGCTGAGGAGGAGCTCCACGGCTAGGAAACTCTTCCATTAGAAGAAATCCCATGAAATTTCTCTGTCCAGAAATAATAATAATAATAATTATAATAATAATAATAATAATATAATAATATAATAATATAATATAATAATAATAATAATAATATAATAATAATTATAATAATAATAATAATTTATTATTTATACCCCGCCCATCTGGCTGGGCCTCCCCAGGCAGAGAGGCAGAGAAATGTACTCCCCAGGCAGAGAGGCAGAGAAATGTACTCCATAGAACTAGACATGTAACAGAGTGGAAGCATTAGAATTCCAGGAATATACAAATGAAACAGCTGCTGATCGTTCTGAAGCTATCAGGATAGCAGTGCAATAGGCGGGAGTGAAATTAACAAATGTTATTGCTTCTGGATCAAACAGCAGTTCTGTAGATTTTGGGAGACCTCATTATGTGTTTAAATTTCTGCATAGCAAACAATCCAGCATTATGAGAGGCAATTGCATTTGTTATATTATTCACAATGCAACGAAGCATGCATGTGAACATCTGTCTTATGGTGTGGAGGCATTGGTTATTAAGGCTTTTAATGAATTTTCAGCTTCGGGGGGGGGAGGGGGAGATCCAGAAGGCAAGCAGTCTGCTTTGTGTCTTTGTATCAAGGAGTTTGTATTCATATTCTCTCTTTTTCCATTTCTATCATGGTTGTAATTATCATTCTATCATCTTGTTTTTATAGAATTCATCAGTCCCCTAGTTAGGAGTAAATGAAACAGTGTTCCACTTCTCAAATCAAACTGTAAGTTATGCTGCACGCACTTTCCCACCATTAACTCCTTCCTTCGCCAGCAAGGAGCAGTGGATTAAGTAAATAAGTACCTAACAAAACCCTGACAGACCAAATTATGCCTTAGGCCAATTACTGTGAGAGAACTGTCTCATGGAAAATTATTTTTGGTAATAATAATATTTCTTTTTTAATATGAGAAGAGGCGTCAGGCAAGAAGAAGCTAATGTGAAAATCCTGTGCTTTACTGAACCTTGATTAGTTTCAGGTTTTGCAACATAGCCCAAAACAATAAGCAAATCTACGTTTTTAATCTGCTTTCTACTTGGAGACAGCAGTCTATAAAAAGCTGAACAAATAGCTTCCTAGTGCATGTATCAATATGATCCTGGAAGTTGCAGTTTATGTAAGTGGAGAGCCAGTTCATTCTATATTTGTTTATGTCAAGGTAGGAAACTGTGGTGTTTCAAGTTTTGGGAGGACTCCTAAGTCCCTTCAATCCTGACCATTGGTCTTACGGCTGGGGCAAATGTGAGTTTGTGTTCAACAGCATCTAGAAGGCCACAGGTTGCCCAGCACTGCTTTACTTGGGGCATGTAACTGAGTGTGGTCAGCAGAGTTCATATATGTGGACTGCAATCCTGTGCACATTTACTTGGAAATTTGTCTCCTTGAGTTTGTTGCCCCTAGACAAGTGGGTCTAACTATGCAGCCTAAGTTTCCCAACTCATAGTTGACTTGTTTTATTCTTCACCTTACAGAAGATATAGAAAGCTCTTGGGGCAACAGCCTAGAGGACAAGCACCCTTCTCCACATCTAGAAGAATTTATTCAGATTTATAGCCTGCCCTGAAGCCACAGTACTGTGCAACATCTTTGCGTGTCGAGCCACCCCTAAATAATTCACAATTCATACATAATTTTTTTTAAGGTTTTTGGCATAATTTCGGCCACAGCTTTATTAAAATACATAAATGTGAGTGGTTGCTTAGGCATTGGTTATGACTATCTGTCCCCATGCCCAGGGACAGACCCCACCGCAACACGTGCTTTCATAGAAAGAGAACATGCTTTGTCTGAATTGGTGTTGCAAAGTTGGGGGTTAAATCTGAAACAATGGTGTGCATTTTTTTTCTCAATGGAGTTAGGTCAGCATTTTTCAAACTGTGTTCTGGGGATTCCTGGGGCTCCTCAGAAGTTTTATCAGAGCTCTTTGATGAGAACATCAGTAATGATGAAAGAGGAAAATATAATATGTACTATTGTTGAATCTTTACAATACATGAGGTTGGCAGAAGCTGGGACAGAGCAACGGGAGCTCACCACCGTTGAGTGGATTTAAACTGCCGATCTTCCAATCGGCAAGCCCGAGACTCAGTGGTTTACACCACAGTGCTATCCACGTCCCAGTGCAAGTAGATAAATAGGTACTGCTGTGGCAGGAAGGAAAATAGCATTTCCATGTGCTCTGGCTTCCAACCCAGTGTTCCAGTGTGCCAGAAACAGTTTAGTCATGCTGGCCACATGACCCGGAAAGGTGTCTGTGGACAAATGCTGGTTCCCTTGGCCTGAAGTGAGATGAACGCCGCACCCCATAGTTGCCTTTGACTGGACTTAACTGTCAATGGGTCCTTTACCTTTTACCTACAATACACAGTTACAAGGAAGTGTTAGGTGTGTTCTAGAACACACCTTGTTTACTTGTCATGATGCTGAAGCCACAAAAGGATAGTCAGTACCTTGTGTGAATAGAGTAGAAATCATTAAAGATTTTCCTTAATGCTCTACAAACCAGAAGCAAAATCTCCTAGCAAATATTCAAGAATTGTTCAATAAGCACATTGTTATCAAAAGTGATTGGTGTGAAAACGATTCCCTGAAGCGAGAAAGATTTATAACTCCATGTTAGATATATTATCATTATCATTGCCACTATATTATAATTGACTACTACTACTATTTACTATTACCAGTGCTATTTTGCTAGAAAAAGAGGTGCCAGAACGTAACATGAACACCTCCCTTGTTCTCTTATAATGGCAATGATCAACACATGAGAGAGTCCTAGAACTGCATTCTGGTGAGTTCTAGCTGGGAAATAAAGCCCTGACTATTACTATTAATGAAATTTATTTGTTGCCTAATGCTGAAGCCTCTAGCTTTTATACAATTAAAACAATTAAAGTTATTCCAGCCAATCCCCCTGCCCGTACGGGCCAGTCTTACCAGACTCTAGGGTTGTGCGCTCATCTCACTCTATTGGCCGGGAGCCAGCGCTGTCCGCAGACACTTCCGGGTCATGTGGCGAGCGTGACAAGCTGCATCTGGCGAGTCAGAGCCGCACACGGAAACGCCGTTTACCTTCCCGCTAGTAAGCGGTCCCTATTTATCTACTTGCACCCGGGGGTGCTTTCGAACTGCTAGGTTGGCAGGCGCTGGGACCGAGCAACGGGAGCGCACCCGCCGCGGGGATTCGAACCGCCGACCTGACGATCGGCAAGTCCTAGGTGCTGAGGTTTTACCCTCAGCGCCACCTGCGTCCCTATTCCAGCCAATACTACGGTTTAAAAGCAAACAGAATCACAGGCCAACTGGAATCCTCCCACCCACCCTCTGCCACATCAAAAGAACAATCACCATCAAATTAAAGGGGGGAAATTGCTCAATACGGTGAAATGTGTTAAAATACAGTTCAAAATACTTAAAAGGTCCGGCAGGGGTGGGGGGAGCTCTTTGCCTACTGCAAAATGACATTAATGTAGGTTCCTGATCAGACTTTCATGAGATAAGTGGCATCACTGAAAAGGCTCGTTCCTGTGTTTCCACCCTTTATAATTCATAAAGAATAGGTACTTAGAGGTGTGCCTCTAAAGGGCTGAAGAAGAATATATGAGAAGAGGTGTTCTGCTAGATATTGGAGTCCCAAACAACAATGTGTGCATGTGTGTGTGCCTCCTCTTGTCCAACTGGGATGAGACTGCAGTAGAACAGGGCTGAAAATGACATATGAATGACAAAGTGCTGCTAATGTCTTCCAGGAGGTTTACCTATTCTATTACTTTATTGCTGCTAAAAATAAATAAATGCTATATATTCTGATATGGTAACTAAAAAGTATAGATGATATCCAGTGAAATGACAATGTGCAAATGAGTTCTTTGCAGAGGTCATATTGATTTGAAGATGGAAGGTCAATATAATATATTCAAATAGTTTAAATGATTGACAATTACCTTACCAGTGCTTGAATATTCCACCCACTGAAGCCATGCAAGAAGGAATATGAAAAACTAGTGACCCACATGGGATTGCACCATTAATTGCCTTCTGAAAGATGGGCCTTTTTAAAAATCCAACAGTACAGTTGTTTTCAAATTAGAGGTTTCAGCTAACATTTGAGCTTATAATAAAATCAGAAAGCCTGGATACAAAAATACCACCTTAATATATTTCCCCCTTTTGCAACTTGCAATGTACACTGCAGACATTATGAATGTGTAATTAGAATAAGTGTCCCACAGCAACAGAGATTTGATGCAAAGCCCAGTGGATACCCCAGAGCTGAATACATCACAAGGAAATATATTACCACCAGATCAAGATTAGATAAGGTATACTTTCATCAATACTTTATCTTAAAGAGCATGTCATTGAAAAGGATATAATAAGATATTCTGTGTATTGAGAGGGGATATAATTTGCTTCACATATTATCACTACTGAGGTTTCAGTAACCATCTTTCTAATGATTTTCTTTCTTTCTTTTCTTTTTTGGTTTATGGCCTATCACACATTAATTTTGCATTTCACCCCCTGTCCAAAGCAAACAAAAATTTGTGCCTGTTGTTTCAGGCTCTATTAAACTGCTTACATAAAGCCTCCTAATACAGTTACTTTATTTATTTAGAGTATTTATATTCTAAGCTTTCTTCTGCAGGAAGAGGAACTTCCTTCTACATGAAGCTGTTGCATGAGCAGTACACCTTTCACAATCCTCCCTTGTTTACAGCAGCAGTGGAGAAAATGCAGCCCATGTCTGGCAGGGTCCTAACGTGGCCTATGAGGCATTTTCCCCAAACCACCCACACCTGAAGTTATATGGGATATCAGGAACAAGGAACAATCAACAGCTTCAAGGGCACTCTCAATAGCACAATTAAAGCACTTCATTCACAAAGCTGCGCTCTCTATCAACACCAATCAGCTGACTGGCAGACTTCTTTGAAGGGGCATTGTAAGCACCAATCAGCTGTTTGGGTGCTAACTGTGTACCTGCAAGTGGGGCTTATCATAAGCACCAATCAGATGACAACTATCCTGGTCTGCAGAGGAAACATGTACATTTGCAGGCACAGTTTAGATCTACAGGTGTTTTTATCATCACATCTTATCTGGCCCTGTATTAACAGCTGAACAGGAAATAAAACATCCAGTAGAGTGGGCAGTTTGATTAGCACTTCTATTTGTGTCTACTAAGAAGTAAGGATTAAGGAGCAATAGAAACCCAATATCAGCATGGTTGAGTTGTGCTTACCTAATTCAACAGGATAGGCATGGTTAGGGATTTTGCCTTGTTAGTGATTTTTAAGAAAAGTTTCAGTAAAATCAGATGTGAAACTATTCGGCTGAGAAAACCCATAGCTTGTGTTCTGTCTTGACTTTCACATAAACTTCAACAGAAACGTATTGCACCCCTATTAATCTTACCTTGCTTAAAGAGGAAGTGAGCCGAAAAAAGAGGAATTATCCAGTAACTCTCTGCTTATTCAGGCAAGCTCCTTCAAAAAACTCAAGTGGAAAGCAAGCTTACTCAGACTTTGAGAAAGCTCTTGCAGTCCCTCATCAAAGGCTTCTAGTAAACTTAGCAGTTCCAGTAGAAAAATGAAAGAACCGCCATAAATGGACAGAACTCACAATGGAGGGATGTAAGAAATGGATCTGTATTGTGACCGGTGCTTTTTAATTTGTTAATAAATGGCCCTAGAGTTACCTCTGAACAGACTGGTGGCCTCATTTGCTGCTGACACCCAATTATTCAGGATGGTAAAAACAAAAGGGGATTGCAATGAGCTCCAAAAGGATATCTGCAAACTGGGTTGAAATGCCATAAAATGACCGATGTAGGCAAGTTTAAGGTGCTGCAAGTTGGGTTAAAAATATAATTTAACTTCCCCCACTGATAGAGTTTCCTCTAGCAGTGATTGACATGGCGGATAGCTTAACAAAAATGTTGACCCTGTGCATGCCAGCTTGGGGGTGGAAAATGTTCCATGGTAGGGATCATTAGAAAAGGGACCAAAATAGAACAGTCAGTATTATCATGTTTTCATACAAATCTATGTTTTCCCCTGCTTGTGTTCATGAACAATTAAGATGGAAACTAGGACAGATGTGCCGACACTTCATGATTCCCTGTCTCCTTCTCCTCTTGTTGTGTTTCAGATCAGCTGGAAAATTGTCTATCTGTTTATGGCAGGATGTGCAACATGTTCCCATGTAATGGCAATTGTTATTGATGGTTTTGATAGCTGATATTGGTTTGTCAAGCCTAGGTCTCCTTGATTCATTGGCAGATTATGGTATGGGAAAACTATGTTAGCAAATGCTATGCCTCCAATAAGAGGGAGGACATGATGCTGTAAAAATTAAATAGGGTGGGTTGGGCTAAAAGCCTTGATCTCTTGAGAGAGGATGAGGGAACATTGCTGTAAATAGGCATCTTCTGCCACACCAGATGGCTGTGGAAGCAGTTCCAGAGAAGTAAATGCTCCAAAAGAATTTCCAGAAGGGAATCGCTTAGAAGCGACACACACACACACACAAATTAAAAACAACACAGCCTAGTAAATTACAAGTTAATTGCTTTCCTTGTCACAGCTTTAATGAACAGATTTTGACCCTTGTGCACATTTTGAAATTATTTATCCCTATTTTTCCTAGCCATTTATTAAATGTCTGTCAGCATACCGTGGGTGCACTGATGGACACATACAGTATAAATTGTTACAATTAATTTATTGTTAGATTGGCATTCATGCATTTGGCTAAACAAAAATGCTACACAGCTCGCCAAATAAGACATGGGCAGAATATTCACATTTCTGGGAACTAATTCATGCTTGCGGGTTCAACAATGATTGCAGCATCATGCATGCATGTTTTGCTAGGGATCTTTGAGGAACTGGATCTTTGTGAACCTTTGATACAGATGGACCTGATCTATGCCTCCAGGACTAATGTGTGCTTTCCCACCAGATTTCACACTGAATCTTCTGGTGCATTTTTCACCTAATTGTTTCCAAGTTTTTTTGCCCTTTTTTTGTGTGTGGAGCTGCCATTCCCCCAACACACACAATGTCCCACAGCAAAGAAAAATGGTGGTCAAAATGATGGTCATGGAAGAAGCTGAACTATTGTAAATAGAGCTTCAACCCTGGAAAATGGTTGGGAAATGTATCCTCCCCAGGGAGAAATTTGGATAAAATCAGTGAATTTCACCACCCGCCTCTACATTTCTTTTCTCTGCCGTAAATTCTTGTAGAGAATTTTGAGAGGTCATTTGCACACAGTTCTAGAATTTTATTTCCTTTTTATCTTCAAGTTTAAGAACCGTTCTTCTGTAGAGTGCCATCTGCAGAGAGAGAGAAAGAAGGGAGGGAGGAAAACCTTTACACAATTCATCATTTCCCCACCCTTGTATTTGCTAAGAGATATTGAAGCTGTGGATCATTGTGGCTCAAATGTAACTCCTGTTAAGTCTGTCAGCTTTTGCCCGTGGATTGATTGCCAGGAAAAAGTATAGAACGTATCCCTTTGCTTTCTAATCTGAATTTATGCCCACATCACCAGCAGGATTTCTGACGCAGACATTGGAAACCCTGTGTGCGCTTCATAGCGCATCACAATCCCCACTGAAAAGGCATCAGACACCTTGTTGTGGACCAGTGGTTGGGTGAAATATGCCTTTGGCTGTCCCAGTCCCCCAGTCCCCACCTTGGGCAGTGAGCATCACTTTCTGTTTTGTATGCTTTTTTACTTGTTTGCTTTTCCATGTGTTCCCTTGTGCTGTGAGTGCCATGAAATAGCCTTTGTTCAGAGCAACAGCAAGCAGTGTGCTCATCTCGCACTCATTTTGACACTCTATGCTCTCTCCATAGGTTTACCAGGCACCTGTTGCAATATTCATACTTGGAGCTTTCCTGTTCTCCAGTGGTGAAGAGGTGCTTGCTTGTCCCCCTCCCCTTTTCCATTTCTGTAATGTAACTGTCAACAGATGTGACTGAAGGCAATGAGACATGTGGTTGTACAGTGAGCTCATTCTCAGAAAGCAGAAAATGGGAGCAAAGCAAGTGAGACATTCAGGAGGCCGACACACTATTTTACTCTTCAGCTTACCTGCATTATTTAAGAACTGTTAAACACAGAACTGAGGGTAGTTTTTCCGAGTTGAGCTTAGGTTTTCTGCTGAAAATGGCAGCCCCATGTTGATTTCTCCCTCCTTTCCATAACCTGATGCTAATGTGCTGTGTGTTTCATTGCAGAGACTAGTGGCAGCTAATGATGTGGATGGGAAGTGAGAAAATACACACTGTGATGATGTCAAAAAATGGGTAAGTTTTTCTACCTGTTAAGCTGGAAAGCAGAAATAACTTGACACCAGACCACTGTTTTGGGTGGCAAAGCTACTGCCAGTTTTGCAACAAGAGCTGCTGATTGTTAAGTATAGTAATTTAATTCACTGAAATTTAAGTGCTTATATGCATTTGTTGTTGTTGTTTAGTCATTTAGTCATGTCCGACTCTTCGTGACTCCATGGACCAGAGCACGCCTGGCACTCCTGTCTTCCACTGCCTCCCGCAGTTTGGTCAAACTCATGTTGGTAGCTTCGAGAACACTGTCCAACCATCTCGTCCTTTGTCATCCCCTTCTCCTTGTGCCCTCAATCTTTCCCAACATCAGGGTCTTTTCCAGGGAG
Source organism: Podarcis muralis (assembly GCF_964188315.1). Taxonomy (NCBI): domain Eukaryota; kingdom Metazoa; phylum Chordata; class Lepidosauria; order Squamata; family Lacertidae; genus Podarcis; species Podarcis muralis. Next base: position 90,829,131 of record NC_135658.1, read on the forward strand.
TCTTCTCTTCTCACGAGGTGGTCAAAGTCTTGGAGCCTCAGCTTCAGGATCTGTCCTTCCAGTGAGCACTCAGGACTGATTTCCTTCAGAATGAATAGGTTTGATCTTCTTGCAGTCCATGGGACTCTCAAGAGTCTCCTCCAGCACCATAATTCAAAAGCATCAATTCTTCAGTTATCGGCCTTCTTTATGGTCCAGCTCTCACTTCCATACATCACTACTGGGAAAACCATAGCTTTAACTATATGGACCTTTGTCGGCAAGGTGATGTCTCTGCTTTTTAAGATGCTGTCTAGATTTGTCATCACTTTTCTCCCAAGAAGCAGAGGTCTTTTAATTTCGTGACTGCTGTCACCATCTGCAGTGATCATGGATCCCAAGAAAGTAAAATCTCTCACTGCCTCCATTTCTTCTCCTTATATTTGCCAGGAGGTGATGGGCCCAGTGGCCATGATCTTAGTTTTTTATGTTGAGCTTCAGACCATATTTGTATGCATTACTACGTGTTAAAATTAGATAGGTTGGTAAGTGAATTCTAGAGAGTTCTCTCATAGTTCTCATGTGATTGGCTAATGTTGGTCACATGGCACGTATCTAGTGAAGGAGAGACTCCAATTTATGTGAAGCAAGATGACTGTGTTTTAGAATCCACTGTGAGCACTGCTGAGTTCCATAGAGTGTTAGGGTGCTTCTTCACTGCTTGAAACAAAGAGAGCAAAACTGCAGGAGTAGGTAAAAGTGGAAATTTCTCCTAGGAGCTGCAAGGCAAGGTTGAGTGCTGAGCTCTGGAAAGGGAGAACATACAGTTGTTTGGAAGTTAGAAGAAGAGACTGTAAGCCCATGCTTGGATGAGCATGTGGCTATAAATATTATGTTTTAATTCATCTATAACTCTAAGTTTCTGCAAGTAAAGTTTTTGAATGTTAATGTCTTGATATTGGTTTAATTTCCAAAGAAAGTTGTCAGTCATATATATGATTTGAGCTCCTTAGCTGTGATTTCTCTACCCTTACTTCAACACTTATTATAATCTCCTCCTCTCTGTTCTAGCAACCAATCTGATGGGAAGACATAGGGATTCGTGACATGCAGCAAAACAGCACAATAATCAGCTCCTTGTGCAATCATGTGTTTCTACCTTGGCTGTACTATAGACCAGAAATGGCATCACAAGCATGTGCACTCCATGTACCAAACTACCTGCCAATTTAGAATTCTTTCATTTGTAGAGGAAGCTCAGAATCATGGGCCAAATTTGAGTGAAGTGGCTTTCCACTCCCTTCAATTGGAATGTCCCTTGATAGAACATTAGGAAGAAAGTGGATGGGACTCCCTTCTGCCTTGATCTCACTCAGTTTAATTATGCTAATCATATCCCTATATAAAGTTTTTGCCATTTTAATCCCAGTCATGTGTGTCTGAGTCTGCCTTCTGCACACCACAAAAACCAGTGGTTCCCTGTGTCCCACTTTCCTCTTATCTTGCTGAGTTGGTGCCATCATTTATAAGTACATGCATGGCCTATTTGGAAAGCTGAGGCATTCTGTTTTATTTCCAATGGCACTTCCAAGTGAGTGTCCTTACTTGTAGCCTTAGGCTTAAATAAACTAGTAGCATGGTTGGCAGAGTTAAGAAATGTGTCTGATATGAATACCGTCTGATAGACATTTTAAGTACTATTAGTGCCATTCTAGGCGACAGTAGCTACGCCGAGAAGAAATCACATTGGAAAGTATTTTTCATGCCTGACTGACAAGTAGATAAGGGCATTCTTGGTAGACTAACAACCCATCTCTAGTGCTCACTTAGCATACTGAGAAATATGTGATGTGTGCTGATGCACTGCATTTTACAAAAGTGGCCTTGATGATGGGAAATCTAGACTTTCAGTTGAGTTGCTTAGCCTGTAATCATGGGGGCTGGGAAATTAGTTGCTTCCTTTTTAGCACAATGAAGAACAGCTGAATGTTCAAGGAAAACTCATATTAGTAGGTTTAGCAACTGTTTCTCTCTACCCAGGTCTTCAAAATTCCTAACAGAGGCTTTGGAAATTGTTTCCATTTCTTACTTTTAAGCGGAGAGGCACAGTGTATTTAGCTAAGACACACAACATCTTAATAATGGAAATGGTATCGAATATAAAGTGTAATGAAAATATGGTTATCTTCTAGTGCCACAATATATTTATTTGTGTGTGAGTGATTTTTCTTGAGAATAAGTTTGGTTATTTCTCATAGCACTTCAAATGCTCAGTTTTTTTAAAAATTACTTTCTTTTTAAATAAGAGTTTTGTGAATTCCTCTCCGTAGAGTTTCTGTGATTGAGCATTACAAAAATGTAGCAGTTGTTGAAAACTGCTATGTGTAGAATATCTGTGATTTTCTACTTCCAATGAGAAAACAAAATATCCCCACTGCAGATACTTTTATAAAATCACACAGATAATGTGTGACAATATTATCCCTGAAACTGTTAAAAAGCACCAACGAGCTGCACATATTAACGTGCAATTAAACAAACTGTGTGCAACACTGTTTCCGATCTGCCTTATGCCACTTAGGAAGAGTGTGCTTTTGAATGGGGAACGTAAGTGTAATTGAGCTGGTTGCAGATAAGAACAAGGCACACAATGTGCACAAATAATGCATATCTTCATTTGGAAAGCCACATATCCATTCCCGAAGATTAGTCTCCTGATCATGCTTGTGGGCACTTAGAAATAAACATTTAGAAAGAAAGAAAGTTAAAAAAGCAAGCTATACACACTCCAAAGTCTAGAAATCACATAGAGGCAGCAGTATCTCACTGAAAAACTCTGAGCAGTGATGAAAAAAAAGGGGGGGGGAGGATTGCCATATTTCAAAAGGTAAAAATCTGGACAAAAAACTTGGTTGAATTTTTGGGGGCGATTGCCTGCTTGCCCCCCAGCTGCTGCCAGAACCTGAGCAGGAACAGAGCCCAGGCTGACTTCACCAGAGCCTGAACCCAAACCACCCACACACAAAAAATAAATAAAAATTAAAAAATCTAACCCTCCCAAACTCAGACAATTGCTATAACTTGTAAAAAATCCCTCCAAATGGGCATGTAAGCCCCCCAAAAGAGGACATGTCTGGAATTTCCTGGACGTATGGCAACCCTACATTGTGATAGAAACTGGAACCAAATCAAGCAACACAAATAAAGAGAGAGAGATAAAGAAGGGGTGGAATTAAGATTTATTTATATAATTGATTTGTTATAGAGATTGGGGACAGGTGTAGGATAAATAAGACACACACAGCAGGGATAGGGAGAAATTGGATTCCGTTCACATTTGACAGCAGCCATCCTTCAAAACACAACTATTCTTCAAAATTCACACTTCTCTGAATTTTGCATTGCACTTCTCCAGCCTAGTAATGTATTCAAAAATTGCATTTGCTAGGGTAAAGTGTGCGTACAAATGCATATTACATTATTAAAATTAGCAAACAGAATGTATTATATTGGAGAAATTTTCTTTACCCAAAAGTTTTGTTTTTCTAGTTTTGAATTCAGCACTCTAAATTCCCACAAACTGGGAAAACAAGAGACTGTAATTGACATGTTCACCCATCCCTATGCACAGGCCTCTATGGATACAGACCTAAACAACCTGTCTGAAAGAATTCTGTGCATAAATGAAACACAACCACTACAAAAGGAAATGTCTGCAACTGATCATTTCACTGATATAGTACAAAGCTGTACTCTATCAGAAGCTGTACGGAAGCTAATTCAGTACAAAGTTGTATATGCATTTACAATTACAAGCCTCATTCTTTGTGGAGCACCTTTGCCCAGCAGTGTTAAGGTCCGTAGACTGAAGCAAAATATTGGGCAAGTTTTTGCCTAGTATCTTGCTTGTGCAAGATGGGCTCATGGGAAAAAGCTGTCCTATAAGCCCTTGCTGCAGAGGGGTGGGTAAAGCCTATTTAAGGCTGCTTTTCCTGGAGCTCATGGCCATTTCATCTTAAGAACTTGCCATCTACCCACCCTTAGGTTAGAGCATTCACTGAGCAATTTTGTGTCATTGGTTGACAGGTACAGAAATGATTTCTCTCTCTCAATCTATTAGAACTTGGTAGGTTTTCCCCCAACCTTTGTCTCAGTGAAATTATGGCCTTCCTTTGTTAGGTGGAATAACATTGTTGAGGCTGGAAATGACTTGGGCAGGATCAGCATAGTATAGGGAAGCCCCCATAAAGGGGGAGAGATTGACCACAGCACCTGCAAGTTTGGGTTGGGTCATCTGTCTGGTTGAAATCTGCACCCTACCAAGCTGCCCAGTGAGACCTTGTTTGCTTGGTTTGCACCACAGTCCCATAACTCCCAAGGGGGAATGTGAGATTTGTAACACACATGGGGACGGGTTCATAGAGGCTTTGCCATCATCACCACCATCACCATCATCAGTACAAAGGAATGTGGTAGTCTCTGTGGAAAAAGAAGAGATGAGGAAGGTGTTGAAGGGAATCAACCCAAGGAAGGCCACAGGGCCAGATGGGGTAGCTGGAAGGGTATTGAGAGACTGTGCAGATCAACTAGCAGGAGTTTTCACTGGGATCTTAAATCGATCCCTAGCCCAGGCTATTGTTCCATCCTGCCTAAAGTCCTCTACTATCGTTCCAATAGCAAAAAAATCTAACCCGGAAGATCTGAATTACTTTCGTCCAGTAGCACTCACACCTATAATCATGAAGTGCTTTGAAAAGCTGGTACGAAATTATGTCATTGCCTGCCTACCAGAGGGACTGGACACATTCCAATTTGCTTATAAAACGAAAAGATCGACAGAGGACGCTGTGGCGATTGCCCTCCATGCCGTTCTTGCACATTTGGAGCAGCGGGGGGGTTATGCCAGACTGCTTTTTTTAGATTTCAGCTCGGCATTTAATACCATTCTACCACAACGTCTGATGTCCAAACTGGAAGATCTGGGGCTTCCTTTATCACTTTGTGGGTGGATATTGGACTTTTTGTCAGACCGCCCCCAGAGGGTTCGGTTGGGCCCTTATACCTCTAGTATGCTTAAGACTAACACAGGAACACCACAGGGATGCGTACTCAGTCCGCTCCTTTATATTCTCTACACGTACGATTGTGTCGCTGCTCACCCTAGTAATAGGGTTGTCAAATTTGCAGATGACACAACCGTGATTGGGCTCATCTCTGAAAGGGAGGGTGAAACGGACTATAGAGATGAGGTGGAGCGGCTGACAGAGTGGTCCAGAGCTAACAACTTGCTCATAAATACAAGGAAGACAAAGGAGCTTGTGGTGGACTTCAGGAGACAGAAGAGCAATGTCCAGCCACTTTTGATTGATGGGGCAGACCCCATCTGTGGAGAGGGTAACAACGTTCAGATTTTTGGGCATTGAATTACAAGAGGATCTGTCCTGGAGTGTCAACACAAGGGGGCTTTTGAAGAAGGCGCAGCAGAGACTGTACTTTTTGAGAATTCTAAGGAAAAACCATCTTCCGCAGAAACTGCTGCTTGCCTTCTATCACTGTGCCATTGAGAGCGTGCTCACTTATGGCTTATGTGTGTGGTACGGAAGCTGTACTACCCAGGACAGGATGGGGTTGTGCAGAGTTGTTAAGGCAGCAGAGAGCATTGTTGGCTGCCCACTCTCCACCTTAGAGCAGATTTATGCCACAAGGTGCCATAGGAAGGCACTGGACATAGTAAAAGATCCATCGCATCCTGGTCACTGTCTCTTCGAGCTCCTGCCGTCGGGACGGAGATACAGGACGATGAAGACAAGAACAAGCCGTCTTAAGAACAGCTTCTTCTCCAGAGCGATCTCGGCCCTGAATGGGAAGCCTGGACTTTGAAAGTCATCTAATCTTCCTTGCTGTATTATACTGTATTGTTTTAATTAGTGTTTTTATAGTGTTTTATAGTGTTTTTATAGTGTTTTGATTTTGTGTGGAGTGCCCTACCTGGGTGGATGGAGCAGCCAAGTAATTTCGTTGTCCCCGAGAGGGGGCAATGACAATAAAGATATTATTATTATTATTATTATTATTATTATTATTATTATTATTATTAAGCCCCATATTCTAGCTACATAGCTGTAGCTACCGTTTTTTAAAAAATGAAATAGAGACTTTGGACCACCTCATAATGGAATCCACGGGACTGAATCCAACTGAATTACTGATCCAGGTGTACACACCAGGTGAGTCAACTTCAGAATCCTATTTTGTCAGATTCCATTTCCACCCCAGAACAGGGAATGTAGGCATGGTGCCTCTCTTCCCCTCCACAACCAATACTGTCACAGGGCTGAGTGGTCACAGGGCACAGAACACAGTAGCATCAGGACACTTGCAAGTTCTGTGAGATAAATTTACCATTAAGCATACTGCACTACATCTATTGTATTTCACAAGCTGGTGATGGGTGAGAAATATGATTTACAACTCACATTTTGCTTGCAGCCTACGGAGCAACCCAAAACCACAGAATTCTTTCATATTACCAGTGCCAATGCTGGTTGTAATCCTGCTAAAACAAACACAATGTGCTGGAGAATATCAGGCATTTGTGCGTTAACATGTTGTCTGCTATAGAGCATGTGTTTTACTTTGCTTTTCTTTCTTTTCTACAAGGGAGCTATTTCTGCTCTTGTTTGCTTTGTCAGTTTTTCAGGGTAATGTGACAGCATGTGCAGCAAGCCAGAACTGTGTTCCAGCTGCAAACATTTCTCCAACATTTTTGTTGTTGTTGTTGTTGCCACACTTTTGTTTTCCCATGTTGAGAATATACTCACAGACCCTGTAGACCTCTTGTCACCTACTGGAACTTTGAGAGCCATGGAAAGGTCAAGGTCTCAAAGCTAGACCATCAACTTTCTTCAGCAGATCTGTATGTGGCACTAGAGGTTGTATTGACTTAGCAGTTCAGTAAGACTTGCAGAAACACCTTGAGAACAGAAGGAAAGCCTGCTGAATCAGCTCAGTAGCCCATCTTGTGGCCAAGCAGATGCCTTAGGGGACTCTCCCCTCTTGACGTTTCCAGCAACTGGTATTCAGAAGTGGTAGTGGAATTTAGCCACTGCCTTGACCTGGCAGCCTCTGACACCTATTTGTGAAGTGCTTGCCCTGCAGGAAACTTTATAGAATGAGAAAAAGGGGGAAACCAATGGATGATGGTGGATGCAAAATAGATTTCAAGGGGAGGTGGTCAGTGAGAAGATAGTTTTATAACAATAATCATTCTATAGTATAACCACAACAAAAATAGTTTCTGCTGTAACCTCCCTACTACTCATATTGGATTAATGTAGAGTTGCCATACGTCCAAAATTTTCCAGACACATCGTTGGAATATCCAGGAAAATAGAAAACTAGCTCAAGTTTGGGGAAAACTAAAAAAAAAAAAAAGCTCAACAACTTCTGTGCCAGATTTCCACCTGAAATGTGGCAACCCTAATTAATATTGAAATAGGAATGGGTGAATCAATCAATTTGGGGTTTTTAACAGTTTCTTATTTTTCCAAAATTAAGTTCAGTTTGTCCCATTTCCACATCGGTTTGATTTTTTCCTTTTTTTAAAAAAAAAAGCCCACTCACAAATTCATTTGCATTTACATGCACATTTCTTCTATTGTACATATTTTGTACACAGTTTTTGTGCACACACAAAAATATTGCAAGCAAATTCCCCCCAGTGTTAAAGAACTGTATTGCAAGATTTGGAGCCTTGCACATTACAAAGGATAGTTTTACCTTAAAATGCAAACTGAACAAATGCGTTCTGTTGCTCAGAATGAACCCAAGTTGTTTCCTCTGAAAAGAGAAACACTGGAGCATTTTCCAAGCCAATTTGAGGTTCAGAAGTTACTCACTCACCTACCCCACCAGCCCTTGACACCAGCCCTGCCTAATCCTCTAATCACCTTTCCCATTAGTTCCCTATTCACAGACATCACCTCCCCCTTCCCTTTCAAGACTTGACAGCTGCTGTCAGAGACAGAGAAGTACCATGGGGATGTGGGTAGTTTGTTCCTCCCTTTCCCCCCTCTTATATATGAGGTTGGAAAGGTTAGTGGCTCATGGACAAGGTAGTTCTACATGCCCCTCTGATTATCTGAAAAGTGCTATGCAATCAACACTGATAAACAAGAACATATGTATCAAATCTTTATGACCTCCAAATACCATTAAAACTCTTAATTCTGCTATACAGACTGGAAGTGATGTATCTTCGCTGAATTTAGACAACCAAATCACAGAGAAAGATTCTTAGCATGTGTATGTTATGGTGACTGCAAAAATGAGACTGCAATCCAATAACTCATTTACTTGGGCTAGCAGCAAAAGCCCCATATATCCTATTAAACGGAAATCCTTGCCTTCTTATCTGCCCTTTGAAGATGAACTGGGGTTACTTAGTGCTGAAGCAATGGCATGCACAGATGCAGTTCCTCTTTAATGTCTCAGGATTGAGCCCTGGAATCCAAAGTAGATTCCAAGACCACAGATTTGAAAGCTGATCTCTGGTGAGATTTGGTTTTTATTCTGTACAGCAGAAACATAGGGCCCATCGCCTACAGAGAAAGTGAAAAGCTTTTGAAATCTTAACTGTAGTGTATTTTTTATTTTATTTTGGTAGAACTTGTTATTTTTTCCAAGGAAAAGATATGTATGTGATATTTGTCATATGTATTATACATGGTGTTGTATCAGTAAATAATATATTTATTCTCTTCATTTTAATATCAGCTTTCTCATATTCATTATATTGCATTATCTGCAAGATTCTGTAATGCTCCATTCTGCTTGTGAATGGAAATTGGAAAGAACTAGGGCAGTTTCCAAAGCTGAGGGACTCCCAAGAGGAAACTGCTCCAGAGTTAGTGAGATTATGACTGAGATATCCATAGAAGTTTCCTCAAAGACAAAACTTCTGAAGGAATGGGCTCGTCAGGATACCTTGCTTCAGATTTGCGTACATTTGACATTGGAGATCACTTCATCAAAACAGGTTATTTTCCATATACTGAGAATCAAGTAATAGTTACAGCTTATTTTGATCATATCCTCCTGGCATATAAGAGCCAAAAAAGTATATGGATAAAAAAGTTGGACTTAGACCACAGAGAACCTGGTGCAAAGCTACACTTGATCTTTGGTCAGCTGCCTGTTCTCTTTGTAACCTGCCTCACAGGGTAGCTGTGAGATAAAAGTAATTTGGGGAGAATGAAGAGGGATGGACTGGTTGGACACAGAGAAATGGTAGAAGGAACTACCTGGGAACCAACAAGGGAAGAAGTCTCAGAGCCCAGGTGGTGGGACAACAATGAGTGGTCACAGGGAGAAGACTGGGAAGAGGAGGTAGCACAGGGTAAGAATTCCTTCCAATCCTTTACTGCAGGGCCAGAGGTGGAGCCCGTAAACATGCCCTGGAGTAGGGAGGAACCCAAACTCTCCCATTTTTGGTAACTTCTCTGTTCAAACTGTCTTGATTTGATTAATTGTGTTAATTTGGTGGTTTGCAGATCCTCAGCATTGTTGGATTTGAAGAAGAAAAATTCCACCATAGTTGTTGGTTATGGATTGTACTGGGAATTGGTAGTTCCATTTCCCAGGTTCCTTCCTTTAGAGCCAGTGCTTTTTTCTGGGGGTACACAGGGGTACACATACCCCTAAACTTTGTGTGAATCTAAGTTTGGCCTCATTGAGGGGCAGTATTTCAATATGAGTAGGAAAATGAGAGTACCCCTAAACATTTTTTTAAAGAAAAAAAGCACTGTTTATAGCTATATACTTTGGAACAGTTTGAGATTGGGATTGTGTGTCCAATATTGCCCAACAATAGTGGGCATATTTTCAGACAAAGTTGAGCCCTTTTAAATTTCATTTATTTCAGCCAGAGAAGGTTAAGCATTTGCACAATTTTGGCTATGTGTAATGTTTTACTAGCTGTTTCAAACTGGCCGTAGTGTGTTTATCATGCCTCTACAGCAGGAGAATGTTTCAGTAATTTCATGTTGCATCCTCCCAGCGCATGATGTAGTGAAATTTCAAGGGAACTTAAGAGTTTACATTCATTTTCCCTTCCTCCCTTCCAATGCCATTTGAATTAATAATAATAATAATAATAATGGTAATAAAATGCATGTATAAAACCCAAATTATACTCTTGATCCAATTTTATTCACAGCACATTTGTTACAGATTTTCGCTTCTAATCCTCATTCACAGTTCAACTCCTGAGAGGGGAAAAGAAGGCTTTGAATCATTCCTTCCATTTTATACAACTACTCTTGCTATTTAATAACAACAATGCCCAGCATTCGTAATAGCATTTCATTACTGTTGCAAAAGGGTTTTATAAACATAACCCAATTAAGCTTATAATGCTCCCATGGGATGAAAAACAATAATTTCAAATATCGTCCTTGAATGCAGCACTCCCACACATACTACCTTTCACGTCAAATGCAGCAGTTTTGACAAGTATTCCATGATCACCCAATTTCATTCCTTTGTGCTTCTTTGATTTATTTTTTATTTTTTTCATAAAAGCTCCTAGACTCTATGACATTCTCAAGGTCACCACTGCAAACTTGGGTGCAGGGAGGGAGGGAGCAGGAGGGGGGGGGAAGTGACAATTTTCATTGTATCTAGCAGTGGTGGCTATGGGATTTGAGGAGGGCTTTAGAGGACAGTTTGTAGAGACAGTTTGGGACGCGCGTGGCACTGTGGGTTAAACCATTGTGCTGCTTGGGCTTGCTGATCAAAAGGTCAGCGGTTTGAATCCCCATGACAAGGTGAGCTCCCGTTGTTCGGTCCCAATTCCTGCCAACCTAGCAGTTCGAAAGCACACAGTAGATAAATAGGTAGTGCTCCAGTGGGAAGGTAAATGGCATTTCCGTGCGCTGCTCTGGTTTCGCCAGAAGTGGCTTAGTCATGCTGGCCACATGACCCGGAAAAAACTGTCTGTGGACAAACGCTGGCTCCCCAAAGCGCCGCAACCCCACAGTCGTTCACGACTGGACTTAATTGTCTGGGGTCCCTTTACCTTTACCTTTTTAGTGGACGGTTTGTAGAGCTCCAAGCCAGTGTCTTCTAGTCAGTGGGTCCTGGTGGATTGGCCTACTTGTAGTGGCAGCTCCAAGCCAGTGTCTTCTAGTCAGTGGGTCCTGGTGGATTGGCCTACTTGTAGTGGCAGCTGGGGGGGGGGATAAGAGGGAACAGGGCAGCCATAAGCAGCGGAGGCTCTCATTGTGCTGGGGAACTGACAGTTGCCTAGGGATGATGGATAATGATGCCATTCTTGTTGAGGAAGATGCCTTCAGAGGGTCTCTTTTCAGTCTGGGCCCAAGTCTTTCTCACTGCTTTCAGTGCTACCCATTCATATCCCTTTGAGCCCACAGTTACCCAGAGGAATCTAGGAACATAGGAAGTGACTTTATCCTAAGCCAGCTTTTGCTCAATTTAGCTCAGTATTGTCTACACCAGAAGTCTTCAACATTTTAAGACCTGGGACTCAAATTTAATCCAAGCATGCATTTGAGGACCCCTTTCTTTTCTCTCTTCCCCCAACCCCATATGTTTCTATGGTAGTAGTGCTGCTGCTGTTGCCCACATTAGATTAGGCCATGAGCTCGTAGTGGATCCAAACCCACCAGATGAGGATCATTGGTCTACACTAAATGACAGTGGATCTCCAGGGTTTGGGGCAGGAGGCTCTCCCAGGCCTTTTTGGAGGTGGCGGAGATTGAAGCGAGGCCTGAAGCAGCTGCTCTACCATGGAGGTATAGCCCTACATTTATTTATTTTTAAGGAAGAGGTCTTTCAGAGATAGTGTCAAGATGAGCTATGCCACTGCCCCTTGCTCCATTATAACTCAATTGTTTATAAGGAACAGGTAGTCCTATTTTTATTTTGTACATACTTCTAGTCCATTACAGTGGTACCTCAGGTTAAGTACTTAATTCGTTCCGGAGGTCCGTACTTAACCTGAAAGTGTTCTTAACCTGAAGCAACACTTTAGCTAATGGGGCCTCCTGCTGCCGCCGCGCCGCCGGAGCATGATTTCTGTTCTCATCCTGAAGCAAAGTTCTTAACCTGAAGCACTATTTCTGGGTTAGCGGAGTCTGTAACCTGAAGCGTATGTAACCTGAAGCATATGTAACCTGAGGTACCACTGTAATAAAAAGAGAGAGAATAGATCTCAGGGCATCTTCAAATTTCCCCTCACTCCTCCTTCCTTATTTTACAAAGAAATGCTAATATTCCCAATTTTTATATTTCTCAGGCATTCCTCAACCAATTTTTAAGGGCAGGTATCGTCTCCATTTTGTGACCTATGGTTTACTGTTGCTAAAAGGCTCCATGTTATTGATGCCCTTCGGTACACATTCCTTCAAATATTCTAGCTCTATGGCTATTGGTCCTGTTGCTACTTTTATTGAACCCACATTTGAGCAGGGACAGGTTGAGAAAGCTGCACCCAACTGGCAACAGCACCACAAGTTTCTGCCAGTAATGCCATCTCTTAAGTGTCTCAAATTCTGTTGCTAAGTAACAGCAAGAAAGTACAACTGGAGTTTTAACTCCGTGGAAATTACAGCACCTAAAATGTGATTTAAAAACCTTGTCCTTTCTGTTCTGGAGTTCAGAAATCAAAAGTTCTGAGGGTTCTAGAAGTGAGTGCATTGAAGCATAATGGAGCATATAATAACATTATAGATTAAATACTCTTACTAAAGCTGTCCTGCATGACTTTTCATTCTTAGGCAAGCAAGTGTAAAGCAGCATAATTTGAAACTGTAATCGTATCGTTCGGGCCTCTTCCTCCCAAAGTCAATGGGATTTATGGATGATGGCATTCGATGGAGGCAGGATTTCTTTTCAGGATACATATGATGTCCTCACCAAAACACAGATAATTTCACCAGGGAATTGGCTCATATGCATAATATATATTTATGAGTGACTCATTACACTAAGAAATAAAATCTCATGTGTTTAATTTGGTAATTAGTGTAGTACATTGTTATTACCATCAAATTGTCATTTTAATGGTATTACCTAGGCTTCTCATTTGGGTTCTCCTACCAAAAGACAAAGATATGGGACCAAAGGAGACTTGTCCAAGTTTTTCACAATACAATAAGATAGCAGCTACAGAAACTACAAACAGAACAAGTAGAATACAGAGTGTACTCCTAGAGACAGCTCTCACCTGGGATCACGACTAGAGTTGGCATTGTTTCATATTGTAGTGGAATATATATTGTTTTGATGGAAGTATTTGAGTGTTCTGCTTTATGGATGCTGATTTCTGGGTTTCTTTCATTATTTACCAACTGGATTATCACTTTATTGTTTCTGCCTTCTGATCTGCTACAGCCTGGAAGGAAGATATAAATATTAAAATGAAAATGAAAATGAAATGGACCTGTGATCAACATGGACACATGATAAGCATCTTTTCAATGTGATGCCAGCTGCTTGGAACATCTATAGAGAGGCAGGAGTTGGGTGTGCATCAGTTTCACATCTAAACCATGGATTATTTTGTATTAAATGTGACTGGTTTGTTTCTCCTTTCCAGGGTGTGTGGCTTTCAGGTCTTGTGATTTTGTTTCAGCATCTGCTGTTGTCACAACAAACAATGTTTAACAGTTACCTGCATCCCTGAGAAAAAAATGTCCATCATTACCATGTCTGCTCTTCTGCTTCTATAACTTTTGGACGTGCTTTTGTGTAAATGGAAGAATTTATTCATCTTCTTTGGCAAGCATGATTTGTATGCTGTAGATGTACCTTTTGATTCCTCATGTTGCAACACTTCAAAGCCACAGCCATCACTAGCGGAGAAGTCACATCCATAGGTATTGCACAATGGGGGGGGGGGGGGGGGAACCTGTCCCCAGCTATTCCTGGAGATCTGGAGAAATGCTATAATCCAGCAGCTAGGAATTGTCATCTGTTTCTTGTCAGGTGCAGTTCTCAGATGTCCCTGTATTAATAGCATTCTCCTGCAATGTTATCATCCTCCAGTTCTAAGATGACAGGATTACTCTGTGTGGATTCCATCTTTTTCCATTATCAAAAATGTAAGGTTGCTCTTTATATATATAAAAAAACTGCTACAAAATAATGTCAAAAGTCTTTTTAGCACTTGTTAATGACTTTATTATATTTATATATTTGCAGGTAGTCACTGGCAAGCTCTCATTTCCCAATTTGGGGATTTGATTATTCTCTGAAGGTGGTCTCTCTGGTGTCTGGCTTTGCCAATTTTTAAATTACAACTATAAAAAGTTGGTTGTCCAGCTGTTAGGCAATGAAGTTGATCCCCCAGGCAGCAGGTACTGGGGGGGGGGGATTGACAAGCCGTTGGAGGACAGAGCTGTTCATGGCACACAGACTGCCTTGTGTCCTCCTAAGCTAGCCTGCTACTCTCCATTGATTTGGAGGATACTAAAAAGTAGAGACATCACCTTGCCAACAAAGGTCCGTATAGTTAAAGCCATGGTTTTCCCAGTAGTGATGTATGGAAGTGAGAGCTGGACCATAAAGAAGGCTGATCGCCGAAGAATTGATGCTTTTGAATTATGGTGCTGGAGGAGACTCTTGAGAGTCCCATGGACTGCAAGAAGATCAAATCTATCCATTCTTAAGGAAATCAGCCCTGAGTGCTCACTGGAAGGACAGATTGTGAAGCTGAGGCTCTAATACTCTGGTCACCTCATGAGAAGAGAAGATTCCCTGGGAAAGACCCTGATGTTGGGAATGATGGAGGGCACAAGGAGAAGGGGACAACGAAGGATGAGATGGTTGGATAGTGTTCTCGAAGCTAGCAGCATGAGTTTGACCAAACTGCGGGAGGCAGTGGAAGACAGGAGTGCCTGGCGTGCTCTGGTCCATGGGGTCACGAAGAGTCGGACCCGACTAAACAACTAAACAACAACAACCAGTGTTTGAGCATGATTCAACTGCTAGTCTAGTTGAATTTTTCATTACCGTTCCTTGAAAATGCCTGCAATGGGATGAGGCTAAGGGAGCAACCTTAGGATTCTCCACCAGACAGCAAAATGCCTTGGTTTGACCTTGCATTCCTGGTTGAAATAGCTGACACTGGAATTCATCATTAGCTCTTGTGGGCCTGATTCATGTGTGAAAAAGGAACCTCCCTATGGTTCAAACTTTCACTTCATTTATAGCCCTAAGCAGAAGCAGTTCACTGGGTGGAGAAAAGCTGCTATGTTAGCTTCCTGGCTGCTGCTTTCCGTAAGAAGGGTGAGACAGTAGTGATGATGCTGATATGGGGCAAACCCAACAACAGGAGTACTGAACTGGCTCTGCAGGTACGTTAACATTGCAGAGATCTTGTGGCAGACCTTGAGACCTCAAATTTCAGCAGTACCCTGTGTGATCCCTGCAGCACCCCCAAGGCTCCACACCCAGTGCGGCCATACTGGTTGTTCTCCCCTAAATCCGCCTCTGCCTTGCCCATCCCCCCGGCAAGCAATAGCAATCCATCTGCCAGGAAGTGAGCCCAGCAGTTCTGCCTCATCCAATGAGCCACTTCCGGCCCTGTGCATTCAAATCCACATGCTGAATTCATGCAACGAACAGAATCAAACTCATGTGTCACACACCAGAGTTCTCAAATACTTTGTAGCACAATCATGATTGTCGTAGACAAAAACACGCTAGCATATGCAGGTCTTCTCTCAACCAATTAATCCCCCGATTGAGCACTGCATAGAGATTTTCACAATATAAGTTTTGTTCCAAAACTTTTTGTGCCATTTCCCCTGCTGTAGTGGTTTGGAGTTACTCGTGCGTAAGCCGACCCCGTTTGGGTGCTTGGTTGCCTGGTTAAACCCTTCGGACTGCACAGCCCATCTCCGTGTGGCTGCCTCAGTCACTGGCAGAATCTGTCTGTGGGCGTTTCTTAAACCTCTGCCAGCATAAAAGCTGTTTGACACCTAATCGTCTCTGCCTCTCATTGCGCGGGAGTCTCCTGCGCAGGGTGGGCGTGGGTAGCGGAGTGCCTGGGCTCTCTTCACTGACTTCCAGGGAAGAATCCCGGAGCCTTTCCACCTCCTCTTCCCATTGCTCTCCTGGACTCTTGGTGTCACGCGTATTTCCTTCCCCTTCCACCAAGCTGAGTCTCCCCCTTGTGCTAGGACCTTCACCTGCAGAATCGGAGACCCTCTCCTTCTCCCGTGTCTCTGATGTCAGTTCCCTGACACCTGCCAAATATCTAAATATACATATATAAATAGAATTAAAACCTATGCTTTAAAAATGCATTTTGGGTTTTATAAATATTTTGCTTAAAGTAGTTTTTAAACCACTTAAAAAAAACAAAACACTAAGTGGTATACAACATAAAAACAGTAAATAATACCATTAGAACAAAAATACAACATGAAACCAGTATTAAGGTAGCAATCCTTAGGACCCATAAAAAGAAAAGAAAAATTCAGTTAATAATCATTCAGTTGTGCCTAAACAATTGCATTTAGCTGCATTTTCTGTGCCTGCGACATGCCAAAGTTTCTTATTTTCTTGAATGTATTACTGTTTCAAGAAAATTGAACTTTTAGATCAGTTTGCCCATAGATATCAGAGAGGCAGGCACTGCTTATACAATAGAGCAAGCAAAGAAGAAAATCATTCTTCCAATATAGGTAATTGGGGCAATAAATCAGCGAATTAGCATAAGGAAGCTTCATCTTTCTGCACTGAAAAGAGTGCTGTATATTACTCGGATGTCCATATCCTACTCGACAAAGGAAGGAGATTTTTGTTTTAAGTACATCTGGGATAACTTTCAGAAGGCATAAATTTTAATGAGGAACATAGAAAAAAGCTCCGCATTGTCTCCTGCCCAAGTTCCTGACACTCTTCCAACCTTTGTATAAAAAACTTATGGCTCACCTCTATAAAGTTTTCAAGCAGAAGATACCCTTTTAGCATTAAAATGTAGGCACTTTAAGATGCCCTTCTGCTTGTTGCTCCTCTTCCTTTAACCCATGGCACCATTACAATATTTATTGGCCTGACCACTCCGGACTTCTGCTGATGTTAGTTTAAATTATATGATGATGGAAGGTGAAGGGGGAGAGAGCACGGAGTAAATAATTTATCACAGATATTCAGCTGAAGCAACTTCTCTCACAATACCAACTGCCTATTCCTATGTCACAGGATTTATAACTTACACTAGCACTGTTTGTTCATTCGTTTCAATGGGTCTACTGAGCAGGATGTAGTTGGGGAATGAAAACCACCCAAAACCTTTACAACTATTCTACTTTTGTCAGTGAACATGCTCACCCCCACATTTCTGTATTCTGGGCCATATTATTATTATTTTTTATTAAAGATTTTCTTGTTTTACAGAAGTAAGTGTAATGTCTCTCATATTTTTTCCATGTAACATTTTTACAAATACGTTTCATTTGTTGAGACATTAGGGGGAGAAAAAAAGAGAAGGGGTGGAGGGAGGGAATATGGGTGGGGGTGGGGTCAGGTGGCAATGTTTCTGTTATGCTTAATGTATGTAGGGTTTGGTGTCAGCATTTCTTGTGCTGTTCACTTGTGTTCCTTTGGTGGTGAGAGAGGTTGGAGTTGGCCTAGGGTGTGGTTGTTTGTTTGTGATTGGCTGTGGTGATCTATGTTTTTGTGCGTGAGTGGGGTTGGTGGGTGTTTTGGATCAGGTTAGCCATATTGATTTGTATGCTGTTGGTGGGTTATTGTCATTGTCTTGTTGGGCTGTGTATGTGATAAAGGGGAGCCATACCTGGGTAAAGGCGTATTCTTCTGTTTGTCCCCGTGTCAGTTTCAGATTATTGGTTAATTTTTCTAGTAAGGCTGTTTCCCATACTATTTGGTGCCATTGGTCCATGCTTACTCCTGACAGGTCTCTCCAGTGTCTTGTTATGGTGTTTCTGGCTGCTGAAAGTAGGTGGGTTATGAGTTCTTTGTGATTCTGGCAGCGGCGTAGCGTGGGTTGTCAGCACCCGGGGCAAGGCAAGTAATTTGCGACCCCTAACCCGTGGATTTGCGCCCCCTAACCTGTGGATTTGCGCCCCCTAACCCATGGATTTGCCCTAACCCCAGATGTTGCGACCGGTGCGGCCGGCCCCCCCTGCACCCCCCACGCTACGCCACTGGATTCTGGGCCATTAGACAATCATTTATTTATGAAGGATTTATTAAGATGCTAGCTCCAAAATGAGCACTCACACTATATTGTGGGTGCCTTTTGCGGGATCGGCGCAGTGCTACAGTTCCCAGGGAACTTACTCGTAGAAGGGGGCTGACCTGCTTCTCAGTGTATTATTCAGAGGTTCACACCCAGCCTCAGCTTTAAGTTTCGTTTCCTGGGAAGTGGGGCCAGACCCATTATAAATAGGGGGAGGAGCCGGTATTAGCCAGGCAGTCGGCTCTGGAGATTCACCCTCCCTTTGTTTAATGTTTCTTGTTTACAGGTTAACTTTTTCTTCCTGTTTAGCAGGCACTGCTACAGTCTTCGACTGGTTGCTGTTGAAGGACCAGGAAGAAATTTTCCTGCATTGGCAGGTTGCGTCTTCCCCGTAGCAATTCATCACAACTTTGGCAGTTATGGCCTTAGGTGGAATCCTTTAGTCTTTTTCTTCCCTATAATGGTGTGTGTGTGCGTGAAGTGGTGACTCACCCCCCTGGGGCGGCGATGCCAGGGCCCCCTCTTAAAGGGGTTATATATATGGGTGTGACTGGCCATACACTGAAAGGTTGTCAGTGAACTACCCTGCGTGTGGGGATATGGGCTTGGCTGCCTGCCTCTCGCAGAGCACCCCTATATCCCATTTACCCTGATGAGCCCCAGTTCCCCCCAGCTGGGGGGCTGGGAGGGATACATGCCCAAGGCCTAAGCCAAGGTCTTCCTACATTCGGAAGTTTAATAAAGTTGTGGCCTAATTTTAATTCCATAACTTTTTCAGAGTCTTTATTTCCTTTCCCACGTTCCCTGGGGGCTGGGGCTGTCACACATGGTCACACAAATTGGAATATGGGACAAGGCGGTGGAGGTAATTCTAGATGTAATAAACGTGGTTCAGATCTTTTAGCTTTCCACCAAGTGTGCTGCTTTGCTGTCACAATTGAGGGGGCTGGGGCCATGTGTGCATGCCATGGGGCGTGCTGATTTGGCATGAGCACACCTCGTGGCATGTGTGCATGGCCACAACATAATTTTTAGCGGTCCAGCCCCTCCTTGAAAAATTGGGGTGGTGGCCCCCAGCCCCTCCAAGATGGTATACCAAATGGGAATAATTTATTTGGCCACTACCAAATTCAAAATCTGTTTTTAATATCAGGGCTGAGTCTTTTGAAACAAGTAACAAGAAATAACCTTATATCCTGAAATGTGTTGGGATTTTAATTATCGGATCAATATTTTTCTGTGCACCTCTCATTATCTTGTAACTGATTTTAGAGCAGAACAGTAAAAAGTCAACTTGTCTTGACAACTTGGCCATGAGTAACAAAACTTTATTGAGAACACTAAATGCTCTTTAGTGTCCTCAGGATAGGAAAAAAATATATAGCTTTTGCCAAAAGTTTGTTGGGGAAAAGACATGTAATAATTTGCTTTCTTTCATACAGCTGTAATAAATCATATATGTATTTAAGGGGACTAATGACATGGAAATCTAGCAAATTGTTCATCAAGTGATCCGTTTAAAAAATAATTAAGAAAAATGCAGGAATAGCTAAATATTCTGACACACCTATCTTCATGATGCATCAGCACATATAAATAATTTTATAACAAGTTTCAATTGTCTCAAGTGAAACATAATATATCACTTCAGTTGATTACATTAAAAAACAAGGCACATGCTAATTTTCCCCTTCATAGTTTTTTTTAAATGTTTTGTTATCTTTCAAAGCATGAAATTAAAAGACAATCATAATTTCATGTTAAAAACTTATTCAAGTCACATTCATTGGAGTTGGTGGGTCTAAGCAACAGAATCTAACATTTCACCAAGATTATATTTGCAATTTTCCACATGCAAATGATTCTCAACACAAGGGTATACTGGATTATAATTCTTTTAAAATAGTTCTTTTTATGCCCAGGAAATGGTTGACTAGGCTGAATGCTTTCAGTTGAATACTGACTCTATTTCTTATAATAGCTTCTTTTTTTAATTAAAGGATGTCCACTGGTCGAACTATATAGGCTGAAAAATCAGCTACCGATATATCCTCATTTGGACGATTTAGAGAACCATATTGGACCTTGAGGAACTGGAAGTGGTTTACTGAAGCCAATGCAATAGGACCGCAGTGGAGCAGGCGGTAAGAGGTTTGGAGCCTTCCAGTGGCTAAACAGCAAATGAATTCTACATCGGTTTTGCTTACATAGTGCAGCAAATTTATGACAGTGATAACTGCCCTCTAGTTGACAACCGGCCTGCAGCCATCAGAAATAATCCATCAGGGGCAAAGGGCCTGTCAGTGCTGGAATTTTTTTTATTTTATTTTTTGCTTCTGAATAGAAGTCAGGAAGAGATTTTACTACAGAGAATGCAGTACCTAATTTTATCATATCCTCATGTTCAACCTTTTCACTTATTGTTGCCCTCCTAAGCATACACACATAGAGGGTGAATACAATTTGTTGTTTAAAAAAGGGGGGGGAATAAAGGTGTATGCTTGAGTTCTCCACTTGTTATTCTAGCTTTCATATCCTTTGCCATTTTGCAACTCGCTCTACTGACAGGCAAGGGACGCGGATGGCGCTGTGGGTTAAACCACAGAGCCTAGGACTTGCCGATCAGAAGGACGGCAGTTCGAATCCCTGTGACGGGGTGAGCTCCAGTTGCTCGCTCCCTGCTCCTGTCAACATAGCAGTTCGAAAGCACGTCAAAGTGCAAGTAGATAAATAGGTACTGCTCTGGCGGGAAGGTAAATGGTGTTTCCGTGCGCTGCTCTGGTTTCACCAGAAGCAGCTTAGTCATGCTGGCCACATGACCCAGAAGCTGTCTGTGGACAAACACCAGCTCCCTCAGCCAATAAAGCGAGATGAGCGCCACAACCCCAGATTTGGCCACAACTGGACCTAATGGTCAGGGGTCCCTTTACCTTTACTACTGACAGGCAGTTACTGTGATGGTTTTTTTTTGGGGGGGGGGGGGATATGGAAGGAGGCAGAAGAAAAAGGCAGTTGATAAGTAAAGTACAACCCATAGAGCTGGAGAGCCTGTTTCCATATGAACTTGCCCAGACCCTGATATCATATTCTGAGGTCCTTCTTGGTGTGGCTCCTCCATGAGAAGATCAGAGAGCAGTAACATGAGAGCAGGCCTTTTCTTTAGTGACTCCCCATTTGTGGAATGCTCTTTCCAGGGTGGTTCAGCTGGAGCCTTCATTAGAAAATGTATAGGTAGGTAAAGGACCCCTGGACAGTTAAATCCAGTTAAGGTGACTCTGGGGTTCCGGTGCTCATCTCACTTTCAGGCCTAGGGAGCTGGTATTTGTCCACAGATGGCTTTCCGGGTGATGTGGTCAGCATGACTAAACCGCTTCTGGTGCAACAGAACACCATGACGGAAACCAGAGCGCACCTTACCACCGCAGCAGTACCTATTTATCTACTTGCACTGGTGTGTCTTCGAACTGCTAGGTTGGTAGGAGCTGGGACAGAGCAACGGGAGCTCATCCCATCACAGGGATTTGAACCACTGACCTTCTGATTAGCAAGCCCAAGTATCCTGGGTGGATACATCTAAGACAGAAAGCCTGATCAGGAGGATTTCAAGAGTCTTCCAAGTCAACAGCTGGCTACCTTGAGCAACAGCACAAACATGATAGAAACATTTTCTATCACAAATGTTTGGAAATCAAAGACATAGGCTTTTGCCTCTCAGCCTTTACATACAGATATGCAGTTATATAAAAATGTAATGGATCAATCACTTGAAAGGCAGATCAATGAAACAACTAAGCAGTTCAGTCCTACATGCTCAGTGGGTTCAATGGAACTTGATTACATTGTGAATACAATTGCTGGAGAGTCTAGAATCTTTAAATGTGCTCAAAGAACTTAAATTACTATGCAGTGTGTAAATCTTGTAAATAAATAAATAATATCCATTATTAGTACAGTGGTACCACCGGTTAAGTACTTAATTCGTTCCGAGGGTCCGTTCTAAACCTGAAACTGTTCTTAACCTGAAGCACCACTTTAGCTAATGGGGGTCTCCTGAGCACAATTTCTGTTCTCATCCTGAAGCAAAGTTCTTAACCTGAAGCACTATTTCTAGGTTAGTGGAGTCTGTAACCTGAAGCGTATGTAACCTGAAGCATCTGTAACCCGAGATACCACTGTAGTATCCTCTTCTCTTTTCAAAAATAGAGGTTTGAGGGAGAATAAGAACTCTGAGAATAAAAACATACTGAGTTGCACATTTGCCATTTTTCTCTGTTCCATAGGAACATATTGAGGTACATAAGGTGTCATAGGTCTTTTCTAATTTGGGCCATGCTTGAAGCCACCTCCCACGATCCCTTTTCAATGTCAGAGGTTCCCGATTCCTCAGCCTCACTTGTTTGTGCCATAAGTACCCACGTTTGTGTTTGTGTATTTCTTATTTGTTCTCTGTTACCAATTCCTTCAGGCTCCACAACCACCTAGTAATGTGCTTAGGCTTGGACGTGATATGGATTGCAGAGACAAGGTTAAATCAAACTGGTTCATTAAGGGAATTTTTATATAAAAAAAGAAAATATGTTACCTATACTGGGGACTTAAGGTACTAGTTTCCACAGACTCCATCTCTGCCAGAAGCTTGTCACCTAGCAACTACTGCTAAACAGGCTTGTAACTTTATCACAGTATAAGGCTTTGTGGCAGCTACAGAGGTCATGAAATATATCTCTCTTTGAAGTATAAAGAAGAGTTTGGATTTGATATCCCGCTTTATCATTAGCCGAAGGAGTCTCAAAGCGGCTAACATTCTCCTTTCCCTCCTTCCCCCACAACAAACTGTGAGGTGAGTGGGTCTAGAGACTTTAGAGAAGTGTGACTAGTCCAAGGTCACCCAGCATGTGGAGGAGCGGAGACGGGAACCCGGTTCACCAGATTACGAGTCTATCACTCTTAACCACTACACCACACTGACGTGTATACAACTTTCTCCACAGTGCATGATTCCAGTCAGGACTACAGTGGGTTCGAAGTCCCCCTCTCATCATACTGCAGCCCTGATCCGTTTTTTCCCTTTCCCTTGTGCAGGCTACTCATTTAACAAATATCAGAAATGCAGGGTCAAAAGTGTGTGACAAATGTCACACCTAGCTTGTTCCTGGCTCTGTTAAAGGCCTTTCTCAACTTCCTATCTTTTCATAGAATCATAGAGTTGGAATAGACCACAAGGGCCATCGAGTCCAACCCCCTGCCAAGCAGGAAACACCATCAGAGCACTCCTGACATATGGTTGTCAAGCCTCTGCTTAAAGACCTCCAAAGAAGGAGACTCTACCACACTCCTTGGCAGCAAATTCCACAGTCGAACAGCTCTTACTGTCAGGAAGTTCTTCCTAATGTTTAGGTGGAATCTTCTTTCTTGTAGTTTGGATCCATTGCTCCGTGTCTGCTTCTCTGGAGCAGCAGAAAACAACCTTTCTCCCTCCTCTATATGACATCCTTTTATATATTTGAACATGGCTATCATATCACCCCTTAACCTCCTCTTCTCCAGGCTAAACATGCCCAGCTCCCTTGGAGTGGGGGAACTGTGTACTTTCCGACATATTCAACCAATATTTGTTTTAACTTCTGCTTAAAAGTATCAAAATACAATGATTTTCTGTAGCAATACATATGTGTCCCAACCATCCCATTTTTTAAAAGCAGAATAAGTTTGGAGTAGATGAAAGTTCCCATGAAATCCATATATGATTATGTTCAAAGCTGAAAAGAATAATTCTATAGTGTCAGGAAACATAGCTCACCCACTCGGACCACCATTTGTTGTTTAATGAAATAATCCACTTGTCCCAATTTTTAGTATATGTGCTGCCGAAGCGAGCACTAATCCACTTGTCTTCCATGTCAAAGATCAATGTCCATGCATTTGGTTTCAAGTAGTTAATGTTTTCCTAAGGTACAAAAGCAGGAATGATACTGTTCTTATTAGCCCACATATAGAAAGTCTTACTTTATTCCTGTGGCAAATTTACTGTTTCTATTCTAACATCTACTTGCTTGTAATTTATGCTTTCTATTTTACCACATTCAGCATAAAAAGTGAAATGATTTATAGTAATGGGCAAATGAATTATTCATTCTATCTCTTCAAAAATAATAAGTGTACAATTGTTTTCCCCTTGGTAAAATGCATTTACTTTTATTCCTTTACGCATTCATTATTGTTGTTGTCAGTATCCGTTTGTCTTGAAAGACAATAGAAGATTTTTTTTCATTGGGGGTAAAGACAGACCATTGGAGAGTTACAGTGCCTGCTGTGTTTGTATGAAGTCATACAAGAGGCAGAAGAAGACGTCTGGTTTCGCTGTTACAGATGCACCTTTTCTGCGCTCCTCCCAGTGGTCATTTCTCCTCTGGTCACTGTTGTGGATACACAACTTGACTGTCTATCTCCAGGCACTGCGGTCATCTGCAAAGGATTTTGAAAAGGTGGGGTTAATGTTGCCAGACCCATTCTAACTCCTAGACCCAGCAGGTGTTGGAATATAAGCCAGGCTAGCTTCTGGTTTTGTGATAAACTTGGGTGGGGGGCATTAAGAAGAACAAAGGAAAGTAAGACAGCAAAGGACAGGGGACTGTCTGCCAGGCGCCAAATGGTGCAGCCTCTCCTCCAGCTCTTAGATAGTTAGAAAGACAAAAGGCCAGAGTTTGCTACGATGGGAGCTAGATGCAAAGAAACTGCAAAAAGGCCGAGGGAAAGCCATGACCGATGCCTGTTTTAATCCAAGGCTGTGGCTAAGGGAGAAAAAGGACCCTCTTGGGTTGTTGATGCTGTGAACCCCTCCATCACATACTCAGGTTGCATATATGTGTAAATAAGCCCTATATCATAAAGACACCACAGTCTCTGCTGTGCCTCGTTTCCAAATGAAAACACAGAGCCTGGGTGAGTGCCTGGAACCCCAGGAATCTCGCACCGCTTGGAGGTGGGGTGGCGTGTAACAAAAATATGTACATATATTTACCAGAAACAAATATAGAAGAGGATGCTGTAAGGAATACAGTCTGAATGTTTGTGCTATGAAGCCAATAGAATAATAATAATAATAAAACCAATTCATTAGATGCACCCCGCCTCTAATTCACCTAAGAGTTTGTCACAAATACACAGGAATTTTTCCACATGGTTATGCTAGCTGAAGAATGACTGGGCTTTATACATAGGTTTTATATGATTTTAATTTTATTTATATGCACATTTCTATGCTGCCCTTCTGATGGATACACATCTCTTAGGATCACTGATGACATGGTTGAAAAATCTCTATCCTGTGAGCTTATATAGGGCCACCAGGCCTTGGAGATTCACTTGCCAGGCCATTTGGGGGCAACCCCCTATTACGATTTTAGTTATTTATTCTTCCTGTGATCTGCATAGAGGGTAATTTGAAGAGATGTGCTGATATCTACCCATCCCCCATGTCCTCTGAAATAGTCCTGCCCCCATTGCTGTGTGAATGGAAGTCATTGAAATTGAAAAGTGAGACAAGCTGAGGGCTGGGTCCTAGAATTTAAAGAAGATAGGGGAAATGAAAGTAGACTGAGGATCTGAACTTCAATATGATTGTTTCAGTGAAAGCATAGTTCTGTTAAGGCAACCCAACAAAGTTAATATGATCATTTTAGGTTATTTTTTGGGGGGAACACTAGCTGGTACTTTGGAGAGGTCTGTGCTTATTTAGCTACTGAAATACTTCATGTTGGTTTGTAACTTGGGAAGTTGGAGAATTCAGTTGAAAATGAAAATGGAAGTGTAAATTGCTGATGTTCACTTATTTGTGTCATGTCTTGAATGTACAGTGGTGACCCGCAAGACGAATGCCTCGCAAGACGGAAAACCCGCTAGACGAAAGGGTTTTCCGTTTTTGAGTTGCTTCGCAAGACGAATTTCCCTATGGGCTTGCTTTGCAAGACGAAACGTCTTGCTAGTCTTGCGATTTTTTTCCACTCCCCCCCCCTTTTTCTAAGCCGCTAATAGCCTTTTAGCAGCTAAGCCGCTAAGCCTTTAATAGCCGCTAAGCCGCTAAACCGCTAATAGCGCTAATCCGCTAAGCCGCTAATAGGGTTGCTTCGCAAGATGAAAAAACCGCTAGACGAAGAGAATCGCGGAACGGATTCTTTTCGTCTTGCGAGGCACCACTGTAAATCAGTCCCATGAATGTGATTGGTATTTGCCGTTGTTGCTTTCAGTCCACAGTGCCATTTGCATTGTGTTTCCTTCACACTGAAAGGAATGGAATGCAATAAAGTAATGACAACATGATTTATGGAATTCTGCCACGGTGTAATTTTGCCACAGAGACTTCTGGTGGAAGCTGAACTGCAGCCTAACAGAAACAGTGATGCAATACGTGGAATGAAAAGTGATTCCTTCTTACACCCCTCATTCCAAACGGAGTTATTGTTTAAGCCTCTTGTTTTGAAGTGATTCTTTAAACTCTCTGTGCTCAGCTTTGACCATCAAGCCATCAAGTGTCATTTTTTTCCTGTTGTTGAGGTTAAAACAATTCTTCATCTTGAAATCTCTAGTTTGGAGAATAAGCCTGCTGGACAAACCCTGAGCCCAGGGTCTTGTAACATTGCAATCTCCAGAATAAAGTTAACCAGAGTTTGAGCTTTCTTTCTGTGTTTTCTGACCTTAGATAAACCCGCAAATGCTCCAGCATACCCAATGAAAGTAGAGGAAGAGATTTGAGAGTTTCAACCATAAATCCTAAGTTTCTGGACTGCCCTACTTAATTCATAAACACTTATCTCCCCATACCCTTTCCCCCTTGCTTTTTCTCATTCAGTAGTCCACAAATAAATACATAATGCAGCAAGATGGCCTTTCCCAGAACCAGCAGAAGACAATTTTTTTGCACTGAATGTAGTGATAACAAAACTGCAATCCAATACCCAATGTATATGATTGCACTGAAATGTGACAGAGTTCTCAGCTGTGTCACTACATTCATACCAAATATGTATTTTGTCATGTAAAGAAAATCCAGCTGTGTGCAGAAGTTAAACTAGTACCTCAGGAAAAAGGCTACTCCAAATCTTCCTTCTTGTAACACTAGTTTACTACATGGAAAGATTGCTTTTATACTGAAAATTTGGGACTGCCTTTATTTTATTTTTTTAATGAAGCCCCCTGCATGTCATTTGCAGTGATACCATCCAGTCTGCTGCCTCTTCGTTTTGAATAATGTACCGAAGCGCTCTAAAGTCTAAGAGGATATATGTTATATTGTGATGGCAGCTGATGAAGAAAAATAATAATAGCAAAAACAAGGAGAATGGCAGGCTGCCAAAGAACCATGTCCTTGGGGAGAAATCTCTTTCAGAGACTTGTGTGGCACTTCTGAGCTGATTTTTTTTTTTTTAACTGAGGTAGCACAAAAGGTTGAACGGTATATATAAGCCATCTTGGTTTGCCTGCCAGAATGGAGCTGCAGCTATATTAACAGCCCAAGAGGGATTGGTGGCCTGTGAATTTGGAGACACCTGTGCTTTATTTAAATGGTCACCTCTGAGTTTTGCATGCTGATTTGGTGTGCAAGGAGCAGGTTTTCTAGTAAATGGCAGGGATAATAACCATTTCCACAGGGAAGGCTGAGAAACTCACCTGACTGCCAAATTGTTTGGAAGAACAATTGCAGAAAAGAAAAGCCTATCTATCATCTATCTATCATCTATCTATCATCTATCTATATCTATCATCTATCATCTATCATCTATCTATCATCTATCTGTTTGTCTATCTATCTATCTATCTATCCATCATCACTCACACATACACACTGGCAGAGTAAAATAGCTTGTCCTGGGTTAGCTTGGTAGGGGTGCAGGTGGAACGATTTGTAAAGCAGTTGAAAGGTGATATGAGAGTCCTCTGCAAATATATCTGCAGAAGTAACACATTGAAATGGAATGGATATGCGAACGTTCCAGCAGATCTTCAGCTGAGGTTCCCACTGCAGCCAGGCTTTGCCGGCTGAACTCCCTCATCTTTGGCTCAGCTTGCACCAAATTGTCTGCATTGAGCCTGCAGGATGTTAAACTAGTGCAAACCCTGAATGAGGGGCATTCTGGGCACATGACAAGGCAGGACCGGTGAGGAGGAAATTAGGACGGATCTTAAGCCAATTCAACTCAGTCACATGACCTGGTAATCCAGTGTAAATTAAGACAGGAAAAAGTTGGTGTAATTTAGCTCACAAGAAACTGGCAGAGAGAAAGCTTAATGCTGGCCAGGGCGCCAAATATAGGGGTGGAAGGAGCTTTAGCCACCTCAATATTTGTGGGTAGGGGGCTGACCCCTCCCCAATATTGAGTGGGCCACCATCCCCCGCAGCGCAGCGCAGCTGGGAAGTGCTCACACACCAGGCAGGGGTGGGATGCGTGGAGGGGTGCATGGCATTGTGTGTATGACACCATGTGACACTTGACACCCTCAATGGGGGGGGCAGGTAAGTGCCCCTGATGCTGGCTGAACTTGGCTGAGCTAGGAAGCAGTCAGTTTAATTGAAGATGTCCGCTCACCTTTCTTGGTGGGTGGTGTTGCGGCCAGGGACCTGGGTCCCTGCAGCGATCCGGCATGGGGGCAGGAAGTTGATGCCCCCCCTCGTGCCAACTCTGGCTGCATCACACCCACCCACCCTCTTTTTTATGCATTGGTATGACCAAACCTTTGTATGGACTAATGTTGGCCGTCATATTGTTGGGGCCAGGTAGGCTTTTTCCCCACTTGGTGATTGGCTCCAGCCATTTGGTTTTTGCTTACAGTACCTTGTAGCAATCATCACAACTTTGTGAGGTTAGGCTTTGGGTAAGCCTTTGTTTGGATGGAGAGCAGGTTGTAGCCTCTGCCTGCCTCTCCTCATTAAGAGTATCCTGTTAAAGGGATCTGGGTGTGTGCATCCTGTCCAATGTCTGGACATGGACTAGGGCCATGCCACGACCCCAACGGAGACCCCTCAGGGTGTCCCTCTTTGATGTAAATCATAGGGCTTCCCCTTCTGGTGGTTTACCCTTAGGTGGACCCCCTGCAGATGGGCAGGAGTTGAGATATATTGGGCTTCACCCAATGCCTAAGCCAAACTGCTCACATCTGTAAACAATAAAGTTGTGGCCTATTTCAGTGTTTCCCAACCTTGGGCCTCCAGCTGTTTTTGGACTACAACTCCCATCATCCCTAGCTAGCAAGACCAGTGGTGAGGGATGATGGGAATTTTAGTTCAAAAACAGCTGGAGGCCCAAGGTTGGGAAACACTGGCCTATTTGATCCCATAAACCTAAATACTCATGTCTGTGTATTTATTAATCACTAGGGAACTGTGGGTCACAGGGCCTTGGGCATACAACTGCTCCATCCTAAACTGCTAATCACAGCAGAATGTGCCGTAGGATTGACCTCCCCCCCCCCCAACACTCCCTTAAAGGTTTTTCCCCACTGCCAGGCTTAGACAGACTATTGCTGGCTGGAGTTTGGAAGTGGTGTAACTTTTACTCTGGCTTAATTTATGCTGGCTTGCTTTACACCAGCTTCTTGTTTGTTGGATTGCTTCCTAAATATTCAACCAGAGTAAAAAAGGGTAAAGGTAAAAGACCCCTGACAGCTAAGTCCAGTTGCAGACAACTCTGGGGTTGCGGCGCTCATCTTGCTTTACAGGCCGAGGGAGCCGGCGTTTGTCCGCAGACAGTTTTTCCGGGTCATGTGGCCAGCATGACTAAGCCACTTCTGGTGCAACGAAAACACAAAAACAGAACAGCGCACAGAAACGCTGTTTACCTTCCCACCGGAGTGGTACCTATTTATCTACTTGCACTTTGATGTGCTTTCAAACTGCTAGGTTGGCAGGAGCTGGGACAGCGCAATGGGAGCTCACCCCATCGTGGGGATTCAAACCACCGACCTTCTGATCGGCAAGCCCAAGAGGCTCAGTGGTTTAGACGACAGCGCCACCCACATCCCATTCAACCAGAGTACGTGATGCCAATGCTGAGAGCTATGTTTTTAACTCATACTTTCCCCACCCATGTGCATATCATGGTTTTTGGTTTGCTTTTAATTGGTCCTGTCATTTGGGGTAAAAATGAATATACTCTAGTTTCTTTGGGCACAATTAAAGTCTTAAACAGGTTGTAGTATACTAAGTGGAAATCTCAATACTTGCTTCTCATGCTAGACAATTAAAAATGTTAACAAGGAGGGTTCATCTGCAAGCTGAAGGATTCCAAAGCTATACATTGTCATCATCTCCCACAAATCAATGGTAAGCACACATGTACATGGAACCCTCATTAGACTTGTCTCAGCAGCTCCCTCAAAGTGTTGTGCATCCTGTGTTACAACTTAGAAAAAAATGTTATTCAAACAGCATGTAGTGCAGTAATGCTAATTAACTTTGAAGTATGGAGCATCTCATGTAAGACAACCAATTAGCATAGCACATAATAATTTTGTTTCAAAAATGTGAAGGTTGGCTTATGTGTACGAAAAATGTTTTCGAAGTCCAAAATTCCTTTTTCCTGAAAAGGCAGAACCGGACCTGACAATTATGGATATGGCTTTATTAGAACTTCCAGCACCTCATTGGGGAAATAAGATATTAAGAGAGAAGGGTGTGTTGGATAATGGAGGCACTCTGGTGCAGAGAAATGTGCTAAAGCATAAATAATCAATTGCTAGAAATGAAAGCAGTGAAATGAAGGTGATGAGACACCATTTTTGTACAAAATCACCACCCATCTCAATCTAGAGCTCTTGGTGAACTCAGGAGGTTAGATCCCCCATGAAAACTTTTTATAGGAAGGGATGGCCCAGTGGAAGAGAACATGTTTTCACACAAACTTTTATCTCTTTTATCTCCTGGAGCTTGGAAAGACTCATGTCTGAAACAATTGAAAGGAATTCCCAGTCAGTGTTGACAATACCAATATTCTGACTTTAAAAAGGTTGGTTTCAATGTTTCCTCCTCTGGGCCGTGGTCCTTGTGCTAAGATTTATGCAAATGACACATCTATCTATCTATCATCTATCTAGCTATCTAGCTATCTATCATGATCTATTTATCATATATCTGTCTGTCTTTCTGTCTACCTACCTATCATCTCTATCATCTATCTATCTACATCTATCTATCTATCTATCTATCTATCTATCTATCTATCTATCTATCATCTATCTATCATCTATCTATCATCTATCATCTATCATCTATCATCTATCATCTATCTATCTATCTATCATCTATCATCTATCTATCTATCTATCTATCTCTATCTATCATCTATCTATCTATCATCTATCTATCTATCTATCTATCATCTATCATCTATTTATCTATATCTATCTATCATCTATCTATCTATCTGTCTATCTATCTGTCTATCTATCATCTATCATCTATCTATCAATCATCTATCATCTATCTATCTATCTATCATCTATCTATCTATCTATCTATCTATCTATCTATCTATCATCTAATCTATCATTTATTTGCATTTCTCTGTGTGTCACAATGGTGGTGGTAGGAAAATCTTCTATGCAAAATACATTGAGGTGTGTGATACTCAAGAGATTTCTCTCAAAATAACCCAAACTGTTACTTTTGCTTTTCGTTTTGTTGTTGTACGATTCATCATTTTGTGGCATTTCAATTTGGGTTACGTTTGTAAGTTTATACAGTCCCATGAATAATACTGCTAATTTTAGCAATGATAGTTAAATGAGGCCATCTGTGTCTAGTTCATACATCAGGTACAACTATAAACATGAACTGCTGACTCTGTTCATATATATTTGCCCAGGCAGGCGCATTATGCCATCCATGAGATCAGCAAAATAACAAGACTGTGCAACGGTGATGGGATAAGATCAGGCCAAATCTTTATTGACCGCAGCAGGCAGGGCAAGGGGTGGCATGCCATTGGGTCCCAGGATCAGTTCATCATTCCACAAGCCCCACTTTGATAGAATGGATCTGCTAAGTTTGGACCACAAGCTTGTTTTCTTTGGCTACTGAGGGTTGCTTTTAAGAAAGAAGATTCTGACGAAACATCAGGAAGGACTTTCTTACAGTAATTGCTGTTTGACAGTGGAACAGACTCTCTTGGAGGTTTTTAAGCAGAGGTTAGATGGTCATCGGGATGCAGGTGGCGCTGTGGGTTAAACCACAGAGCCTAGGACTTGCCGATCAGAAGGTCAGTGGTTCGAATCCCTGCGATGGGGTGAGCTCCCGATGCTCGGTCCCTGCTCCTGCCAACCTAGCAGTTCGAAAGCACGTCCAAGTGCAAGTAGATAAATAGGTACTGCTCCGGTAGGAAGGTAAACGGCATTTCCGTGCGCTGCTCTGGTTCGCCAGAAGTGGCTTAGTCATGCTGGCCACATGACCCGGAAGCTGTACACTGGCTCCCTTGGCCAATAAAGCGAGATGAGCGCCGCAACCCCAGAGTCGGTCACGACTGGACCTAATGGCCAGGGGTCCCTTTACCTTTACCTAGATTGTCATCTGTCATGGATGGTTTAGTTGAGATTCCTGCATTGCAGGAGTGTTGACTAGATGACGCTCGGGGTACCTTGCAACTCTACAGTTCTATTATTCTACAACTTGGGGTTTTGACAAAAGTTGCAGACACCCAACATTTCATTTTCTGCATACCCTGATGAATGGAAAGAAGAAGTGGTATGGCAGATGCTAGTATATCAGGAGAGTACAATATGCTTTAGATAGTATGCACTTTGACATTAAATTACCAACAAATGACTACAAAGTTGTCAATAGGTGAAACTGATGCGCCAAACTATCCTTTTGTCACAGAAGATAAAAAGGAGATTCAGTTTAACCTGTACTATTTCCTAAGGCATGCTCCTTCCTGGTAATAATGGGTTCTCTCCAAAATTGACATCTCCCAGAGAGAAGCAGGTTGACTGGCATCATTTTCTATCGCAACTTGATGTCTTTAAACAAAGAAGTTGCTGAATCAGATATACAAATTGAATAGCTACTCTTGTTCCAGCCTGAGTAAACATTCAATGCTTTGATATCCTGGAAGGCTGGATGATATAACTAGGTTATGTTTATATTATTTAGGGGCTGTAGGAGTCATAAAAAAGATGTAGTGTCCAGATAGCCTAATTGCTTTGGCTACTAGTATACTTGTAGACACACTAATTAAAAGCAGAATAATCAAGCATCTGGATGAGGTGACTGATAAGGTCTAAAACAGCATGGTTTCTTCAATGGAAACTGTACCTCATTAATCTGACAGTGTACTGGGATGTGTGAATCAAGTAGTAAATGAAGGTGAATGCAGAGATATAGTTTATTAAGACTTTCAAAAAGATCTGTGAGGGGTTACCAGGAAAGCATAGCTCTGACTGTGTGAAGTTTTGAAATTGAGCATGCTGATAAAGTAATACCTTCAGTATTTTTTTCCTAATTGAAAACTTAAAAGGATGGTGACAGAAGACTTCTGAGCATGAGTTTCAGCTATGCATATATTGGCAAGTTATGGCAGCAGGTTTATCACAGCAGAAGAGTTACGGAATCATTTAAATTATGCTTCTGAGAATTCTCTGTTCATGATCCCTACTTCTTCTCATAATCCTACAAAAGGAATGGGCCTCTCCAGATGCTGCTGAAACAGCATCTGGAAGCCCTGTATACCTGAAGGAGCATAATAATAATAATAATAATAATAATAATAATAATAATAATAATAATAATTTATTATTTATACCCCACCCATCTGGTTGGGTTTCCCCAGCCACTCTGGGTGGCTCCCAACAGAATATTTAAAAGACGATAAAACATCAAACATTCAAATCTTCCCTAAATAGGGCTGCCTTCAGATGTCTTCTAAAAGTCAGATAGTTGCTTATTTGCTTGAAATCTGATGGGAGGGCATTCCACAGGGCGGGTGCCACTACCGAGAAGGCCCTCTGCCTGGTTCCCTGTAACTTCTCTTCTCACAGTGAGGGAACTGCCAGAAGGCCTTCAGAGCTGGACCGCAAATGATCAAATGTGTCATTCGAACCAGACCAGTGTATTGCTACAATGTGTGTCTTTCTAAAGTTATTTTATCTGTAAGTACTCAAATTTAGTATCAACATGATATGATAGTTACCACATCTTGCCATAGTTGTTGAGAAATAGTAGTAGTATACACACACACACACACACACACACACACACACACACATGCATGGCAGGAGTTAAGCACAGCAGACCAAAGAAGTTACACAGTTAGCACTGGAAAAGTCCTAGGGAAAATAATCTGAAGCAATAAATAAACCCTGACAGCCTTGTATTTATGAAGCATGTGGAGAGACAGGAGAGTAGGAAGAAACACCTGTGGTGAATATAAACGGCTTTAAAAGCTTGCAGAAAAAGCTGGTGTCCAATGTTATTTCAGAGACTTGAGGGCCTCAGAAACAATGAGATGGGACTTCTTCTTTTTTTAAAAAAGGGGGGAAAACAAAATTCAGTTTCTTAACATGTATGACAGAAGTCTTCCTTTTTTTGATTCAGTAATATTGTAACTGCTGTGCTTGCCGCTTGGGGCAAAGCTGATATATTTGACTACAACAACAATCCTATGCATGTCAGACCCTCTAAGTATCAAAATGTGGTAAGGCAGCCTTGCTAACTTTGGGGGGCATTCTGCTGGATGGGGCCCTGGGCATCTCTCCCAAAGACTTCCCTGATGGCATCAATGAAGAAACAATAACCAGATTCAGTCTACTGGGCAGGAACCAGATCTATAGATCAGAAGTGTGTTCCTCTTCAAAGCCAGCAAGATCACAGAAGTATTGGTGGCAATCCATTAGCATCTCCTTGTCTGTCACATCAAGATTTTGTACTGTGCAAACCATTCTCTGCAGACCCTTCAAGTGTCCCTATTTTCCAGCGACTGTCCCAGATTTACAGAAGCCATCCCAGTTTCTGATTTGATCCGACAATGTCCCGCTTCTCCTTAGGGCATCCCTATTTTCATCGGAGAAATGTTGGAGGGTATGGAGTTATGCAACCCCTGAGCCAAGGAGATAAGTAACTATACAACCCTTAGAAGACATCTGAAGGCAGCTCTGTATTGGGAAGTTTTAAAAAATGTTTTATTATGTTTTTATATATGTTGGGAGCCGCCCAGAGTGGCTGGGGCAACACAGACAGATGGACGGGGTATAAATAAAAAATTATTATCATTATGGTTATGGAATAGAATGTCCCTATTTCCATTGGAGAAATGTTGGAGGTGCTGGGATACCAATAGGAAGTCACCTGATCTATACCTTCCAGGCTGGCTCTGAACTGAGTTATTCTGAACTAATCTTAACTGCATAATTCATCTGCTTTCACATTTGCCTGAATTTTTTGACATAATTCCCAGCTCAAGGTAAGTATTAAAACACATTTTTAAATGCCATTTTGAGAGAAAAATAACTTTTAAGATGCATATATTGAAAATAATAATAATAATTTGAACATGTATATTCAAATGTAACTTTTTGAAATGTATATTAAAGCAGAAATTGGATGCAAAAAGATGTGTAAATATTTGTCAAAGTGACACAGACCAGAAACAAACTTGATTTGCCCATTCCTTAGGTGCACTACCACACTTTCTGCCAGGTAAGTGGAAGAATTTAGAATCTAAATCATCTCACAGATGTTCATGTTAAAAGGATGCCCTTGGTAAATATTAATAGATGTTCGATAGAATGACATTTATCAGTCAGGGTTTTTGTTTCAGGCAATATCTCAAGCCACCTCCAGTTAAATTCCCTTCCTTCAACAGCCATTTCTTGGTTTGTTTTTCTCTCTCTTCTTCTTTTGCCCTCTCAGTGTTACAATGGCTCCTATTATCAGCCCTCATCAGAGAAAGGCTGAGCTGAGCAATCTTTATGAATCTTATAAGATTCCATTTAGAAGCTTACTGCCGTTTCTTAAGCTTGTTCTTATTTTCCAGCCTTGTGCTCCCATTAGTCTCCCAATGTGAATTTATCCCAAAGACAATTTTGCAGTTTTCTTCGGCACAGGACTGGTGGGCAGGCTTCATTAGCAGAGGCATGGAGATGCTGAGACGAAAATGCTCATTAAAATGTTTTGGTTTAATTGTTGGGAATGGCAAGGCACGAGGCAAGCTCAGCTCTGAACTGCCCAAAGTTAACAAAGGAGAGAAAAGAACAGAGTTAGAAAAGCTAGAGCTGGGTGCAAGTGGTCTCTTGGAATACTTCACCCTAAATGAGGGAGGGAAATTTGGGGAGAAATTCTGCCACAGTTTCTCAGGGATGGGATTCATCATTTGAAGTAATAATAATAAAAAGTTGCATCCAGTGTTAGTTCTACTTAGAGTAGACCATTGAGATTAATAGCAATGACTCACTTAGGTCTGTTAATTTTGATTTTAATCTGAGAAGAATTTAGTTGGCTGGACATAAGCTGCAGATTCTTTCTTTATTACCAAGTCACCACCATCACTGAAAATGGCAGCAGCATCAACTGTATTGAGACCCTGACCATCATTTTGCATGAAAAGCAATAGCTTACTGATGGAAGCTATGCATGCCAAATATCACATGTTCAGTCCCCAGCATCTCCAGGTAGAGCTAGGAGAGCCTTCCTGTCTGAAACCTGAGAGTACTGACAATACTGAGCTAGTTTAAGGTTGCATGTCGAGATCCCCAAGCCACCCCAAATTAACTCACACTTCACACAGAAATTTTTGTTTAAGGTTTTTGGCAGAATTTTGGCCACAACTTTATTTAAATACACAAAAGTGAGTGGTTGCTTAGGCATTGGTTACGACTATCTGTCCCCCCCCCCCACCGCCTTGGGGGACAGCACTGACTCCCGGATTCCAGTGGAAGCCAGTCAGGGAAAACAATATTGGGGATCAATGAAGCTGGTCAACAGACCCTCACCTCTCTCTGCATGCTCCCAGGGGCTTACACAGCCCAAACCTGATGCCAGGGATTTGGACGAAGGCATGGCAAGCCCCCAGATTCCTTTAACGGAATTCCCTTGCAGCACCAGCATTGGAGGGATAGGCACTTACCCCTCCACCAACCAATTTTTTAACCAATGCCTAACCGCAAACCTTACAAGTTGTGACGATTTGCTATGCAGTAGGCAAAACCCAAATGGCACCAGCCAATCAGCCAAATGGACAAAATTCCTACCAGGCCCCTGCCCCCAAAGCAGGCGACCCCATGACAGGCATAGCAAAGTCAAGCGAAATAACCCTCATTTCAGGGAGGGTGGGCAGGTGATCCGGTGCACGCAGCAAAAGAGAAAGTCCAAAGCTACGTGACCTGTATTTAAAACCTTTGTGTCCCACCCCCAAATTGGCAACATGAAAATCTCCCCAGAAACTCAACTGCCCAATGACTGCCTGTGGCCATCCAAACAGATCTGCCCAGCAATAGTGGGGTGGCCTGCTAGACCCCACCACAACACATGCTCTCTATTAGGGAGAACACACTTTTCCAGATGTCCCCATTTCCCAGGGACAGTTCCCAGATTTACAAATCAGTCCCCATACAAAATCCATTGAAGTTGAAAAGTGTCCCCAAATTCAATGAAAAAAAATCTGGTAACCTGAAGCTAGATGGACAGTGGTCTGATTGGTCTAGATGGCTTAGCATTGTCAACACTGATAAAGCACTTTCCTGTCTTCTAGGACTCCACTGGATCCAGCCAAATCAGGCCCATTCAATCTGATTTGGGCATTCACTGAGTTGGATTCAGAAAGTAATGGCTGGATGGCCCAGAATGATCCACGGATGTCAGGAAGTGGAGCATCAGGTAGGAAGGAAAGGCTGATCTTAGGAGGGGAAACCCTGTGAAAATTCCCAGACCTACCTGACCATCAGCTGCATCTTCCCTGGAGAAGGTAGGAGCCCTGATTACTTTCAGGATGCCAGATATTAGTAGACGTAGTAGTATTAATTTGCCTTTCATCTGTAAATATGCCTCTGGTCTGATCCTGCTGAGATCTTCTTACGACCCAGCTTGCTGCAGAATTAGAGCCGGTTAAAATCCATATGCAGTCAGGATGTTCTAGCCAAGTCCTTGCTAGCAATTGGAATTCTAGAACCAAGCGTTAGTGGTAGTTCTGGATTAACTAACAACATGATCTATAGGGGACTAACTGTGGGTTATTAGAGCATGTGGAAGGGCACATACTTTGTGTGGGGATGGTCTCAGATTCAACCTCTGGTGTTTCCAGGTTTAGTGCTGGAAAAGATTCCTGCCTGCAAATGCTGGAGAAATACTGTCAATCAGTACCAACAATATTCAGCTAGATGGACCCATTGCATTGACTTGTTATAGGGCATCTTCATAAGTTTTAGAGTGTGGGTGTATAGTGTCTATTTTTGTGAGATCTACCAGGAAATGGAACTACCTTTTAAGATGAAGGCGTGAATTTTTACAGCTCTTTAAGGAAGAGAAATGGCCTCATTCATTAGGCTTTTATAAAACCATTAGAGGGTGTTGATTAAGGACATCGCCATTACAGTAATTTGGCACAGCAACCCCAGGCAGGGGAACAGGAACAAAGAAGCAGCCCGGTAAATACTAATAAAGAAAACTGATCAGCTGCATGGCGGCCACAAGACATGCAGAGGTGAAACTGAGAAGAACATGTGCAGGGCTGAGCATGCAATTCCCCAGAGGGTTTGCCGAGCCTGTGGAAGATGGAAGACATTGTGCATTTGCTAGAGGTGCTGTCAGCTGCTTAGAACCGCTAGTTAAAAGGGAAGGACACAATTCCCATTGGTAATCCTTCTGCAGTACGCTTCAGATGCCAATATCTTTAATTAGTGCTACCAAAAGACTGTCACCTGATGAGAAGGTCCACAGCAAAACAAAGATACAAGCCTCACTGACTTCTAACAGCCATGTCTTATCAGCATTCTTCATCAAGGGAAAATGTGTGAGCATGTTTTGTTTTACTGGGACAGCTTCTGACTGTGTTTCTGGCATTGAATTAATTTACTACCCAAACCTACACAGTTACTGATTTGTTTGCTTTTCCTAGAGCTGAATCAATATATCAAAGTAAGCTGCAATTTTCAATACAACTTACAGTTGAGAAGGAACAATCCAATGTTTGCCGTTGCAGTGAAAGGGATTGCCCCCACCCAATGTACAAAATGCCCCAAACAGGGAATGGGTGACAGTGTCTGGCAATTACAGGTGGAATATTGTGTGTTATTATATGCTGCGCTTATAACCTGCCCTTCACCAAATGATCCTAGAGATGAATACAAATTGGCTAAAACATAGTCATAGAATCTGCATGGAAGCAGTTGAAGAAATAAAACATTTACAGATAGGTAGCCGTGTTGGTCTGCCATAGTCAAAACAAAACAAAATTCCTTCTAGTAGCACCTTAAAGACCAACTAAGTTAGTTCTTGGTATGAGCTTTCGTGTGCATGCACACTTCTTCAGATACCAGTTGATGGACTTCCATTTCATGCGGCTCAATGTGGTGCCTTCCATAGTTCCAGTTACAGATAGGTAGCCGTGTTGGTCTGCCATAGTCAAAACAAAACAAAAATTCCTTCTAGTAGCACCTTAAAGACCAACTAAGTTAGTTCTTGGTATGAGCTTTCGTGTGCATGCACACTTCTTCAGATACCAAAGAAGAAGCGTGCATGCACATGAAAGCTCATACCAAGAACTAACTTAGTTGGTCTTTAAGGTGCTACTAGAAGGATTTTTTTTTTTAAATAAAACATTATAAACATTACAGTGGTACCTCGGGTTACATACGCTTCAGGTTACAGACTCCGCTAACCCAGAAATAGTACCTCGGGTTAAGTACTTTGCTTCAGGATGAGAACAGAAATCGTGCTCTGGCAGTGTGGCAGCAGCAGGAAGCCCCATTAGCTAAAGTGGTGCTTCAGGTTAAGAACAGTTTCAGGTTAAGAACAGAACTCTGGAACTAATTAAGTTCTTAACCCGATGTACCACTGTATAACCCTTCAGCATGAGATCTTATGCCCATC
This sequence comes from Podarcis muralis, assembly GCF_964188315.1. Lineage (NCBI taxonomy): Eukaryota > Metazoa > Chordata > Lepidosauria > Squamata > Lacertidae > Podarcis > Podarcis muralis. The sequence continues at coordinate 90,869,408 of NC_135658.1, forward strand.
CCACAAAAGAAGCCAGGGCAAAGAGATGTGTCGTTACTTTTCAATAAGGAGCATGCCACATTAGGGTTATTTGGTTGTTCTTGTTTTTATTTTGATTATGTATTTTGTGGTTTTATATTGTGATTTTTATCCTTTGAACTGCCCTGAGACCTGCAGGTATAGGACAGTATACAAATTTCAACAACAACAACCTGCCCAAGGGCTGTTATATATTTCATGCTACAGAAAAAATACCCTCCAATATTTCTCCAAAAACATAATAAAACATTAAACATAAAAAACCCAACTTCCCCATACAGGACTGCCTTCAAATGTTTTCTAAAGGTTGTATAGTTACTTATCTGCTTGGCTTGGGGGCTGCATAACTCCATACCCTCCAACATTTCTCCAATGAAAACAGGGATGTTCTAAGGTGAAGCGGGACATTCTTGGATCAAATCAGAAACCAGGATGACTTCTGTAAATTTGGGACAGTCCCTGGAAAATAGGGACACTTGAAGTGTCTGCAGAGAATGGTTTGCATAGCACAAAATCCTGATGTGACAAACAAGGAGATGCTAATGGATTGCCACCAATATCTCTGTGATCTTGCTGACTTTGAAGAGGAACACACTTCTGATCTATAGATCTGGTTCCTGCCCAGTAGACTGAATCTGGTTATTGTTTCCTTCATTGATGCCATCAGGGAAGTCTTTGGGAGAGATGCCCAGGGCCCCATCCAGCAGAATGCCCCCCAAATTTAGCAAGGATGCTTTACCACATTTTGAAGTAAGTGAAGTAATGAGTATTACCGTCTGCAGTGCAACTACCCACTCCAGTTACAGAGATTACATCTACAGTCTAAAACTACTTAACTGCACGGCTGGCTCCCTTTCCTTACAAATATATAGCATAGACCCAAGCTGGGTAAACACATCTTGGTAAGAGAATCTTGAGTTAGTAAAGCACTTAGTTGAGTTTGTAAAGCACTTACCGGTAGTTATTCCCATACTTCTAATTTAAGTACTTTATGAAGAAGTCAAGTGATAATAGATTGTAGGACTCCCACGAAGGGTGCATTTGGCCCCAATGCCGCAAACTTTAAGACAGCCCCAATGCCGCAAACTTTAAGACAGTATTTGTTTAAATGGGGCTGATCTCTCCTAAATAAGGCCTTCAGAGAGCTATTTGAAGATGGATGACTTTTCTATGCCTGCAGGAATTAGAGATTGATATTTTACTTGTTTTAAGTGGCCTGTGTTTTTATAAAAATGTTAATGCTGCTGCTATTCTGAGTTTCTTTGTGTTGTGTGTTTTTAGGTGGTACAAGCCTGCAAGTAAATAAAAACAAATGGTAGCAGTAAATAAAATATAAGCAATACAGTTGAATATAGCTAGCTCTTACACTTCCTGGAGAGAAAGAGAGAGAGAGCGTACTTAAAACCACACCATTTGATGGTGGTTTTCAAGACTGATGAATGGAGGGGGTAGGGCAGAATGATTATCCAACCAAAAGTAGCAAAATGGGGGCGGGATTTGCTCCTAAGACACAGATGCTTAGTACTAGCTGCTGATGAGGACCAGGAATGATAAATATAAGTGAGAAAAGTTCCTCTGTAACACAGGAGGTAAATTCTCTGTATACTTGAGGTGAAAGCTAAGGTGTCATGTCCCTGTCCCAGAGCTAGACAAATTTGTTGTGTGGATTTGCCCAAGTGCGTATGTATTTTGCTTATTTATTTCCAATGAAAAACAGAAACTGATAGTGACAGAAGATTATGGCTCTGCTCAGCTACAGTTGCACACATTTATAATTAAAGACACTGAGCCAATCTCAAACCTAGCCCTTTTCTCATGATGGTTTCGCAGAACCATCACTAATACTTATTAAGTTTATATGGAACATTTCAGGCAGTGTGCAGACCACAGCAGTTTACAACAACAATTAGAACATTCTGAACAATAATATGTGGTTAAAAGCAACATCACATAATCTAGAAGACTTAATACAAATAAAAATACCAGGTGCAGAGGAGTGGGGAAAATCCCCTGGGGTGAAAATATGTATTTTCAAATGATGGTGAAAATTCATAAAGATCTTATCATCACAGATCTGATCTGAACTCATCACAGAACTTATCTGAACTGAAAGCATGGGTTGCTGCAAACTGAACTCCAAGGTAATGTGGCACAGTTAAAAGGGCAGCCCTATCAGGTCTCACTATGTGGACAATTACATATGGGAGAATGCATTGCATCAGACACTGAGGCAAAAGGTTAAAAGTAAAGGACCCATGGACGGTTAAGTCCCATCAATGGCAACTATGGGGTGTGGTGCTCATCTCGCTTTTCAGGCCGAGGGAGCCAGCATTTGTCCATGGACAGCTTTCTGTGTCACGTAGCCAGCATGACTAAACCGTTACTGGCACAACGGGACACCAGGACAGAAGCCAGAGCGCACAGAAATGTCATTTACCTTCCTGCCACAGCAGTACCTATTTATCTAGTTGCACTGGTAGGCTTTTGAACTGGTAGGCAGGAGCAAAGAGAGAGCAATGGGAGTTCACCCCGTTGCAGGGATTCAAACCACCAACCTTCCGATCAGCAAGCCCAAGAGGCTCAGAGTTTAGACCACAGAGTCACCAGCTCCCCTAGACACTGAGGTAGCATGCCATAAAGGTTTTTCTATGTCAACACAAACACCTTGGGTGGGAACAGCTCATCAGCCCTGTCAGCTTGTGAAATGGGGTTTCCCCTGTTTCAGGGGGGGAGTCAAGAAAACCGCCAGAAGAGTTTGCACAGGTAGGAGAGGGTGGATGGTTCTGTCTTGCAAAGAGGAATGTTTGTGCAGACAGAAGGACTGGAAGAACACTCTGTTGAAATCCACCCACTGGACTTGGCCCAGTAGCATACGGGCAGCTGGTGCAACTCCTTCCGAACAGAACATCTCTAGCCCCAGGTCTTGTGACAGAGTATGCATATCTATTTCCATGGAAGGTGGTGGAGCAGTATCCCCTCGCAGAAGTTCAGGTTGGGTTGCTGTTCAAAATGCTTCAGCTGAAAATGTCTCTAATAAGCAGGGGTCAGGTAACTCCAGAGAGTCTGCCCTGCAGGAGTTATGGAGCTGTCAGAAATTTAAGCTTTATATTGAGTTTTGTGTGTATTTTTATCTAAGTCAGGCTGATCAGCCCCCTGTTTATGAAAGGATTTTCTGCTTTCCACTAAAACGGCTTCATCCTGTCTCTTAAATGTAAAATCTTCTTGGACATGGTGATCTTGAGTAACAGCTTTCTGCAAGCCAGCTTTAAAGTCGTCACCTAGTGATCAGGTGGTTAGGCTGCCATGTGTACATTCTGCTAAAGCCCCCTAGGCAAACATTGATTAATCCATATATTTATTATTTATTTTCTGTCAAAACCAAAAGGCCCCTGTCAGAGTGAAAGTCTCATTTTGAGAGGACCTAAAGTAAGCCAAGAATATATATTTTTGTTAACTTTTAGAATCTTACAAGCAAATGCCTATAAATAAAACTTGGATAGTCTATTAGGGAAGCAGAGTCACTAGATGGGGGCAACTCATGGAAGTCTAAGAACTTGGCAAACAACTCTGTCAGTCCTTCTTTGCTCCATGAAATCCCCTCTCTGAAAATATATGCATTTCAGCCTTTCTATCTTGCAAATAGCTACTAAACACCAACTGTTCTGGGTACCCTTTAACTTAATCTTTAATTCATCTTGAATACCCTTATTCAAAACTGTCACTGAAGTTTTTCAGCATCTATAACTCTATTGGCCCACATGCTCCCATTTCTACCTTTGTTTCTCCCTCCATAGCCCAATTTGGACGTTCTGCACAAATATGAAAGTTACATACAAACAGAGAGAATGGCTCAGTCAGTACAGCACGAGACTCTTAGGACCCAGCTAGATTGGTAAAGAAAAAAATGTTTTATGTGTGTTGTATATGCGATATAACACTGTGACACCAGATGGCGCTGTGGAGTCCCGTCTTTCCCTACCGGATTTCCCTGTAAGAGTTTGCAATGTGTGTAATTGAATCACTTTTTTGACGTGCCTAGATCCAGCCCCAATCTCAGGGTCATGGGTTTGAGCACCACATGGGGCAAATGATTTCTGCATTGCAGCGTGTTGCAATTCTCTTATTCTGTAGCATGAGCATGCTGACCATGCTTTTCTGTCTCTCCTCCTACCCCCTCCAGTTTCCTACCAGCTCCCACAGAGAAAGCAGGAGAGCACTGCAGACCCATCCGTAGCCATGGAATGTGCCAAAGGTGACAATGTGCAAGCATAAGAGGCTTAAGCTGAGAGCGCAGAGATGGCAGGTTTGTTCTGTCTGCCAATCCCCTTGTAAATTTCACGGAGCCCCAGAGATTTATGTGGGTTCCCCAGGTGGCTTCCTTGTCTCCACCCTTTGCCGTGGGTGTGGATGTGTCTTAGGTCCTAAGTTTCTGATAGTTGTGTGTGGAGGTCCCCAAGCCACCCCTCAAATAATTCACAAATCACATGTAATTTTAGTTTAAGTTTTTTGGCACTATTTTGGCCACAACTTTATTAAAATACATAATCTATGAGTGGTTGCTTAGGCATTGGTTATGACTATCTGTCCTCCCGCCTGGGACAGAACTGACATTCCGAACTCCATCGGAAGCCAGTGAAGGGAAAACAATGTTGGGGATCAGTTGAGCTGAGCGACAGTCCCTCACTGCTCACCCAACCAGCTCCCCAAGGCTTGCCGGCCCTGGTCCCATTTCAGGGATTGGATGAAGTCGTGGCAAGCCCCAGGATTCCTTTAACAGAATTCCCTTCCAGCACCATTGGAGGGGCAGGCACAGCCAATCCTGACCCCTCCACCACCAATTGTTATAACCAATACCTAACCACAACCTTACAAGTTGTGACAAATTGCTAAGTAGTAGGCAAAAACCAAGTGGCACCAGCCAATCAGCCAAATGAATAAAATTCCTACTAGGCCCCTGCCCCAACGGCAGACGACCCCATGACAGGCATAGCAAGGTCAACCGGATCAAAGGGCGGGCAGGTGATCTGATGCACTCTGTGAAAGAGAAAGCAAAAGCAGTGTGCCTTTGGTCCCACCCACCCAATTTGCAACAAGCAATTTGCCCCAGCACCCGGTCAGCCAATCGTTGCTTCAGCCAATAACCATTAACCTGCCTGGCAACAGAGGGTTGGCCTGGTAGACCCCACCACAACCTGTGCTCTCATTTTAGGGAGAATACGCTTTGTCAAGAGGGCAGGTTACTCCTAAAGGCAGGACATTGTGGTCAGGCATAATTTCCCCAGGAGTCTGTTCCAGATAATATGCATCATAGATTCTCACTCTTTTCTGGATAGGTAGGGATCTGTACATTTCTGGTATACATCACTTTTGCATTATTCTGATCGTTGTCCCATTCCGTTTCTATGTGAACTTGATGGTGATTTTTATTTAAGTTGCATATTCTGATACATGTTAACTGTGTTACAGCTTCAGAAAAAAACTGTGATGGATTGCTAAATTTTGATCTGCACCTCAGTCTATGGCAGCCTTTCTCAACTTTGGGTCCCCAGATGTTGTTGGACTACAACTCCCATCATCCCTAGCTAGCAGGACCAGTGGTCAAGGATGATGGGAGCTGTAGTCCAACAACATCTAGGGACCGAAGGTCTTCTATTCAAAGATCACTAAGGGTGAAGAAAACATTTGTTTGGTTTAGATAGTAACAGCAGCCATGCTGCTGAATAGAATTTGGATTTGATGTAACTTTATGCTAGCTAAACTTCAGCACATAGAACTGCTCCCTTCGAAGCCAGACACACATCTGAGCCATGAAATTCATTGAGAGTAGAGAAGTTGTATTTCTCAAACCTAACTCTTCCCACAGCCAGACTCAGAGATCTATAGCATGGGCTTGTGCTGGTTAAACATATGCTGAGGCAATTATATGGCTAGGCAGAGTACTTAGTCAACTTCAGGCTTTTGTTTTAAACTGTTTATATTATTATTACAAGATCTGGATAAGCTCCACTTCTAAAGCAGAGTGAAGGTTCCATGTAGGTTCATTTCGGGGAGGGGACCAGAGAGCATACAATTCCTCAGATAATACTCACCTACTACAGAGATTTTTGTAAGGGTTACTGATATAATTTAATTGTGAATAAACTGCTTTGCACTTTCTGGAGTGTTATATAAATGTTAGCATCATGTTACATAGCTACGGTATGTAAAAGAATGATTTGTTTAGATAAGGACAGGATTCAAACTGTATTCAGATGACTTTGTGGAAGGAATCTTTAAATCTTGTTACCTTTATTCAAGGATTGGAGGGGGGGGGGGAATGAAATGATATTCTCCTCTGTAGACATCCAGTTAATTAAGAACAGCTTTGTATTAGCAATACAGAATGTAAAAGTGAGCAGCAAGGTTGTAACTGGGGGGGGGGGGATACAAAGGGATGTTATCCTGGCGTTGGAGTGAATGCAAAAGGTAGCACATAATCTTTTAAAGACATTTGTTAAAAACTGGGCACACAAAGGACATATAACACATATTTCTGCATTTTTAATTGAGATAAAGGAATTCCTCTCTATTACCTCTTTCTCTGTAATGCAATTCCTGTTAATAGAATAACCCCAATTATTGAAATACAAATTATGAACAGTTTACAAGCTCCAGGTGAATATTATCCTTGCCAATATTTTCACAGGCTTTGGAGTTCAAAAAACTAAACAGTAGAATTTGCAATTACTTGACTGTAGGCTGTCTGGCAATACAGAGGGATCACTTACTGTCCTCCTTCGATGACAAGTTGTACAAAGTGAAAGAAGGCAGTGGATTTGAGAGCTTTTATCAGGCAGAGACAGTGGATTGGTCATCTGATATCAGGAGGATTCTGGGCTCTTGTGTAAGTATCTAGCTAACTGCCATTTCACCATTCATCATGGAACTCTGGTTACACAGGAAATTGGCAACCAGTATCGGACTGTGATGTTTTTGCCAGATCAACCCTTTGATACAAGCCACTACCTCAGAATGCCAAATCTATCCCAGGACTTAAACTATATTGGAAGAATGAGAAGGATTCTGGAAGGAATCGGAGCATCCTTGAGGCTATATGCGGGGACACCAACGGAAAATTTGTATACGTCTATGAAGCTTATTCTTAAACCCATTTTTTTTATTAAAAAAAAAAAAAAAACTTTAGAGACTCCCAGACCCGGATTATAATACTGAACCACAGGATTTCTCATTCCAGTCCTGCAGTACCTGCCAAAAACAGTCATACTGATGACTACAAAAGTATGCTTGGATGAAAAAATAGCTTTTATGCCCTTTATATTTTATATTTCTGTAAGTAAATGAAAATGAGAAAGTCTTTCAACAAGACTTACAACACCATCCATGAATGTTCAATCTGCACGCTATTTAGCTGAGATGTGCCAATCAAGGTTAAAAATCATGAACACTCTGTGTAAGTCCATGCTGGGTACATTTTGATTGCAATCAAGAATCATGTAACCAAAAGCGAAGTTAAATCTATTTGACATTCTGCGTAGGATCATTGACGGGGCATGTAATCCTATTTCTTATTCTGCAGATTTTTGCTTAACACATCCACAGAGTCTTGGTAAAGAAAAAGAAATTTTGGGACACATTCTGACCTTGTATTCCTCAGCCTCATGGGATATTTGTATTCTGATGGTGGTGAAATGTGAATAGGTCCTGTGATGGGATAATGTGCTGCTTGTGCGTAAATTCGCAGTCCCTCAGAGTTTGTTCAAGCCCACAAACTTCTGTCTGTGACAGAGCCCCTCAGACATGGCTGCTCTAATCACTTGCAGATTCCGACAGTGGTTGCTTTCGGAATCGTTTCCAGCATAAAAGCTCCTTAACGGAAACACGTCTTCTGGACTCACGGCGTGACAGTTTCCGGCGAGGAGTGGGTCTCCCTATGGGAGCTTCAGATACCCCCCCACTGCTCTCGCTGGAAGAGTCCCTGAGCCCTCCCCCCTGCTCGCTTTCCCTCGGAGATCCACCTCTCCCCTTGCTAGTTCCTGCTTCAGCTGCTGAGTCTCTCCCAGCCTGCGTGAGCCCTTCCACCAGAGACCCACCTCTCCCTCTGCTGGTTCCTGCTTCCGCTGCTGAGTCTCTCCCAGCCTGCGTGATCCCTTTCACCACCGGTTCCTCCGATGGCAGTTCCCTGACATCCACCTCCCCTCCAGGGCCCCCTTCACCCCCTCCCGTTCCCTCTCCTCTGGGTGGTGAGGAGGTAAAACCCTGAAAAGACTCCTCTTCATCTTCAGACGTCTCGAACATTTCCCTCCATCGGTCTCCGTTCTGGCTCGCTGACTCCTCCTCCTCCTCGGAATCTGTGAACCCCTCCAACTCCTCTTCTTCGTCGGTGGTGGCAAAGTATTCCCTCCTGAACCTCGCCACTGGCTGAGGTTTACTTGGGAACCTCTGATGAAAAGTTTCTATTAAAACCTCGTCATTGACATCCTCCGCCATGACCCAGGTGTTTTCCGACTCCGGTTCCCCTTCCCACATTACCAAATACTCTACTTGATCTCCCTTCCACCTGGAATCGAGGATCTCCGCTACATGGTAGCTTTGTTCCCTTTCCTCCATTGCTGGTCCCCGAGTCACCCTCCCTTCTCTGTCCCCTTTATACGGTGACAGCAACGACCTGTGGAAAACTGGGTGCAGCTTCATGTGGTTCGGTAACCGGAGTCTGAAAGCCACTGGGTTGACCTGTTGCGTGACTTCAAATGGGCCCAGTCTTTTGGGTCTTAACTTCTTACAACCCCCTTTGAAGGGTAACCCTTTGGTTGACAGCCACACCTGGTCCCCCACCCTAATGGTTTCACCTTCTCTTCGGTTTTTGTCTGCCTGCCTCTTATATTCCTCCTTGGCCCTGTCTAAATTTAGCTGTAGCTGGCGATGGATCGCTTCCATTTCTTCTACGAACTGTTCGGCAGCTGGAACACTCCATCTCTCCCCCTCCCCTCCTGGGAAAGCCCTGGGATGACACCCGTAATTAGCCAAAAAGGGGCTCATCCCCGTGGACACGTTCTCTGCATTGTTGTAGGCAAATTCCGCCAACGCCAGCTTCTCCACCCAATCATTCTCTCTGTCATTGACATAACACCTCAAATATTGCTGGAGGATGCCATTGGCTCTTTCTGCCTGCCCGTTGGTTTCAGGATGCCGGGCAGTCGAAAAATTGACCTCTACATGCAGTAAGCTCATGAGCTTCCTCCAGAACCTGGAAGTAAATTGTTTCCCTCGGTCTGAAACCACCCTCAAGGGGGCGCCATGCAACCTAAACACATTTTCTACAAACAATTTAGCTGTTTCTTCTGCCGTGACAGCATGTGAGCAGGCTATAAAGTGGGCCATTTTGGTTAACAGGTCTACCACAACCATGATGGCTGTTTTCCCTCTTTCTTTCCCCCTTCACTGGGCTTTGAAACTGCGCGCGCGCGCGCTGTTCCGATTTCCATCGGCTCTGCCGGCGGGAAAGTTGTTTCTGGAATGTCTGGAATGCGGAACTCCTTCCAACGTTCCCCCTTCCCTTCCCGCCTCTCCAAAGCTCTCGCCTCCTGGCGCGCTCCTATGGTCAGCGCAGATTTGCTCAGCTGATCCATAGAATCCGCCCTGGGACCCCTGGCCAGTTCATCTTTCACCACCGGAGCCAGACCTTCTTCAAAAAGCATCTGAATGGGTTCCGCCGATAAGTCCCACCCCAATCTGTGAACCAGCATTGTGAACTCAGTCCAGTACTCACGGACAGATCGGCTCCCCTGTTTGCAAGCCATGAGCTGCCTGCGCACCACTCCCTGCTCAATATCGCTGGAAAACATCAGATCCATGGCACGAAAGAACTTCATTGTGTCCTTTAGGACGGCACTATTCGTTGCCATCATGGGTCTCACCCAATCCCGTGCTCCCTTTTCAAGATGCCCAATCACGAAAGCCACTCGTGATTCCTCGTCAGGGAATTCATCAAACTGCACATTGAGGGCATATTGCATCTCTGTTCTAAAGGCATGGTAGTCCTTGGGGTCCCCCCCAAACTTCTGCACCAATCCTGGTACCTTTCTGGGGAACTGGGTGCCTTTTCCCCTTTTGTCTGCATCCTGCGCCCTTCTCTCCTCAAGCCTTGCCGTCTGCAGCGCTAGCTGGATCTCCAACGCCCGGTAGCTCTCCTCCAGGCTTGGCCCTGCTCCAGCCCCTGCCTGCCCGGTGCCGGCTGGGTCGCTCATGATGCCTTCTCCTGCACAAACAGCTTACAAAGACTGTCGGAATGCTGTGATGGGATAATGTGCTGCTTGTGCGTAAATTCGCAGTCCCTCAGAGTTTGTTCAAGCCCACAAACTTCTGTCTGTGACAGAGCCCCTCAGACATGGCTGCTCTAATCACTTGCAGATTCCGACAGTGGTTGCTTTCGGAATCGTTTCCAGCATAAAAGCTCCTTAACGGAAACACGTCTTCTGGACTCACGGCGTGACAGTTTCCGGCGAAGAGTGGGTCTCCCTATGGGAGCTTCAGATACCCCCCCCCCACTGCTCTCGCTGGAAGAGTCCCTGAGCCCTCCCCCCTGCTCGCTTTCCCTCGGAGATCCACCTCTCCCCTTGCTAGTTCCTGCTTCAGCTGCTGAGTCTCTCCCAGCCTGCGTGAGCCCTTCCACCAGAGACCCACCTCTCCCTCTGCTGGTTCCTGCTTCCGCTGCTGAGTCTCTCCCAGCCTGCGTGATCCCTTTCACCACCGGTTCCTCCGATGGCAGTTCCCTGACAGGTCCACTGACAACTCATTGGCTGTTCTGGCTATACACAATTAATATGTTGGTACACAAACATATTTGCTGTGCACAAGCAATATACTTGCCTAGACATCTTTTTGTTCATTCTTACTCACGGTGAAGGAATGGGTTTCTGTGTAGTAAGTTTAAAACTGACTCAACCCCCCCTTGTTCTTTCAAAAGAGAGCACTCTGAAATGTGTAAAACTTGAGCTGTTGAGCAAAAGCATAATAAGGACACAGCTGCATAAACAAGCTCCATCAGTCACGGCAAGGGATGACCCTGGCTCTCTAGGGGAACAAAGAAAACACGTCAGTATAATAATAATAATAATAATAATAATAATAATAATAATAATAATTTATTTATACCCCGCCCATCTGGCTGAATTTCCCCAGCCACTCTGGGCGGCTCCCAATCAGTGTTAAAAACAGTACAGCGTTACATATTAAAAACTTCCCTGAACAGGGCTGCCTTAAGATGTCTTCTGAATGTCAGGTAATTATTTATCTCTTTGACATCTGATGGGAGGGCGTTCCACAGGGCGGGCGCCACTACCGAGAAGGCCCTCTGTCTGGTTCCCTGTAGCCTCGCTTCTCGCAATGAGGGAACCGCCAGAAGGCCCTCGGCGCTGGATCTCAGTGTCCGGGCTGAACGATGGGGGTGGAGATGCTCCTTCAGGTATACAGGACCGAAGCCATTTAGGGCTTTAAAGGTCAGCACCAACAATTTGAATCGTGCCCGGAAACATACTGGGAGCCAATGCAGATCTCTCAGAACCGGTGTTATGTGGTCACGGCGGCCACTCCCAGTCACCAGTCTAGCTGCCGCATTCTGGATTAATTGCAGTTTCCGGGTCACCTTCAAAGGTAGCCCCACGTAGAGTGTGTTGCAGTAGTCCAAGCGTGAGGTACCTTATCTTATGTGCTGACCACAAAATACACACAGACCGATGTCCGGGGAAAACGCAAAAAACGTGTACCCGGAGATGATGACCTCTTCCTCCCAGATAAGAGTAGGAAGAGGGAGATCCTTTTATGGTCAGAAGTACAGGAAGGAAGATCCTTTTATGGTTGAGAGTACCAGAGCAGGAACATATGTGATGTCAACCTGCGTACATAGGCTGACGTGGTTGGGCTCCTAGGGGAGGAGGAGAGGGTGCCTGGAGGATATATATACTGCATGAAACTTCTCATTTCTTTGGACTTGTGTGGACTTGATCACGCAAGTGCCTTCTCCTATCCAGAGAGCAGAATAAACTCTTTCTTTGAACCAACTTCGGCGTCATTTGACTTCCTTCCTCCTGTCCCAGAGCAACGCAGACCCAATCGGTGAATTCCAATAAGGCTACAACGGTTCAGAGAATTAAGAACCATACTGTTCAGATGGTATACCCATGAATCAGCAATTACTTATGGGGAACATAGTAAGTTATTCAACAGACTATAAACTAATATTGGTCCACAGATATTAGGGCTATGTCTGCAAGGAACAAAGGTTCTTGAGTTGCTCTGTGGGAAGGAGAGACCAGCCTCAGCTCCCCCTAGCTGTGATGCTGTCAAACTTTAACTCCCATTATCCTTGGCCATTGGCCATGCTTGCTTGGGCTGATGGGAATTGTAGTGCAACAGCAACTGGAGGAGCAAAGGTTCCCCACGACTGAGCTAGATGGAGGTCAGTTCTCTGAGGTTATCAGTAGTCTCTCTCTCTTCTCTCCTCAAGGCAATATGGTCCTTAGGTAGCCCTGTGGTGGCAACTGGGAGAGGGATAACTGTAATGGCTAATAACTGTTGATGGATATGGGGCTACTCCAGACAACCTGTTTATTGAAAATTTATCTTAATTTGCTTGCACAGAGCTTATGCAGCAAATAGTCTAGTCCTTATAGAATGTTTGTTCTGATTTGTTTGCAAGGAGTTTATATGACAATGAACATACATTGTGATTTGCTTGTGCAATGTTTATACATGTTCAAGTTAATAATTCATTAATCCACACTTTTCCATGTCACTTTCCTAACCACATGAATTTTTTTTTCCTAAGCAGATTTGATGTTCTAGGGTGACAAACAGGGCTTTTTTCCAGCTGGAACTCACTGGAACTCAGTTCTGGCACCTCTCATGTGCTATTCTAAAAGAACGGGGGGGGGGGGGGTGTTCATTGTGAGTTCCAGCACCTCTTTTTCAAGAAAAATAACACTGCTGACATAACATTTCAATCCACTTTAATTGTGCAAACCTAAATTTCTACTATGTGCTTAAATCTCTGCAGCAAAATACTGACAGCCCTGAGGCAAACTTGAATTGATTTATATTATCAGTATTAATTCTGGGATAAATGTATGGTTTCTAAGAAATAAATAATTGAATAGCAAACATTTTTTTTTAAATTCAATGAAATACCTTAATGTCTAAAATAAACTATATTGATTGGGATTTTTTTTAAAAAAAATTCATTGGTCTTTCCAGAAGTTAGGAACAGAAAATTTCTGTGTTATGCTGTAGAAAGCCTATATTTGGTGAAGAAGAAAAAACTATAGGAATGCCTGGGGAATCTAAGTCTAACCTGATGAAATTTCTTAATTAAGCCCAGTTGTTGCACTGCTAGGCTTCACTCCATAGTCCCATAGAACCTCTGTATCTGTGATGGGTTCCTACTAGAGGAATGACCTTTTCACTAACTGGCAACAATAAATAATTGTTCTGGGAGACTTTTCTAGGAGCCTTTTCTAGGAGCTGTTGCAGATTTTGTAGAAACAGGATGGAACCACTCTGGAGATTCACACTTTCCTTTCTAAGATTCCCCTTTTTCCTCATAGAAAACAATTTTTACGAAGATAATGTGTGCTGTTGTCTCCCTGCAGGCTCTAAGGTTGCCTCAGACAGCCTCAACAGGTCATGCCAATTTGACATAATCCTCCTCTGTTACAGAGAGTGTACCATTAAGTTGTACGATATCATCCTAAGAGTATTATTCTTGCTAATGGTAAGTTTATAAACCTATCAACATGTCATTTTAAAATAGGGGGCACATTCCATCAGCAGGGATAAAAAGCTGCTGTAATCATTCTCTGCCATATTCTTGGATACATAGAAAGGATAAAGCAGAACAACAACCAAAAAGAAAAAGAAAAACTGAATAAAGTAGCAGTCAGTCATTAACCCCTAAAATGTAAGCCTGCAAGATTGTATGTTGTTGTTGTTTATGTATGGGTGTCACCATTTAAGGCTTAACTGATTAAAGGTAAAGGTAAAGGTACCCCTGTCCATACGGGCCAGTCTTGTCAGACTCTAGGGTTGTGCGCTCATTTCACTCTAGAGGCCGGGAGCCGGCGCCGTCCGCAGACACTTCCGGGTCATGTGGCCAGTGTGACATTGCTGCTCTGGTGAGCCTGCACCAGTGCAGCACACGGAACGCCGTTTACCTTCCTGCTATAAAGCGGTACCTATTTATCTACTTGCACTTAAAGGGTGCTTTCGAACTGCTAGGTGGGCAGGAGCTGGGACCGAAAGACGGGAGCTCACCCCACCGCGGGGATTCGAACCACCAACCATACGATCGGGAAGTCCTAGGCACTGTGGTTTTACCCACAGCGCCACCTGCGTCCCTGCTTAACTGATTAGGCCCATTCAATTTTAAATTAGTGGCACTGAGAATGCAAGAAGACGAAGAAGAAGAAGAAGAAGAAGAAGAAGAAGAAGAAGAAGAAGAAGAAGAAGAAGAAGAAGAAGAAGAAGAAACAACAGCAAGGGGGTTCAGATGAGTGGCACCACTCAACCACAGCATCAACTATTGGGGCTGATGGGAGTTATGTCACAGAGGGTCACAGATCTCTCAACTCTTAACAAAGTGTATCTAACTTTTAGCATGTTATAAAGCCCATGTGAATGAGGTGTTTTTAAGATAAGATAAGATATGATAATGATTGATTTTACATATTTATATTTCTTTTCTAAGGCATTTATTTGTTCCTAAAATAGGGGGAAAGGGAAGGCATTTTAATGCTGATTTGTTTGTTTTATTTTTTTTTTTTTTAAAAAGTTGGAGGGCTAAATTACTCTGAATTCTCTCTGGTTCGTAACAACCTAATGCTGACATAATATTCCATCCAGCCATCATTGTCATATGCCTATTAAGCGAGATGACTCAAACAAAGCAATCCAGCACTGTTTAGAAGATTGCACATTATGAGGCACTATGAAATTAAATTATCCCTTGGATAAGACATATTAGGAAACAGTGTGAATTCCTTGGAGGCATCTTTTAGCACCGATACAAAAAGATGCTGTGAAAATGAGCCTGCCACATGTAATGCCTTTATTAATTCCTTTCCATATAAGGCATGGCTGTTGCATTCAAATCTATTTTCACCCAACCAATGCCCTGGGACCACACTCATTTTAACCCCCATGTTTCTAGTTTTGAAGTCGGGAACAATTTCTACTTGATATCTATCCTGACCTGTCAGTCCTAATATGCTACTCTTCCACATCTTGCAAGCAAAACAAACCCAAATCCCTTCACTACGCTGTCTCTGCAGCTCCCATGATCTAAGCACCCTTCCTACAGATAAATCATGGCCTCCATAGTCAAATTACACATTACTTCTCTGATACAAACGGACCTGTTTTTTCTTACCCATTTCAAGAAAGGCTACCTGAGCTTGAAACTGCGGCTTCAGCAATGTTTCAGTTCAGACTGAGAGCATATATAATAAATTAAGGTTCCACCCCTTCATGCTTCTCAGGTAGACCCTGATCTGTGCAGACACTTATATAAGCTTCCCCTTCTTACCGAATAGATTCAATTGCATCTGAAAACAGCCATGAAGCTCCTGCTTGGAATGACAAGAGCCAGCCAGGAGTCAGTCGGGAAACTAGGCAATTGGCACAGAGACTTCCAGTCTCATGACTGGAATGTCTAGGTCAGAAGGCTCTTCAGACTCTCTGAGGTTGTGGAGGGTGGGATCTTCTGGGTGGGTGGGGGATCGTGCTCCCATTGCTCCTCTTCTGAGGAAACATCTGGCAGGACTGACCACTGAAACCCGACCAGCACTTCCTGGGCTAATGGGCAGATCAGTGGCTTTCACATTTCCTAAACATTCTGATTCAGTTCTCCACGGAAAACAATGAACAAATCAAAGTAAATTCAGAAGTGCGTTCAGAAATAATATATGGTGAGAAATCAGTATTCTGGGAGAAAATGTGTTTTAAAGTTCATTTTCTCTTTTTTATATAAAAAATTTATTAAGATTTTTACATTACAAAATAGAAAAAGAAAAAAGAAAAAATACAAAATAAAAATAGTTAAAAACAATCAATCTTTTCATCACATTATTTTTCATTTACTTGTTTCTCGGACCTCCTCATACCTCCCTTTTTTGTATTCCAGTTCAATTTATTAACTCAGCAGTTTCTTTCCCTCTTTATTCTACCCAGATCTTTAATCTTAAATTATTATAACCTTGAATTTATACTTATAAAAACCATTTTTTCATATTCTTTTATACAATTTCAGCTAGAAACCATTTAATTTCAATCCAACATCATTCTAACATTCATTAATTTTACAATGTCTCTGTAAATAGTCTTTAAATTTCTTCCAGTCTTCATCCACTGACTCTTCTCCCTGGTCTCGGATCCTGCCAGTCATTTCCGCCAATTCCATGTAGTCCATCACCTTCATCTGCCATAAAGTTCATTTTCTCAGAGAGAGAGAGAGAGAGAGATGTACATTTCTATGTGTTCAGAACACTGGGCTAGGCAGACCCAGAAACATAGGAAGCTGCCATATACAGAGCCAAACCATTGTCTGCAGCAGCTCTCCAGGGCTCCGGATGGGATATTTCTCTCTCTACCTGGAAGCATTGGGGAAAATCGATGCTCTGTGACCATTGAGCTGTACCTTTTCCCCATTGGTCTGATCCAACATGGCTTTTCTTAGCTTCTTTCTTTAGACACAAGAGATAGACTTTTCACACTACCCATGATGTCTTTGTTGAGTTAGGGCTTTGCTTTGTTTTTTACCTCTGAGGATGGCTAATTTGTATGGTGTATACAAAGGGTACCATGGACCTGGGTCTGGAGACACCAAAGATTCTGATCAGGCCTTGACAACCCTGATAAAGGTTTGGCATCATTATAATTGGCATGTGAACCTATTTTCAATTATTTTATCACTGTTTTATGGTCACTAGTTCTATATGTCTAGAAATCATATGTTCTAGTCACTTATAGTGCAACCTTAGTTATGTCTACACATAAGTTCAATAGTACAGTGGTACTTAAGTACTTAATTCATTCCGGAGGTCTGTTCTTAACCTGAAACTGTTCTTAACCTGAAGCACCACTTTAGCTAATGGGGCCTCCTGCTGCCGCCCCGTCACCGGAGCACGATTTCTGTTCTCATCCTGAAGCAAAGTT
The DNA here is from genome assembly GCF_964188315.1 of Podarcis muralis. Taxonomy (NCBI): domain Eukaryota; kingdom Metazoa; phylum Chordata; class Lepidosauria; order Squamata; family Lacertidae; genus Podarcis; species Podarcis muralis. The sequence goes on from NC_135658.1 coordinate 90,886,628, forward strand.
CTTAACCCAAGGTACTATTTCTGGGTTAGCGGAGTCTCTAACCTGAAGCGTATGTAACCTGAAGTGTATGTAACCCGAGGTACCACTGTACTTGTTCTCATGTAAGTGTATGCAGTATTGCAGCCTGAATGTGATAGGTGTTCCCTTCACCCTCCTCTACAGTTAAGAATTTGTAGATTATATGTTACTGTTTGTGAATGCTGGTATTATTGCAGTATCTACATTCACAGGAAATAAATCTATATTATGTGAATTCAGAAAGACAGGGATATTAACTCTCCAGCATTTGACAGATACAACATCTGATTTTCTCTAAAGTATAATCAATAAGACTTGTATCCATGTCAGTATGCTCTGGACTTCTGTGACAAATATCTCTAAACATCCAGTTATTCATATGGCTTATGCCTTATTTGCTTTCATGTTTAATCTTAGCTTGCTAACTGCTTGTTTATTTACTCTGCAAGCTCTATACACAGATTGTGTGCAACACTGTTCCAAATTACAGTTTATATTTCTCTCTATGCATAATCTTTAGCGTACAGCTGGGATGGAGAACCACAGGCCTGGAGGGCAAATGTAACTCTCCAGACCCCTCATTCTGACCCATGAAACTCTCCACAGATTACACTAACCCCACCAGTTTGAGGTTCACCCAGATGCATAGGCCAAAATTAAGGGCCACCCCAGGATCCCAAAGAGTAGCTGGCAGTGGGTGACCCAAGAGTTCCCCAAAGCCAATAATGCCACAAATAAAGCCACCCAAACATCTTCTTAAACACTTTCCTGGCCAGACTAACAGCCAAACAGAAAATACGCCACTCCAGAACAAGTATGGAGTAGGCAAAAAGAAGAGTCCCTGGACCAATTAGGACTCCCCAAAAATTCCCACTCAGCTCCCAGAAACAGGCAACTATATAATAATAATAATAATAATAATAATAATAATAATAATAATAATTTATTTGTACCCCACCCATCTAGCTGGGTTTCCCCAGCCACTCTGGGCAGCTTCCAACAAAGATTAAAAATACATTAAAGTGTCACACATTAAAAACTTCCCTGAACAGGGCTGCCTTCAGTTATCTTCTAAATGTCAGGTAGTTGTTTATCTCTTTGGCATCGGGGGGGGGGGGGCGTTCCACAGGGCGGGTGCCACTACTGAGAAGGCCCTCTGCCTGGTTCCCTGTAACTTGGTTTCTCACAGTGAGGAAACCACCAGAAGGCCCTCGGCGTTGGACCTCAGTGTTCGGGTAGAACGATGGGGGTCAAAACGCTCCACCTATACTTCCTAAGGAGGAACCATGGGTGTGTCCAAAGTGAGGTGTCCTGGAGAGGAGCTGTCTAATAAAGTACATCTAACACCCACTCAGGATTGGTCCATTAGGATCTGTCCATCATTGTCTACTCCCGCCTTGGGCAATGCCACTCAGTCTGTTTTCTTAGGTGAGCCCTGGGTGTGGCAAAGGCTCCCCATTAAGTTGGGAGTTCATTCTCCCCCATTTTGTCATTGTTTCTTTTCTAAAGTGAGAGATACTGTGACTCAGGACACTGTGTAATTCTTTACTTCTAAGTTAGAAGTCCCATTTTCATAACCCCAGATAAGTGGGGTCTGGTTTCAGTTGCTCAGAATTAAGAGGAAATCCCTTTGCACATGCTCAAGGTCACAGAGTGGGAAAGGGCAGAGGAAGATGGGAAGAAGGCAAACTCAAACAAGGGGAGACATGAGGGATAAATGGAAATGAATGTTTCCTTGTGTGTGCAGGGATCATGCCAAAGGTGATTTTTGATAAAGGTTTCGAAGGGGAAATGAAAACTGGCATCACATAGGTGTCATGTGAGGAAATTCCAGCCAGGCAGAACAGCAATGGCATATGGTCATGAACATTTAAGAGATCAGGAAGCATTGCTTTGTAAGTTCCAGGGCTGAATACTGCGGCACATGCAAAGCAATATTCACAATATTGGAAAAATATTGTAAATCGTTTCGAAAGATACCGTGCTCTTTCTTTGCTTTCTTGTGTTTGGTGGAAGGGATAATTACAGTGGTACCTCTGGATATGAATGGGATCCGTTCCGGAGCTCCGTTCGCATCCCGAAGCGAACACAACCCACGTGTGCGCGTGCGCAGGTTGCGATTTGCTGCTTCTGCACATGCGCGTGATGTCATTTTGACCATCTGCGCATGGTGCGAGCAGCGAAACCCGGAAGTAACATGTTCTGTTACCTCCGGGTCACCGCAGAGTGCAACCCAAAAGCGCTCAACCTGAAGCAACTTCAACCTGTGGTATGACTGTATTAAAAAATGCATCATTCCAAAACTTATTGATTGGTCAGAGATTCGCCCCAAAAGACACAGCCCTTTTTAATTCTATGGATTATACTGCTTCAGCCACTGCTGGCTGCTCATCTCACAGTCAACATTGTATTGATGGCAAAAAGAACCTGCTATTTTTTAAACAGCCTGCCTCATTCTGATGACAATTGACAGTCAACACAATCCTTATAAATCAGTTACACTGACTGATCAATGTCCTGCAACAGCTCACATCATTGCTCCCTTACTTAATTCTGTTTGGTGAGGAAGACTGGTGGTGGAGGAATAATTTTGCCCCTGGGACAGGCTGCAGGAGCATGCTAGACTAACCCTGAACATGTTTGATTGGAAGTCAAGCTCATCAAGTTCAATAGGGTTTATTTCACAGTAAGCATGCCTAGTATTTTAGTCTGAGATCAATGATTTGGATTCAAATGTCCACTTGCTCATGAAGCTCACCAGTTAGTGTCTATCAGGCTAGCCTACTTCATTGGGCTTTCATGAGGATAAAAATAAAAAAGCCATTTACACTTTTTGTGAAAGGACAGGATTTCCACCCTCATGTCACTTTTATTTGCTTTCCCTTCTGTGCAAAATTTGAGTGAGGTATTTGCAAGTTCTTGAAACTTCTGCCATCATTCAGTTGCCTGTCTCATTTTATATTTCTCTCAAACTCAGGAGTTCCCCCATATTTTGATTCCACAGACTGAACCTGCTTGATAACAACTGCCACGAATCTCTACTTCCCCGCCAATTATCCCAGCAAAAGTCAACTCATACTATCTAAACTTGGCGCGATAATTTGGAATTTTAAACAATTGCTACAGCTTTATTTTCTCCCTTTACCGTTAAAGATAGAAACATGTGTCAAGTTTTTATGTTAAGATGTGCAAGATAAAACAGCATGCCATACTACCAAGGCAAGTGTACTTGCTAAAAATTAAGGGAGGGAGGGGAAAAACTGCAAACAAGAGAAGACAAAAATAGTAAAAGCTAAGTAGCAGGATGGTATTATAAAACCACAGAATGTGGTGGGGTTGCAGGTAGTGCACCGATGAAAACTTTATGAGTCAGTCTTATCCACCTAATTATTACCGCTTTGACTTTAAGAATAAGAGAAATTGTGGCAAGATGCTTAATCAATGTCTCTCTGTTCTATTTCCAGAAGATATAGCAAAGTTAAATGTAAAACTGAAGAGGAATTTATGGCAAACTCACTAGATTCTTGGGTACAGCTGGGCTCTTCTTCCTGTGTGGAATCAATGGTGAGATGACGCTGCAGTTAGAAATTCCTAATCTCATAACTACCATGACTTCAACTGCCCTGTGAAATAATGCAGGAGTGAAGGGAAGGTCACTGCGGCCCCAATCACTAGCCAGGGGATCAAGGTCCACTGGGAGGCTGAACACCTTCTGAAAAAGAACATCAACAGAAAGGCAGGTTGGTGCCAATTGGGTGTGACTGCCTGTTAATTCACCTTTTTTACCCTGGCACTGACAAACCGATCTTCCTCCTAAAACCTTTCCTTAACTCTCATTCCTTTCTATGTCTTTATAGAGCGGTGTGTGTGTGTGTGTGTGTGTGTGTGTGTGTGTGTGCACCTGTAACAATGCTAGGAAAGTAAATTAAATTTGAAAGTAAAACATGATGTTAGTTATGCTTAACTGAAGAATGGGGAAAGTCTGCTGTTTTGCTTCGAACTGAAGCCTGGAAGCTACAATGGTTCTACAGTTGCCAGTTTGCCAAGAAACTGCTACATTGCTTCAGTTCCCAAAGACACAATTATGTGCTTTGTGTGGTATTCTGTTATGACAGTTGGCAGCAAGTCAGCTTTGATATGGGTCAATAAAATAAAAAAGTTAAGCTGCGAGCAAGCTTAGCTGCCAGCTACCAAGGCCAGATTAGGTGTAATTGTACCAGGGCCCACACTTTCAAGGGGCTACAGAGCCTGAGTTTCTTTTATGAAAAAAAATGTAAGCAACCTGACTGGAGACAAGACTTTCCTGAAGTCAGAGACACAGGGCTTATATTTCTCTGCAGGGCAGTTCCAGAAGTCTGTGGGGATCCTCCCCTTCACTCTGATTGGCTGTGAAGTAATCCTCTCCCCATCTCTTTGGAGGGAACTCTTGAAAGTTGGTTGCAGCGAAATATATCTGCCTGTGGCCTAAATCACTGTGCTTCTTGGGCTTGCTGATCGGAAGGCCGGGGGTTCAAATCCCCACGATGGGGTGAGCTCCCGTTGCTCTGTCCCAGCTCCTGCCAATCTATCAGTTTGAAAGCACGCCAGTGCAAGTAGATAAATAGGTACCATTGCGACGGGAAAGTAAACGGCATTTTCGTGCGCTCTGGCACACGTCACAGTGTTTCGTTGCACCAGAAGCAGTTTAGTCCTGCTGGCCACATGACCCGGAAAGCTATCTGTGGGCAAACGCCGGCTCCCTTGGCCTGAAAGCTGGATGAGCGCCTCAACCCCATAGTTGTCTTTGACTGGACTTAACTGTCTAGGGGTCCTTTACCTTTTACCTTTACCTATATCTGCCTGTTTTCAGGGGGCAGGGCTGCCTTTGCCTTAAGCAGCCAATGGGGTCAGTGCTTGGGAGAGCAAAGATTTTGCGCAACGTAATGAACTTTTCTACATTATTTTTGCTAATACAACATGAACATTTTTTCTCCATACTTTCCCCTAGTACTGTATGTGCTCTTTTTTATACTTCTTGTTTGTTTGAAGAACTGCATTGCAAAATTCAGAGATGTGCAAATTTCAAAAATGGCTGCCTTTATATTCTCATGTTGATTTGCGGAATGCGAATTGGGTAGGTTACAAATCCAGTCAGTCACAGCTGGTGGCAAACCAAACCTTTACTTTACAGTACTTAACAGGTACTTGTTCCTGGATGCATAAAACAAGATTTTGTTAGGCATCTGAAATACTTAATGCAGGGCCCGAGTGATCTGTTCCCACTAAGGTCAAATACACTTGACAAATCAATGAACACCCAGCTGCAAAGGTTTTAAATAGGAACAGAGAAATTGAATGGTGGTGATGAAGTCTTAACTCCTAGACTGTAGGAAAAGTGATTAACTCAGCATTTTAAATGTCATATAAAATTGCTCATAATCTAATGTATACAGACAGCTGTAGCTGGTCATTCACTACTGCAGCCAACTGTATGTCCCAGTTACAGTTTTGATAAGTATTCATTTAATTCATTTAATCAGCTTAGGTCCTTTAATCAAGGCAACACCAAACTTTTGTAACTTTGTAATCCTATCAGATGTTAAAATAGGATTGGCAGCCTGTCACAGAGAGTTAAGAATGTAGCTTAATAAATTGAATGTAACATCCTATTTGTCTGTATCTGCATGGACCAAGCCACCTTAATTTCAATTGCTTCCACTGGCTGATCTTTGCTTCACATAGACCTTGAAAACAAAATGAAGATAAGTCCAGACTTCTCCTGTCTATATCCTAAATCAGAGAGTCATTGCTAAAGACTGTTATGCCATTGAATTGATTTTAACCTAGATCTTTGTTAAGTGTCTTCAGGTTGGAGTAGGCAGAATCTATTGCCCATGGATTACATACCACATCTTCTTCCAGGATGACAGAGAGAAACTTTGATTTCTGACTTAAAATATTGTGTTTTGCTTGAGATCCTTTTCAACCACCTAAAATGCGTTGTGTACTCACCTATTATATCACGTTACTGAAAACCACAATTTGCTGTGTTTATTTCACTGACGGCCATTTGATGCTCTCTCAGTTAATGAACAAGCTAATCATTTCAGTTAAATAAAACGAGTAAGGCAGAAATGGGGAACCTGTGACTCTTCAGGCGTTATTGGATTCAAACATGGTCAATAGTCAGGGCTGATACAAGTTGAATTCCAATAGCAACTGGAGGGCCACAGTTTCCAAATCTCTGAGGTATAGACGCATGTATTCTAACTGTTCTTCCCTCATGCCAATGTCTGTGCCCTTTCAGCCAAGTTACATGAATATACTGTCTGACTGTGGCTTCGGTCTTGCCATCACCAATCAATCTTTATGAAATCTACTATCAGGATTATATGTAAAAATGCAATCTGTGTTATTATCAACCAATGTTTTGTACCTTCACACATTTTTGTCAGGGCAGATGAAAACCAGGAGATGAAAACCAGGAGTGTCAGTCCTAAGAACCAGATCTTGACTGTGTATGAATCAACACCCTCCTAAAAACAGTCACAGCAAGGGTGAGTTGTGTGGACAGTCTGCTCTCTGAAATATGAGGTTACTATGGTTATTGTTATTTTCATTATTATTTAAATTTATTTGTTGCCTTTATGCCACAGCAACTCAAAGAAGCATACAGTAATTTTTCTCCAGCACATTGCTGGTACAGTGGTACCTTGGGTTAAGTACTTAATTCATTCTGGAGGTCCATTCTTAACCTGAAACTGTTCTTAACCTGAAGCACCACTTTAGCTAATGGGGCCTCCTGCTGCTGCTGTTCTCATCCTGAAGCATTATTTCTGGGTTAGCGGAGTCTGTAACCTGAAGCGTCTGTAACCTGAAGCGTATGTAACCTGAGGTACCACTGTATAAGGAAGCCACAAAATATTAAATTTTGCTTATTATGTCTGCCTATCTTAATCCATCAGTGCTTTCCAAACTTGGGTCTACAGCTGTTTTTGGACTACAACTCCCATCATCCCTAGCTAGCAGGACCAGTGGTCAGGGATGATCAGAGCTGTAGTCCAAAAACAGCTGGAGACCCAAGTTTGGAAAGCACAGCCATCTATCTGTATACCTAGTTAGCTAGCTAGCTAGTTTCAACAAACCCAGCTGGGCTGAGTATAAATGAAATACAGAAATCCTAGTTCAATCAAAATTTCCAGACGGGATAGGAGAAGATGTGTGTAATGGAAATAAATGTAACTGACTGTAACTGAAAAATACATAAACAAATAAAAATAAATAGATTGTGCTTAAGGGCAAAAGTAAAATCATTATCATCATCAGACTAGTACACGTTTCTTCTCTTCATATAGTGTCTTCAATCTGGAGAGTTTACTTCTTGCAAAGCTGTCCTGAAGTCTCAGAAATACTAGCCAGAACCAAAATTAGACTTGCGTGTAAAACCGCGAAACCCGCCCTGATGGAATAAAGACACAATGGACACAGAATTTAGTTTAAAGGTCAATGGGCAAATTTAGGCCACAACTTTATTGAATACACAAGTGTGACTGGTATTGGCTTAGGTATTGGTATCTAATGACTATAACCGGCTCCTGCCCGCCCTGCAGGGAGCCTGCAAAGGGTAAACTACCAGCAGAAGGAGCTCCAACAATCGCTATTGACTGGTGCTCACCTCTGGGGTTCCCGAGGGTCCTGGCATGGCCCTAGCCCCTCCCCGGGCTTCAGACAAGATCCAGACCCCTGGATTCATTTAACGGAATACCCTATCAAATGAAGGGGCAGATGATGGCCGCACCTCCCCTCCCCACAGTCCCCTAAACCAATGCCCAACCGCCAAACCTTACAAAGTTGTGACGATTGCTAAGAGGTAGGCAAAAACCAAGGGGCCACTGCCAATCTGCCACATTGGAAAAAATCCCTGTCCGCCCCCCGTTCCAAAACAGGTGACCAACCGAAGTCCAAAGCAAGGCCAGACACTGATCTAACAATGGGTGGGTGGGCGGGTGTTCGGCAGGGCAAAGCAAGAGAGACACACATGTCACACTGCCGTATATATACTTACCTCGCGATCACGCCAGCATCACTGACTGGCCGAAGGCCCCTGGCGTGATCACAGCATTAGCGACCGGTTGCGGGGCCAAAGCCCTGCCTCCAGGCCGGTTGGGTGGAGTCCCAAGGCTGCGCGCAACATGGACCCTTGGGTAGGAGGATCCAACTTGTTTAAGTCATTTGCAGATAGTTAAATGTTGATGACTTTTAATTATACTGTACCATTCCTCACTTCAAATGTGAGTAAGTGAGTAGGTTTGGTAGTTCTGTGGGTTCTGCTCAACCTTTGTGCATGCAACGGAAATGAGTGCTCTGCAGACGCCTTTGAATAAGTAGTCTGAGCAAGGCTACCTACATGGATTTAATCCTTTTTAGTTCACAGATACTATACCAGTGGGTCTACATCTCATCCTTATCTGCTGGAGAGAGTTGTGAAACTCGAGTATTGTTTAAGAAAGAGAGATTTCTGTTCCCTTGGCCTACTTGACCTTGTTCCTTTGCTTCAGCTGCTCCCTCTTTCAGACGTTCCCTAAGGCCACTTTAAGCTTTTGGAAAGCAAGGTTCTTTATTCCCCTCTCTTCCAAATGTTGATGGTTGAAAATGTAAAGAGTGCTTTAAAAAATGAATGTGGCTGAGGAAAGCTCTCCACTGATAGCTCGCTAAATAGAGGGCTTTTTGTACGGCCCTTGAAAGTGAATCAGACAGCGTTCAGAAGATTCTAGTCCCCTGGGTCCAACTAGATTGTCATAATCTATGGCTGTTGCAGCTCTTGCATTAATCCCATCTTGCCACTGCTTTTTATATCATTTTCCTCTTGTCCTTGCAGTATTTTATCCTGCCATGGCTGTTAATACAACGGAGATATTATTTTGCCATAAATAAGGTGGACAAATGAAAAATGGATGCGTCACCACAAAGATTTTCTTTGTTATGATGGCGAGGGCTCCACAGGCATCTACAAAGCCCAGCCTACCACCTCTCTCATCCTTTTGTTGCTGAAAGTCATTCAATCTGGTAGTTCCTTGGGTTGGGAAAACTGGCGAATGAGATAGCTGTGCTCACTGCCTGGTTGCTCAACAGAATTTTCATGTGGGCCTAGGACAACGTATCTACTGTATCCTCCTCTACACATAAGGTTTTAATTTGAAATTCAAAGGTAAATGCCATGAAATGACTGTATAATATTGCGGTGAAGCTTTCCTATACCAAATAGCACAACAACAACAACAACAACAACAACAACAACAACAACAACAACAACAACAATGGAATAAACCCAGACATGTGTCCATCTTTCAACTTTTGGAATGAACTAATTTTGTTTAATGAAATTCACTAAATTAACTGAGCAATCTCTGAACTGAAAGTAGTTCCCATAATTGCTGGATAAACTGATGTGAATTTAATTCATTTTGGAGTTGTGCTCTGAATGCCTTTTACTTCCTGTTCAAGTTCATTCTCTTACATGGGTTCTTTTATTCTTTAAACTGCAGTCAACAGAAATTTTGTTGGAGAACAAGGGTAAAATTAATCAGCAACTTAGCGTGTCCTAACAGTGTCTGTCACTTTTGGGTGCCTACTCTGATGAATACCAACCACACAAGCACAAAATTGGCACATGTACTCATAATGTATTTGATTTTAATTACAACTGGAGTACAGATTTCAGAGCAAGGGAATTCATCTAGCAATTGAGAGCTGGGAAATTCATGTTTTAAAGCCCATTATTTTCGAATCCCCATAATATACAAAACACAAACCTAATTGATTATCTATTTAGAATCTCAGTGAAGATATCAAAGTGTGTTGCTTTCATCACTATCTTACAGCCACTTCTAACAAACATATTCAAAATATTTATGTGAAAAATCCATTTGGCAAGAAAACTCCCAAATAATATCATATTTGTTAGGGTGCCAAATCACTGATGAGCCAAATTACTTAAAAATATTTTCCCCTAACAAGGATGAAATCATCAAAGCATTTCGTCTTAATTACTTAGCAACCTAGCTGAGATGAAACTGTTTTAAGAAATTTGTGATGCAATGAAAAATGTGTTTATCACTCCGTGTATAAGCTGAATATTTCAATTAGAACATATCTTGAGGTAAAAAAAGCAGCCACGGTCAGAAGTCTCACAGCTGTGTTTATAATGTCTCTTAACAGAACACGCACAATATTTCATGTGAGCTACTGCACAGCTTGAAGAACACCCAAGCATCATGCTATTGTGATAGTAGCAGTATTATAATGGATACATAGGCTGATACTTATGTTCACAAATGTGTGTTTACATTAATGGTGTGTGTATAGGGGGTGCTAGACAATAGATGAAGCCCCAAAAGATGAATACTTGACATGTAAAGTGGAAAATCATGCGCAAATGTTGTATCATACACATTGCAAACTACATTTTAAGAACAGTCCTCCTGGATCAGACCAAAGGTCTATCTAGTCCAGCATCCTTTTGTGATTCGAGGACCCGACCCCCGCTTGAGAATAAAGACACGTGGACATCGTATATTGGGTTAATGGGAAAGAAAAAAGGCCACAACTTTATTGATTATAGCATGTGAGAAGGTATTGGCTTAGGCATTGGACCACAGAAAATTTGACTCCACCCACTCGGAGAGGGGTGAGTCTGCTGAGGGGTTAACCACCAGTAGGGGGAGTCTGTTGATGCAAATACAACTATAAGCTCTTCCCTGATATCACCGAGGGTCCCCTGCCACACAAGGCACCGGACAGGATTCACGACCGCTGGATTCCTTTAACGGAATACCCATAAGTGAAGGGGAAGGCGAGGGCCACACCTTGCCCTTCCCTACACCAACAACACATTCCAGTGCCTAACCGCCAAATACCAAGAAAGTTGTGATGATTGCTACGAGGTAGGCGAAAAAAACCAAGAGGCCGGTGCCAATTTGCCAATTGGGAAAAAACTCCTACCAGGCTCCCTGGGCAACCAGGGCGACCAACCATGGGTCCATAGCAAGGTCAAGCGAGAAGCTATGCACTAAAGGGAGTGGTGGGTGGGTGACTCGTGGAAAAATCTGAAGCGCAATGACGGGGAGAACTGGTGCGGCCGCATTTGAGTGGCTAAACCACGTCCCAGCGGTGGCACCCGATTGGGTGCCCAGCTGGGAGGCGTGGTGCACCAGCGATGGTGACAGGGCAGGGGGCAAGATGTGTGACGCGGGAATCGGCTCCCGCTCACAACCCCTCCCCTCTGGAAGGAGGAGAGGCTTTCCCACAATGCTCATCTATATCTATTAAATAAAAGAGAGGAAGTGCTACAAATAAAAAATATGGGATGAATTTGAAAATGGGTACGGAATAAAGTTTGAAAGATATATGGGGGGGTTATCTTCACTCAAAATGGACTTGTCATTATCTCTTTGTGTTCTTCCAATTTTGAACTGTTGTTGAAAATCAATATTCATTTTTGTTATTGCTGCTAGGGAAGAATAAAAAAAATATATATCTGTGTGTCTCTGTGTGTACTCTGTTCCCAATGACATTAGGCAGGTGCCTTAGCTGTATTCTTTTCAGCGCTTCCTAAAAATATTTCTGTTTAGTCAAGCCTATCAATATTTTTAATTGCAGCTTATAATGTATAGTTCTAATTGATTTTATTTACTTTGCATTTTTTATAAATGTGTTTTTTAATGCTGATTTTCTATTGGCAATTTTAATGTCTAAAATGCATTCCTTGGGCTTAGACATTCTAGCAATACAAGTTGTGTTAAATAAATAAACGTTGCTGTTGCAGGTACAGCAATTTCTTCTACAATAAAATGGTTCACTACATCAGCGGTGCTTACTGTGAGCGTCTGCAAAAGTGGTCTCCCGGCCTCACCCCCAAAGCATGGGGCTGCCTCCCTCTTGTGTGGGGAAGCTGTCATTTTGGCTTCATAAGTAACATCACTCAAAGCCTTAACACTGGAAACAGGAAGAACGGTTATGCAAATTAGCATTGTCTTAGCTTGCCAACTTTGCATTTATTCTTCGTTGGAAATGAATTCTGAATTTCAGAACTAGATGAGAAATGACAGGTCTCTTTGTCAAATACCATGGAATGTGTATGCATATGGTCATTTCCGAGTTAAAATCTTGCCCTTTGCAAACATCTTTCATTACTGTACAATCAGGGGCTAAGGGCTGTTTACACTTCACATTCATCACATCTGGTTGGATGGCTTGTTGCCTGTTCAAACTTAATCAAACCCTTGCCTACAGCAAAGCTACATACCAAACAAAGGTTTTGGGGTTTTTTTGGCCAATTAAAATTAATGTTTTTTTAAACACACACACACACAATTTCATGTTAAAGGAGAGAGAGAGAGTGCTTGATTTCTTTGCCATTTTTAGCTAAATCTTGCATTCATATTTGCCTTTATAAAGGCACCCACCTGAGTGTCATTTTGGAAGCTATACATGTGCACATAGGTGCAAACCAACATCTTGTTGCTGTTTTTAAATGAACACACCATACCAGAGATATTTTATCCCACCTTGTATCTATATTCGATTTAAACTTGATTTTAGATACAGTCATACCTCGGGTTACAGACACTTCAGGTTGCGTTTTTTCGGGTTGCGGACCGCCGAAACCCAGAAGTACCAGAACGGGTTACTTCCAGGTTTCGGCGGTTGCGCATGCGCAGAAGCGCTAAATCGCGCTTTGTGCATGTGCAGAAGCGCTGGATCGCAACCAGCGTGTGCACGGACGCACCGCTGCGGGTTGAGAACGTGCATCCCGCACGGATCACGTTCGCAACCCGAGCATCCACTGAGCTTCCCCCCACGCTAGTTTTATTATTATTATTATTATTATTATTATTATTATTATTATTATTATTGCTTTCATTCTTAAACTGCTTTTAGATGCTTCCTAGAAAAGGCTTAACAAATGGGAATGAATGGATAGGTTTTGAGTCTGCAATCTTATGGACACTTACCTCAGAATAAGTCCTGGTGGAGAATACTTCTGGCGCCACTCCTCTTTGTTACTCGAACTCCCTCACGTGAAACGGTAGGGATACAGGCTTCCTGGAATACTTGTAACATGTCAAAATAAGACCTAGACCCTTGTTAACACTTTCTGTGAAGCCTAGAAATATTGGTACTTGAGGGAGGGATGGCGAAATCACACTCGCTGACAATATAAAGATGACACCGTGTCATGTGGCAAGACCTTGGAAGTAATAACATTGTGGCTGGGGGGCTAGATGATTTCCCACAGGGAGACCACTCTCCGCATCTCAGCCTTTACATTCAAGAAAACATGTTTGGCCTTAGAATTGGCAACGCTGCATTTTTGCTGTAAGAATTTCTAACAAGGTGTGGTCCTGCCATAATAACCTTTTAACACTCAGTTTTGCTTCTCACGCCACCAGAAAGTTTCACAGCTAGTTATATTTATAGTTAAAGCCAGCTTCTCTGTTTGCTTATTTATATTATTTGGAACTTATATCCCCTTCGCTGAGTCCCAAAGAACCCCAAAATGGCATATACAGTAAATTGAATTATTTTTTATTTAAGAGAGAGAGAATATATAATAAAAGTATCTAGCTAAGTTACAGTAAAAGGTAAAGGTACCCCTGACCATTAGGTCCAGTTGTGGACGACTCTGGGGTTGTGCGCTCATCTCGCTCTATAGGCCGAGGGAGCTGGCGTTTGTCTGCAGACAGCTTCCAGGTCATGTGGCCAGCATGACTAAGCCGCTTCTGGCGAACCAGAGCAGTGCATGGAAACGCCGTTTACCTTCCCAACGGGAGCTCACCCCATTGCAGGGATTCAAACTGCCGACCTTCTGATCGGCAAGCCTTAGGCTCTGTGGTTTAGACCACAGCGCCACCCACGTCCCATAAGTTACAGTAGACCTATTTAAATTAATACACCTAAGTTAGTAATATAGATGGTTCTACTCTGAGTAGAACTAACATTGACTACACTTTAGAGTTTACTGGGTTAGCTAGTGGCAATACAATCTAGCACTAATGGCACAAGGCACAGCTAAGTAGGCTTTGTGATAGAGCTGAGCTTGGTAGGATTGAGGCTACTCCTGCATTGGCCTCCAAGTCGCTAACTCTTCAAACAGTACAAAAATTAGTACATAATTATTCCCCTTTCTGTTTTATTCAATGTTTAGGCAGTTAGTTTTGTGCTAGCTAAATAATCCTAAAGAAGAAGTACATAAGCATATTGTCCACCACCTGTTCTTTCAACTTTTCATTTAAAATGAAATGTTTTTCATCTAAAATGATAATTATATGAATTGTTACCTGGGGAAAACAATGTAGACAACCCTAGTGTCAGGTTTCCTTAATGGCTCATTGGATTCTGATCTATTGCTCTTGGACACTCAAGGCTTACTCTGGTTACCCTGATGGGAGGGTTTATGTATAATGAAGTTGAGTACCAACATATTTCTTGTATTGATTTCACCCCATGTCTACATAGGGGCCACATGTGTTTATTGAGGCTGATCTCAACTGCCCAGAGAGTTTATAGTACGGAATGCTTGACAGTCTCCAATTTGCTGTAGAAGACAAATCAAGTGGCAAAACAAAGTATATCCTTTTATATATCCAAAGTATATCCTTTTATGGACTCATTCTCTAGGAACATCAGTTCACATTAGGTACCCAGTCTGTTTACAATGGTGATATATGTTAAATATTCACTTGGTTGTCGATTCAGTTCGATCTGTTGCTGTTCATCATCATATTCTCCCTATCTTTGCACAGAATGGCTATATCTATTTTTAAAGCTTACCTCCCTTGATTACAAGCTTCCTGGAGCTGTGCCAGAGCATAGTCCAGTTATAACCAAAGTATTGCTGTTATCTTGGAATTGTTAAGATAGTGTGCACTAGGGAATCAGTACTTGTAAATATGCTAAATCCTGTAAGCCCATCCTAGCAACACTTGAGAAGACACAATGATGATCTTCTTCTTCTTCTTCTTCTTCTTCTTCTTCTTCTTCTTCTTCTTCTTCTTCTTCTTCTTCTTCTTCGCATGCTATGACCTCTGTGCTTTCTTCTCTTATTAGAAATGCTTCATTAAACTAGTGGTTGCCAATGGGTATTCAGATTACACTCACAATTCAAGAACATTTTTTGCAAAAGTGATTTCTTTGCAGATGGGAACCCCAAATAGATTTGGACACTCCAGCCCTTAAATGCATTCTTTCTATGGATTCTGCTTGTTTTAAGTATATGCAGAGCCATGAACTATGTCGAACGGGTCTGTGTTACCACAGTTATTATACCACATTTGTGTCTTGTCAGAAGGAAATAAGAAGACTTCTCCTAATCAGACCAAAGGTCTATCTAGTATAGAATTGTGTCTCCCACACTGGTTAGTCAGATGCCCACAAGACACTCCCATTGCTGTTTCACAGAAAGTAGAGTTCAGTGGTAAGCAGTCCCTGAAGGTTCAATATACAAAAAGGTGTGTGTGTGTGTGTGTGTGTGTGTGTGTGTGTGTGTGAATAGTAACCACCAATAGCCTTAGTCTCCATCCAACATGACAATTATATGGTTCTATGAAATGACTACATAGAAAAAAGCTCCATTTGAAATAAATTGATAAACGTGCATCTGAAAACCTCTCTTTCAAATAAGTCCATTCAGAACCTATTTAGCATCCAGTCAAGCCTCAAGAGAGCTTAATATCTCTGAGTCTAGACTCTGGCTTTGGGAGGACTAACTCATAACAGAAGTCAACACTGATTTATGCCCACACCCTGCGCAATAAATCTGACTTCTGCACTCATCCCCAGAAAATAATATGGTCTTTGTTAATCCTCTTCTTGTCTCTCCTGAGTAGGGACATGCATAGTGCTGTGGTCTAAACCACTGAACCTCTTGGGCTTGCTGATCAGAAGGTTGGCAGTTTGAATCCCCATGAGGGGGTGAGCTCCCGTTGCTCTGTCCCAGCTTCTGCCATCCTAGCAGTTTGAAAGCATGCCAGTGCAAGTAGATAAATAGGTACCGGTGAGGTAGGAAGGTAAACGGTGTTTCCGTGTGCTCTGGCACTCGTCACGGTCCTCCATGCGCCAGTAGCAGTTTAGTCATGCTGGCCACATGACCCAGAAATTGTCTGTGAACAAATGCTTGCTCCCTTGGCCTGAAAGTGAGATGAGCGTCGCGACCCCATAGTTTCCTTTAATTGCACTTAACCATCCAGAGGTCCTTTACCTTTTACCTTTTTACCTGTCTCTCCTGAGTCATTTATGCAGCAGCTGATGGGGTTTGAGCATGCTCTTCATTTCTAATGTCTTGCCCACTCCCATTTCTGGAATGTTGAGCTCATGTTCCAGTGGAACAACAACATTGGGGCCAAGCCTGGAAGAGACTCCATTCCTGCACAACCACTCACAATCCATGTGTGAACCAGCCCATGATTGTGTAGATCTATGCTCTCTCTTAATTTCAGGCATTCTGAATTCAAAGAATTTCCTCACTTCTTTAGCCTGATCAAGCCCATCTGTGTATACAGATGTGGAAGCAATGCAGAAATCTCTGCGAGCATAGAAATCTATCTTTTATAATATCTTCTATCTACCGGACCAATGGCTGTCTGCTAACCAGAGCATTTAATTGCCACACTTGCTTCAACGATTTTCTTCATCAAAATATGCACCTTAGTTTTATAAGCAAATTGCAATGTATAGTTGTGTTCCTAAATTAATAATCAGGGAAAAAACTAATTTACATACTGTGCTACAGTAAAATTGATTTAAAAAATAAAAAAATTGAAACTGAGATTGAAAGCCTCCATCACTGTTGAATAAAACAAAACAAAGAGCTTGACTTGCAACACTGGATTAATTTGAGGGAACAATGCGGAGGTTATTAGCATGACTCTCTAGCTTGCAAACTTTTGTCTGTCTAAGCAACATTAAAGGCAAACCAATTAACCCAAGGCACACAGTTTAGAAAAGAAACAGCATTCATATATGCTAGATGATAATAACATTAACAGTTTTATTGCCACACATTGCAAACTTTAAAGATGACACACTCAATTGAGGGAATGGGGGGAATTGTTTATCTGGTTGATTAATCTGTAGTGGTAGCAAAAGTTTTTCAGTGGTGTCATAGATGATGTTTAGCACCAAGTTTCCATTGGGAAACTGCAGAGATGTTTCTAATTTGGATGTGTGACCTTATGGCTACAATTTGCACAACCTTTAGATTAGTGCAGTAGACATCAGGGTACAGATGAATGAGATTTCACACTCCTATGAAGACCCTTGAGCAAAGCATACTTGATTCTGTCATTCAAGTAACAATAACTCTAAGATCCAGGGATCTCTTTAACTAGACCTTTCTCTATAACTAGATCTTTGTCTGATTAAACATTCTATGGTCTTTTAAATGTGTTTGTGGAAGGGGAGCTATTGGGTTGTGTTTGGTTTTTCTTTTAATATGTATCTTCTGTTCTCCTTTTGTATTATTATTTTTTTTGTGAACCACCCTGTGATCTTCAGATAACAGGCAGTATAGAAATTTAATAAATAAATAACTTTATTTCTCAGAGAGCCAAGTTTCTAATTCTAGAGAAACACAGGCCCACATCACACCACACATCAACTGATGACCAGCACAGTTGTCTCCACTTGAAATGGAGTCAGTTTACCAATTCATCTTTCCAACCATCAATTGATCAGTAATCACTGCTGAGAGGGCAAGCAGTGTGTGTGTGTGTGTGTGTGTGTGTGTGTGAGAGAGAGAGAGAGAGAGAGAGAGAGAGAGAACACACACAGTAAAGAACCCAAGAATGCCACCAAAAGGAACAGTAACTGTGTGAAGTTAACATTACATAGGAAGTAAGTTTGCTGTGTGTAGATTGGTGTTTGCAGAAATAAGACCTGGGAAATGAAGAAGCATGTTTGCAAGCAAAGGAAGGCCCATAGTTCAGTGGTAGAGCATCCACATTGAATGCATAAAGTCTTAAGTTAGATTCCAGCTTTCTTCTCAGTGTCCCTGAGTTATAGGATGCTGCCACCAGTGTTAGGCATGTTAAGTTGAATTAATGTTCATAATAGATCTTGTTAAGTAATAAAGTTGTGGCTCATATAACCAATTACAATCAGGTGTCTTCATTCAAATTCCTTTGAGCCCAGTGCTAAGACCTCTGAACGTTCCCCTGAATTGAGTTATGAAAGCTGCAGTTAGAGACTGCAGAGATTCATCAAGCTTTCAAGAGTCTCGCATTATTCAGCTGTTAGGAAAATCTACCATATGTTCTGACATATGTTGAAATGCATTCATTACCAAATAAAACTCACCTGGCCACTCCTCTGAAAGCATCCCATGACCAAGTGAAAACTCCCCACCCCACCCCCCATGTGTTTTTGTCAGCCATCATTATGGTCAATAATGGGAATAGTCTGTTTTGTTTATTGTTTGTTATTCACTATTGATTCATTGCTATTGTTTTTATACGTGTTGGAAGCTGCTCAGAGTGGCTGGGGCAACCCAGCCAGATGAGTGGGATATTACTATTACTACTACTACTACTACTCAATATTTTTTTCTGCTAGTTTTACTCTTCCATATTTTGCTGTTTTTTACTCCCTGGAAAAGACCCTGATGTTGGGAAAGATGGAGGGCACAAGGAGAAGGGGACCGCAGAGGACGAGATGGTTGGATAGTGTTTTCGAAGCTACCAGCATGAGTTTGACCAAACTGCGAGAGGCAGTGGAAGACAGGAGTGCCTGGCGTGCTCTGGTCCATGGGGTCACAAAGAGTCGGACATGACTAAACGAGTAAACAACAACAACATTTTGCTGTTTTTATTTCTTAGCAATTATTTTATTACTTTTAAGAGACATTGGTGCTGTTACTGTTTTTGATGGAGAAGGTATGTTTGATGGGATTTTGGTTAATTTTACTGTTCAGTGAGCTTTATTATTGATTTGAATGTTGTGTGCCTTTGGGCAGAGTGGCAAGTTGTTTGAAAGCTAGTGTGCACTCAGCCATGAAACTCATTGGGTCTAACTTACTTCACGGGTTGTTGTGAGATCAAAATAGACAGAGTAAGCCATGTATACTTCCTTGAGCTCCTTGGAGAAAAGGTAGGATATAAATGAAATAAGTATCGATGGAAAAGATACAAAAATATTGAGTTGAGTTTTGCATTATGGCATTACTTTGTAAGGCTACAAGAGTCTTGCACAACCTACTGTCATCTGGATGCTGTTTTACTCCAAATCCCATCTGTAGCCTTCTTAGACTTTACTGATCAGTGGTCTCTGTGTTGCTCCCAGATGGGAGGAAGGGAGTCAAATGACACCAAGGGTTGGTTCCGAGAAAGAGTTCTTTATTTCTGTTCTCCGGAGCAGCAGAAAGGCACTTGCGTGGTCAGTCCACAGCAAGTCCAAAGAAATGAGAAATTTCATGCAGTATATATATCCTCCAGGCACTCTCTCCCCCTTCCCCAGGAATCCAAGCATGTCAGCTTGTACACGCAGTTTGACATCACAGATGTTCCTGCTCTGGCACTCTTAACCATAAAAGGGTTTTCCTTCCTGTACTCCTGACCATAAAAGGGCATTCCTGTTCCTACTCTTATCTTGGAGCAAGAGGTCACCAACTCCAAGAACACACTCTGGCGCTGTTCCCAGACTAGGTCTGTGCATCAGAGTGTGGTCAGGACGTAAGATAAGACCTAGACGTGTCATCCCTGTTCTACTGGTACAGTCAAGGCCATCCTTGCCGTCATGAACTGATAAAGGAGAGGGCTCTGAGCACTTGTTTATACAGCCGGGTTTTTGTTTATACATTGACCCAGAGCTCAAGTTAATGGATTTTAGCTAAGGAAAAAATAGGGATTTTGGTGCCTGTTTCAAACTGCCTGCACAGTCAGTTTTGGGTTTGGGAAACCCATTCCTTCACATCATCTTCAGCCAGCATAGCCAAAGGTCAGGGATGATGGGAGTCAAGAGTCCAAAAACATCTAGAGGGTTTGGCCATTGCATTTCATTTTACAAAGTTATCTACAGAATTGCAAGGAATATGGGAGTCAGCGAAGACATCTCAAAAGGCAACTTCATCATAAAAATTCCTCACTTGTCCTACTATTTGGATCCTAAGAAATATACTTGCATCAGCACACAGTTCTTACTTGCGTGCCCTCCAGCCGAAAATGACGTTCAGGCTGCCATTTCTGCTTCAAAATGTTATTGAGTGTGACATTAAAATGTGCCAAAAACAAAATGTAAAGAACCACAAATTAGCACTGGGGAAATTTTCAAGTCTGCAAAATGCTTGCTCTAGGCTCGGAAGAAAGGGGGAAAGTCTATTGAGATCACACACAAAAACCTTACAGTTCTCTAGCTGCTGGAAATAAAAGATCTAGAAGGTATTTTTAATTGCTTTAAACGCCCTTGGGAAAGTTACAGCACTTACAGGCCCTTTTGTTAATATAAAGTATAAAATTCAATGGAACCAAAATACTACTGAATAGAATAGAGGCAGATGCACACTTGAGAAAAGCAGGGATGACAGACAACTCTTCATCATAAAAGGAGTTTTAATGAATTATCTCAACAGTGCCATCTAGGTGAATAACAGCTATGGTCAAGGGTTTCACCCAAAGCTGAACATCAAAGCAAATATGTAGGTTCCTGCTTAGATGAGACATTTGAGTAATTTCAAAAGTAATTTTGAGGGGAAAGAGTTGCAGAGAGGCTAGTATACCCCTAAAGTATATCTCTGCTTCCTGCATAATTTCATTAATTTCATTATGTTTAGTCATTCTCACACAGTGTAGTCACAGAATGTATTGACTTGAAGAAGCCATAGAATCAGTGGTGGAGCGCCGCCCATGGTGAGCATCCCTGGGGGGGTGGCGGTGATGTCACCCCCCCCCCCAGGGATGACATCCAGGGTGGATTACACCCACCACACCCACCTTGCTCTGCCTCTGCATAGAATACAAGGAGGAGATGGAATGGAATTGCCTGACGTACTAACTCTGAATGACTTCACTCTCTCAGAAGCCCTGGCGCACATGGAGCTCATTCTATCACTCTCCACCTGATGCTACCAACATCTTGAGAGGACAAGGCTCCAGCATAGAAACCACAACAGAGTCAAAGCCACTTTAATTACAAAGGGCTTCTTCTAGATGCAGCAGAACTAGCTGCCCAGATGAAACTGAAGTCTTATTTTAGCCTCTAGACCAGGCTTCCTCAACCTCGGCCCTCCAGATATTTTTTGGCCTACAACTCCCATGATCCCTAGCTAGCAGGACCAGTGGTCAGGGATGATGGGAACTGTCGTCTCAAAACATCTCCAAGGTTGAGGAAGCCTGCTCTAGATCAGTGTTTCCCAAACTTGGGTCTCCAGCTGTTTTGGAACTACAATTCCCATCATCTCTGACCACTGGTCCTGCTAACTATGGATCATGGGAGTTGTAGTCCAAAAACAGCTAGAGATCCAAGTTTGGGAAACACTGCTCTAGACTTTAAAGCAAGGGTGGGGCCTCCATACTTTTTTTGGGGGGGCTCCCATTATTTCTAGCCATAGGCTATGCTTGCTGGGCCTGATGGGATTTGTAGTTCAGTAGCACAGGCTCTCCACTCTTGCTAGATTGCTGCTGTTGAAGCAACCTGTGAGACTACTTGTGTGGGAGTCTGAAGCCTGAGCTCCACTTGGAGCTGTCCAGGGTCCTGACTATACCCGACCATAGTCTGAATCTTAACTCCTGCTGGAACCCCTGCTTGAGTTCAAAGCACTTGGAGCAGAACACATAATTATGGAAGTGTAAAGAAGTTCATTACTTAAAGAAGAGCTGTTCTATCTTAGTAGCCTTACCTCTAATGGCTATGGTAGGGGTGAGAGAGACTGTTGGCCAGCAGGTAATGCCTTGTTCCACCCTCCAGCTCCAGGAGCCTTCATAAGGTGTGAGCAGAGAGAGAGAGACTCTGTTTACCATCAGGGGGTGGTTGGTTTCACCTGTACCACCCCACCTCCAGCCCAATGAGCCTTCAGAAGGCAGTTGTTGCCATGGGTATTATGTGTATATGCAGCTGGAAATCAATGGAGCTCAGTTCAAGCACGTCTCAGGTGGGCACCATTGCCATTCTAAGAGAACAAAGGAGGCATTTGTGGTGAACTTCCAGCACCTCTTTTTCTAGAAAAATAGCACTGTGTAGGTGTATTTTAATGAGCTTAATAGACTGGAAGTTTATGAGCCCTGGGGTTGTGGAAAGTGTGTGCATGAACTTAACAGTGCTTAGTTTAGTTTTTTTTGGTTTCTATTTTATTAATGCTGTTAATATTGTATTATGGATTATAAATGATTTATTGATTTGTTAATCATACAATATGACATTTGCTTTAATTGTGATGTTTAGCTTATTTTTCAGTAGATGCTTTGTTAACAGTGTTTTATAGATTGTAATTGTTTCATTGATTATTTGTTGATTATTCTACATATGCCTTATGTTGTATTTGTGATGTTCAATTATGTTATTATTGTTTATCATTTGTTAGCCTCTTTGGGATTCATTTGAATGAAAAGCGGCATGGAAATGCAAGAAATCAAAATAAATCAAATCAAATGTTCAAATAGCACACACTCTCTTTTACATAACTCAGTTCTGAAAATGAATAGGAGTGTCTCCTAAATTCTAATGAGCCCTAGTGCAAATTAAGCCATCTGAGGATCAAAGACCATTCAGTGCTGTACTCAATGCACTCATTCTGTCAGTGCAATGAAATTTCCCCTCCTCCTCCTCTCCTTGTGCATCACGTGTGCGCCCTAAACCTTTATGCTGTTTTTATCAGCCTTTTAGAGTATGGGGACAAGAGGGCAGGTGAGTTCCACTGTACAAACAGAAATCTTTGCGCTAAGATAAGTGCATTGGATATTGCCTCAATTTAATGCATTTTCTCTTGGACAAAAAAGCCACAGATTGCATACAGACACACATGTTTACCTGGTATGGTCTGTGCATATTCAGGCGGCCACAGAAAACCTCAAAATTCCTCCTGAGCCTCACTGCATAAACAGACAATAGGGTTATTCAATACTGTGCCTTCCAGATGGTGCTGAACTACAATTCCCATCAGACCCAGCCAAAATGGTGAGAGATGATGGGGATTGTAGTCCAACAACTTCTGGAGGACACCACATAATCCAAAGAAGTTTGAAGATTTCACTTTCTGGGTGAGTTATTTATTTAGGATTCAGTCGAGCCAAAGTTAAGTACTTTTAACTCTTACTGATTTCTGTGGGAGAGAGTTAAGCACATGTTTAGCTTTCCCAGAGAAATCATTGGGTCTTAATCAATCTGATTTAAAGGAGCACAGCTTTAGCTGGAATGCACCCTTAGCTATTTATTTATCCAGGGTTGTTTACTGGATACTGGTACTCAAACAGCTAACAATATGAAAATAATAGCATCCATCAGGCTGCGATAGTCAAATCAGCAAAAAGTTTGCATTAAAATATACTCCTACCTGACAGGGTTCGGTGAATTCTATGCACACTGTCCTTCGCAAACTCTTGGCAGAGGGGCAGAATATGAATGTTGACTAGTCAAATAATTACTTGTAGCATGTAATTTCATTATCACTACAGACCTCTCTAAAGAGATTTTTTTTTATGTTTACTAAAATCATCTAGCTGCAACTGCCTTCTGACATGTCTCCCAGGGCTTCTAGATTGTCCTGAACAACAGAAAAAGTACTCATTCTGAAGGTTGAAAAGTGACATTTTCACAACACCCCAGCAACTGTACATCAAAAGTGCAATGTATTCCTGAAGAATTGCAAATGGCTGCCCCCATGTAACTGCGAGGGCTTCCATCTCCCCCCACACCATACAATGCCTTTGGTAGCCTTAGAGAGTCAATGATAGGACAGAAAGATGACTGGTCCTCTAGTTATGCCAGGGAAAGTAGAAGTTTTCTCAGCACAATTCCTCAGGAAGGCACTGCACATTACAATGTAGAGCAGGGGTAGGCAACCTAAGGCCTATGAGCTACAAGCGGCCCACAGCGGTTGTTTAACAGGCCCATGAGCCACCCGCTCAGCAAGTCCCCATGTGCTGCACTAAACTGGTGCGGCGCAGCATGGGGACTCGCTTCTGCAGATCCAGAAACTGTGTCTGCACAGACACAGAGGCCGGAAATCGTGGGCGCCCGCACATGAGTGCACGCGCAATCCAGCCTATGGAGGGATTCCCACTGGAGTGAATCAGCCCAGGTGAGGTAAACCTTGCTGATCCCTGATGTAGAGTCACTTCCTGGGAAGAAGAAGAAGAAGAGTTTGGATTTGATATCCTGCTTTATCACTACCCGAAGGAGTCTCAAAGCGGCTAACATTCTCCTTTCCCTTCCTCCCCCACAACAAACACTCTGTGAGGTGAGTGGGGCTGAGAGACTTCAGAGAAGTGTGACTAGCCCAAGGTCACCCAGTAGCTGCATGTGGAGGTGCGGAGAAGCGAACCTGGTTCCCCAGATTACAAGTCTACCACTCTTAACCACTACACCACACTGGCTCCCTTGAAAAGCATTTTTGAAAGGATTAGCAGCTTTAAGCATCTGTAAAATGTAGGTAGGTACTAAGGTAGGTAGGAAGTAGCATACCTCAGACCTAAGTATTTTGGGTAAAACAAAAATGGACCCCCCCCTCCCATGCCCCCAAAATATTCACACAAATGAGATTACATGGAACAGGCTTTGTGAATGCATGAAAATGCCTTGGGGACAGAATGAGGTTGATTGATCAATCTCTAGTAGCCATTTATACTGGGAAGGATTAACCTAGTTGTATCCCATAGCATATGGGACGCGGTTGGCGCTGTGGGTAAAAGCCTCAGCGCCTAGGGCTTGCCGAGCGAAAGGTCGGCGGTTCGAATCCCCGCGGTGGGGTGCACTCCCGTTGCTCGGTCCCAGCGCCTGCCAACCTAGCAGTTCGAAAGCACCCCCAGGTGCAAGTAGATAAATAGGGACCGCATACTAGCGGGAAGGTAAACAGCGTTTCCGTGCGCTGCACTGGCTCACCAGATGCAGCTTTGTCACGCTGGCCACGTGACCAGGAAGTGTCTCCGGACAGCGCTGGCCCCCGGCCTCTTGAGTGAGATGGGCACACAACCCTAGAGTCTGTCAAGACTGGCCCGTACGGGCAGGGGTACTTTTACCTTTACCTATCCCATATCATTGTCTTTCCAGAAGAAGGTAGAAGTGGGTGAGTGGATGCCACAACAGGTACTGCAGTGTAACAGAAATGTTATAAATCAGAACAGAAGCACCATCATTATAACTAGTAGGACTTTCAATAAACCTCATGTCTGAATGCAGCCCTAGGGCTGACTAGCATGAATTGTTTGTTATGCTGGAAACATCCAAGAAAAACAAACAGGAATCAGTGAAGATCAGAAATAGATTTTGAAAAGACTCCCCCAGAAATTCTTTTACTTTGGAAGACAACAAAGTGTCAAGATAAGTAAGAACGTGATGTCTCATAGCACCAAAGATTAAAGCAAAAACAGCTAAGTATGCCAGCATAATTAATTTAGAGCAAGACAATGAACCATGCGCTTTATACTGTAATACAAATAAGAGCATTTATAATTTATTTTGTGGGTCTGAAACAGAGCTACATCGCACATCAGAAACACGTCGTGTCTCATGGGGAAATTTCATTTCTAGAAAAGTGATACTTATATATAGAAGTCACACAACACAAACCTCTTATTCACAGAGCTATTAAAAAATGACCCTCATCATTTTCACATTATTAGCATGTGCAAGGAATGTAAGAAGCATCACAGCAGTAGCCTCCTTTCTTTACAATGAAATTGTGTAAGTCAGGGAGAGAAAGCCAGTCTCTTCAATGCTACCCCCTCACACTTGCAAAAGCTAATAATGTTTGCAAAGAGTGCCTGTGGACTTGACTAAAACCACAGATAAAGTACTCCAGAGGATGATTATTATTTTTCTGCTGATAAACATCTTGGCTTCAATTCTGTACACACTGAATTCGCTGGGATTTACTCCAATGTAAATGTGTGTAGGGTTACATACATGTAATGTGTAGGGTTACATACATGTAATGAAGCTGTTGTGGCTCAGAGACAGATTGCCAGCAAGCCCATGTACACCTAAATGGGTTGCGTCTCCATAAATATGAATCTGTGCATGTGGTGAATCAACTAGAACATTACTTCACCGCGGCCAAAACTAGGACATCAAAAGGCTTACACATAAATGGTCAATAGACTTGGTAGAAAATGGATACAAATCATTGTTCTCTTCCAGTGTCTTTAGATGTTCTGCTCAGGTGAACATATGCAGCAGAGTCCATGACTATTTATCCTGCTGAAACCTCCATTGTAGGTGTCCTAAGAACTAAGAAGAAGGGTAAATCATCCTGGCTAACCAAATGCTAGTGGAAAGCCCACAAAAAGGGAAATGAACGTAACACCATTCATCCCACTTGCAACTGCCAGTAACTGGTATTCAGAGGTTCAGGCACCAGTGACAGAAGAGCTTGGGGTGGCAGTGGCATTGTATTATGTCTGCAAAAATAGAGAGATGCATCTCCCTGCAGTTTCTGCAATCATTCAAAAGGTAAAAGATAGGGACGCAGGTGGAGTTGTGGTCTAAACCACTGAGCCTCTTGGGCTTGTTGATCAGAAGGTCGGTGGTTCGAATCCCTGTGACGGGGTGATCTCCTATTGCTCTGTCCCAGCTCCTGACAACCTAGCAGTTCGAAACCATGCCAGTCCGAGTAGATAAATAGGTACTGCTGTGGCAGGAAGGTAAAAGGTCTTTCTGTGTGCTCTGGCACTCGTCATGGTCCTCTGTGCACCAGTAGTGGCTTAGTCATGCTGGCCACAGGACCCAGAAAACTGTCTGTGGACAAATGCCATCTTCCCTCAGCCTGAAAGTGAGATGAGCGCCACAACCCGATAGTCGCCTTTGACGGGACCATCCAGGGGTCCTTTCCGTTCACCTTTCTGCAATCATTCACCCAGATTAACCCTCCTTGCCTTTTGCTTTCTTTTGCTAATTGTATAAAAAGGAAGAGTTGGTAGTGGTCTGGTGTATAAGGAAATAAAAACCTTCAAAATTCACAGTTGAGTGAAGCTTTTATTTTGACCACAGATCACAAAATAGTGGTAAGCTTCCAAGTTCTCCAGAACCTTAATCAGACAAGGCATTACACAAGCAAGCAAGCAAGCAAACAAGCAAACAAACAAACAAACAAACACCAAAGTACAAATTTGGATGTTGTAGTCATTGTGTTAGCTTATAGATTCCATTCCAAGATGGAGACTGCAGGCTGAATAAGTCTCAGCCTGGTGGTACAAGTGTCAGAATGCATGCCTAGGATTCTGAGATAAAGAAGCAATGCCGGTTCCCTGTTTCTGGGGAAAAAATATAAATGAATTATGGCTTATAACCATGATATACCCAGCCCACACCTTAAACAGAAAAAGAAAGTGATATAATACTTTACCACACAGGATGGACATGGGAAGTATGACAGATTGTGTCATAGCCCTTTGTGCAGTGGAAAAAACGTGTTTTGTAAACAACAATTTTCTATTAAGATCAATGCAGGTTGAAATGAATAATGAAAGCGACTCTCCTGGCATGTGGTCAAAGTGTTCCCTTTCTGATGTGTCGAAACATCCTCAGTAGGCTGGCAGGGGTTTTGACTTTGATCCTTCACTCACCAGCTGAGTATTTTGAACACCAACTAATTAGAACCTACAAATGCCGTTAAGAGTGAGATTATTTTCTATGTGCATGAAAAGAGCCAGAAAGAAATTTTACAGTGGCTTCACTGAGTGATAAGCCTATGTACGGAATATACCACTTCAGACTACTGCTGAAGGTTTGCTTAATGGAATAGTTCTCCATCTAAAAATAATGCACTCCTGATGGAAAACTAGTTCACCCTGATTCCTACATTTTATGGGGTTTTTGTGGGGGGTAGGGAGCTTTCACCTGTGTGTACCCTTACCTCTAGTCTGAAGTTCTATTGCAGAAACAAATTCATCACCTGAATGAAAACTAGGCCAGTAAGGATCTGGGGGGAAACTATGTTAACTGCACATACAAGTTTCCTGTATGGTAAGGATTGGTAAGGATTTCTGACTCCTAAATGCTTTGCAATGGTAACAACTCTGACCGTTTTCCCCAGTCCTCAGAATACTTGTACAATCATACCTCGGAATTCGAACAGAATCCATTCCAGAAATCTTTGACTTCTGAAACATTCAACTTCCAAAGCACGGCTTCTGATTGACTATAGGAAGCTCCTGAGGCCAATCGGGAGTCTCGGGAGCCCCGTCGGACATTCGGCTTCCATAAGAACATTCAAAAACCAGAAAACACTCACTTCTGGTTTTTGATCGTTCGGGAGCCAGAATGTTCGACTCCCAAGGCATCAGGAGTCGAGGTACGACTGTATATTATAAAGTTATGTTTTATTATGGCTTTTTGTATTGGATCAGATTATTATAAGGTGTGTGTTCTTGGTTACCATATTTTGCTGCTATAACCTGCCTTGCGTATAGTGGTATAGAAAGGCGGTATAGAAATTGAAACTGAAATGAAAAATGAAATGAATGGGGTGGGGTGGGCCAATTGCCAATGGGGCATGTCCCATGGGGCTAAGTGCAGATGTATAGTTTGTCTGGGGAGGGGTACATAGTTAGCTTGTTGACCTGTCTCTGGCTCCTCCCTGCCAACTGCACAGTCAGGTCATGATGGTGCCTGCCCCCCTTTTTATAATGCCTCATCTTTTTTTATAGTGCCCCATAGGGTCCACCACCTTTCAGTGTCCTGTTTGACCTTACACAGCACTGAGTGGTTGGTTGGTTTTGCCTGCATCACACTGAATTGGGGTCAGGATGGTTCTTTAAATAGGTTTATCAGTTGCTTTCACAGAGATATTGCGGGGTTGGTAGGAAAGGGGTTACACTGGAAACTGGTGAGCACCTTGAGGCACCATCTAGAAGTTGAAGGGGGAGGGGAGCATCTTCAGACTTACCCATCAATGCCTCAAGCAGAAATGGTAGGGACAAGGGCCCTCCTTGAGGACTGCCCAGCTCACAGATTCAATGCCTCAAGGCCGGAACAGATAGTGAGCTGGGCAGAATTCCCTAGGCACAAGTAGCTTGCCAGCAATGAAAGGCCAGGAATAGGTAACTAACTACTGTGGGGTCTCAAACAAAGGTAGCTCACTCCAAAACCTGCAGAGTTGGTTTAGTTTTTACAGCTCTCAGACTTATAAGAGCCCACACTGATCGTCAATAAGTAATTAAGCTTTTCCCTCGGCAGAACTTCAATTATACTGAATAAAAATTGTTACCCATTTTAAATTCCAAACAAAGATTTCTGTCTTATCATTTACGTGGGTCTGGGTGCAACAACATCACACACACACACACACACACACACACACACACACACACACTGCTTGGATGATGAAAGCTGGAAAACAGGGTAATTAGGATTTATATATATATATATATAAACTGTTGCTTTAGTTCAGGATACCTTCTAACATTTCTCCAGTGAAAATAGGGACTTCCTATTCATTCATTCATTCATTCATTCATTCAGACCTCTCCCATCTGACTGGGTTGTCCGAGCCACTCTGGGTGGCTTCCAACATATATAAAAACATAATAAACATTTTAAAAAACTTCCCTATACAGGGCTGTCTTCAAATGTCTTCTAAAAGTTGTATAGTTACTTATCTCCTTGGCTCAGGGGTCACATAACTCCATACCCTCCAACATTTCTCCAATTAAAATAGTGACATTCTAAGGAAAGGCAGGACATTCCAGGATCAAATCAGAATCTGGGACAGCTTCTGTAAATCCAGGACTGTCCCTGGAAAATAGCGACACTTGGAGGGTATGGTTCAGCTGTTGTACTACTACTATTATTATTTATTATTATAAATAATTAGTTTGAAGTCTGCCCGCCAAGGGGTCTAATAATGTATAATTGGAAATAAACCTCTAGATGAGAACCTCATCCTCTTGGCTGAACTGAGTGGGAGAAAAGACACAATGATTTCTCTGGTAGTGTACAGTAGTTTAGTGTAACTGGGTTGCTTCACAAAGCCTGAGGAGCATCTGCCTGCAGAAATGGAGAGACATATACTCACCCTTCTAAGGCAGATTATGGCACCAGGGTAGTTGGGAATAGGTTACCATTCCATGTGATTTATGCACATGCGTTGTGAGCCCCCAACACATACATTTAGTATGGTGCTGAGAGATATCAGTGTTGGGATACTGCCAGGGAGACAAAGGCATCAGGCAGCCTACACGTTGTCTCCAGACGATCTCTCGGTCTCCCGTGGAACAGCATCAGTCAATTAGCGACATGAGCCTCAGACACATTCCAAGACTCATGCACGCCCTTTCTGCAGAGTTTCCACAGCGGAGGATGCACCCAGAAGAGCATATTTACAGCTTTATTCAACGTTGGTCAGAACAAAGGAAAAACATGACTGCTTGCTTCCATGTCGAGGAAACAGCCAGAAACAAAAGCTATATACAAAACAGAAACTCCCTGTGAGCAGGAAGTACGCAGGATTATGACACACAACGGCCTGTTTCCTTTTTAAGGAGGAATGGAAATATCCTAACAATCAGGAGACCTCTATTCCTCTCAAAGAGCTACAGTACTTATAGTAGTTTAACAGCCAACCCCTCTTCCCAGGGAACTCTACTTCTATGGGGAGAATAGGAGTCTCTGAACAACTCTCAGCGCATTTAACAAACTACACTTCCCATAATTCAATGAGGGAAGACATAATGGTTTAAAGTGGTTTGATACTACCTTGAAGTAACAGTGCCGATGGGACCCAAGGCTGGCAGAAGTGATGAAAAGTATGCTAATGAAGTAACACTGCAGAATAAATTGTATCAAAATGTGGGAAAGTGTTATTGAAGCAAGTTGCAGACTCCAGCTTCTTTGTGAATTGATAGCCTAAAACCTAGAGGATGCACAGCCCTGCTTTTAGGCTATCAACTCAAAGAAGAGCCGTGTGGATTTCAAAAACTCGATACAAAGTACAAAAAAATGGAAAGGTGACAGAAACATAGTTTAGTGCATTTTGAATTACTCTTAAGATCTGCACTGTGAGTAGATTCTCATAGGTCATGACATGGTGGGGAAATGTTCAGATATTCAGTTTAAATTTGTGAGAGTTCACATTTTACCTTTAGTTCCAAGTAGATTTATTTCCGAGAAAATCCCACTACTTTCCATTGACATTGCTGTCTATTTAAGACTGGCCTTCAAGTCCAGTCTCCTGTTTTGCCTCTCCGCTCTATTGAAATTGGTATCTCTGATCAAATGCAACTGGGATAAATTCTTTCAAAAATCCCATGTCTCTGAAATGTACATGCAAACACTAAAATCCCTTTCAACTGTTTGTGCTTCGGATTTCAATAAAGCGAAATCTGCTGTATAACAGAGACAAAAACGGTTTTACACCTTCAAAAGAGATGCCAGTTTATCACTCCAGATGCTTTGCAACAAAAGCTGTCAAGCAGTGACACCATTAAGATGTGGAAGAAATGCACCTGAGACTTTTGCTGAGACACTTTCTCACTCCTCTCTGCTTTAAAAACCAAAAGGCTATTTGTCAGCTGTGCACAAGCCAGACTCAGTTTATTTATAATCTAGCTCAGCCTTATCAAATCAATTAGGACTGGAGATGGAATTTTAAATACTGCTGTGAGGTCAAATTAATGCAGCACAGCTGGTGCACCAGCTTTTAACCTAGGGATGCATGTATTCATTTTTATTATAGTTATGTATACATAAGAACAAGGGACATGGGTGGCGCTGTGGGTTAAACCACAGAGCCTAGGACTTGCTGATCAGAAGGTCAGCAGTTCGAATCCCCGCGACAGGGTGAGCTCCCATTGCTCGGTCCCTGCTCCTGCCAGCCTAGCAGTTCGAAAGCACGTCAAAGTGCAAGTAGATAAATAGGTACCGCTCCGGCAGGAAGGTAAACAGCGTTTCCATGCACTGCTCTGGTTCACCAGAAGCGGCTTAGTCATGCTGGCCACATGACCTCCGGAAGCTGTACGCAGGCTCCCTCGGCCAATAAAGTGAGATGAGCGCCGCAACCCCAGATTCAGTCACGACTGGACCTAATGGTCAGGGGTCCCTTTACCTTATACATAAGAACACAAGAAGTCCCTGCTGGGTTAGAATGTCATCCCACCTGACTAGAATGTGAACCCACCTGAAGTAGCTGAACTACAACTCCTATAATCTCTGATCATTGGCCATGATGGCAGAGGGTGATGGGAGTTGGACTCAGACAACACCTGAAGGGCCAAAGGTTTCCCAACTCTGGATTAGACCAAAGGTTCATCTGTTCCAGCACCTTGTTTTCTACAACAGTCAAGTCGATCAAGTAGCCTTCCACTGATTAATGGTATTCTGTGGCATTCTGTTTTTGACTTTTGCCATTCCATATGGCCATCATGACTGATAGCCATTGTTAGACCTGTGTGCCATGAATTTGTCTATTCCTCTTTTAAATAAAATGAAGCTAATATCCATTTTTTTTTTTCACTTTATGGCAAGAAATCCCACACATTACGTAGCCATTGTATTGAGTTCTTTATTTTGCTATTTTGAATCTACTGCCAACCAATTTCATTGTGTGTTATAGTGTCATAATGGCTTTCTACATACAATTCATTCCTCTACTATATATATGGGTGGGGTATAAAATATTATTATTATTATTATTATTATTATTATTATTATTATTATTATTACTATTACTACTGTTGTTTTGTTGTTGTTGTTGTTGTTGTTGAAAGGAGTTTGTCTATCTGTCTCTCTGTCCATCTGTTCTCCATAGGTTTGGCTGGCTCTTGAGATATTGTTTCCAAATTTAGCATGAGGGTTTGTATGCAGGTCACCATTTCAAAGCAAGATGGTGGACCTAAATGCAACTTTGGTGTGATTTCACCCTTTTCTTTATGTGATGGGTTCAAACTCATAAATTACACTATCCATTTACCCCTCCCCCTCCCACAGATTCCCAGGCAGTGCTGAGAACTCCCTGCTAGTAATTTTATAACAGTGTTTTCTCCCATTCCAAATTGAACCCCTCAATCATTTTGATCCATGTATACAATATCCTTTTTTTTTTTTTCTTTTTTTGAGATGGAGGGATCTATGCCAAAAAGTTGCACCAAAGTTGCATTCTGGTCTGCCATCTCTGATGATGAAAAAATTCTGATCTATTTTTTGTTACAATTTTAATTAACGTTGATGTTTTAAATTATATTTTCAGCTTCTTTTTATCTTTTTTGAGAACTCTTATTAATCTAAAGGTTTTATTATAGATTTTGAAACAAACAAACATATAAATACATTTTTTGAAATTAAGTAAGAAAAGGAGAAATGAATGCACCAGTCTTGTGAATAGAAGTTTGAGAGTTTTAAAATTATTATTATTTTAAAATCTCCCCCTCCCTCCCTGCATTTTCCCCTTCCAGCTACTTAAGAGTGTGACAAGAAAGGGCCTTTGATGTTGCCAGCTTGATGAGTATAAAAACCAAGCACAACCAGTCAGGCAAAAATAATATTTATCTTTGTGCTTTTTATCATTAACACATTGCTTACATTTGGGGTTGTTACCCTTATGGCATACCACTCCCCCATACTTTACTTATTTTACTTATTAATTGTTAAGATGATCAGTTAAAATGCAAAACATATCATTTTTAAAAGATGCAGAAATTCAGGTACCTAGCAGTATGTGAATTGCTTTCTTTCCATTTCTTGTTTCTTTCCTATTTCCAAACCTATGACTTCATGTGGTCTCTGTCCTATACGTGACATCAGATGCAAGGAACCTTCTCATAAGTGCATGTAAGAGATTTACAACAGGGATTAACAACAGGGAACTTCTGTGTGCATGAGCACCAGAGAATATCTGGAATAAAAATGTTTCTTTACCTTAATCTATAGCAGTAGTTTGCTGTGGACAGTGCTGGATTTGGTTTACTTGCAGAATCTATCTCATGAAATAATTTGGGAAATGGTAGTAGCTTCCTGATCACCTATCTGCCTGTGCAGTTGATATGGTTATAGAGGCTATTTTCTCTGCAATGGAAAGGCACACTAGAGAGCCATGGTTAATCATGGCTTTTCATACTGTGATTTTATGGTGGACACATGGCAGAATAAATATTTTGGAATGCCTGCCCTTTTATTTCTGCCAATATTCTCTGCTGGCACACATCCATGCATTATTGACAATGCCGATCCAAAGAACTGCACGCTTTTTATGATGTACAACTGGTATAGGATTGCCGGCATAGTTATGAAGTATCCAGTAAAATATAGCAGAACTATAACATATTAAAGGGCAGTAAAAACACTGCATTTGCACAATTCATATTGCGTTGCTTTTTAAAAGAATACGAACTTAGCATTGATATGAAAACATACATGGAAAAAATACACTGTACATTCACTCCCAGCAGAAGGATTGTGGCCGATTAACCTTTCTAAGATCACAGTAGGTGCTTGTAGTGAATGTATCATCTGACTCCTTCATGTGAATGTGCATTATAAACTTTATAGTCAGCAGAGTGAATAACAGTGAAATCCTAATCATATCCATTCAGAAGTTAGTCCTGTTGAATTCAGTGGTGCTTATTCTAGGTAAATGAGGTTTGGGTTATACAGTAGCTTGCCCCACCTTCTGCTGCAGAATGGCATGAAAATCTGGCCTCACCTCTGCATTAATCCTGGCCAGGCAATAGCCAGGGTTTGGATTGCACAGCAAAAACAAAACAACAAAAGCCATCAGCAGGGACAAATGTACGGTTCTACAGTTAGGCAGGAATAAACTGCTGCACAAATATCAGATGGGTACCCTTGGTATGCCAGTAGAGGATATAAAAAGGATCTAGGGGTCTTAGGAGACAACAAGCTTAGCATGGGTCAATAGTGTGATGCAGCAGCAAGAAAAAAGCTGATTCTATTCTAGGTTGCATCAACAGAAGTGTAGTGTCCCAGTCAAGGGAAATAGGATTACTGTTCTATTCTGCATTGGTCAGACCACAAATGGTGTACTGTGTCCAGTTCTAGGCACTACAATTTAAGAAGGATATTGACAAGATCGAATGTGTACAGAGGAGAGCAACCAAGATGATCAAGGGTCTTGAAACCAAGCCTTATGAGGGATGAGGGATGCAGGTATGTTTAGCCTGCATAAGAGGAGACTGAGAGAAGACATGATAGCCATCTTCAAAAATCTAAAGGGCTGTCACAGAGAGGATGGAGTAAGGTTGTTTTCTCCTGCTCTGGTGGATAGGACTCATACCAATGGATTTAAGTTACAAAAAAGGAGATTTCCAAGACAGGAATAATTTCCTGATGGTAAGAGCTGTTTGACATTTGAACTGACTCCCTCAAAAAATGGTGGACTCTTCTTCCTTGGAGATGTTTAAGCAGAGGTTGGATGGCCATCTGCCATGGGGGATTTCAGGTGAGATCCCTTCATCACCTGCAGTTTGACTACAAGACTCTCAGGGTCTCTTCCAGCTCAACAATTCTATGGCTATTTGAAACCTCAATTGACATTGCTTTTAACAGAATGTAGTCTGAAGCAAACAAGGTTAGGCATCCCCAATCACAGCAAAACTACAAAAAGCTAAATACAAGTTTTACTTGGGCCAAATTATTCATCTATTTATTGTCTCAACGAACTCAACATATTCCAGATTTCATAATGTTTCCTGGCTTAGTGTCAGAAGATGTGCTTGCAGTTTCCCATTCTTAATGAATGAAGATTCTCCGAGCAACACTCCCTCACCAACTTTAAAAATAGAAAACACCCCCTTTTCTTGAGAAAATTAATTGTGCTTAATCCATTTCACACTTTTAATGGTATAATTAGCCTCCCCAGATGCATAGTCATTATGGTGGTTCCCTAATATATGTGATTTTAACCATCTGTCAGCTCAGTCAAAGATTCAACTGCTTAGTATAACATTTGGAAACACCATATTAATTATGCTCCATGGAGGTTAGGTCTTCAAAGCAATGAATGACTTTACTCTTTAAATTTGATACATTTGTATTATTTACTATAAAAATGCTACCTTAAAAAATGTGATAGTTATCTGAAAATCTCCTAATTCTTTCATCAGCTCAAGAAACTGAAGTTTCGAACAATTTAGGGCATGATTTAGGATTTTTTTAAAGTCCCAATTTTGCAATGCAGTTCTCCAGTCAGGTAATGGGTACAAAAATGTGTATAACTAGGGGAAATCATACACATGTTTGCATATATTAGGGAAAACAACACACACAAATATGCTCTGTTAAGGGAAAATGCTTTGCAAAAAAAAAGCCTATGCAAAATAGCATAGGAAATTGTGTGCATTTGGTGATATTTGCACTAAAATGCTGATGGATTTTCATGAGAACTCTTTATCACTTAATTTTCAACCTGATGTAGAGAACTAAATGTAAGATTGGGGGAAAATGAGAAATGAGAGGAACCAAAATGGACAGAGTTTCTCAATACCTAAATCAGCTTGCCATACCTGTGTCTGAATTGTATGAACTTCAGTCTGCAAGTGGAGATTCCTCACGATAGGAATACTCTCCTTAGTGGGTGAGTGGGGAGTTATTGCTACAATCTACAATTCAAGACACAGATTCACAGTTGGTGTGAATTAGGCTACTGAAAGGATTGATTATACTATAGGATTAAGGCCAATAAAAGAGAAAGAGAAAATCAACAGCAGGATGCCCTGAACTGAATCTGGCATAGAGTATCTGAGTTATCATCAATGAACTGAATCTAATTCTTGCAGGTGATCGGAGACTGAAACATATGAGCATGAACCTTATGTAGATACTGGACTTACTGTAATTATTATGTGGTTAAAGATGACATTCGCTGTTGAAGGAACTGCTTTGGTAGTGTAGTTGTCATAGGCACAAACAAATTTGAGGTGTCAAGAAAGGATATCAAATGGTTTATTATTGTTGCTGCTTTTTAACTGTGAGGAAGGGCAAGAGGCGTGTGTGGGATTTTCTTCCTCATGTGCCAAAATAGCATTTTACAATGAACAGTCCCTAAAGTGAATGGGTTAGGCGATGCTAATGCAGAAAATCTCTGCACTTCCATGCATGCTCTGTAGAACGGATTGTATTTCTTTTGTGTGAATATATCTTTTATAATTTCCACACTGCCACTTAAACTTGCCTGCCACTTAATCTAGGTGTATGTGGGTAGGGAAAATGTCATTTGCTACTCTGGTTCAGGCAGCAAAATGACAGACAAGGTAAAAATCCTGGTACCATATAGTCACAAATCCCAGGAATGTACTTTCACTTCTGCCCCAATAGTATTGGTATTCACTATATGAAGCCATTCTGTATCTGTTGCGTGTATACAGAATTACATATAGGAAATTGCCACAAGTTTTTTTTCTTCCATTAAATCGACACGTTTAATTACATTTTTCATTAAAGGCACACATGGACACAGAACACTTATTTCACTTGAAAAGAAATGAAGTATATGCTTCAGTGTTATTTACCTTAGTCTGAGAATGTTCGGTATCTTTTGCAACTCAGCTATACAAAAGAAGCTAAAAGATTGACTCAAAAGCAACATAGCTGACAACTTAGATCAAACAAATTGATGTCTTTGCTGCAGGTTTCCAATAAAATGCTTTCTATTTTTATTCTTTGATTGTCTCTACTAGACAATTGGGGCTTGTTTGTCTAAGAACTAAAGCTGTAGAAAAGTCTTGTCTGTCGTTTCCATTGGATTTAACTGATGTGGATGGCCTGCAAATATCATGATGTGAAGATCTCTCCAATATGGCAAGGTTAGGAAAGGAAAGTTCAGCCTATAGGGCAAGATGGAAATTATGAAAGACATATTCACACAAAATAAGCTCAGTCCATTCCATAAAATACTGATGGAAGCATCGAGATTCCTCACACAAGCTTAGACTAACTTAAGTGTCAGGAGATGGGGGTTAGCATATCAATTGGTAAATGGGACAATGGAATGTTGTCTTCTAAGCCATACAGATCTCTCCCCCCCCCATACATCCAGGAATGCTCATTGAAACTTGCAAATAGGTGTCACTGTCTGCCAATACAGTTGTCCTCTGTGACTTCTAGAATGACACCACTTTGCTGGCAGGGATTTAGAGAGAGGATTTCCACCACCACCACCCCCAGTTATGGAGGGAGTGTCCACTGACAAAACGGTTTTTGTCTAATGAGCATCAGGAGGTATCTATTACATTGAAGTCTACTGTAAAAATGACCCACCTAGCTTTCATTTCTAAATATATGAGATGGTCATACTCAAAGAATGCAATATAAAGAAGTAGTACCTTGGACCCTGAACGCCTTGGTACTTAGACGTTTTGGCTCCCAAATGTTGTAAACTCAAAAGTGAGTGTTCTGGTTTGCGAACGTTCTTAGGAACCCAAATGTCCCATGGGGCTTCTACGTCTTCCAATTGGCCGCAAGAGCGTCCTGCAGCCAATCAGAAGCCGTGTTTTGGTTTCCAAATGTTTTGGAAGTCGAACGGACTTCCAGAACAGATTCTGTTCAACTTCCAAGGTACGACTGTACTGCTTGCACAAAAATGGAAGACTTTGCAGGGCCTGCAAATATCCTTGTGGTATAAAAACATATGGAACCTGATGATCACAGAAAAGATAAATCACAATATGAAGATTTCCAAAGGCTTAGAATATCCAGAACATTTTTATACTGTGTGGTAGGACTTTATTATTTATACCAATACAACTTGCCTCTTTGGTGCTACCAGTGTGGGAAATATGGACTTCTTAATGTTTCTAGTGACATGTGTCTCCTCCCAACTTCGTGTGTTGTTGAAAATTTAAAAGAATGGATATGTGGCCTCCTTTGCACTTCTGTTATTTTTCTATTTTTATGTTTCTTTAAAAGAGTGGGAAATGATCTTATGCCTAATTTTTTAAAAATGAAGAAAACATGCAGACTCTTTAGAGCTTGTCTGGTTAATACCAGGGGCGGAGGAAGGGGGTGTGGTAGGGGTGGTCTGACCCAGGTGTCACCTCTGAGGGGGCACGCATCTCTCCTGGGAGGGACGTGGTGGCTTGGGCATCTGCAGGCTCTGCACTGCCCCAAACGGTCCGCCCGCTGCCTCCCCCTCAGTTGTAGGGCAGCTGAATGGGAGGAGGCAGACAGACTCCTCGGAGGCCCCCTGGAGCATCCTGTCCCAGCTGGCCCTGCCCCTGGGTGCCGGGCACGCACACTGCCCTGGCGCCCGATCTGCTTGCTCCGCCGCTGATTAATACACCCACAATGTTGGGGCTTGGGGCATGGGGAGTAACCCAAAAGAGCTTCCCTCAACCCCCCCCCCCCAAAGGTATGACCAGATGTGATGGAAGCCGACAAGTGGTTCAGTGCAGGGTCAGGCTCTCTCCAGAGACAGTTCCCACAGTGTTCCATATTCATGCAGACATCCTATCACCTATGTAATATGTAGTGTCTCTTTTAAACCCAATGCATGTGTCTCACCACTTTATTCCATATATGGGTGCAATATGATGGCAGGAAAGGAGTGGGAGAACCCTCTCTGTCATACTTTAACAATCTTCTAGTAGGTGGAGCTGCCACCTCTGGGATTCCTGCGATTTCCAGAGGCAACCAGGAAGACATCAATGCTTTTTCAGTGTGAGGTATATTTACTAGCATTTTCTTGTAAGGTTGCTTCCAAGGTGCTCCATTCGTTGTTTGCTATCTTGATATAATCTACAATGCAGACAAAGAGCTCTGTTTATTTTTGGAGCCCGGAGATAAATATAAAGGCAGACAACTGGGGAAAGGGAAGGCGTAAGATTCCTCTGAAAGGAACTGAACTCCTTTACTTCAGGCAGTTGAATTCTGGCAACCAGTTACCTTGAGAAAATGTTTGTATTTTACCACAGGCTGTGTCATTTTTAGGTGAGAGAGAAAATTAGATCACACTCCAAAGGGGAAAAATGGGAGAAGTCCTACAGTACAATAAAAATAAAATGGGTGCTGTAAAAATCAGATGGGCCTTGAGGAATGGACAAAGCAGAAGGAAATATGAAGACAGTTGTGATAAAATGGTTCTTGAGGAGAAAAATAGAGCAGCTGCAACATCTGCAGTCTCTCAAACAATGACTGTTCCTCCATGGAAACAAAGACAACAAAACTCTGCAAGTAGAATACCAGGTCAGGTAGAAAAGTTCCAGCATAGCCCTTAGCTGGGTTGTGCTAATTTTGTATATCTGGGGAGGTTTAAACTTGGGAAGCTATAGAACATTATCCCACTCACTGTGTGCACCTCATCATTTTACTTCCTTCATCTGCAGGTATAGACTGAACCTGATGCATGGATCAAAGTTAGCATGCTGACATCTTTCACATCTTCCATAGTCTTGTCTAGGTGCACCAACTCTATGGGGCTGAGGCCTCTACAACCCCCAATATCTGCTGGGACAGGGCTCAGCCCCCACTCCAACCTTGAGTGGCCAGAAAGGCCTGACAGGATGTCACCCTGGGCCAACCAACACAGCCTGGCGTGTGAATGTTGCACCGACAGGAGGCCTGGCCTGCCTCTCCTGATGCAACAATCATCACATGCACACACAGCCCCTCACAAATGTTGGGCGCAACTCGGCGCCTGCGGTCTTGTCTTAGGTTCTCTGTGTGTGTGGTTGAATCAGTTATTGTGTAAAATGTATTCTCCTAAAATCCAGAGGGGGTTAGATGGATGAAGCAAAACAGGACTACTTCAGCAAAAGTCATCCAGTACTTGGATACAGCTGTGGTTCTGATTAGTGCATTCCGGTCTGATCTCAACATCTGGTAATTCAGAACACCTTTTGGCACCTGATGGGGTCAACTTGCTTGCCTATTCCCTCAGATTTTGTGTGGGTGTTTACCTTGTGTGATGGGCGACTGCAAGGCACTAGTCTAAATTTTCCACAAATGTCTCAGAATGTATCCAAATCCAAAATGCCCAGCAGTTGCCCAAAGATATCCTGCATTTGCCCATTGTAGTGTGTTGCAGCTGCTGGCAGCCACTGCTCATGGTCAGACCTTCCCTGATACTAAAATGGAGCTCTACTGAAATCCTTGTTCTGCTTTTCTGGGGCCTAAGAAGAGGGTGGCCTTCAGATGCATCAAGGGATGTGCAAGATAATCTCAATTTGCTATCTATGCACATTGCAATGTGCCCTGCACTAGGAAGATAAAGCAGAGAATGGCAGGGACACTGTATAGTCTAAGGATGGAGGACCTGAGGTTTTCCAGATGTTGAGCTCCAACTCCCATCAACCCCAGTCATGAATGATGGGAGTTGTAGTCCAACAACCTCTGGAGACCTACAGGTTGGACAGGTTGTCCATCACTGCTGCATTCCCGTAAAATATATCTCTGTACCCTCCTCACCGTGTGCAGTTCAAGAAAATATTTCTTTTCCTATTAGGCATTTGATTTTCCCCAATCCAGGTTCCAGACACATCTAGAGATATGTATATGCCAGGAAAGAAAGAAGGAACAAATAAAATTATATTATGGTAAACCGTACTGTATGAGTCATGCTATCAACACCATAGATGTGGAATGCTAATCAAAACATAAGATGACTTAATGTGTATAGCATTTTGGATAGATGAAGCTAGAAATGCATGCACAACTATCTGAATATGGAAAGTCTGGAAGAACAGGAATTTACTGTGTGAAAGGGATATTCTTTCTAAAATGAGATTCACCCCTTAAGATGAAAAATGCCTTATAAAACATCATGTCCAAATAGCTGGGTTTTAGAGAGCATTTTGATAGGGATGTATGCATGACAAGTAAGGTAATTTTAAAAATACACAGTGTTTGCCATACAAATGTTATTTCAAATAGAGGCATGGCATTGATTGACCCATTTCTAACTTGAAAAACAAACAAGTGCATACACATAATGGGCTGTAAGAAATATTGAATTCAAACCCAGCTTTGCATTCTAGGGCTAAAAATAAGCAGTGGATTTATAGTACTTTACTGGACCTTTTCTTTTCTCTTTTTTTGGCAGCAATCTCAGCTGCAAGCCAATTGGTAAATAACAGATGCAATAAATGAGAAACGGTTTAAGACATTTAATAAGCTATTTGCACTCTGCAGTAGCCTCTCACATGGAGGATTTCCCTCATCCTGGTTGGTTAGTTGCCCAAACTGATCAAAATATGTTTATCCAGGAGTAATCCCTCCAGAGTTCAATGTGACTTTCCCCCCTGGCAAGTATGCTTAGTAGTGCAGCTTTGTTGTGAAAAATGGATGGAAGACAGAGGCAGAGAATGATAAGCCACAGGATCTCCCAAGAACCCATCTCTTGAGTCTGAAAGGTTGGTGTAGACACCCCCCATGCTCTTACATATTTTAGGAAGTAGAACACTGGATTTGAACCTGTGACTAAAGTAAAATGTTCCAGTGAGCTACAGACTCAAGGTCTCTCCATTCATTCTGTTGCTAAAAAAAAGCTTCGTCAGACTCCTACGTGAATACAGTGGTACCTCTGGTTATGTACTTAATTCATTCCGGAGGTCCGTTCTTAACCTGAAACTGTTCTTAACCTGAAAAATCACTTTAGCTAATGGGGCCTCCCACTGCTGCCGTGCCGCTGTAGCGCGATTTCTGTTCTCATCCTGAAGCAAAGTTATTAACCCGAGGTACTATTTCTGGGTTAGCGGAGTCTGTAACCTGAAGTGTATGTAACCTGAAGCATATGTAAACTGAGGCACCACTGTAATAAATTCATCAGTACATTCATTCATTAGGCAACAGGAAAGGAAAGGAAGAGAGGAGAGGTTTCAGGGCGTTTCCATCACCTGTGCTGAAAGGCCATCAGATACCTGTAGCTGCTCTCTAGTCTTTATGGTTGTCACAAGAGAACTCTCTAAGTCAGAACTGCTGCATGAGCTTGTTTTGTTCCTTCTCCCGTCATTTCTCCTTTTCATATCATAGCTTTTAGACTCGAAGCCTGAGGGTAGGGCATATCAGTGTCCTATTTATATTTGCAAGTTGCTCCGGGAGACCTTCTTGCCTGAAGAGTGGGATAAGCAATATTTAACTGAATAAGGGAACTCACTATGGCAAAACCTCAGAAACAAGAACAATTCCTTTTAACTAGATTTAAAATTAATTTTTTAACCCAAGAAAGGAGCTTGTTCTGAAATACATGCATTTCCCTTGGTCTCTCATTCCTTGGCCATTCAGTACATAATCATGGACCTCGATGTTTCCATTGGATTAGTATTATGCTTGAGATGGCATAATAGGAAATAGAAGTTTTTCCTGCAGCGATTAACCTGTGTTGGCTCATTTAAACATGCAAAATCAATGGAAGTTTCACATGTAAATTCAAAAAATAAAATAAAATCGGTTTTGTATTATGAGGATGTGCTGCAGTGAGCCTTGAGCTTAGGCAATTCTGCTCTCCCTTCATTTGAAAGAATGGAAAAGAAAATATAGTGAAATGAGGGCAGTGAAGCAAGCATGATCTCCAAATATGTTATTATAACTGCTCATTTTGTTTTCTGTTCTGTTGCTTCCTTGAGCATACAGATTGCGTTTTTGGCAAGGGAAAGGTTGTGTAAAAAGCTTTGGGGGCAGTAACCCCCAACAGAAAGTATCATCTTACACTGTTTGGAATTATTATTTCCAGGGTGGCTAGCAGTCAAGAACGTTTATTTAATATATTTCTACCTCACCTTTTGGGACGCAGGTGGCGCTGTAGGTTAACTCTGGGGTTGCAGCACTCATCTTGCTTTATTGGCCAAGGGAGCCAGTGTACAGCTTCCAGGTCATGTGGCCAGCATGACTAAGCCGCTTCTGGCGAACCAGAGCAGCACACGGCAATGTTGTTTACCTTCCCGCCAGAGCGGTACCTATTTATCTACTTGCACTTTGACGTGCTTTTGAACTGCTAGGTTGGCAGGAGCAGGGACCCAACAATGGGAGCTCACCCCGTCGCGGGGATTCGAACTGCCGACCTTTTGATTGGCAAGTCCTAGGCTCTGTGGTTTAACCCACAGCGCCACCTGTGTCCTATCTCACCATATTTCCTAATTTATTTCACAAAGCCTTATTTCTTGCACTTTATGGTGCTCT
Organism: Podarcis muralis; assembly: GCF_964188315.1. Lineage (NCBI taxonomy): Eukaryota > Metazoa > Chordata > Lepidosauria > Squamata > Lacertidae > Podarcis > Podarcis muralis. The sequence goes on from NC_135658.1 coordinate 90,930,884, forward strand.
CTGTCATCTTAAATCTCATCCATTTCTCATGTAATTTTAGCCTTTTTCACTCATATTTCTTTTTTAAAGCAAATAGGGCTCATTGTACATTACTTCAGTAACAAATAACTTGACAAGCTTTTAATTATAAACTGTTTCCCCAGTATGTCTATTACACTTCTTAATTTCTTAAACAACTCTCATTTAATTTGATCCAGTCAACAATGTCCCAGTTTTGCTGATCTGAGAACATAAGTGACATGGTTTGCATGTAACACTCAGTCAAACCATGTTGCATTCAAGCTGGGTTTGTGGTTTATTTCACACCAGACAAACCACAAGCTGGAAACAAGGTTTGTTCTATGGCTTACCACCATGGTTTGCCCAGGGAAACCATGAGCCTGAGTTTAGCTGCAACACCAAGTCAAATTATGTCTTAATTTACAGCAACCAACCATCTACAGTGGCACTTCAGGTTACAAATGCTTCAGGTTACAAACTCCGCTAACCCTGGAAGTAGTACCTCGGGTTAAGAACTTTACCTTAGGATGAGAATAGAAATCACACTGTGGCGGCTTGGTGGCAGCGGGAGGCCCCATTAGCTAAAGTGGTACCTCAGGTTAAGAACAGTTTCAGGTTCAGAACGGACCTCTGGAACGAATTAAGTTCTTAACCAGAGGTACCACTGTATATATAAAATTAACAACCAAGTAATAGAATTAATGAGAGATACAGTAAAATACACCATCAGGTTAATAAGTCAGCAGAGAAGGAATTATAGAGCTGGAATGACCCTGAAGATCACCAAACTTGCAACCTTGATGTTATCCACACCATGCTCTAGCCTACTGAGGTATCCAAGAATGAGCGAATGAAGGAATGAACACACTGTTGCAGGGATGGTAAGTTGAGCACAACACAAAGCAAGGGTGAAGCAGGGAGAGGAGGAAGCAGCTTTCCAAGGGCGAGGGGGAGAGAAGAGAAGCCCATGCAAAGTGTGGGGTCTCAGAAGACAGGAGGTGGACCACGGTGCAAAAGCTCCAGGCAGGCAGGCAGGCAGGCAGGCAGGGGTGGGAGGATAGAGATAAAGTCAAGCAGAAAAGAATGGGACAAAGAAACTGAATTGGTTTTAATGGGAATATGGATAATTACATTGTTATACCATTCCTGTCTGGGGGTCTACAGGCAGGGGCAGAGGAAGGGGGGCAGGCCACCCCGGGTGTCACCACTGAGGGGGGTGGCAAAATGCTGGGTGGCACTCACCGTGGGGCCTGCAGTGCACCCAAGCCATGCGTCTCTCCTAGGAGTGATGTGGTGGCTTGGGTGCCCACAGGCTCTGCACTGCCCCAAACGGTCCACCTGCCACCTCCACCTTAGCTGTAGGGCAGCTGAGTGGGAGGAGGCAGGCAGACTCATCGGAGGCCCCACGGAGCATCCTGTCCCAGCTCACTTTGCCCTACAGGTGGCTGGCCCCACCCCTGGGCGCAGGGCACACGTGCTGCCCCAGGCACCCGATCGGCTTGCTCCGTTGCTGTCCATAGGGACCCCTATTTCATAGTGGAAAAGGTCAGCACTGTACACATAGGGGTTTATATGTACTGGTATATAGAGATGGTGAGAGTGAGAGAGACTCTTTGTTGGCCAGCAGGAAGCGGATTTCTCCAGCTTCCTTGCCCCACCCTCCAGACCTAGGAGCCTTCATAAGTGAGTTATTTCCAGAGGAAAATCTGTGAGGGGAGCGAGAGGGAGACCATGTTTTCCATCAATGGGTGGTTGGTTTCACCAGTGGGGACCTTCAGCCCAAGGAACCTTCCAAAAGGCAGTTGCTGCAATGAGCATTATGTGTCTTTGTATTTTAATGAGCTGAATAGACTGAAATATTATGAGTCAACAGGGTGTGGAGAGTATGCGCATGGACTTAACATTGCTTAGTTTATTTTTTGCTGTCATTTTGTTCATGTTGTTAATATTGTTTTATAGATTACAAAGGCTGTATTGATTTGTTAGTAATGAAATATGACTTTTGTTTTAATTCTGACGTTCAGCTTATATTTTAGCTGCTGCTTTGTGTTTTGTAGATTGTAATTGTTTCACTGGTTGTTGTTTTTTTAATTATTATTCTATATGATTTATGTTGTGATTCTATGAAACATTCTCTCATGCTATCACAACTCTAAGCCACGTGTTACCCTGACCAGATATGACATCACAAGGAATAGGCAGTATTAATTAGTGATCTCACTAAATCTCAGAATTACCTGATTGTATTATACCAGTGCAAATTTGACAGTCTTATAATGCTCAGATGGAATATAAAGTAAATGTTATTCCCTCAAAGAATCTCTCTATCTAAAATTATTTGCAATTTCAGTATCCACCTGAAAGGTGTAGACCTCTGTGTCATTGTCTGAAATGGTTCTGTTGTTTCTGTATGAATATAAATTGCATCAATCCTCTCTTGTATTAGAGAGTCAATCAATTTGTAGATATAGCCTCAGCTAGACCAGATAAACACAGGGTTGTAAATGATATTAAATGCATTTAAAGTGATTTCTTTAATAACATTCTGACAGGGAAAATATAATTAGGTCAGAATATGCTTTGCATGTAGGTCGATAACTTTACACTTAATTATCTTGGGCCCAGATCTCACTGTAGGAATGAACAATAGCAGTGTACAGGTACAGTCGTACCTTGGGTTACAAACACCTCGGGTTACAAACACTTCAGGTTACAGTCTCCACTAACCTGGAAGTAGTACCTCGGGTTAGGAACTTTACCTCAGGATGAGAACAGAAATCATGTGGTGGCGGCACGGTCGCAGCGGGAGGCCCCATTAGCTAAAGTGGTACCTCAGGTTAATAACTGTTTCAAGTTAAGAACGCACCTCCGGAACGAATTAAGTTCGTAACCAGAGGTACCACTGTATTCATCTCCACACAAAATCAGAATCCCATAAGGGAAGAGCAGGGCTATGCTTGCCACATCCTCAACCCATGCCCAGACATATCCCCTCACCGCCATCCACATACCTGAAGAGAAGTTTTGAAGTGGGGAGCCTGGTTTTCCTGAACAAGGTTTTAGATCACAGAAGGGGCCTTCACTTGCAGAACAGTATTCTCTCCTCATACTTTCTCTTCAATCTGGACAGCGGTGGGACCAGGGATATAACAACAATACAGGCATAGTGACCATAGTCTGCTCTCTCACTCAAATAATTCTAATTACACAACGTATTTAACACCCAACTGCCATCTTTTAAGGGAAAGAATTGAATCCAACTATTGCTTGTGATGCAGCCACGAAATTAAAAGACGCCTGCTTCTTGGGAGAAAAGCAATGACAATCCTAGACAGCATCTTAAAAAGTAGAGACGTCACCTTGCCAACAAAGGTCCGTATAGTAAAAGCTATGGTTTTCCCAGTAGTGATGCATGGAAGTGAGAGCTGGACCATAAAGAAGGCTGATCACCGAAGAATTGATGCTTTTGAATTATGGTGCTGGAGGAGACTCTTGAGAGTCCCATGGACTGCAAGAAGAACAAACCTATCCATTCTTAAGGAAATCAGCCCTGAGTGCTCACTGGAAGGACAGATCGTGAAGCTGAGGTCCAATACTTTGGCCACCTCATGAGAAGAGAAGACTCCCTGGAAAAGACCCTGATGTTGGGAAAGATGGAGGGCACAAGGAGAAGGGGACGACAGAGGATGAGATGGTTGGACAGTGTTCTCGAAGCTACCAGCATGAGTTTGACCAAACTGCGGGAGGCAGTGGAAGACAGAAGTGCCTGGCGTGCTATGGTCCATGGGGTCACAAAGAGTCGGACATGACTAAACGACTAAACAACAACAACAACATTGCTTGTGATACTATCGAGCTTCATTTAAGCATCCCCAGCTGCTAATCTGGGTTAGGGGTTCATTTGAGTGTCCAGTTCCTCATCTAACTAGAAATCCATGTCTGTAGAAATATGTCTCTATGCTCCTAGCCAGATTGGAGCATTGATCCTTTGGCATCACTGTCGACCAGAGCAGATATGTAGGAATGTTAGATCTGTCTACCGGATGTGAAAAAGGGACTCACTCGTCATGTGCAGCCACTTCTGATGCCATTAGTATTGACTGTGTCTGTCATTCTCATCCAAAATAATAATTCATATCATTTGCTATTACAGCAATACAGGTAATTCTATCAGAGGCAATCACAGATTTTCCCGTAAAGATTTTTACTCTCCATTTGGTAAATCTCAGTTTTGATGTTCATCATCCTGCCTTCACTTTCATTTCAAAACTATCAGAGGACAAAAATCAATGAGCAACTGAAAGCCCAGCCCGGCCTACTATTACATGCCATTCCTGACACTTTAGTCGATACAGGGTGAGTGTTAAAATACGTGGAGTGGCAAGAATGCATCTGGTGGCCACTTATTAATTGTTTCTGTCTCAAAGTGCTCAACAATTTCTTCATAATTGTTTGGAATTTCAGAACCAGTCTTGGAAACATAATTACCGCTAATAATATTTGAAAGATCTATAAAGGATTCTTTTTTAACCTCACGATATTGAAATGTGGTGATATATCCATATAAGCCATCTGGAGATGGTGCAATTTCATTGAAAAGAGATGTTCTGAGGCCAAGATCCGGAGGGGGCAGGGCCTTAGGCTGGATCCCTAGTCCATTCAGCTCAGTCATGTTGATCCTCCAAGTGCCCCTATTTTCCAGAGACACTCCCGAATTTCCAGAAGCTGTCCCAGGTTCTGATTTGATCCTGAAATATCTCACTTTTCCTTAGGACATCCCTATTTTCATTGAAGAAATGTTGGAGGATATGGAGTTATGCAACCCTTCAGCCAAAAAGATAAGCATCTATACAACTTTAGAAGACATCAGAAGGCAGCCCTGTATAGCAAAGGTATTTTTTAATTGTTTAATGTTTTAATATATGTTGGAAGCTGCCCACAGTAACTGGGGCAACCCAGTTAGATGAGCAGGATAATAATAATACAGTGGTACCTCCGTTTATGAACTTATTTCATTCCGGATGCTCGTTCTTACACCAAAAACATTCTTAAACCGAGGTGCACTTTCCCCAATGAGGCTTCCCTTTACCTGTGCCCTTCCACCACCAGAACACCTACTTCTGGTTTTGCAGAGTGCATTGCCCAAATCGTTTGTTAACAGGACTGTTCTTAGACTGAGGTATGACTGTAATGGAATAGGAGGTCCCTATTTTCATCTGAGAAATGTTGGAGAATATGAGTCATGTGACCTGCCAAGCAGCTTTAAACATTATTTTAAAGGCTTATTTTCCATCTGCCAGGCTTAGGCAAAGCAGCAGCATTAGCCCCACAGCTGAATAGGGTTTTTGATCTGGTACATCTTTACTCTGGTTTAAATTGCATCAGCTTGCTTTACACCAGCTTGCTACACATAGAGGATTGCTTCTTAGGTCTGTTACAGGTAAAGGACCCGTGGATGGTTGAGACAGTCAAATTCGACTATGGGGTGCAGCGCTCATCTCCACTTTCAGGCCAAAGGAGCCAGCGTTTGTCCTCAGACAGGTTTCCGGGTCATGTGGCCAGCATGACTAAACCACTTCTGCCACAACGGAGGTCCTTGTGCACAATATGTGCACAATTTGTGCACTACAAAATATCCTTGAAACAGAGTTCATAAGCCAATTCAATGGAAAGACAATGTGTGGTTTCTCTTTGCAGTTATTAGAGGAGGACAAAAAGATAAAACATCATACTCACATGGTCAGTAATCACCAGATCTGAAAAGGCATAGTATTCATCCTCATTGCTTTTAATGTTCATGAACATTTGCAAAAACAGATTGTCCTTGTCCCTCAATGTCATCTAAATTTTACAAAAGGAAAAAAGAAAATGCGCACATTTTTGCAAACCCCCCTAAATAACCACATTGTTATGTTTACTAATATGATTTTAATCCAAACTTTACCTTAGGCTTAGTATATGTATTTTTGAACCTGTTACTTGACATACGGCTGCATTTAGGTTCTCATATTTTTTCAGGAGGTCTGAAATAGGTAAGTTCACCTTTGACTAGGAACTGGATGCAATTTCTCCCATACCCTTCCTCTTTACATGGGGCAAAATACTGGTCTTCATTGTCTCTCCTTGCCCTAAAAAACTGTAACTCACAATCTGGTCTAAAACTGTACTGTACTGAAGGATAAGATTAGTAATGATGGAATGTGTCTTTCAGGGACATTTGTCCTCCTCCATTACTGATTTTCATCAAGAATGCCTGCTAAGCTTTCAAGGAACGTTACAGTTCTTAAGATGACAGTTTGAAAATCACTGAGCTAAGTCCTAATGGTCATATGAGGATGAATGATACAAGTGTGCTATGTATCAAATGCTGCCAGATAAACATTGCCTCTGTAGTGCACAGCCCAAGAATGTTGGGTGTAGCCTAGGACATAACCTCAACTCACCATGGTGAGGTCCCAAAATACCCTGTGGGTGGTTGCCTGAACACCGTAGAAAATGCCTCAGCATTCGTCTTTATTTCTTGCCTTGGTTCTAGGAACCTGTAGTTGGTTGAAAGCACAACGGGTTACAGAGGAACCTGTCAAGGGCTCTTCCTAGCCTAAGGAATGCACACAGTGGATAGTATCTATTGTCAAAGACGACACTTCTACAGCTCTGGATATCTACTCACCCCACTCAAATGGCTAGGCAGCTCTTCCCAGGCCCACACCCTAAGAAGCAGTTGCAGCAACAGGTGACCACTCCTCCTCCACCAGCTTATGGAACTTCCCCAAATGGTCTCCATGAACGCAGCTGGAGACTGCATCTGTGAGGCAACTTCTTCCCTTTTCAATTTCCTCCTGGTTCTTCATCACAATGGCGCAGGAGGGAATAGGAAGCACCTGACTTTTCACTTGTCTGACTTGCCTCTTCCTCCTTTTCTTCTGACACATCCCATCCATGCTCTATGCTTCAACTCTGAAGTTTCCCCTGCCTCTGATTCTGGCCTCCTGGCTGCTACAGTTCCCCACAAACCACTGCCCCCCTCTCCTGAGTCAGACTCCAGCCCATCTTCTCCTGCTGCACACTCTTCAGTGTCCTGTCAGTCCCTGCCAGCCCCCCTCCAGATGAAGAGGAAGAAGAAGAGGAGAAGAAGAAGAGTCTGGATTTGATATCCCGCTTTATCACTACCCTAAGGAGTCTCAAAGCAGCTAACATTCTCCTTCCCTTCCTCCCCCACAACAAACACTCTGTGAGGTGAGTGGGGCTGAGAGACTTCAAAGAAGTGTGACTGGCCCAAGGTCACCCAGCAGCTGCATGTGGAGGAGCGGAGACGCAAACCTGGTTCACCAGATTACAAATCTACCACTCTTAACCACTACACCACACTGGCTCTTGTTGGACTCCAGCTCCCATTGGCCCCAGTCAATGGTGAGGGATGGTGGAAGTTGTGGTCATCTGGAGGGCCACTGGTTGCCCATCCCTGGGATATTGATTCCAGTACTTGCTTCTTTTCCCAGTTGTGTGTCCAATAAACAACAGATAACCATTACTGTCATAAGACAAACAAACAAAACTACAATAACAATAACAGTTCCTACTCAATTTTAAACTTATGGCAACTCACTTGCTCCGCCTCTGTCCCACACTGTGGCAACACATCCTTACTGTGTGGTTTTTGAGTAACTTAACAGCTTCCATCTCTCCAACCCGCCTAGGCTTTACTCTGACTGGTATAAATGGTTATCCACAAACATCTACAGTAAGAAACTCCCACACCATATCCACACAACTGTTGTTTCTCCCCCTCTTCTGAGTCCTGAAGAAAGTCATGGGTCGGAAGGTCAGTATGGCTACCAGGTAGAGACATGCAGATGGATTTGCAGGCTGACCTCATCTCTCTCTTCTCCAGCAGGACCTTTGTTGCTTGTGCAGCCACATTTTTCAACTTACGGTTAAAGCTAACCTTCCAGTCAACTAGCTTAGCCCCAATAGCCCTTCAGGACAGATTTCAATCTCCATGAAATCAAACTCTGTCACACAAACTTCAGCTATACGGATTCTCCTTGAGCTCCCTCATCTCTCTGGGATATGGAAAGGTTAGAACAGCTCTCAAGCAATGCATTGTAGATTTTGAACACCAACATGGCCTAGGTTCAACCTCCAAGTATCCTCTAATTGACAGACCATTCTAATTCAATAAACCAGCTATCTTTCTGCACTTTCAGTCCAAAAGCATGACAGAGTCTTTGCACTGGCATGCCTAAATACCCTTCCCTCAGCAGTTCTGAAGGGAAGATACTTAAAAAGTCTCCTACCATGAATGTACGTGCCCCTACAACTCTGGAGAGGTCGGGCCAGGGAACCATGTCCTCTTGTTTTACTCCTTTTACAAAGATCTGAATAAAATATTTAGCAAACCCTTACTATTAAATCTGCTAGGATGTTCAGTTGCATTTTATGTCCTTCTACTCCTCTCAAATAAAAATGCATCTATCACTCTTGGTGTGGCCAAGTACTGTGCTGCAGCAAACAAAACCAAACAGGGACTGACCCCAGACACCTTGCAATTTTCATCTTCGGAGTTCATGACATGACTATGACTTTTCAAATGAGACACTCAGTTTTGTTTATTATTTTTATTCTATGCTACCTTTTTGCTTTACTTTATTCTATTTTGTCCTTCTATACACATCCGGGTAATATTATATATGTGCTTCTATCTTGTTTCCTTAACATTGGTCATTGCTTGTAGCAATAAATTTTTGATGTGAGCACCCACATGGCCTCAATCTTGACACCACCCTCTGCCAGAGCCCCACCCAGAGTGACTGGGGCAACCCAGTCAGATGGGTGGGGTACAAATAATAACATTATTCAATATATATATATATATATATCCAGGGAAGCAATCATGACTCTGCTGTCGGGAGACTGGCTTTGCAGCTCTGCCCCAGCAAATACACCACTACTGGTATATATAAAAAAGGTAAAGGACCCCATGACAGTTAAGTCCAGTCAAAGGTGACTATGAGGTTGTGACGCTCATCTCACTTTCAGGCCAAGGGAGCCGGCGTTTGTCTGCAGACAGCTTTCCAGGTCATGTGGCCAGCATGACTAAACTGCTTCTGGTGCAATGGAACACCATGACGAAAACCAGAGCGCATGGAAACACCGTTTTCCTTCCTGCCGCAGCGGTTCCTGTTTATCTACTTGCACTGGCGTGCTTTCGAACTGCTAGGTTGGCAGGAGCTGGGACAGAGCAACGGGAGCTCACCCCGTTGTGCAGATTTGAACCTTCCAGTCGGCAATCCCAAGAGGCTCAGGGGTTTAGACCACAGCGCCACCCACTTCCCCTTTTTACCACTACTGGAATTCACTGCCACAAGCTGTGGAAATGCATCCAACCTAGATGGATTTTAGAGGGGGTTAGATAAATTTGTGGTGGCATAGGAGCTACCTCCTAGGGGCCGAGGTCCCTTTGGCTCCTCAATAAAATATTTGAGGGGGCTGGGGCCTCCAAAGTTGATGGACATTGACATTCCAATGGTATGAGTGCACCACATCATGTGTTTGATTGTGAGGGTTGGACTTATTTGCCCCTCCTCCCCATTTTTAAAAAAAATCAAGTTGGCACTGCTGCATGGAGGATCAATGTCTATGAATACCAGCTGTTGGGGGGAAACTGTGGCAACAGGATGCTGGTCTAGTTGGGCCATTAGCATAGCTGTCACCTTTCCCCCTTTTTAAAGGGAAATTCCCTTATTCTGAATAGGATTCCTCACAAGAAAAGGGAAAAGTTGACAGCTATGGCCATTAGTCTGATCCATAAGGATTCTTCTTACATTTTTTCTGTTCTTTAGGTATCTCTAGATTAAACATTGTGTTGAAAACTATGCATAGACTGGCTTTGCTGAAGCTCCAAACTTTAAAATATCCAGTGCAACACATATAACCCTATGCAGGGTATGTAGGCCTTGAACTATCTAAACTGCCTTTCCTGAGCTGGCACATTTATACACCGCAGGTATGAGATGAGAAAGGTTGAGTACTATTGATTCTGCCACTCTTCAAAGTGGATCAGCACAAAGTCATTTAGCACAATTGTTTCTGTAATAGCGGTACACTGTGAAATTCACAATGTTCGATGTCGTTCAAACATTGTTTTCCTGCCAATGTGATTTGGTGGCTTACAGTTAGCAAACTGATGTGTAATGAAGAATATATATGGACTGAAGAACTAGAAGGTGAGAAACTGCTTTGTAATGAGTCAGAGCTATTGCTCCATCTAGCTTAGTATAGTTTACACTGACTAGCCACAGCTGTCCAACATTTCAGGTAAGGAGATTTTCTAGCCCAATCCAGAGGACCAGGATTGAACCTGGAACACTGTATATGCAAAGCTGTACCACTAAGTTAGAATGAATATTTCATTGTTTGAATTAATCCATGCCAGTGAATTGGGACCTTTACAGAGATGTTCTGGCTTTTAGTAGAGAAGGAGTAGAATCCGGGCTTTTTTTTCAGCTGGAACTCACCAGGGACTAATCTACACTGGTCAGTTAAAACATTAAAAATGCATTAGAAAAATGTGAGCAGCGATCTGCCACCAATGAGAAATTGCATTGAGAGCTATATTATGTTTTGTTTTTGTTTAAAAAGCTTTTTCGCTTCCCTCAGGTGGGATTGGACAACTGACTGAGGTAGGCGGAGACCTCCAGGTATCCCACCTGAGGGAAGGCAAAGCCAAGCCTATGCTGTTGGAGCTGCTCCAGATCTAGGGGCTGCACGCGTCCACGCAAAGGGCGCCCCCCCCCCCCGTTTTAAGCGGGGAGCGGTCATTACAGACCAGTGTAGATCCAGCCCAGACCTCAGTTCTAGCACCTATCAGGTGGGCATCATTGCCATTATAATAACAAGGGAGGCATTCATGGTGAGTTCCAGCACCTTTTTCTAGAACGAATGCCACTGAGTATAATGTAATTGATTGAATAGCACTGACACACATGGGCATCATTTCCAGGCTTACAGGAACTAGACCCAGTTCTTTCACACAGCCAAAGAGCTGACAGGATGAGGTCTGGTACAGGATCACATCCACACAGTAGATGAAGCGGGGGGGGGGGGGGAGGAGGTAAGACAATGTAAATGACTTACATATTGGAGAATAGTCATAGGAAACAAGCAAAAGAGCAATGTAGAGCAGGAGAAACACGCTGGGAACAGCACAAGGAGATAGTCATCGAAGAGAAAGGTATAATTCCTTTTTTCTACTCTCTCCAAAACTCTCTAAATAGTGCAGATAGGAAAGTATATAGGGAACCTTGTGGCATACTCACCATTTGTGATGAGCGTGAAGAATGAAGTGCAATAGGCTTCCAGTAGCATGCTTTTTGGATGGTCTCTTTCACTTCTAAACTGGTGTGCATTTAAACGCCTGAGTTTGTCATGAGTATACAGTGGTACCTCAGCTTAAGTACTTAATTCATTCCAGAGGTCTGTTCTTAACCTGAATCTGTTCTTAACCTGAAGCACCACTTTAGCTAATGGGGCCTCCTGCTGCTGCCGCGCCGCCGGAGCCCGATTTCTGTTCTCATCCTGAAGCAAAGTTCTTAACCTGAAGCACTATTTCTGGGTTAGCGGAGTGTGTAACCTGAAGTGTATGTAACCTGAAGCGTATGCAACCCGAGGTACCACTGTACATGATATCCTTAACTTTTCCCTCTCACACAAACACACAATACTATTCTGATTCTAGAATAATTAGCACATGTCAGATTCATTTGGGGAATATTTTACAAAGAGAATCAAATGACTGTCCATGTGGCTTTTGAATTATTTTAGGAAGTAATGTCAGCAGTAGACATTCATACGGAGACTGAAAAATAAGATTCCTTTCACCATGATAATGCTTGAGGAGTAAAAAGGAAATACCAATTTTATCAAAAACAGTGACCTAAATCATTGTGGCAGTGTTACATGTGCTGCAAATATGTCTAAGGGGGTAAAAAGAAAAAAAAAATCATCACAGGCTGTCAGAAAAATCAGCAACTGTTTTGTTGGCAAACACAGTGAGACAAAGGTTAGTACAGTGAGATGATAAGAAACTGCACGTTTAAGTTGAAATTAAAGGTTTGTGGGAAATAACAGTCTTCTGCTAGCTATGGTGCTTGGTAGCTGCAGGATTCAGTAGCTCATTAAAGGTAAGCTCCTTTCCATATTATATCAGCCATGTGTCTGGAATATTTTTAGAGATAATTTAGACTGCAGAGAATTTATTCCTTCTTTAAGGTTAATTTAACAGAATGGCAGTAAAATAAATACGGCGTTACAGCTTGCAAACAGACAGTGCACTACTTTCCCCAGACAAGTAGAACAATCAACACACATTTAAAACATAAATGTGCCATTTTGTTTTGTTTTGTTCCCCCCCCCCAAATGCCATACAAATAACTAGCACAAATCTAATAGTTTCTATAAATTGCAGGAATCCAAAAGCAAATCATTCCCTTGCAAATTACTCTTATTGGATATGGGACAATGCTATTTTGTTTAAATAAGAACTCTATTTTCCGTGCAGAGAAATATATGTATTTCTAGCTGATTGTCATGAATTGGCTTCTGTCAGCAAATCCACAGCTGATAATGTGTAGTTGTAGTTTTATTTGTTACAGGCTTATACATTTTTTAAAAAACAACACTCAGAAATTCTACTTTCCCCACTTTTAGAGAAGTGATTGTTTGCTATCTGTGATTGGTGAAGCTTCTGACTCTATTATCTATAGGTAAAAAGTTGCACTTTCATATTTGGGAAAGAAATGCAAGCATAAAGGAGACAAGAGAAGAACACTACACAGCATAATTCAAACTGCTGTTTTTGACTTATGAAGTTTTGAACATGAATATAGTTACCTGAAGGACTGCTTCCTCCCTCTGGTCCCTGTATTCCTTCACTGAAGCTCTTCTCTGAAAGAGAATGAAATGAGATGAAAGTGGTATGTGTAGCGAAATGGCATTTTGGGTGGTGGCACCCTAACTGTGGAAGGATATGAATCCAGGGCCTTTATGGTCTATTTGGTGCTACGTTAAGACTTTCCCTATAACTCTTAATTACAAGGTATTAAGTATTAAAATGGGACATGGGTGGCGCTGTGGGTTAAACCACAAAGCCTAGGACTTGCCGATCAGGTCAGAGGTTTGAATCCCAGCAATGGGGTGAGCTCCCGTTGCTCGGTCCCTGCTCCTGCCAACCTAGCAGTTCGAAAGCATGTCAAAGTGCAAGTAGATAAATAGGTACCGCTCCAGCGGGAAGGTAAATGGCGTTTCCATGTGCTGCTCTGGTTTGCCAGAAGCAGCTTAGTCATGCTGGCCACATGACCTGGAAGCTGTACGCCAGCTCCCTCGGCCAATAAAGCGAGATGAGCACCGCAACCCCAGAGTCGGTCACGACTGGACCTAATGGTCAGGGGTCCCTTTTCCTTTACCTTTAAATATTACAATGAGTATTGCTGAACTTTTATTTTTTGCTTTATATTTTATTGGAAGATACGCGTATTATTATTATTTTAAATTTGGCAGTGTGTGGGTATAAATGTGTATCCCTTTCCCTCTCCATCACTCTCTTTCTCAATAATATATATCTCAAATCTAAATAATAAAGAAAACTGCAATCCTAACCACACTCAGCTGAATTGACTGTGATTTACTTCTCATCAGACATGGTTAAGGTTGTAGCCTAACTCAGTAAGTCTCACTCCAGGCCAAAATTGGCTTGGAATACCTATGCCCTGAGGGGACGTGGATGGCGCTGTGGGTTAAAGCCTCAGTGCCTAGGACTTGCCGATCGAAAGGTCGGCGGTTCGAATCCCCGCGGCGGGGTGCGCTCCCATCGCTCGGTCCCAGCGCCTGCCAACCTAGCAGTTCGAAAGCACCCCCAGGTGCAAGTAGATAAATAGGGACCGCTTACTAGCGGGAAGGTAAACGGCGTTCCGTGTGCTGCGCTGGCTCGCCAGTGCAGCGATGTCACGCTGCCCACGTGACCCGGAAGTGTCTGCGGACAGCACTGGCTCCTGGCCTCTAGAGTGAGATGAGCGCACAACCCTAGAGTCTGTCAAGACTGGCCCGTACGGGCAGGGGTACCTTTACCTTTACCTTTGCCCAGAGGCATGAGGCCTAGAGAAGGAGCAACTGAGGGCACAATTCTGCCTATGACATGCTCCCACAGGGACCCACAGGAAGAAACTCTCTTGTGGATCACTGGGGGGGGGAGGAGGGGGTCGAAGCTTTTATAAAGCTTCCCCCTCCAGAGTTTGGGGTCATTCTATCCCACAAGCTTCCTACCCACCCTTGGGTGAGAGCCTTCACTATGCAAGTTGGGCTGCTGGTTGACAGAGCCAGAAATCATCATCATCTTCTTCTTCTTCTTCTTCTTCTTCTTCTTCTTCTTCTTCTTCTTCTTCTTCTTCTTCTTCTCCCAACCTGATTGGCACTTGGTTGGGCATTGTTTATCTTTCCAACAGTGAATATTATGGCTTCCTTTTCTTAGGTGGAAGAACATTTTGTATAGGGCGGAAATGGCATTGGGCAGGGTCAACAGAGTAAAGGTGATGGGGGGCATAAGAGACCTGAGGTGGGATTGGCCACGAGACTCTCCCAAGCTTGGGTTGTGGGTCTCTGCTTGGCTGGAATCCTCACCCTCATTGGCCAGCAAGACCTTGCCTGCTTGGCTTGCACCACAACAAAATTCAGGAACACTGAAAGTCCCAGCTTGAGCAGATGGAGAGAAGAAGGGTAAAAAAAAAAAGAATTATCTGCCAGGTTTATATCCAGACTTAAGAGATAGATATATGGATGGCTGGGTGGATAGATGGAAGGATGGATGGATAGATAGATATTTTGACTTTCAAAGTATGTTTATACAGTATTGCTGAAATCTCCTTCACAAGAGTCTAGCCACTCATGTAGGGTCTATTATTCACCCCTAAAAATAAGATCAATTCAGAATTAATTAAGTTGTTCAGTGATATGGTTAGGCATGTCAACAACAAAAACACCTTGCCTTGACACTGCTGGCAAGGCTAGTGGTTGTTCCTCTCAAATTCAGAATCTTTAAACCCATATTGGCACAGCAGGATGTTGGTTACAGATTCAGTACTCATGTATGAGCAGCGGCTGAATTTATACAAGGCAGAGTGACACAAGCATTTGCTAATCATACAGCTGTTGCTGTTTTCCAGGGAGTGAAGGCCTGATTGACAAATGTCTGGTTGGAATTGGTGCTTCAGAGTAGCTAAAGTGAAAAGGGAAGGGAAGGCTCTTTGAAATGCAACAGATTTCACCTGGAAATCTGGAAACTGAAGGACCATACAATGGCACCAAGCTTCAACAGAGTTGCCGTATGGCCTTTCATGTGCTTGTCAACCCCAATGTTGAAGAGTCCCAAGCAGGTGGCATAAACAGGAGGTCTACCCATCCTCTTATGGATCTCCAGCCATGCCTCATGAGCTGTATTTTGTTTAGTAGATTGTGGAGGTTGTGTCAGGTTGTGGAGGCCTGAACTACCCTTTGAATATTTTTTTTTAATTGTCTCCCTAAGCATAGCAGGATGGTGTTCAAGGTTAACTAATCTGTGTGACATTATCTTCGAGGTGTTTCTTTGGTCTAATAGGAGGCCTTGGGCTAATCACCATCTCTCATGCTTGGTATACTCAGTTTTTTAAAAAGAGAAGAACACAGACCTATGCAATGCAGGACTGATATGAGGATAAGTAAGAGAAAGTCTGCTCAATTAATGAGATTGTGCACACGAAATACATGTGTCTGCATAATTGCAATGAAAATATATACCTAAAAGTATTTCATTGCCAATTGTTATAAGAAAATAACTGCTTCTTTTCCCTTGTGGGGTATCCAAGAGCCTGTAGAGAGTCCTTAAGTGGGTCCCCTATTGGTAGGAGAAAATAACAGAGACCAACCAGAGTATATTGAAAAGCAAAGCGGCTAGTAAGCCTGATCTTTATTAAGCTGTTGCAACAGTGTCCCCACTCACCACACACAGGAGGGAGGAGAACCCTGAACAATGGTGCGCAAGCCCTTCTATAGACTTTTGAAATTGCCCACCCTGTAGCCCAAGACCACTCCCCTAAAACACCATACATACATGACAGAAGGAGGCAGTTTATAGCAGAGGAAGCATTACCTGGGCAGTCTGGCCATTTTTTTGTGATGGTTAATACTTTAGTTCCTGAATCCAGGTCACAGGCTCACCTTATTCATACACAAATACATCCTTAAGGCAGGCAAGCAAAAGACAATGGGAGGCTTTCTCATTTCCTTCCTCCTTGCAGAGAAATATTTGAGGTTAATTTGGGAGAGTCACAATGGCTTCAGGATTGCTCTCCTGTACTATTTCAGACATGTGGTTTATATATATATATGTGATTGCCTTGCACATTTATAAACATTTTATTTATATTTGAGACCTCAGAATTCTTATAACACAATAATATTGCATAACAAAAGAAATGGTTAATACAGTCAATGGCAAATGTATCATATGGAATCACAAATTTGACTCCCTCCTGAAAGCGCAGATATGTTTCAAGGGAGATGAATGCTGCTCATAGGCGCCACTGAATGCTGGGCAGCTGTTCACTTGTAGACTCTGAAACGAAGATAAGAGCCAACTCCAAAGGCAGAATTCAGAACATCTTCTGTCTTCTTAACACCTTACCTTTCGCGCTATGTGCAGGTGTGAGACTTTTCACTATGTGTAGATGGAATCGGAAATGGTGCGAATAAACAAGCCAAAACATATAGTCTCTTGTGATTAAACAATAGTCATAATTTTTTCTTTCAAATTGATCAGCATGTGTTGGTACATTGTGGACACATTGCGGCTGAGAGTTGGTGTCTCAGTTAAGAGACAGGACAATGGTCCTTTCTTGTTCAATGGATGGGCTGAATTGACAAAGAACCCTTACACTGCTACTTTCAAATATTGACAAGATTAATGCTTTGGTATAAAATTGACATAGATGTACTCGTATAAAATGAGCATATACTTCCCAAATAAAATACAAATAATATAAATGAATAAATTAATTCATTAAAATGAAATCTTCTAGGCACATAACTTTCAGGACCTTGATGAAATTTCGCTTCTGCTTTCTTCCTGGATCTACAAGGGGGGGGGGGGCTGTGAAGCTCTCAGTGAGCCATGCCATAGTATGTAGAAAATGGGGTGCGTTTAGCTTGGAAGAATTTAAGAAGAGATCTGGTTTTGGTAAAAGTAGAGCAAAGTATGACAAGTGAGGCGTTTTGCAGAGTTAAAAGTTATTTTTAAAATGTGACTAATGATATAGGTTTCCCCCCCCCCCCTGCCCCATTGAAAAAGATGCAAGTTTGCTAAGGCTCTGTTCCAATTATTCATAAACATGAATCCAACGGTGTTCCGAGCTTTAGCTCTCTCAATACCAGCTAAGAGCAGTACAGAATTGACTGGCACCACTTTGATCCATTAAAAAATCCTCTATTTACTGCCTGTCCTCAGGGTGCTGTGTGACTGGCAAAAAGAGGGGCTCATGCAGAGTTATTTTTCCTGTTCAGATACATAATGAGCAGATGCTGGGTTCAGTTAATGATTGTCTTATAAGCTTAGCCACTGTTGACGGCTGTAATTACTCAAGGGAATCCACTTACTGCTCCCTTGTGTTTACCTTATCAGTGTCATAAATGGTCTCATTTAGGGGGGTGGGAATTGGAATTTTGGGCAAATATAAGCCTGAACACTGAAGGATTTACAGAGCTTATATGTAATTTCAAATGACAATAGCTAGGGCCTTTCCTTGTCAGACTTGCCTGCCTCCTGCACCCCTAGTTATACGTGCCTCAGTAGGAGATGCATAAAGTGATCCTTCTCTTCCTACTTTGTCTAGACTAGCTCAGTGGTGAAATTGACTACAGGTTGCCCCTAGGTTGATCTCTGGCTGTGTGAACCAAGGAAACAAAAAATATGTCAAAATGACAAAGAGATAAAAAGTGTTAGAGAAATATAAAGCTAGGATGAAGTCAACTGGCTTGACTTTTTCCTTGTGGTTGCCAGGGTAGTTAATAATATACCCAGATTTAAAAGAACCTAGATTAGCTGAGGAATCCTCTCCATATGTACTCAAAGCTAAATCTCACTAAAGGGACGCGGGTGGTGCTGTGGGTTAAACCACAGAGCCTAGGACTTGCCGATCATAAGGTCACCGGTTCAAATCCCCATGACGGAGTGAGCTCCAGTTGCTCTGTCCCTGCTCCTGCCAACCTAGCAGTTCGAAAGCACGTCAAAGTGCAAGTAGATAAATAGGTACCACTCCGGCGGGAAGGTAAACGGTGTTTCCGTGTGCTGCTCTGGTCCGCCAGAAGTGGCTTAGTCATGCTGGCCACATGACCCGGAAGCTGTATGCCGGCTCCCTCGGCCAATAAAACGAGATGAGCGCCGCAACCCCAGAGTCAGCCATGACTGGACCTAATGGTCAGGGGTCCCTTTACCTTTTATTCTCCAACTGAAGTACTCACAAGTCAGTGTTTCCCAGTTGTAAGTGTTTATACTACAGATTTGCCCACTATACACTGGACCTAGGAGGTGATTTCTTACCCTATCACCTGTACAGGAAAGATGACTCTCCCTGGCAGAGAAGGCCCTATGGCTTCTTAGTGATGTAAACATTTCAGTGACTCACAAAGTAGCCCTTTTTTGCTCTGGAAGCCGAAAAGATCAGAAAGAAGACCCTGGAGAAAATAGCATTGAACTGTAAGGGAGATGCAGAGATTTACTACAGAGGTGAGTAGAAACCAACTCAAACCCTCAATTTCAGGGTATTAGCACTCATCCACCCCATGATTGTATTTGGTGTTTTGAATCTTATTTGGCCTTTCTTGCATATCCCTTTACTGGTGTTCATGAAAATATAAATTCTTACCACAACATTTTCTTTGAAAAAGAAGGAGACAGAGAAATTCCTGGCATTAGGAGAAAAAATCTGTTTATGATGACAAGCAGACAGGAGGCTTAGGTGGTACTCTTGATAAGAGGATTATTTCTGTTTCTAGGGAAATTTATTTTTGTGGTCATAGCGACTTTCAGAATAAACTGCATTTGGCACTAAACTAAAGAAATCAAATGTTTTGGAAAGGAAGGCAAAGTGCATTAAATAACCTTTTGTAAACCAGCATATTGAGTTGTTGCCTTAGTGTTCTAGTATAGAAAATAAATATGTTAGAAGGGTAGAATTAGTTGGAACATATCCAAAGACTTATCAATTAATTATATCTCATTAAAAATATATATATTCGGAAGTAAGTTTTTTTCATATTTATCATGGTCGCAGAGCCAGAAATTACTCTGGAAAGAAAGCAGCAGCAGCAGCAACAACAACAACAATGACAGAAAATTAAGGATATCTTGGGAAGCAACAATACCAATTTGTGCCATGACTACTAGTACAAATATCCATGAATGCACACACCTTTTGTTTATGAAAAGATTGCTCCAAACACACATTCAGTTATAGAGTTAGGAATCCCTCTCATTTTCTACTGCTGAAATTTTTGAAAATTTTGACCTTCTGACCTGATTGGTGCAAGCTGGACACAATGACATTTAAAGTGGCTAGTTTTGCTAGTACAAGACAAACACTTTTCTTCCATTACCATAAAGTTCCTAGATCTGACAGACCTAAGAAATGTATACAGGATCCCACCTCAAAAGGAAACTTGTTCATGTAATCTCTGTCAGGTGCCATGCAGCCAGTCACATCCTGTTTTAGAGCATGGATGGGGAGCCTGTGACCCTCCAGGTGTTTGACTACAAAGCCTATCATCCTCTGGCCATGCTGGCTGAGGCGGATGGCAGGGGTGGATTTAGGGCCGTGTTAACAACATCTCAAAGCTCATTAAGTGAGGCACTTGGCTTTGGGAAGAAGGCGCAAGGGCTCTGCATCACAGGGGAGCCTGACAGGAAGCAAAACTAGCAAAGAGCAGAGAGAGACAACGTCACACAGTGAGCATACAGCTAGCAGCTTTTATTTAGAATCAATACAGAAACACCTGGAGATTCCTGAAGTATACTCCTCACTGTAAGCTGTTGCTCAGAGTGTCTTGCTCCTCCCCATCTAGTCTATTTTCTATTTGCTAAGGGCTGAGGCATCTGCTTGTTTTCTCCTGTTCCTCATCCCACAGTATCTCCTAGCTCTCTTCCTCCTCTGCAGTGCAAGGGCTGGGGGGGGTGAATCTTGGCCTTCCACAGGGCACCATAGTCCACCACTGCTGATAGAAATTGCAGTTTGACGGCAGGTGGATGGCTTGCCCCTTGCTTTAAAGGTTATCACTTCATTCTCCCAACTCCTCCGTTTTCACAGTTGATGATTGGTTCTTATTCAACTAGCAGGCAAAGAAAGACAAATACACTTTCTTTTTGCTGGGAACACAATTTCTTCATGACATTTGGGAATTTATCATCATTGGCTGTTGATTGCCCTGAGACGGGTGAGACAGATGTTTTCAACGTTGCACACATTATGAAGGAAAACATGGAAAGTGGGTGAAGCCAAAGGAAAGTGAAGCCAAAAGACCCAGAGCAAATTGCCAAGGACTCTGCAAGGCTGCTCAGTTCCCTGGGAGCTTGTCATCTGGCATATTTTCAGATAAACTGTTGTGGCTTCCTTTTGATGAAATTCTTTAAAACATGCCCATGCAGAAGGCAAGACAACATGCTTCCAGTGTTTATAGCATTTGACACAGGGAGGGATCAGACTTTGTACAGCTGTATGAAATGAGAGCAGCTACAGACCCGTCTTGAAGACCTGCTCCCAGGCAAGCTGAGAAATGTCATGCTTATCACCTTCTGTAAAGCTGTCATTTGTGATGAGTTTAGATTCTTCCAGGGCCCTCTGTCTCACATGCATTTTGCCCTGTGTCTCGCATACCTCCAACTTGATTCTCTAAATTTATTACAACTTCCCCCCATCACCCATCCACATACACAGAATAGCATGCAGCAGCTATCAGTATATACTGTTTCACAGAAAATAATATCTGCTTCCTTAATTAATCTCTATGAATAATGAATCCTGTCTGTTTTGCTCAATCTTGCTTTATTCTCTGATATATAATGATCAAACTGTGTGTGATATTTGGCATGTAGGTTGTCCTTTGTGTAGTTGATTTTTATAAAAATTTGTGGGGCAAACTGAATCAGTACCACTGTGTGGTGGTAAAACATATACACGCTGCAATTGTGAATGGAATTTCATGGCAAATGGAATCAGAATTGCCCCCCCCCCCTCTTTTTGACTAGCAGGAGTGAAGAGAGGATTCCAATAAACACAACCATCCTTCAATACTCACACTTCTCTGAATTTTGCAATGCAGTTTTTCAGTCAACTAATGTGAAGAAAAATACACATGCTATGTAGTGAAATAACATCTGAAATGGATTATATTGGGGGGAAATTGCTTTGCAATAAATAAATAAATAAATAAATAATGTATAGAAGCATAAATTTCCATGAGGACTTCTAAAAAATAAATAAATCTCACACTGATGTAGAAATAGGTAGAACTGAAATGGGTGAAATGAGTAATTAAGAATATAACCAAAATAGTTGCTAATTTACTCCAAATGCCTGGGAGAAGGTCCGTTATACAGAATCCCAGCTGAAAGATCCAGCCCAGAGTTGCTCCCATTTGTGTATATGGCTCTTCATCCAGCTTCATGCTGTTTCCGTACTGAGCTTCTCTGTTCAAAAACAGATGCTCTTGGACTATTTTTTTTTTAAAAAAAAAAAAACACCACACCTCTCAAACAAAAATGCTTGCTTCCATGCACAGATAGCCCTAGCTGGACTGCCATAAAATTATGTATACACATAGCTGTCAGAAGATTTCTGTCACAATATGTAAACAGGTTAATATGGAGTGGGGGTTGAAAATAGCATTTCTTCATTCTGCAGGTGCGCTTTATCATATAAGCGGGAGGCAAAAGTAGATAATAGTTGGTGGAAATAGAAGTTCAGTAGCAGGACTAATAGCTAAAAAAGGAGAAGTGCCAAATCGTTCAGAATATTGACACACCCCACAGCAGCAGTGGAATTGACCCAAAACTTTCATCCATGAATTAAATATTTGTGATTCTACTGGTCCCTTCTTCATCTGTGTATGACAATCAAGGGCATTCACCTAGAAACACCCCCTCCTTTCGAAGTACTTTAACTTCTCGTGGGTTTGGTAACTGGCTGCAAAATTTGTAGGATTCTCAGAAGCACCATGCTCAACCATTCCTATCAGAAGGCTCAACAATCCAGAAAGTGAAAGAAGTTGCCACCAGAACAGCACTTCATCCACTGAAGCTCTGCTTATGAGTGACATTTCAAATGAGATGAGTGACAGTGTAGCACTAGTCTGAAATCGGAAACTGTCGCTCTGGATGGGTGACAATTTGATGAGTACCTGTGCGTTGTCATGCTACACTATGACCAATTTCAGCTTCTGAACTATTAATCATCCCAAGCCACTCATGGCTACATTTTTTTGTCCTAGAATATCTATTCAGCTTAAATATTTTACAATAGTGGCTTAGTCCTAGATTTTTGAGCCAGACTCCTGCAAACCTAGTGCAAAAATTCCTACAGATATTAGTCATGAACAGATGTAGCTTTGTACTGCAATGGATACTGCACTGAAGGGTCTGTCTACCCTCACATGTGACTTTTCATGAATTATTACATTTAGTGTTCTGTTTTTGGTTTTAAAGGGGTGGGTGAAAATCCCTGGTGTATATATGGAAGCCATTTCATCTATATTTGGCCCCCAGATTTATTTTCCAGTGCCTCCTAATTCATTGATTGGGTACTTACACACACCCCTGTATGAAGGGATCCATTTGGTTACAACAAACAGACAATATCTGAAGACTCTTGCAACTAATTCCACATGGTCAAAGAAGCTTCCAGTGCTTTAAAACCTAACCCAGACTTGTGGAGTAAGACCAAGATGGTCAAGTGTCTTATAACCAAGTTTTATGAGGAATGGTTGAGGGAGTTGTTGTATGTTTAGCCTGGATAAGAGCAGACTGGCAGGAGATATGATAGCCATCTTCAAATATCTAAAGGGCTGTCACATGGAAGATGGAGCAAGCTTGTTTTTTCCCTGCTCCACATAGTAGGACCTGGACCAATGGCTTCAAGTTACAAGAAATGAGATGCCAACTAAGCATCAGAAAGACGTTTCTGATGGTAAGAGCTATTTGACAGTGAAGCAGCAGACTTCTCCAGAAGGTGGTGGACTCTTCTTCATTAGAAGTTTCTAAACAGAAGCTGGATGGCCACTTTTCATGGATGCTTTAGTTGAGATTCCTGCATTGCAGGGGGTTGGACTACTACTACTACTACTACTACTACTACTATTATTCCCCACTCACCTGGCTGAGTTGCCCCAGCGACTCTGGGCAGCTTCCAACACACACAAAATTAATAATAAAACATCAAACATTAATAGTAACAATCAGATCCTATATAAAAAGTCACAATAACTTTAAAATTAACAACTTATACCAAATAAAGCAATGTGCAATAATGTGTTCGAATCCAACAGTAAACACTAAAAGTAAACATCAGCAAGTAATAATTAGACAGTTTACATTAATCAGTTACAATAAAGAATTACTCATCTATAATTGATAAAAATAGCAGCAAATCACAATACATAAAATACCACAAATCATACAAAGCGATGTGAAAGGATTAAATTCAGAAACAGACACACAACTTAAAAAAATGTTTAAAACAAAGCAAAACAAAAAACCTATCCCTGAACTCTCCTCCCAGCTGCCTTTGCTGTTCTTAAAGTCATAATCTGTGAATGGCTCCCAGTGCTGGGGGGTGTAGTAAGGCAGGTGGAAGCCATTGCCTGCAGACAGTCTCTCTTCCATCAGTTCTTCCTCTGGAGCAGAGCAGGTCTCTTGTAAAGGCTCCTGGGAGTGGGAGGTGGAGCAAGGCAAGTGGAAGCCATTGCCTGCGGACAGTCTCCAACTCTACAATTCTGTGATATCACACACACACACACACACAGTGTTCATTGAGGAATGAGCACCAAGGTAAAATTATAATATAGCATATTGTTATCTTCATATTAGAAATCCCCTTATCTGTAGAATAACATTTCCATCAAGATATGACAAGTACTTTCTGGAAGGAATTAGAGATATTTTATTTATTCCAATGGGCTTTCCCAGCTGAATGAATGGGTCTCTGCCTTGAGTATCTATTTTGTCTGGTTTTTGTTTTTGAAAAATAATCTTAATCCTTTTAGAAAGTTAACTCTACATCTTGATTAAGAATGAAACTGTACAATATTGCTTCAGGCACACCAGAGTGAAAACACATGAGATAGGAATATGGTAGCAAAGGTCACAACTGTTAAATAACTCAGGATCTGCAGCAATACATTAGCTGTGGAACTCCCACTTTGTAGAGACAATGGGAGTGTAATAAAAATCCCCCTTGTCTTTCCCTCTGGGCAAATCCACCCTGGCTTGAAGCTCAGCACTGGTTCTTAGTTGAATGTGAACATTTCATTTGCCAACTCGCCACGAAGAGGGGGCACCTGCTTTCTCCATCCTGCTCCTACTGTCTAGCTTTCAACAAAGTGGGTCCTTCAGGTCTCAAGAGCATCAGAACCTCTCAGTTCACATGGCTGGGAATCTAAGATGGTTGCTAAGATAGCCCTCACTTTAAGTGCATTCGGACACTGACCAGTAATGGTGATGGACAACAGCATCAGAATTGTCAAATACCAAATTCTTGAGAAAGGAATAAGCAGCCAATGAAGTGTTATCTCACCAAGGAAAGAGGACAAATATGGAGCAGATGGGGAGAAAAGCTGCAACAAAAGCCAACCAGTCACAACCAAAAAAAATACTCGGTTCCTTAGAGGAAACTTGCTAAGTTAATACTTCTCTGGTGGGTCAGCAGGATGCTGCAGGCACAGGGTGTCACAGGTCTCTTTGAGGCCATCCACTGATCGGCCACTCATGGATATTGATGTCTTTTCTCTTCCCCTCTTGGAAAGAAGTCTCACAAAGCTTTCTCTCTTAAAGTGAGGGGAACAAACTTTCCCCCATCTTGAAGGACAAGGAAGTGGTGGTGGAGGTGGTCTCATGGGGAACTGTGCATCTTTTGCTTCTCTGTGATTGGGAGAAGAAACATAGGGAGCTAACTTATACTGAGTCAGACCATTTGTCCATTTAGCTTAGTATTGTTTACATTGACTGGCAGAAGCTCTCCAGAACTTCAGACAAGGGATGGTTGCTAGTCCTACCTGGAGATGCCAGGGGTTGAAGCTTTGACTTTCTGCATGCAAAGCATATGCTCTAGCAATGAGATATAGCCATTTCCCTTAAGGACTTAGAAAGTTATTCAGCTTACAGGAAGACAGAAGGACGAGACCCACAGGTTTTAACGATTGGAGACCTGTGAAATTTTCCTCAATCAGAGATGATCACCTGTCCTGAAAACGAATTGGATTAAAATGCCTAATAATAAAAGTCTGTCCTCCCACCTCACCCCAACCGACTTCCTAAGCTGCCTCCTGGCCTTTCATGAGTGTTGCCATTTCTTAGCCACTTATACATCATCACAATTTCCTAAACACTTAGTGAAAAAAGTAGCATAGCGGTGCTTTTAGCAAGCATTACTCACAGCCCCCAAAATAATAACCCCACCTTTTTGAACTATGCACATTCATAGATTTTGACATTTCATCAAACCTTCAAAGGTGTTTGTAGAATAATCACCGCTCACTCTGGCACCTCTAAACCACATGCATGCTCTTTAAACTGCACTTGCTGAGTGTACAAAGCTGTTGGAGCTTGAAGATCTATGAATCTCTAGACTGATGAATAGAATGAGCTTTTGCTTATGTGGGATTATCATTGTATGGATTTGAATATGAAGGGCTATGTCTAATTCAGTTCCTTCCCACCATTATCGTGACACCAGCAAATACAGTGCAGGAATGTGGCAAATGTTTGCAGACTGATAATTCACTCTATCTGCAAAGGTGGCCATTGGGAAGGTTTTCTCCTTTTCATAATTGTAACCGAAATGCTTCAAAATGCAACAGGCCATTAAAACATATATTGCTCTTTTAATCAGAATTACAGAAGTAATAGTGCCACTGTATTCTGCTCTGGTCAGACCTCACCTGGAGTACTGTGTCCAGTTCTGGGCACCACAGTTCAAGAAGGACACTGACAAACTGGAACGTGTCCAGAGGAGGGCAACCAAAATGGTCAAAGGCCTGGAAACAATGCCTTATGAGGAATGGCTAAGGGAGCTGGGCATGTTTAGCCTGGAGAAGAGGAGGTTAAGGGGTGATATGATAGCCATGTTCAAATATATAAAAGGATGTCATATAGAGGAGGGAGAAAGGTTGTTTTCTGCTGCTCCAGAGAAGCGGACACGGAGCAATGGATCCAAACTACAAGAAAGAAGATTCCACCTAAACATTAGGAAGAACTTCCTAAGAGCTGTTCGACAGTGGAATTTGCTGCCAAGGAGTGTGGTGGAGTCTCCTTCTTTGGAGGTCTTTAAGCAGAGGCTTGACAACCAGATGTCAAGAGTGCTCTGATGGTGTTTCCTGCTTGGCAGGGGGTTGGACTTGATGGCCCTTGCGGTCTATTCCAACTCTATGATTCTATGATTCTACATTGATTTGATGGCCCACTGCCAGTCCATGTGAAATTCTTTAAATACATTTGAAGTCAATGATCATGTGTAACAAGCAAAGAATCCCAAGTCCTTGTTCAACTTTTAATTTACAGTGCAATACTAAACATGTCTACGGCGAAGTAAATCTCACTGAATTCAGTGGGACTTAGTAGAGTGGTACCTCGGGTTACAGACGCTTCAGGTTACAGACTCCGCTAACCCAGAAATAATACCTCGGGTTAAGAACTTTGCTTCAGGATAAGAACAGAAATCACGCGGCGGCAGCGGGAGGTCCCATTAGCTAAAGTGGTACCTCAGGTTAAGAACAGTTTCAGGTTAAGAACGGACCTCCGGAATGAATTAAGTTCTTAACCCGAGGTACCACTGTATGTGGGTTAGGATTATTGTCTTACTTCAGAGATTATTTGCTATTTGCTAATTTTCAACTCAGTATTCCCCAAGGCCCTTGTCAATGGTATTTACTGGAAAAGTATCAATGCTCATTACTTTGCTATGGCTCCATCCCTCCAGCAAGGATGCAATTACTCCTGGATCCACTGAAATTTTCTGCATCAGGCACATAAATGCCTTGGACCTCATGCTTTGTCACACAGTGTCAGGGACCGGTTGGATGAGGAAGAGTAGTGGGAGCAGCCCACTCAAGAACCACCCCCTGCTGGGAAGACACAGAAGATGAGAACAGTACATGTGAAAAGGATCTAGGAGTCTTGGTTGACCACAAACTTGACATGAGCCAACAGTGTGACGCGGCAGCTAAAAAACCCAATGCAATTCTGGGCTGCATCAATAGGAGTATAGCATCTAGATCAAGGGAAGTAATAGTGCCACTGTATTCTGCTCTGGTCAGACCTCACCTGGAGTACTGTGTCCAGTTCTGGGCACCACAGTTCAAGAAGGACACTGACAAACTGGAACGTGTCCAGAGGAGGGCAACCAAAATGGTCAAAGGCCTGGAAACGATGACTTATGAGGAACGGCTAAGGGAGCTGGGCATGTTTAGCCTGGAGAAGCGGAGGTTAAGGGGTGATATGATAGCCATGTTCAAATATATAAAAGGATGTCACATAGAGGAGGGAGAAAGGTTGTTTTCTGCTGCTCCAGAGAAGCGGACACGGAGCAATGGATCCAAACTACAAGAAAGAAGATTCCACCTAAACATTAGGAAGAACTTCCTGACAGTAAGAGCTGTTCGACAGTGGAATTTGCTGCCAAGGAGTGTGGTGGAGTCTCCGTCTTTGGAGGTCTTTAAGCAGAGGCTTGACAACCATATGTCAGGAGTGCTCTGATGGTGTTTCCTGCTTGGCAGGGGGTTGGACTCGATGGCCCTTGTGGTCTATTCCAACTCTATGATTCTATGATTCTATGATGACTGAGATCCTGAATCATGGTGGTGCGACACTAAAAAGCAGTCTGAAGAAGGGATGAGTTGGAAGGTGCTAGTAGCAGGGGGTATTGATCAATCAGGGGGGGTCAGGAGAAGGTGGACATTCCAGGACAGGGTTAGAGTCTAAGAGTCATAGTGTGGGCGCAGATTGAGACAGAGACTGCAAGACAGTCTCAAACCTCCTGTCTCTCCTCCCCCTCTGATACTTGGTTCGAGGAAAGTCCCTATGCAATAGCAGCTGCTCAAGTGTAGGCTTTCCTGATGCAGATGTCCACTCCTATGCAAAGATCCCTTGGGCCAGTGCCATTCATGGCAGCTGTGGCAGCATTGACAACATAGGTCACATTTACACCTACATCAAAAGTACATTCAAAGCACATTCTTCCCCTGAAGAATCCTAGCAACTGTACCCTACTCTACCCAGAGCTACGATTCGCAGCACCCATTGCGTGTTGAGTCCCACAGTGCCACCCCCCAAAAATTCACACATCACACTTCAATTTTTGTTTAAGGTTTTTGGCATAATTTTTGGCCACAACTTTATTTAAATACAAAAAATGTGAGTGGTTGCTTAGGCATTGGTTATGACTATCTGTCCTTGCCCCCCAAGGACAGAGCTGGCACTTCCGGACACCACCGGAAGCCAGCATGGGAAACAAGTATTGGGTGAGAGAATGAAGCTGGGACACAGACCCACACCTCTCACCCTCATGTTCCGGTGGGGCTTGCACGGCCCAAGTCCGGCTCCACGGACAAGGACGAAAGAATGGCAAGCCCCTGGATTCCTTTAACGGAATTCCCATTCCGCATCATTTGGAGGGATAGGCACCTTACCCCTCCAAGAACCAATTTAACCA
This sequence comes from Podarcis muralis, assembly GCF_964188315.1. Taxonomy (NCBI): domain Eukaryota; kingdom Metazoa; phylum Chordata; class Lepidosauria; order Squamata; family Lacertidae; genus Podarcis; species Podarcis muralis. Next base: position 90,959,878 of record NC_135658.1, read on the forward strand.
ATGCCTAACCGCCAACCTTACAAGTTGTGACGATTTGCTACGCAGAAGGCAAAAACCAAATGGCACCAGCCAATCAGCCAAATGGCAAAATTCCTACCAGGCCCCCGCTCAAAGGTGGACGACCCCATGACAGGCATAGCAAGGTCAAGTAACCACGGAACCACCCTATAAAAGGGAGGGGGGGCGGGTGATCCGATGCAAAACGGCCAAGAGATCGTCCCATCGTCTGGCTCCTGAATTTATAGTCTCTGACCCCTCCTCCAAATTGGCAACACTCAAAAATCCCCAGCAACCCAATTAACCCTTTACAGGTTTGGGTTCCATCAAATTTGCCTAGTCATGACACAGTGGCCTGTTCCCCCAACCGCAACACGTGCTCTCTGTTAGGGAGAACACGCTTTATAAACTACAATTCCCAGGATTCTTTGCGGGGAGCCACCTACTTCAAATGCACATTAAATGTGTATGGCACAGATGTGAACATTGTCTGTTCCTTTTCAAGGAACTGAACCTACAACAGCAGATTAGTTATTGATGTTTGGAAAAGCTGTTTATAGGTACTTAAAACCAACAAAGAAACACATCTCAATATTCTAGGAGTTAGTGTTTCAGCACTTTGCCAGTTTTAAATATGGCCTATGTTAAAGTTTAGCTGATGACAAGGGATGTATACAAAAATATGGAAAAAGCAGACAGCTTTATTGACTCTAAGCGGCTCAAATGGGTGGAAAAGATGTTGCATTTATACGAAGATGGAAAGGATTTATTAAAGGAAGAGTGTAAAGCTAAGCTTCAGAAAGTAGGTTTCTCCTTTTTTTTTCTTCCTGGGCAAGGGTGTATGTGAATATCAAATTTCATACATTTTTGATGACTTTAGCTCTTAATAAGTAATGTAGTCGCCTATTACTCCAGATCATGTCATAATTATTTCCTCCAGAAATGGGGATTTACAGCTGACATCTGGCTATTAGAGAGCTATGCTTTATATGCAGGGTATTTTGGGAGGATATTTCAAAAGACAATTTTGAATTGAAGCCCGCCTGCACAATATGTTATTATCTCTGTAAATCATTTTGGTGGCATTTTATAATACCAATGGAAAAATCGGTTCCATTTAAAAAGAGGCAAAACAAACAACGGCGTCATGCACTAGACACTCCATTCTGATGCCAAAAATGGGAGGGGGGAAAGGAGGTGGGGAAGGTGATTTATGTCTTAATATTAACCTAATTGGTAGCTGTACTTGTTGACATGTATGTTCTTTTTTCAAATATCTGCATGAGCAAAGCACTGCATGCCATATTCCCATTAAAATAAAAACCACTGGTTCTTCTGACCCTCATGCAAATATAAAGCTGTCAATTTCTAAGGCAGAATGGTTTGTGCATTGGTTTAGTTTTTTAAAAATGAAATATCAAGCAAAATGTCTCTTCTTATGACTGTGAGTGAAGAAAGAAAATCTGTATAATGCACATCAACATAGATAAGGGAATGTTTGCATCTCCCTTCCCCTGTTGTGGAATCCTAGCCCAGGAGGGCTGGTAGAGGGTGGGTTTTGGTCAATGGTGGACAGCAGCCTCTGGGCATGGCAGGGTGGCTAGAAGATCATGTTTCATAGGCAGGGCACAAGACAACATTTTGGCTTACTCCATTGCAAAGATACTACAAACAAGCATTGTAAAGTAAAGGTAAAGGTAAAGGGACCCCTGACCATTAGGTCCAGTCGTGACCGACTCTGGGGTGCGGTGCTCATCTCGCTTTATTGGCCAAGGGAGCCGGTGTACAGCTTCCGGGTCATGTGGCCAGCATGGCTAAGTTGCTTCTGGCGGACCCGAGCAGCACATGGAAATGCCGTTTCCCTTCCTGCCAGAGTGGTACCTATTTATCTACTTGCACTTTGACGTGCTTTCGAACTGCTAGGTTGGCAGGAGCAGGGACAGAGCAACGGGAGCTCACCCCATTGCAGGGATTCAAATTGCTGACCTTCTGATCGGCAAGTCCTAGGCTCTGTGGTTTAACCCACAGCGTCACGTGTCCCTCTCATTGTAAAGTATAATTGTTCAATTGTACATTGAAATGGAAAATAACTCGGTATGTGTATTGCTAAAGGTTTGATACCGTATTGGCCCGAATATAAGCCACACTTCCCCCCCCCCCAATTCCAACTATGGAAAGTTAAAGTGTTGCTTATATTCATGACCTTATGGTGCTGGGAAAGCAGCGCGGTGTGGCTCCCCCCCCCCCCAAGCAGTGCGGGGCAACAGCACACAGCCTGCCTGCCGCTCCCAAGCCTCCTCTAAGCCACTGGAAAGTATGGGGAAGGGGGGAAGGCCGCCTGCAAAGGGGCGTGGCTCCCCACCCAGGAAGCAGCCCGGATATTGTCTTTTTTCTGCTCCCTCCCAAATTTTAAATGTGTGGCTTATTTGCGGGTACGGCTTATATTAGTGCCAATACTAATATATTGGACAATTCCATTGAGCTATACTGGAGCTCTCTGGGTGCCTAACAGCTTAATGATTGACTGATGACATATCTCTACTGCTCTATCACATGGTGTTTAACTTAGATCAAATGAGAAATGTATTAAATTGCAAATCTCCATTTTGTGTGGACTCTTTGGATTTAATATAATTGTTTTGAGTGTTTGTTTTGGAACAAGTTCTGTTAGTAAAACTTTTGAACCAGATTTTTGGACTGGACAATTTTTATTTCAAGAAGAGTCAGTTTTTATTCACCCTATTGTTTCCACGTGTGCAATATTAATAAATTGTTTCCATCTTGCTTTTTCAGTACTGGACACCACCCACCAACAGATTTGGGCTGAACTTTTGCCTTTTTATGTTTCGTTTGGCACCAACCACTGGCTTATTTGAATGGTCAGGTATAAAATCTGTATGATTTCCATTTAAACACATCTGTTGTTAATACCTGCAAATTTGTTTCCTAGTGCCCACCAATACTGATTCTCAGCAACAAAATATAAGCATAACTGACAGATGTTTCTTCTGCAAAGGAAAACTAGAACTGCTTTTAGATCCATAACAATCAGCTGCCTTCACAGAAGGGAAGCTAGCTTCATAGAACAACCGTTTGATTATCTGATGCAAGTATATTGCCTAGTTTGATTAAATAAATTTGACATCTAAGAAACTCAGAGACAACATAATCAAAAGAAACAACACCACAGGAAATAAGCCAAATGAGCAATTAGGGACAAATTACCAATTACTGAAAGTGGAAGAGAAAGGTCACTCTCTCTCCTCTTAAAATAACTGTTATCTTTATTTCTGTGATAAATTTTTAGACTCACCTATATGAAACTTTCAGGGTAGATCTTTGAAAAAGATCAACAGCTCTCACAGCTGCATAATCATAATAATGGGTGACATTCAACTTAGTCCTACTCAGAGGAGATTCACTAAAAGGAATGAACCTATTTTAGACATTATTATTATTAGTCTATTTAAAAATAAATAAATGGAAAAACAGAATGACCATGTTTAACCAGACTGCGGGAGGCAGTGGGAGACAGGAGTGCCTTGCATGCTCTGGTCCTTGGGGTCACGAAGAGTCGGACATGACTAAACGACTAAACAACAACAACAAATGTGATGTGGGGTAGCGTATTTACCTCTACACATGGAGGCTTCTCTTGATTCACTGAACAATCAGCTTCCACTTGAAGAGATAAATGTATGAAGGCTTTCCCACCTCTGTCATTCACCCTCATGTGAGGTCAGCAGAGCTGTTGAGGGTGCAGCAACACTCCATGTGGAATAATATTAATAATAATAATAATAATAATAATAATAATAATAATAATAATAATAATAATAATAATAATTTATTATTTGTATCCCACCCATCTGGCTGGGTTTCCCCAGCCACTCTGGGCGGCTTCCACAAAGACCAAAAATACACTAATATGTCATACATTAAAAACGTCCCTGAACAGGGCTGCCGTAAGATGTCTTCTGAATGTCAGGTAGCTGTTTATCGCTTTGACATCTGATGGGAGGGTGTTCCACAGGGCGGGCGCCACTACCGAGAAGGCCCTCTGCCTGGTTCCCTGTAACTTCGCTTCTCACAGTGAGGGAACTGGCAGAAGGCCCTTGGCGCTGGACCTCAGCGTTCGGGCAGAACGATGGGGGTGGAGACGCTCCTTCAGGTATACTGGGCCGAGGCCGTTTAGGGCTTTAAAGGTCAACACCAACACTTTGAATTGTGCTTGGAAACATGGTGGAAGGGCCATGTTCCTTGCTACTCACTTTCCTTCTATGCATGAAGAAGGCTAGATAGATTCTCATAACATTAGAACTTGAGGCCATCCAATGCTCTGAATACTGGAAGATTCAGGACAGACAAAAGGACGTACTACTTAGTATGAAGAGTCGGACACGAGTAAATGACTAAACAACATTAGTACTTAGTACAGTTCATAGTTAAACTATAGAACTCTCTACCAAAAGATCTAGTGATGGTTGTCCATGCAGGATAGGTTTTAAGAGGTAATTAGACCAGTTCATGGAGGATAAGACTGTTAGTGCTTGAGTGCCAGCTCTTGGGGTTCCTTTTCTCTGTCTCAGTAGAGTTTCACAGGTCTTCCTGTGTCTTCACAGCTCTTTCCTGGCAAATTCCCATGACAGAAATAATCACCTCACCCACCCAGTTCCTCTGCTGTAATGTGTTCTTGTGCGGGTTGTCACTGCCCATCTCACCACTGGAAGGAAGTGAACTTCTTCTTTTTTTGAGACTGTACCTGGGGCAAGACAACCCCCTTATCTCCAGTTTCAACTTCCTGTGAGCTACTGGGAAGATGTCTTGCCAGCTGCTCTAGGTACAACAAACAGAAGAGGCAAGAATGCCATCTTGGAATGGATTCCTCCCTCCACCTTTGTTTGTTTGCTCCTTGATCCTCTTTCTGCTCTAAAGTTCTTCTCTAAGGTCTTTATTATTTACATTACAAGTAGCATAACACTACTGGTCTTCATGTGAAATGAGAAACAGAACCATATACAGATCTCTGTTCTCTTCAGCCATCCAGCCAGAGAGACAGACTCACAGACTTTCATATATACTGGCAGCCACACTAACCAACACTGACTGCCTCACACTCAACTGCATCTCTCCAGACATGTGCTGATAAGGACACCTGTTGCTGGGGAGAATTCCCATTGCTGAGAAGGTGTTTCAGGCATGCTTCAAGGCTCATTTCAAGTTTATTGTGGCAATACAACAAAGGATATCAATGGGTGCTAGCCACGATGACTGTATGTACTACTACCAGTATCAGGTTCAGTATATATTTCTATACCTGTTGCTCGATATCACATGTGGTCTGAGTGCCAGTGTAGTCAGGTTCTGCTTCCAAGCCTGTAGGTATCTGGACGGCCACTGTGAGAAATGGATCCTGGACCAGATGGGGGTTTGGTCCTATCTAAAAGGGCTCATCTTACCACCATGATGTTTATGTATTTGCATTAAACCTTTGAAATTTGCCTAGTTTCATAGGCAGAGACCAATTCTCTGAGTATCTCTTTTTTCCAGCTCCATTTCCAATGCTGTCAGAAGCATTTCATACTCATGGTTCATTTTTAGTATATGTTAATGTTTTCCCCCCTCTTAATAATCTATGAGAAATATAACTTGTAGGGCACCAAACCCATTCCACTGATAGCGGAAGCATTTTGTGGGTGGCAGACAAGTAAGAAGACAGGCACCATAGGCATGTGCTATTTGTAAATTAGATCAAGCTGAGAGTGGCATTTCGTGCAGACTGTAAATTACGTCTAAGTGTATACCATTTACCAAGTGCCTTGGAAAATTGGTAATATATTTTAAGTATAGAGGGGGGAATTTAACTTGGAGAAACAGCAGCAAAATGTTCCGCACCCCCTGTTTCTTCCAGCTCAAATAGTTTGTCGCTCTGACAGTATTATTTCCATATTTGCATCCTTGTGGGCTTCACAACTCCTGGAGTTCTACAAGTTTTGAGGCTGGTTTCCAGCACCATCTGATGAGCTGGGTACAACAAATGTCTTGTCCTTGACCGCCCACCCCCCAAAAAATTCTAGTTCTTGCAAACCGATGGCAGAATAAAGACAAAGGAACAAAGGCTGGGTTTGAAGAAAAGCCACTTTATTTAAGAATAAAACTCATTTAAAACCCATGCAGGGAGCAAGCACTCTACACGCATGGGAGCAACCCTCAGCTTGAATTAACGGCAGCCATTAGAGTGACCAAATCTCCGCCTGCAGGAACTGAAGGCATGACTGTCCAGCCTGCATCCCATTCCCAAGTGTAAGTGAATAGAAAGGCCCAATGCTTTTTTTCCCCTAGGAAAAAAGTGCTGGTAATCAACCCTCCTGCCTCTTTCCCTTAGCCAGGAAGCTCTTGCCTGGCTTGGGGAAGGAGATGAGAGGGTTCTTGAACCCTGCCAGAGCATCACACCTACCTCCCTAAGCTGGGCAGAAGCTTCCAGAGCTTTGGGGAGGAGGTTCGATGCTCTGACAGTCTCCTTTTGTCTCCTTGCTGTTGCTTTTATGTCTTGGAATTTATTTATTTATTTTTTTAAAAAAAATACTAACACAATTCTGTGTATGTCTACTGAGAGTGCGGCCCCACTCACTTCAATGGGATATACTCTTTGGTAAGTGTTAGGACTGCAGCCTAAGACTTTGTCATCTTTTGCTTCTCTTGAACAACAAAAAGAATAAGAAGTGTGTGTGTGTGTGTGTGTGTGTGTGTGTGTGTGTGTGTGGTTCATCTACATTTATTGCTTGCTGTTTGGGAAAAGTTTTTTATTTTTCTCCCTAAGAAATATAGATATGGAAGATAGCCATGTATAACTGTTTACTGGAAGTTGGAACAACATTAATCCTGTCATAATTGATTTATTCACAGAATCAGACTTATTCCCTCCACCTATTGTGGTAGCTCCTTTAATTCATTTTTAGCTCAGCTTCTGTATTTCTTCAAATCCCAGACCTATTTGTCTTATTTCCATCTTTGACTTTTATGTGTTTGCGCATATATATATATATATAAAATGTGTGTGTGTGTGGGGGGGGGGTTATGTGTGGCCTTATCCCAAATGTAATTTTTCTTATATGAGCAGCTCCTCTGCCAAAACATCATAACTAGCCAGATTCATTTCAATAAGGCTAATATTGTTAACACGGCATGATGGATTGAAAATGCCATGGCAGTATCAACTATTGATGTTTCCGGTTCAGAATTTGGCCTACCTGTCAAACCAGTGGCAAGGCTCTAGATTTTTCAGGTGATAAAGTTGCTTAAAATTCAGTTTTTACTTTTTTCAAGCCAGCATGACAATTGTTTCCTGACAGCTGGGTCTGAATTTGTTTGTAATTAAATTATGGTCAGTAATAGCAAGGATTGCCTCAAACCCTTGGTTTGCAAACACGCTTCAGCAACAATAATAATGGTTTCAAATCAGTATTTGGAGGCAATTCCTTGTTAGTTCTAACTTTTGTTTTCCTAGTTTGGTTATCATGAAAATTACGGTGATGCAGACCAGAAAAGATCTTACATAATTGGTGTGAGTTAGAGCTTGAAAGTGAAGCTATGGTAGACTTTTTTTCTGGGGAAGGTCTGTAGCTCATAGGCATGCAGAAGGTCCCAGCTTCAACCTATGACATCTCCAGGTAGCGCTAGAAGAATTTGCTGCCTGAATCTCTGGTGAGGTACTGCCAATTTGTAGAGAAAATATTGCAGTAGATGGACCAATGGTCTGACTCAATATAAAGCAGCTTCCTTGTTCTCCATCTTTATCTCAGCTAGCATTAGACACGAGAGGTCGTGTGCATAGATGGGAGATAATGTGAAAACCTTGTTCTTTGCTGAAGCCTTTGGGGCTCCTATGATATGTATATTAACCATGAAATAAAGTTCCCAGAGTCGTCAGCATCTCTACACATGGCTCTCACCTTATTTTCATCTTCTGGGTCTCAGGGACAATGTGGTCTTCCCAGCCTGCAATAGGGTGAGCCCACTTTAGATCTGTGAGCATGGCAGAGTCAGGAAATTTCAGACCCTGGTGTAAGTAATCATCTCATTGCTTCACACCAGGGAATTGAAGTTTTTGAGCAATAACCTGTCTGTCGAGGGATGTCTAGAGAAATGATCCAGATCTAATCTGGTGCCTCGATTAAATTTTGGCACATCCAATAATATAGCAGGCTAACTCCAGATTGTTTCTGAATTGAATTTTTGAGGATCTATTCATATTTTGCCTTGGGATGTTTTTTAATTATAAACATAATTGTACTGAGAAGCAATCAGTGCAATATTAGAACACCCTGAACAGAGAAAAAATAAAAATAAAAAGTAAGGGGGTCTGTTACACTAAAGGAATGCATAAGTATCCTCGTTTTAAGTACCAGTTGAATGTTCATTGCTTCTCTAGTATCCTTTTATCTGATTTAATCTGGTAAAAGTCTGTTTTTTTTGAAACAGCACTGGGGTAGAAGAGAACAAATGTATCCAATTTACCAGTTTCTTCTTCAAGGTGTTTGTTTGTATGTCATTCTTTCCTATAGTATGCAAGTCACTTAAAATGGTCAGTAATTTCTTGACAGCTGGAAATTGTTTGTTTGTTTGTTTGTTTGTTTGTTTAGAAATAAATACAACATCTAGAATCATAGAATTGTAGGGCTGGAAGGGAGCCTTTGTTGGCAGAACACAGAAAAGGACTAAAAATATGGCTGTAGTTGATGGTCAGGTTCAAGGAACAGGCAATCCATCAGCTGTCCTGATTCCAAGCCATTTAGATCTGGATGAACACTAATCAGCAGCTTGAACCCAGCTTGGAAATTAATCAGTAGCCTATAGGGTTGCCATATTTCAAAAAAGTGAAAATCCAGATACAAAGGTTGTTGGTTGTTGTTTTTTTTAAATTTCCCCCCAAAGTAGTTGTTGAGCAAAAAAAAGAAGTGAAGGTTTTCAGCTATTTTTAAGGAGAATCACCAAAAACAACACTGCCAACAGAAGTTGCCATACGTCTGGATTTTCTCGGGCAGTATTCTGGCAACGTCCGGGAAATTCTGGTTGTATAGCATCCCTAACCAGTGTGATTTTAGGGTAGGATTAGTGTTATTTGGTTAGGGAGGGGCTGAGCACTAGAAATTATTCTGGTGCACTCTGCTTGAACATATGTTCTCCAGAGCCGGCCCATCCCCCCCCCCCCCACATACACTGGATAACCCTGATGCTCCCTAGGTTCCCGGCTGGGGACCGGGGAGGGAGAACGCCCAATGCCTGAGCCAAGGTCTACCCACATTTGAAATTTAATAAAGTTGTGGCCAATTTAATCCCATAGCACGTTGTCTCGAGTCGTTATTCCACATGACGGGGGACTGCGGGGGATCTGGGGACTCCGCCTGTCCACGCAATGACCGCTCCCCGCTTAAAACGGGGGGCGCCCTTTGCGTGGACGCGTGCAGCCCCTAGATCTGGAGCGGCTCCAACAGCATAGGCTTGGTTTGCCTTCCCTCAGGTGGGATACCTGGAGGTCTCCGCCTACCTCAGTCATTTGCCCAATCCCACCTGGGGGAAGCGTTGCCAAGGAGACCAGGCCAGGTAGGGGAGGGACTACCTGCCCACACAATAGAGGGAGGATCTTACCTGGGAATCCTCACTTGGCTCCAGAGCTTCTCCCACCCTACCCACCCTCAGTTAATGTCTTATTTTGCAAGTTAACTTTTCTTCACAGGTTTCGCAGGTTAACTTTTCTTCACAGGTATGCGGGCGCTGCTACGTTAAGGTCGCTGTTAAAGGGCCGGAAAGGAATTTCCCTGCATTGGCAGGTTTCGCCTTTCCCGTAGCAAAACGTCACAACTTTGGCGGTATCAGGCCTTGGGCGGAATCCTTTAGTCCATCTTCCTCTTTGCGGCGGCGATACCAGGGTTCCCCGTTAAAGGGGTTTCTGAAGGGAGGCTTTGGCCGTGCGCCGAAAGGTCGTCATTGCTCTCCCCTGCGGCGGCGGCGTTACGGGGGCGGCTATCTCTGCTTGAACATATGTTCTCCAGAGGCGGCCCATCCCCCCCCCACACACTGGATAACCCTGATGCTCCCTAGGTCCCCGGCTGGGGACTGGGGAGGGAGAACACCCAATGCCTGAGCCAAGGTCTACCCACATTTGAAATTTAATAAAGTTGTGGCCAATTTAATCCCATAGCACGTTGTCTCGAGTCGTTATTCCACATGATGGGGGGACCGCAGGGGATCTGGGGACTCCGCCTGTCCACGCAAACAACACTGCCAACAGAAGTTGCCATACGTCTGGATTTTCTCAGGCAGTATTCCAGCAATGTCCGGGAAATTCTGGTTGTATAGCATCCCTAACCAGTGTGATTTTAGTGTGGGATCAGTGTTATTTGGTTAGGGAGGGGCTGAGCACTAGAAATTATTCTGGTGCAGCATTTTGAACCACCTGTGTTTTCAAAACAGTATTGAAGGACACCCAGGGCGTAGATAAGTGCCCAGCAAATTTGTAACACTGGCCATAATTTGGTTATTTTCCCTAGAAAGGGTGCTGTTGCACTGATCAAAACCGAGCAATGAGACAATGGATCACAGCAGCTGCATGGCCAAACTGGAACAATGCTGCTCTTGGATCATTCACTGCACTCATATCCATGTGTTTCAAAGTAAGGTTACCTACATTATATCTTGATACTTCCGTTCATCCCTTTTCTTAAATACATTGGGCTGGTGCTCAACAACAGCATATATAAAACTCATAAGGACACACCTAAGCTCTTTGGTGTGTTCTCTTATGCTATGGAACCTAGCAAGGGGTAAATGAGGTCACACGGTCTTTCCCTGATATATTATGAGCACATGCTGAGAAAAACTAGGAGATGGGAACATTGTGTTGTGTTATTCTGCTCCAAGCCACTGGAGTGCCTATCATTTCTGTGTTCCCTATGACTGAACAAGGAGAGGACTTCTATATTATCAACACCCGCACCCCGTGTAGCTGAATTACTAGGGAACGCTCCATCATTTTCTTATCTGCACATTTTGTTCTACCATTATTGTTGGGTGTTTTTTCTTCTTCATAGGCTTCAGAGTTTTAAAGCATTTTAAAGGAAATCAGAGTTGATCATCCATCACTGAAATATGATTAAGGAGACAAATGCATTACATTTCCCCCCCACACAAAAGCTCTTACTGAGAGTTCTTTCACACACACTGCATAAAGCAAGAAACAAGTTTATTTTAATATTTATGTGTAAAGTTATCCATCATAAAAATAATATAATGCTAAGTCTGATCAAATCGGAGATGGGATGTTGCTTTATTTTCTTCTCCCTGAGAATAGAAACAGCATCATTGTAAGGCTTGCTAGCATTTCTGTGAGACAGCATGAGTCCAAGTTGGAAATATGCAGTGCTGTACATCCTTGGCTAATGACTCGATGTATCATCATATCATTTTTCATCTTGCCATTTGGGGGAACCTTGTGCATATTTTTGGGTCAGAGAATTTGTGCTACCTCGGTTAAAAATAAACCTAGAAAGCAGTACCTGTCATTGTGGCTATGCCATCTCATAAGCTATACCCTCCATGTGGCTGTGTCCTCAGGGCCACCCTGTTAAGGGCATTTCTGAGCCAATTGTGTAGTGCAGAAAGTAGGGTTGCAAACTTGAACCACTTTGAAGTTTGTAGCCTTAACCTGCTGATTAAATTGATTCAGGTTTGCACTCCCCATCTACTGATTAATCAACTTAATCAGTAGATCAGGGCTGCAGTCATTAATAAATTTAATCACTAGAATAGTCAGCTAAAGATTTGGTTGATTAAAGTAGGCTGGGACTGAAGGTTACTATATTTTTTTTAACTTCTGGCTCTATCATGTTGTAAAAGGTATCTTTCATTTATTACATTGTAGGTTCTTTTATACTTTCTTGAATAAACTTATGGGGCAGCGGCAGCGGGGTGCAGTAGCAGGGTGTGTGAAAACACTTTATTTTTTGATTTTAGGGCCCTGAATTGAAAAGGGAAACTCATTTCCCCACTGTTCCTCTTGACCCTAGTCTCATGCTGCTATGTCAGGAATAGGGACCAAGGGGCATTGGGGCTTAGAGACGTTCCCTCTTTTGTTCAGCAACCTAGAATCTTTTGATGGAGAGTGGTTAAGGGATAGTTTCAAGAAATAAATACAGTCAAACCATGGTTCCTGAATGCCTCCATTATCATACATTTCAGATCCTGAACACAGAAAACCCAGAAGTAAATGCTCCGGTTTTCGAACATTTTTTTGGAACCCGAATGCCCTTCTGCTTGAGTACAGGAACCTTTTGCAACCAATCGGAAGCCACACCTTGGTTGTTGAATGTTTCAGAAGTCAAATGGTCTTCCGGAACGGATTACATTTGACAACTGAGGTTTGACTATAAACTGCAGGAAATAAAGCTGGTGGCCCCCATGGCCACCTGGTTCGGAGTTTCCATTTCCCTTCAATGGGTGGTATTCAATAAAGTGAGTTGACTAGCTTGAGGGCTTTTGGCTGCTCAATGGAACTTATCACCCCTCTTCTATCCACATGCACCACCCTCCCAATGTGTTCCTGGGCTTCCATCAAACCTCTTTGGCAGATTTGGGGGAGACGCAGGGGTGCACAGGTATCAGAGAGGGAGATAAATTCCATTTTGCAAGTGAAAAACCTTGCACCAGCAAAAGCACTTCGTTGGGAACCTCCCTCCCTCCCTCCCTCCCTGCCTTACTTAGAACTCAGAATAGTATAGATGGCTCTTCTCTTCCCCATTTTAACCTCTTAGCAACCATCTGAGGTAAACTAGATTGGGAGATGGTGACAGGCCCAAGTGAGAGGGTGACAGTCACTCAATGAGCTTCACAGCTGAGTGTGAATTTGAACCCAGATTTCTCATTACCTTGGTTCTAAGAACACTGATGCAAGACATCATCCAAACAAACAAACAAAACCAATGAAGGAAGAAGCAGCCTCGGGGGGATTTTCATCTTTCTGGGAGTTTCCAAGGTAACACGTCTTTTCTCTTTTCGTTTCATGGACTATGGCTTCCCTGCTACTACCCCACTTGCCCTGTCAAAAAGCAAATGACCACTGGATTCCAGATGTTTGAGAACTCAAGATCAAGGTGAACGTCCAGCTGAGATTTGAGCTTGCCTCAGAATGTTCTATCCTTTCATAATGCAATGGAAGATCCAGGAGTTTTATAAATGGCAGCTAGCCTTGTGCTTTCTGGTCTGACTTCTCCCTGTGAGTCACAGAGCTAAAGAGGGAGTTCCATTTAGCTTCTTAATATGACTTGTGAACTTTCCAGTTTCTCTCGGTATGGCACCATCCTTTTAAGCCGTGACACACTGTGCTTTTCTTCAGATGGTATTCTTTTGACAGGCATATCCCTGTGGAAATGACAGACATGCTAAAAGCTACTATTCAGCCTTCTCATAGCTGAGGGACTTGACAGTCACTCAATAGTCTCTACAATCATGCTTACAGCATGGATTGATTTGCAGGATATAGAGGTAATAACAGTTTTTACTACCAATGTTGTATTAAGCAGGTCACCATGAGTGTAGGAAATTCTACTTCTTTCCCAGCTTTCAGTTCTGGTCTATATTTACTTTCCTTTGCTTGACTAAAAATGAGGAAATGGCCTAGAATGCGTGGCTAATTTATGGTTTTAGCTTATCACTTTATTTAAAATGTTTCTTTATTGACCTTCATAAAAACATCCTAGGGTACAAGTCTCATTCAGGCTTTAAGGCTATACCAATACCCTACAATTAAAGCATTATTATATCACTTCTAACAGATTCCCCCCAAGGGATCCCGAGAACTATACTTAGTTATAGGTGCTGCGAGTTTTAAAACTCTCTCAAGGCAAATCTTAAAAAATGCAATATAAGCACAGATAATTGGGAAACACTGGCCTGCAAGCACTCCAATTGGAGAATAACCTCTACCAAAGGTGTCATGGACTTTGAAGAAGTACAGACTGCGGACAAAAGGGAGAAACGAGCTAAGAGGAAGGCGCACTTGGCAAATCTTGACCGTGTGGATCCAGAATTGGCCTCCACAGCCACAGACACGCTGTTAAGACCATATTCACAGAAGGCCTACAAGCGATCGCAGATGAAGATGATGATGAAGAAGAATTCCCCTCAGAGAGATACAATTTTCAGAGATCCTAGGGAAGAATGATTGTGATTCAAGGACCCAATCCCCGCATGGGGAATAAAGACATGTGAACACAGTATGTAAAGGTTAATGGGCAAGAAAAGGCCACAACTTTATTGATTACATCATATGAGAAGGTATTGGCTTAGGCACTGGACCATGGAAGATTTGACTCCACCCACTCGGAGAGGGGTGAGTCTGAAGAGGGGTTTACCACCAGTCGGGGGAGCCTGTTGATGCTAATGCAACTATAAGCTCTCCCCTGATGTCACCGAGGGTTATGCCATGGCCCCCGCCACACAGGCATCGGACAGGATCCACAACCGCCAGATTCCTTTAATGGAATACCCAAAAATGAAGGGGTAGGCGATGGCCACACCTTGCCCTTCCACACACCAACAACACATTCCAATGCCTAACCGCCAAATGCCACAAAAGTTGTGACGATTGCTATGAGGTAGGCGGAAAAAACCAAAAGGCCAGTGCCAATTTGCCAGTTGGAAAAAATTCCTACCAGGCCCCCTGGGCAACCAGGGTGACCAACCAGAGGTCCATAGCAAAGTCAAGGGAAAAGCTAAGCTCTAAAGGGAGTGGTGGGTGGGTGACTCGAGGCGAAAATGTGAGCGCAATGGGCAGAATGGCTGGCGCGGCTGCATTTGAGCAGCAAACCATGCCCCCACCGAGCCTCCCGGTTGGGTGTCCAACTGGGGGCGTGGCGCGCCAGCCATGAGGATAGGGCAGGGGGCAGAACGCTGCCTGCGTGACGTGGGAATCGTCTCCCGCTCACACCTCTTGCCTTGTTAAACCACTCTGTGAATTGTAGCTGTGTGGCAGGACTAGGAGTCTTTTTAACTTCAGTTCCCAGCATTCTTTGGGAAAAGCCATGAGTGAATCTACTAGTGCTTTAAGTATATGGTGGGAATTTGGCCTAAGTAAGATTGTGTACAGAGACAGCACAGTAGGACTACCATTGCATTTCACACTAGCAATGGCTCTATGTTGCACACACATGTAGCCAGTGCTTTTTTTTCTGGGGGGACGCAGGGGTACGCATGCCCCTAAACATTTTGTGAATCTAATTTTGGCCTCATTGAGGGGCAGAATTTCAATATGAGTAGGGAAATGAGAGTACCCCTAAACATTTTTATTTTATTTTTTAGAAGAAAAAGCATTGCATGTAGCTATGGAACCTATCACACATGCATAGGCTGTCTCCATGAGCTGGACCTCTGTGTTCACAGCCCAGCTATCTCTCAACACATGATCAGAATCCCGTGGAAACTAACACTTGAATATAGCTAAGCAGACACACCAAAGTTTTGCGGAAATGGTCTGAATCTGAACACACATTTGTTGCATTCTGAGAGGGCAGAAAACGTACATTGAAACCGTTTCCGTCTTACTTAAAAGTATGTCCATCTTCATCCCAGTTAGATATAAGAACAGGTCACTGAAGCAAGCACCTGGAGCACTGGGATTTGGTATGCTATTGCAACAATTTTTCACCCATCAATTTTTATTAAGCAATATAGAAGCATTTGGTTTGATAACAAGTTACTTGAAATAAATTGGAAATCAAACCAATTTTGTGCCTGGTTTATTTTCTATGGCTGAAATTGATCTTCTATTGGTACTAGGTTCAGGGTATGCCAGGTTTAACTATGCCCCAAAGACTGGTGTCACTAGCTGTTTTCTTTTTGAAAAAGACATTGCCCAGTGTCGTCGACCCCCCCCCCCCGCCTCCATCTCTGACAATGTGCTTTAGTTTACTAGGACAAAGGTAAGAAAAGTGGTATACTGAGGTAACAGTTAACATTTGAAGGCTGTAACACTGTTTAATACTTATCCACTTAAGTTGGAAATAGTTCAGTTTCTTGCTGCTAGCACATATATTAGTCTTAAAACTGAAAAGCTGTGTCTGTGGTTTGGGAGCCCTTCGGAACAATATGGGATAGGGAACAGGTAGCTGCAATACTCAGAATAATTTGTAAAAAGACAATGGTTGTCTTGAATGAGGTAACATGTTTTCCACTATTAGATGTATTTTTTTTTAAAAAAATGTTTATATACAGCAGGCATGGGCAAACTCAGCCCTCCAGATGTTTTGGGACTACAACTCCCATGATCCCTAGCTAACAGGACCAGTGGTCAGGGATGATGGGAATTGTAGTCCCAAAACATCTGGAGGGCAGAGTTTGCCTATGCCTGATAAACAGCATTAAAAATACAAAAAGGCAATCATGCTTATCAGTTTACAAGCCAAGGATCAAGCCTACCGGCAAAATGTGAACCATTGTTGTGAAATGGTAAGTGCCTAGCTTTTAAAAATTGGTGTTCAAAACAAGAGGAAGCGAAATATGTTCCTTGGCTGGGAAACAGTCTAAGGTCTAAGGCTGCCCATAACTTCAATTTATTTATATGTGTGTTTATTTTAAGGAATTTACAAAGTGCACACCATGCAAATTTGAAAACCCCAACTCTGCTAAAGTGGAACCTAATGTTTTGCCAGACGTCTTCAAATATGAACGTGTTTTCAAGATGCTACAGAATATTGTTTTTCATATATAGCGTTTCTGTATCAATATATATTAAAATCATACTTCTGCTGTATGAGAAAATTGTCATATTTATGATAGGTTCAGCTTGTCTTATATCAAGCTGCTTTTCCGTCCCTGATATATTATACACCTGAAACTATAAAGCTTCTCTGTTTATTCTCCTACCCACCCCCCTCGCTACCATCACTTGTGCCTCCTAGGCGTTTAATGCAAACTTCCAATCTGTCTAAGATTTATGCAGGTGCTTAACTTTACTCCCCGTGAACACAGCATGCCATTCTCCCAAACCTCACAGTCTTAAGTAAAATAGAACCTTTTATCCCCAGCTACCCTGCCTTTTGATAGTAGTCTAGGACAACACTGCACAACAGGGTATAATGGTCTCCTGAAATTGCAGGCAAACAGTTCTGAAGAAGAATGGTGGGGGAAGGGCCGACATACGCAGACCCAGTGCCTTAAAAGCTAGGCTAGTTGGTCAAAGTTTAATCAAGGAGATTGAATGAAAAGTAATTGATTTTGAAGCAGTTATCCATTTTTTGCTAAAGAGCAATACACATACATTTCAGGTAACATCTAATGGGTTCTTTGACATCCCATCCGTCACCCAGCTATTGTGGAAGGTTTTTAACAATGACTTTCTATTTTATTGAGAAGTTGTCTATGATTACTTAAAAGCCTTGTGCCTTGTTACATCACATTACCAGCGCTAAAAGCCAGCACTTGCCAACATATACAAGTGTAATGAAATACTGTTCAGTAAGGGAAAGAGGCGATGACTTCCATTCTTTAGAGTCTTCTTCCTGGGGTTTGTTCAGCAGGATGCTATGCTGCGAGTTGGAGTAGCGTATCAGTCCCCCTGCTGTGAGCTTAGAAAGCCTTTCGACTGTTTCAGAAGTAACTCAGTAACATCACCTCAAGTGACCTGAAAGAGAACTAAGAAGCATGTAACAAAACTATAAGGTTGGGGGCTAAATGTACAGATGTAAGTAATTGTGTACTCATTTGCCTGGAATAGGGACACGGGTGGCACTGTGGGTTAAACCACAGAGCCTAGGACTTGCCGATCAGAAGGTTGGTGGTTCGAATCCCCGTGACGGGGTGAGCTCCTGTTGCTCGGTCCCAGCTCCTGCCCACCTAGCAGTTCAAAAGCACATCAAAGTGTAAGTAGATAAATAGGTACCGCTCTGGCGGGAAGGTAAACGAAGTTTCCGTGCGCTCCTCTGGTTCGCCAGAAGCGGCTTAGTCATGCTGGCCACATGACCCGGAAGCTGTACGCCGGCTCCCTCGGCCAATAAAGCGAGATGAGCGCCGCAACCCCAGAGTCAGTCACAACTGGACCTAACGGTCAGGGGTCCCTTTACCCTTTACCTTGCCTGGAATGGCTGAAGTCTCCCAAATTTGGGGCAGGAAGAAGGGAGAGGAACTCTATTAACTGGTGGGAGAAACTCACTGGAATTGAAACTGCATTATGAAGTGAATGAACCAAAGCAAAAGAATCTGATCATTGAGGACTTTGGGTTGTTCATTTCTAAAATGTGGCCTGAAACAGGCAGTCCAGCCATTCATTGTATTTGCAGAACAAAAGCAGGAGGAAATGAGGGCTCTCATTTCAGGCACAGTATCATCAGTTTTCTAATTATTTGAATTAAACACGGTGGGAGTTGCCCTGAATGACAACTCTATATCAAAAAGACACAAAGGTGTTGCAAACTGTATTGTATCAACAGAGGGTGCATAATTTAATTTGGCCCATCAAAGCAGTGAATCCATCATCAGTGAGCAGCCATTCATGAAGTTTACCCAACAGAATTTCTTTTTTTCTTTCTTTTTTAATGTGACATAAATCATGACAACAAAGATTATGCCCCAAACATGCCCATCACAAGCTTTCTGTTTATTCTGGACAGAGCTCCTATTTTAATTACACTGAGGACCAGCTATGCTAATATGTGCATCAACCTGTTTGCATTTTTGTGATGAGCAACTTAACTGATGGAACTTCTAAAATATGCATCAACCAGAACAATTTCTGACAATCCTATCAGGACTGGGCAGAACTTATGGATCTGCTAGACCAGGGGTGGAGAGCCTCAGGTCCCAAAGCAAATGTCTGGAATCTGAGTTCTTGAACAGTGATAATGCCTCTTCCTTGCCCAGATGGAAGATGGAGAAATACATGTGTGGTCATGTGTGTTAAAATAAACCTCTGGCAATCATGTGGCTTGAATGTAACCTATAATAGAATTTCATTTGTTGCTTTACCCACTTTGGCCTCTTGCCATTCCCATCAGAGGCATGTGGTCCCTGAAAGGGTTTTCACAAGGGAAAATGGTCCCCACTCCTGTAATAGATGTTCAAGCTTTGGCCAGTGGCTTTATGATTCATGGCTGCAGGTCCTGCAAAGAATCATGGTATGGCCCTGCAATGTTAAGAGGATGTTCCTGTCCTGCTTGCTTGTTCCTAGACAGCAATATAAAAGGTAAAGGGACCCCTGACCATTAGGTCCAGTCATGACCGACTCTGGGGTTGTGGCGCTCATCTCACTTTATTGGCCGAGGGAGCCGGCATACAGCTTCTGGGTCATGTGGCCAGCATGACTAAGCCGCTTCTGGCGAACCAGAGCAGCACACAGAAACGCCATTTACCTTCCCGCTGGAGCGGTACCTATTTATCTACTTGCACTTTGATGTGCTTTTGAACTGCTAGGTTGGCAGGAGCGGGGACCGAGCAACAGGAGCTCACCCCGTTGCGGGGATTCAAACCGCCGACCTTCTGATCAGCAAGTCCTAGGCTCTGTGGTTTAACCCACAGCGCCACCCACGTCCCAGACAGCAATATAAGACCTTTCAAATTCTTATCTGACATTGATCAAGGATGTTTTTCAGATTACATCTCTAACAACAGCCCATTTACAACTTGCTGCTTTTTCTGAATCCCCCCCCCCCCCAATACTTCTTTATTGTATTTTGATTTCACCTTCAGTTTGGTTATATGTGTAGAGAATCACACACACACCCCTTACTGAGCTAACATAAATCGCTGAACAGACACACAATTGACCCATTGTTAATACATTTCCAGATGGTAGATGCATTTTATAGATAGAGATGAGATATCAGGATCCAGCTCCTGAGTTTTCCATTGATGGTCACCAAATGCTTTCCTCCTATGCAACATCAATCACATTGTAGTGGTTTTTACAATTGCAAGTTGATAACCGAAGCTACACTGGGCAGTAGGATTATATTCCACGTATGCCTTCTGATTTTCCAGCTCAGTGGCTTAATTCTTACTATCTCCCTCTATAGCTCCAAGTGAAAAATATTAAACACACCAAAGCACTCATGAATGATAAAACAAGTTATTTGGCTTTCTTCACGCAAGGTACATTTGCAAGTACGGTGATGAGAGAGAATGTAAGGTTAATGTGTCTGTTTGAGAGAGAGAGAGAGAATGAGAAGCGGGTCACCTATTATGTGGGCCAACAATCTTGTAGAAGCAATTAGCCCGATTTTTCTGTTGTCAGCAAATTGTATCTCTCTGCAAATTGCATATTTACATCATCGTCTAAATTTTCACCTCTAATGAAACAAGAAAATAGCACTTTCCCCCACAGACATTAGCATCTCCTTCATATCTGAGCAATACAATCCTATGGTCTTGCTGGTGGGAAACCTGGGACCCTCAAGAAGTTGCTGAACCCCCATCACCCCTGACCATTGGCAGTGCTGGATGGGGCTGATTGAAGTTAGTGTCCAACAGCATTTTGAGAGCCATGGATCCTCCAACTCTCTGCTATACCAACTAGCTGACGCGCCATGGCAATACGGATGTTATGCCACTGTAATATCATGATAATACATTGTGCTCCCAACTGCATGGCAAGTCTTTTCCTGTTCCTACTGGTATTAACTAGGGCTGTCACAGGAGTTTGCTTAAGCCTCACACAAAAATCGCAGGGATTTGGAAGACTTCCCAAAATGTGAAATTATGTTTTCTTAAAAACCAAACTCCCTCCCTGTGGTTGTATTATATCTGAGCACCTAGAGAGAAAGTTATATGTCTCTTCTTATCTTTGCTGGTTCTCCAAGCCATCTCTAACTCATCCTCTCCCAAAACCAAACCCAACAATGTTCACTTTGCCTTGCCTTGCCTTGGCAGGAGCAGCTATAGTGACAGAAGAAATGGAAGAGTGACTATGCTCCTTCCTCCTCCTCGTCCTCCTCCTCTTCCTCCTCTGTCCCAGCCCCCTCCCTGCACAGAACAGGACACAGTATGTTATGGGAGGCCCTGAATAACCTATACCTTCCCTCATACACTATGCTGGAGGAAGAGAGAGAGAGAGAGAGAGAGAGAGAGAGAGAGGCCCACATATCTGAGATGGGGCAGTGTGATAGCTAACCAGACTGACTGGTACAAGGCACCATGCTCTCACATAGGAAAGAGGGAGAAATCTACCCAATTCATGCTTTCTGAAACACTATGCAAATAAAAACATAAAATCTTCCTGTAAAGGCAATGCTGAAGTCTAATGGGTCTCTCTACCTAACATTACCTTTATTTTGGTTTGCTGGTTTAACTCTACTGTCAATACAGGAAGGAAAAAGGAAGAAGACAGAATTCTGGGGCCTAAACAAACAGTTGCTAGGGTGAGAGTAGGAATGGGTGAATCTGCCAGTTTGGGTTCTCTCTTTCACACTTTTCCCGAGATTAAGTTATCTCGAGATTAAGCTATCTTTAAAAATTCCCACTTCTCTGAATTTTGCAATGAAGTTCTCTGGCTAAGTGACATGTACAAAAATGCATATACCAAAGTAAAGTAGACAAAGAAATGCACGCATTCGTGAAAATAGCGCACAAAATTGTATTATACTAGGGAAAATACTAGGGAAAGTTCCTTCTTACTTAAGGAAAACTTGCACACAGAACTGTATATTAGAAGAAATTCACACTGAAATCTTGATGAAATTTTCATGGTGACTTTTTTCTTAATTGCAAAGTTATGTGGAAACATGGAGGACTGAACTTAATATCAGAAAAAGTGTGAAAGAGGCAAACCAAACTGGCAGATTCACCCATCCCTACTCTCACCCTAGCAACTGCTTGCTTAGGCTCCATAATTCTGTCTTCTTCCTTTTTCCTTCCTGTACTGACAGTAACGTTAAACCAGCACACCAAAATAAAGGTAATGTTAGCTAGAGCGACCCATCAGACTTCAGCATTGCCTTTACAGGAAGATTTCCAACATCTATTAAATTTAAAAAATAATAATTTCTATCATGTTGTCTTTCCTTTTTTTCAATGTACATATGATTTCAGTCAGATTTCAGTCCTAAAAGTTTCCATTCATTTTTTTCAGAAACTGAATTATACATTTTTTTTAAAAAAAATGGGATAAGGCATTTTTTAATTAGGACATGATCTATTTGGGGGTTGCACTGGTCCTCCCCCACCCAAAAAAATGTACATGTTTCTGTTTTTTGGCGAAGAAGCCTTGCACTCAGCTAATTTATACCAAGAACTAACGCTTTACTTTGGACCTTTAGCATCTGTTAACTCAGAGAAAAAGCCTTGACATTTCAGATATATTGAGACTGTAAGCTGCATGTTGTGAACAAAGGTTGCTTGCAAATTTTAAATTATTCATGTCTGTGTAAACTCATTTGACAGTCACCTTTCTTCACCTATCCCCTGTCTCCTTCAAGATTTTCATCAGTCCGTGCGCATTAACCAGTTCTAAAGGCAACACCTCTTCAATCTCACAATTTTGCTAGAAGCTGAGCCAGATTCCAAAGAGCTAAGGCACACCCAGTGGGATATTTGACTTGTTTCCCTCTAAAGAGCAAAACACCTGTGCCATATCGCACATTGCTTTTTGTGACATGTTAGAAAAGTAAATGTCTGCTGTCACAGGTTGTTCTTGCAAGAAAAGGATTCAGGGCTGAAATGTTTGGTTCTGAAGTATTTCTACTAGTTTTAATCTGTCAAATATGTTTGCACATTCGCAGCACAACCCTAGTCATATCTCCTCAAAAATAAGTCCCAATAAATTCAATGGGATTTACTCCCAGGTATATGGGCATAGCATTGCAGCCCTATTCACTCCCACTTTTAAAAATGTACTTAACTGCAGTTATATCCCGCTTTCCCACCAAGAAACTGGTTTGTACCGGTAGTTTTAACTAGGGTTGCCATATTTTGAAAAGCAAAAAAGAGGACACAATTGCCGACTTTTACTTTTAGCTATGGATCACTATGACGACTCTGATTTTACATACTTGTGTCCTAAAATAAAAATAAAATTAGGACATTCTGTGCAGCACTATGAAGCATGGAATGCATAAATGTTTTCACACAGTTAGAGTAGGTCTGTTCAATAACATTTTAGCAGGACTTTGTATGGTTCATCATCTGAGTGGACCCAGCTTTTATCCAGATATAAACCAGTCCTTGCCACAAGGTCTAAGTGGTAAAACAACCACATCTCCATCAACTGATAACTTAGCCTATATACCTTATATCAATCCTGCTCTTATCTCCAGTAGCTATAGTAACTTTCTTGCTGGTGGTTGCTCTCAGCATCTACTCCATCGGTGCAGGTATGAAGGCACATCCTTAACAGTGGACATAGAATAATGGAAAGACTCAACTGGTTGAGAATAAATATAAAAGAAAAAGGAATATGGAAAGTACTGAAAGTGGAGAGAGGATGCATTTTGGAAAGAAATGATTGAGATTGGTGTTCACTTGGTATTGGAAGAGATTTCAGATGAGATTTTTTAAAGTATTAAATATTGGCAATGACGTTTGTTTGGTTTTGTTACTGTAATCTATGCTGAGCCTTCAGAATAGGACATAATTCAAATTGAAAATAGAAACTGGCACAAAAAACCGCTGAGCCTGTGTTTTCAACAAAAGGGGAAAGTGTGTACTTTGTTTCATTTTCTTCCAAAGATTTGAGATAAAGGAAGGGATGGAAGAAGACAAATAGACCCCATCACTTCCCTTTCACTCTCACACCCATTGAGTGATCTGGTACTCTTCAAGCCTTTGCAGAATCTTCGTTTCAATGTTCCATTTCACCTGAGTACCAGAATGAGGCTTTTTACTCATTCTGATCTACCGGGATTTCTCTGCCTCCTCTGCTCTGCCTTTGTTGTAGACAGAGTTTTTGCAGTAAAAGCTGTAGCAAATGAAGTTGAAGTACAACTTGAGCAACTGGTTCCCAAATTCATCCCCTGCGTATAAAGCCCACTACCTGAGATATAAGGCATCAACAGCTGAAGAAATAGCTCAAAGGTTGGACAGGATAGTCTAATGTGACTTGAGTATAACTGAAACAGGTTTTAATCCTATATTCCAGGGACAGGGAATTCTAGGCCTGAGGCCCAAAGGCAGCTCTCCAGGCCTCTTTGTCTGGTCTTCAAAATTCTCCTCAGGCTACACATCCTCATGAGCCTTTTAAATATGATAATAATTTTTGCTTGCCTGGATGGAGGATAGAGAAGGGCATAAAAATGTAACAAAAAACCCAACAACTAGTGTATTGTAGAAAACTAACATTCACATTCATGTTCTGTCCATTTTTGCCTCTAACTATGGCACCATTTGCATGTGGGGTTCATTGCATTAGTTTAACTGATTATAAGGCTCTGTCCCAGCTCCTGCCAACCTAGCAGTTCAAAAGCACACCAGTGCAAGTAGATAAATAGGTACCACTGCGGCAGGAAGGTAAATGGTGTTTCCGTGCGCTCTGATTTTTGTCATGGCATTCCGTTGCACCAGAAGCGGTTTAGTCATGCTGGCCACATGACCCAGAAAGCTGTCTGTGGACAAACATGGCTCCCTCGGCCTGAAGTGAGATGAGCACCACACCCCATAGTGGCCATTGACTGGACTTAACTGTCCAGGGTCCTTTACCTTTTTACCTTATAAGGCTGGAGCTTTTGTCCCATTTTTTAGTGTTCCTTTCACACTGCACATGCGTGTTCCAACACATCTGAACTGCTATACCTCCACATTGCAGTAAATATCATTTAACATGTAGCTCCTCCATGCCATTCTTTACATTCCCATTCTTCTTTGCTTTACCTTCTTAGCATGACTTTGTATGCTGAAATATCAGCATGCTTTCTCATCAAGGGTGGGGTTGGGGAAAGATGCAAGCCTTGAAATGGGCAGTGAGTGCAGTGCATGCCGGTATGTCATCTGATGGCTCGTCACATGACCAGCTGCAGAATGAACCCATGAAAAAGGTGGTGAAATAGTCACACAAAACTCCTGCAAATGGATTTCCCCCTGGAATTAAATAACATGGAAATGAGTGCTAAACTTGAACTATGCTCCATTCCATTTCATTAGTTTTCCAGAAGTGGCCTGTATATCATGTGAAAGCTCAAATATCATGTCCAAAATAACAGTTTAGGAAGTCATCAACAAAACAGAATAAACTATAGTGTGAAGGCAGTCCATGTTCAATATGGCCTCTGGAGCTGCTTAGGTGATCCCTGGAAAGTAGCCCAAATGGGGATTTATCTCTGAGTGAAAAGGGTTACCTGGGTGGAAGTCCTATTGAAACCAAAGGGGCTGATTTTGAATAGGCATGTATAGATAGGATTTACACAAAAAGAACACTGAACAGCATTAACCCTTGATACTGGAGATTTTTGGAATTTTGAGTGTCTGAAGCAAAAGCTTCCAGATTGGAAATCCTAAGCCCATTATGAACCAAGTCCAAATCACTTCCAACGTTTTGACCTGACTGATAGTTGATTTTATGCCAGCCATTTCATCCTCTTACTTATTGCTCCTCCATCCCTTTCCTAAATAAACATGTGATGGAGTGAAAACTGATGGTGATGATGGCTTTCTAATAGCAGGAGAGAACTGAATGACTGAATATTCCTGCAATACTCAGGAGCATTCTTTCTTCTCAGGATACATGAGCAGGGCCGTCTTTACTGGGGGGGTGCAAGGGGTGTGGGGCACCCAGGCGCCGGATTCTGGGGGGTGCCAGGTACCCGCCACTGATGCTGCCTAAGCTCTTAACTATCTACCTGTTATGAAATAATAAATAATTTTGATCAAGCTAGAAAAACAAAATACATATATACCTAGTTATTACCGAAATGTATACCTACTGTTTCACTAAAGGACTTTCGACTTTGTATGCTCATTTACCAAAGACGCGCCGTGCCAGCGGCGGCGCTTGTCATTCACAACAGCGGCACTTGACTCAGCGACGGCGCTTGTCATTCTCAATGGCACCGTGCACGCGAAATTAACTCTTACATCATAATAAAGGTTAATTTTGGGGCTAAACTAAATTTGGAGGTGCTGGGCTGATCTTTGCACGCCAGCGGCACATATGCCAAAGACTGCATTGTACATGAGATATAGTTTCTATTGCCTCCTGATAAAATTAACTGGGCTGTGATACATTGGAAACTATAAACCTCAATCACCTTGGCAGAAAAGGACATGGCCAGGTCTTGTGACTGAGGCCTGCAAGGTAATGTTACAAGCTAGGTCTCCCCACTAACCCATTTCTGCCATTTTGAAAGAGCAAGGTTGCAGTGTCACACATATCTGGAAGTAAGTCCAACTGAACACAAAGTGTTGGGGTTTTTTTTTTTTGATAATTTGATTAAAGAGTAAAAAGAAAATTCCCCGGATGCCTAGATCAAGGTTTGCGGCAAGTACTCAGCAGATATAAAAATCACAAAACATGTAGCAAAGCAAAGCATGGAAATACAAGTTGTTAGACCTTTAATATATCTCCTTCTAAGCCACTTCCAAAGTTTCTCGCTTCCTTTAACATAGAAAGAGACCACACGTTTGGTAAGTTAAAAAAAGTTTTATTTACAAATGCTTAAAATGTCATATTCACGTGCTTTTCATACAGCAACAGGAAAAGACGGGCAGTACAACTTAGGTTCAAAAATTGTAAATGTTTTTAATTTTTAGTGTAGAAACAAAAGATGGCTTGCTAAAGCCACATGGTCTAACCTTGGAACATTCAGCTTAGATATCCTTACACAATGGTTCACATGGTGAAATAAAAAGAACAAAGACTTTGCTAACCTTTCCTCCCAATGTATGCTTGTATGACCTAACTAAACCTGGCAAGACAGATTACTCTGTGGTTTTAAACCCTTTGTGCATTAATTAGAGTTACACATGTTGGTTATGTGAGGCTGGATTTATCCCACACAAAGATCATTAATCGCATTGCATATTAAAAGCCATAATGATAATTGTAAACAATAGTAATTGAAACAGCCATGGGGCAACTTGTTCATTGCTTTGCCAACATTTGAATTTGAGAACAATGGATAGAAAATAACAGCCCAGTACTACTTTGTGAGCCTTCTTCCAAACCCATTTTCATCTGAAAACTTCCTTTCAATTGATTTTTTTTTGGTAACATTTATAAATGTAATACAGATGACATAGGTGGTTTCATGGGAGAAGAAAATCAATGGAGTCCATCAATTTGAAATCCATAAGACCATTAATGAGTTACAATTGGAGATGGTTTCAGGAAACCCAACAATGAAAGAGGAAGTTATACCTAAATAATGTTGCAAATTCTGCCAGCAAGGGAAATAAAAGCAAGCACTGAACAACCATAATGAATATTATCATTTTCTTAATGGGAAAATACATCCTTTTGAAGAAGACTCACAGGAGATCATATGCACCAAGTTAAAAAATACACAAAGGAGCAAAAATCTATAAGAGTTTAATTCATAGGTTTAGCAAGATACTTAAGCACAAGACTTAGTGTAACTATAGGCCTGAGAGAATAACACAGCAAAGGTAAACTCATTACAAGTGGGATTTTCAGATCGTAATTGCCATGGCAATAAAAACACACAAATTTCAAAAATTGCAATCATCTACAATTTAGTGAAATCCCTTAAGCTTTCATTAACCAGTGGGCATGGCAAATTATAGTGGAATAGATCTTCAAGCAAAAAGTAGCAACAATGTTTAATTTATATTACCTTGGCATCGTGGGGAGATATTCTTCAATATGGTTCAGAACATGAGCTTCTTAGCCCCTGAACAAATTGAGCCTCCTAACATATAACCAAACCTATCCATTCTTAAGAAAATCAGCCCTGACTGCTCACTGGAAGGACAGATCCTGAAGCTGAAGCTCCAAGACTTTGGCCATCTCATGAGAAGAGAAGACTCCCTGGAAAAGACCCTGATGTTGGGAAAGATTGAGGGCACAAGGAGAAGGGGACGACAGAGGATGAGATGGTTGGACAGTGTTCTCGAAGCTACCAGCATGAGTTTGACCAAACTGCGGGAGGCAGTGGAAGACAGGAGTGCCTGGCGTGCTCTGGTCCATGGGGTCACAAAGAGTAGGACACGACTAAACAACTAAACAACAACAACATATAACCAATACCTCAATCCTAAATGCATGTATATGAAAGAAAGTGATGTTGACCACTCACCCAAACCAGATACTACTGGAGAAGATGTTTGGCTGCCTTAAAATTGCCAAAACCAGGGCTCTTTTCAGCTGGAACTGACCAGAACTCAGTTCCGGCACCTCTCAGGTGGATTCCATTGCCATTATAAGAGAACAAGGAAGGTGTCCATGGTGAGTTCTAACACCTCTTTCTAGAAAAATAGCACTGGTCAAAACTATCAACCCAGTTGGCAAAGTTGCTTTCCTTGTGCCAATGTTTTGTTTTGGTTCCAGATAGTTGATGAATATGCAGATTTTCAGGGGGGTGGGGTGGAGTGGGTGGAATTCTGTATCTCCAGATAGCTCTTCATGGAAGGGGTTATTGCATCAACGCAAGATGGGCATGGCACAATACAAAATGGTTGCAACACCCAAAAGAGCAGAAAAAGAGACAGAACCACAAAATGGTATGGGCATCCTGCCCTGCAGGCTCACCCTATCAGTGGAGAACAGGGCCCACATAAACCACCACTACATTTGCTCACAGAGAAGAGCTTTTTGCATCTTTCCTCTGCTCAGAAATAAAGGGAAGATGGGCGTTCAATCCTGAAATAACAGTGAAATGTGGGAATGCTTAGCAGTGTGTGTTCAATTTAAGGGAACCTGAGTCAGCACAAAGAGGAGCTGAACAGATAGAGCAAACAGTATGTTGTGCATTGTCAATTTTGACCACTTTGGCGGCCCCTGCTGTTTATAGATCAATAGATTTGTGTGTTTAAACCAATAGGCCATATCAAAAGCCATCAGGAAGAAATTCTGCCACAATTCAAAACAGCAAAACAAAGAGACATACTGTAATATATAGAAGCAATACAAGAACCATGATAAAATGTGGTCAGGCAAAACAAGAACCAATGTAAAAACCTTAATAACTCCCTCCCCACAAAAAAGTCCATCCGCTTACAATTTGCCAAATATACTGAAACAACCCTAGATCTTGTTTTAACAGCAGCAGGAACAAAATGTTCTCCTTTCAACACACTTGTAACATCGTCCCCCCCTTTAAAAGGACAGATAGGTTTATATCTCAATGGCCAATTGCAGGTCTGATCTAGTAAATCGGTTAGAAACTATTTATGTGTGTTGGTATGACATTGGACATCTGGAAAAATAATGTGAGTTGCCCTTGATCTCAGATTCTCTGTAAATACAAGGTCTCTGCTTGATTGTTTCCTTGTACATCTTTTTGAAAAACATTTTGTCTTCATGGTCTCAAACAGAAAAGGCTTGTATTCATATATATTGAATGCCTCTGTTACTGGAATGACTAGAAGTTTAGCAAACACAGTTTCTGTGATGCAACTTTGAAGGACCTTGGAGCAAACCTTGGAGCAGGTGGAAACGACTCTCTGAAGGCAGAAAAGGGCTCATTATCAAGCCAAAGGCCTGGAGAAATTAACTGAGCTGCTTGGAGAGAAGACATTGCTTGGCACCACAACCAAAGAGGTCCTGTCCTGTGTCTCAACCAATGGATCTCTGACAAGAGGAATGATTTAGATAAGGGTCTTCAGAGGTGACTGTAACTAACAGGGAAGCTCACGAAGGAAAAATTTGTCCTCCAAACAGTCTGATTCCAAACAATTTAACACTTCATAGTTTATAGCCTGTTGTCTTTGTCCATGGATTTTCTTGACAGGGATACTGGAGTGGCTTGCTGGTTCCTCCTCCAGGTGGATCACGTTTGGTCAAAACTCTCCAGTATGACCTGACCATCTTGGGTGCCCTGATCGGCATAGTTCATAGCTTCTCTGAGTTATTCAAACCCCTTTGCCATGGCAAGGCAGTGATCCATGAAGGGATAGTTAAAGCTATGGTTTTCCCAGTAGTGATGTATGGCAGTGAGAGCTGGACCATAAAGAAGGCTGATCGCTGAAGAATTGATGCTTTTGAATTATGGTGCTGGAGGAGACTCTTGAGAGTCCCATGGACTGCAAGAAGATCAAAATTATCCATTCTTAAGGAAATCAGAACTGAGTGCTCACTGGAAGGACAGATCGTGAAGTTGAGGCTCCAATACTTTGGCCACCTCATGAGAAGAGAAGACTCCCTGGAAAAGACCCTGATGTTGGGAAAGATGGAGGGCATAAGGAGAAGGGGACGGCAGAGGACGAGATGGTTGGATAGTGTTCTCAAAGCTACCAGCATGAGTTTGACTAAACTGCGGGAGGCGGTGGAAGACAGGAGTGCCTGGCGTGCTCTGGTCCATGGGGTCACGAAGAGTCTGACACGACTAAAAGACTAAACAACAACAAGTTTATAGCCAGCACTTGGAACATTCAAATGTTAGAAGTCACACAACTTTTACTGAAAACTGCAGGCAGGTCCCCACCTAAATCTGGAAGAGAAATGAAGTGGGTGAGAAGGTGTCAGTTTCCTTCCTTGGACTCCCACACTGGCAATTTGTGGAAGAGACAGCTTGCACTCGAGGGCAAAATACGTGATAAAAGTCACATGTAATTTTGTCCCGGATATCATTTTACCACTTTAAGAGGGGGGGGGGGAGGGAAACCATGGAGCAGTTTTAAGAAAACCCCAAGCACCAGAAAAAAGATGACTTATTGGAAAAAGACAACCTGTGAAAGTACACACTTGGGCTAATTGCAAATATTGACAATTCTGTCCACTTTTGACAAATTAGCAGGTTGCAGCTATAGAGGCTTTTTTCCCCCAGTAGCAAATAAAATACATGTTTATGGCACTTGTGGAATCCTTGAGAATCTATACAGAATCTGAAGGACCAGGGAGTGAATTATTAAGTCTGAGAAATAAAGTGGTGTTTTTAATACCCTAACTATATCACCCCACAATTCCGCTTTCTTTCTTTCTAAACTGGCCATAATTTCTTGTTGCTGCTTTAATAATTTACTGGCTTTTTTATATTGGTGGATCTTGGTCAAAGATGGCCGCCGAACTAGCTGCAGAGTTCTGGAGGTTATCTGAGGCAAGTTCTTAAATCTGCTTTTTAAACAGGCTCGACACCAAGCCAACCTTTGAAACCCCTTTTATAATATATTTTAACTCCTCCAGAGTTTTTAAGTAGTTTAATAGTCCTTTAGCTTGTTGCTTTTAAAAAAAAGAGCTCTTTTGTTACCTTGTTATCTTGATGTCCGGAGGGTTTGCTCCCCGCGCTGCCACGCTCCTTAAGTCTGACCGACAATAAGGAAAACGGGTGACAGCTGATTTATTGCCAACTCCGTGTTACGCTCTGAACTATAAGCTATTAAATTACAAATTACAAACAGCTATCCCAAATCTTGCCTCAATTTGGACCTTAGCCTATAGCTGGGTGGAGCTTCCGACTTCCTAAGAGACATAGTTTTTGAAATAGGAAGAATAACCCTGATTGGTAACAAAGATTTACAAATGGTACTTACTAGAAAGAAACGTAGGGACCTGGGGATAGTGACAAGCCCATTGTTCCAGGAGTGTTATGAGAAACAGAGTAAAATCACGCAATACTTTTTACATACAAGGGACAACGAGAATGGAAATGGAAATGGAAACGAGCAAAAGATGGCTGAGATGGTTGAGTTGAAGCAGGATGAGGCTCTTCTTTTTCCCTCTGCTGCTCAAGATCACTCAACCTTCTCTAGAGGAATACAGGACACGGAGAATAACAACCAAAATAGAAATACAACGAGCCTGGCCCATGAAATAGTCTTGGCTGAGATATTATCTTCAGAGTTACAGGAAGAAACCCGAAACTCCCAGAAATCCCAGACTTCATCTATGGGCTCCCAGACGGAAAACAATGACTTTTATATTGGAATTCATACTCCTGTTCCGCTAAGGATATGGTTGACAAAATTTCACCTAGAGATGGTGTCTATTTCTGAAAGATCTAGCGCTAGTACAACCAAGGTGTCTCCTGGTGAGTGAGTTGTGGACTTCTTAGAGCAAATGTTGGCATGGAAGCCATGTGGGAAGGAGCGAACTCTGATGGTACCTCACAATGCATTGTTGTTGCTGTTAACATAATTATAATTAACCCACTCTTCCCTCTAAGGTCCCAGGGTGGGTTACGACAATTAAAGTTGCAATTATAAAAACAGTATGAAACACATTGCAATCACAAAAGTAGGGTGGGTCCTCCGATGTCAGACTTCAGGAAATCCGATCCCCTTCCCCACGGCAGGCTGCCAGGGATAAGTAGACAAGAAAAGCTTTTACCAAGTATTTTATTCAGTATTCATGGAGAGAGGCTTAGGAATACTGCCTCTTGGAGTAATGGTGTTGCTCTGAGTAATCTCCATCCCCTTCCCATCCCATCTTAATTGTCAACAGCACCCCCCCCCCCCTTATAGTGGCTGCTTAAGGTAAGGTTACCAGATTTTTTTCAATGAATCTGGGGGCGCTTTTCAACTTCAGTAGGAATGATAGGATTTTGTCAGGGGACTGATTTGTAAATCCGGGGTCTGTCCCCAGGAAATGGGGACGTCTGGTAACCTTAGCTTAAGGCCATTTGCCTCTTAGCTCTTTGTTCTCCCACTTTCACTGCTCGCCGGGTCCTGGAATAAGAGGGGGGTCTGAAATGCTTTCTGGTGATAGTGTGTCTGCTAGCTGCTCTGGCTCTGCTTCTTCCCCCTCCTCTTCTCCCATTATTTCACAGATTTGCCCCTCTTGTATCTCTGAGCCATGACCTTCTGCAAACCACTGTTGCAAATCTATATGGTCTTCCTCTTCTCTGGAAGGTTCAGGAGGAGAGGGCCAGTCTCCACCATTCCTCCTCAGTCCAGTCCCTGACATACAAGTATGCATCTCAGGTGTCAAAAACCAGGCTAAAGAGATGCATCTTCAGCATTGGCCAAAAACTGTACAGGGAAGGTGCCAGTCATACATCTGCGGAGAGGGAGATCTACAAGACAGGGAAATTCTTCTCCCAAGACACTTCCACTAGCTTCTAAGGGCAGTTGAGCTTTGGAGAGGGTCTCCTCCTAACACCCAAGAGGGCTTGTAGGAAAGGAGGCAGCCTTCTAACCATTAGTGTTGGAATGGATTGATTATATCATGTTGTATTAGTCTTTGGCTCACACATGTTCACAAGCAGAGAGGGTAAAAGGAATAACTTACTCCACAATCCTTCTGGACTAAATGTCATTTTGGAATACAGAAATAAAGCCTGATTTTCCATATGGATTTGCTGTCCAGAAGTGGACTATTTAATGATATCATTACCATAATAAAAATGTTCCATTACATGGTAAGGGAGACCCAATGTGGCATTGTGAGTAGCTGGGGGAAATCCTAGCATGCTGACAGCCTGACATCATAATTATTAAAGGTTCCAGTTGTTTCTGTGGTGATTTCAAAGAAAACTGCACCCATAGCATGGAGCTTTCTTGTTCCAACCTGTTCCATCAAATAAAGATGGGGAGAAATTTGATATTCTTCATACTGAAAGGTGAATGCACTTAATTCACACTTTCCCAAACAATATGAGGATTGAAACACAGTCAATCTTCAGAATTCACGTGTTTCTGAATTGTGCAATGAAGTTCTCCAGCCAAGGAATATGTAAAACATGCATGTACTTAGGTACAGTGTACATGAAACTGTATATATTGGTGAAAACAGCAGACAAAATTCATAATATTAGGAGAAAAATATTTACAAAAATGTGTTTATTAGGAGAAATGGCATATGAAATGTGCATATCATGTGTTTAGAATCACACTAAATTTCAATATATAATATTGAGAACAAATGTGGAAACGTGGAGAACCACATTTAAGATTGGGGGTGAAATAGAAACTGAGGGGAAACTGAAATTGTCACAGTCACACATCTCTGTGGCCAGTGATATACATGTGGAGCCTGTAGCCACTGGAAAACAGAACAACTGTATGTTGACTCACACTGATACTGCAGACTGTTTACCTTCAGTCAAAATAATCAAATGGGTTTACAACATTAAACTCAAGTGACAATGTGTACACAATATGGAAGCTACATATTCTCCTTCAAGGGGGATGTCATCTCTGTGCATGACAGACCATCCTGGACAGAGGATCTACCCATCAACAATTTCTTCATCTTGTCAGGATTCAGACAAAGTTTACTGACCCTCATCCACCCCTTTATCACTTCCAGGCAATGGTCCAACACCTTGCATAGCAGTACCTGATTCAGATGGCATAAAGGCAGATCTGAGTGTTGTGTGCATATTCTGATGGCATCCTGCCCTAATTCTCAACATGACCTCTCCCAGTGACTTCATATAGATGTTAAAGAGCATGAGCAAAGAAAAGGACCTTGCAAGACCCCACAATGCAATTGACATGCTGTTGTGCAAAGGTCTCCCCAATGCTATTTTACGAAAATGGTACTACCGAGAGAAGTAGAGCCACCATGATATGGTATCTGCAATGCCCACATCACAGAGGTAGCCCAGAAAGACTAACAGGTTGACAGGGCTGGGCTGCCTAAAGGCAGACTGAGGAAGCTGCCTCAGACAGTGGAATCCCATGGGCAGGGGCATACAGAGGGGGGTGGGGGTGGTCCAACCCGGGTGCCACCCTGGGGGGTGACAAGATGGCCCGCTGCCTCCCCCCCCCCAGCTGTAGAGTGGCAGAGGGCATGCACATTGCCAGTATGGGTGCCGTGAGTGCGAGCATGGCGTCCGTATGGGCTGCCGTGCATGCACAGTTCATACAGGCGCCAGGTGGTTCGCCCTGCCCCGGGTGCCAGAGAGGCTTCCTCTGCCACTGCCCATGGGGCAGTGCCCCCACGAGCACCCCACCTGACCCTGTTGCCAGAGAAACAAGAAGATGTGGTGGCCTCTTCCAGTGAAATCTCACAGTATCTGCCCTGATGGTTGATGATATCAAAAGCTGCTGGGAAATCCAGCTCCCCTATCTCCCAAAACAAGTCATCTTTTTTTTTAAAAAAAGATATTTATTGAAATTTTCCACTTTAATACATTAAAAAAACCTCAAAAAAGAAAAAACAAAAAAGTTTAAAAACACATAAAGTTCACAATCCTTATTTTTCTATAACATATTTCCCTGACTTCCCCACACCTCCTCTTCTTATATTCCAATTCAAAATGTTAGTTCAACAAGTTCCTATCCCTAATTTTCGACCTTTTTCTATTTAGTTCATTTTAAAAAAACAATTTTGCCTTATATACATCAATATTTATACCTCGATACTCATTCTTAAAACCTTTTTCTAAAGTCGACCCAAATTCCCTTCCACGAATTCCCCAATTTTCATACAAATAACAAAACAAAATAAAAACAAAAACAGATTGTAATTATGCACCCTTTGGATTCCCAAACTCCACCCCCCCTTTCCCGGTTTCAATCCCCAACAAATGTCCATCAGTCTTAGTCTACTATCAGCCTGGAGATCTCACGTCCGAGGCTCTTAATTCTCTCTCAATTCCTCTCTGCCGGTTTTTTTTGATAGTCCTTAATATTAAACCCCAGATCTCGGAGAAGCTCTGGCCCGATGGGATCCATGTTTCTTCCAGCCAGACCTCCATACTTAAAAGTGGAGCCCGAATCTTGTTTCTTACTCCCTTCAAGTCCAAATGTCCCCAAAGCTCCAACTTCCATCTTAATCAAATTTGTAATCCTTGGGTCTTCAGATCTCCACATAAGGAGATCTCTCTATTCTTCAATCTCCAATTCAGATCAGATTTTCGACATCAAGTTCTTATCCAAAACAAGTCATCAACCAGGGCTTCTAAGGCTCTTGCAGTGCTGAAACCAGGCCTGAAGCAGATTGAAGTGAGTTCATTTCAGTGAGTAGGTAACCAAATCCACAAAGCAGTTTAAACCTGTTCCCCTATAATAAAAGGCTATATGGCCTCCAAATAAACCAGATTCAGCCTGATGTTTAACTGTCTCTCACTTTACCAATGCTTAAAGCTTGTGTTGTTCGTGGTATCATGCATGACAACCAAATGTCTTGTTTGCATTTAACCTAGCTTGTCCCCATGCCAACTCAGTGGCCAGTAAATGACTGTAAGCAGGCAATTATCAGCCTAGCACCCTAGCAACTTTCATGTTTATATTTGCCCTCATAACCTAAGCTTGAATAAAATGTAGGTGTAATATGAGAGCTGCTTCCATTATTATTATTATTACCACGTTTACACAAAACTGATGCTCACCTTTTTTGACCAAATTACGTTGTGAATATTAAGGTGCTATTATTATTATTATTATTATTATTATTATTATTATTATTATTATTAACACCAGTTGACCCAGTGAAAGGAAGACTGCTCAAGAATGGTTCTACTTGTATTCTACTTGTGTTCAGGATATTTTCTTGGTCATGCATCCTGGTCATACAATTTCCCTTTACTTGCTCTAGTTGTCATAGTTCATTTATTTTATATAAATGCCCCCTATGACATGAAGGACCCATAGGTCATTAAAAATATCTCAAATGCAGTTTTATGTTTTGTAGCTTAATGCAACTTCCTCTGTGGTCTAGTCCTGCCCTCCCCTTTTTAATTAATGTGTATTATAGAATCAAAAGACTCTGGGTTTAAGAAGCCTACAGATTTATTCAGGAGCCCCCCCAAAAGCAAAAATAGCCACCACAAAGTAAGGCGCTGAGGTGAGGCTTGACTCCTGTGCTGTGGAGGCAGTAAATATGATATGCAGTCATTTAAACATTTCCTACAAAGGTAGGAGACAAAGCTGGATTTAACTGATAAGACCAGTGAGCAGAAACTAGTGGGTTTTATTTGGGAGGGTCAGGTCACGTTGGTAGATTTTAGCATGTCAGAAGTACAGCAATGACAGTCTTTGACAGGTTATAGGGAGGCAGCAGGAATATTGGCGCATGCAGCCAATAGGGAAAGAATGATCCTGCCATAGTTCAGGATATCTGGCTTATTTAATGAAACACTGGGTACAGAACCCAAGATTAAAAATACTAAAATGGGTGCAAAACTGGCCATGTGTTTTTATCAGTGGAGTAATGTTTGGAAAGTTACCCATGAGAATTCCAAAACCTTGGGTATCTGAAATAACACGGTTGCACATTTCTGCAGCATAAGCACAAAACTCTCATTGTTTGTACAGTATTGCTTATATAAAGCCAACAGTCATAAGGCTTGCTCTTTTCTATTATGAGAAAATAGCAGCAATGATTAAATGACACGTTCAAAATGCTGAAGGTTAATCCAGTGGAAATCTCCTTTAATGAAAAGAGGTTCACATTTGTGGAAACGGCAGCAGATGTAACACTTCAAGTATGAAATTCAGACTGGAAGGCACATCAAGGAGACTTGCTAGAATATGCAAAAATCTATTAAAGAGCTTGTGTTGGGAAAACGTACAGATTTGTTCACATCCCTACGAAACAGTTTACCAACCCTGATTGATTTGAAAAAATTCTATTTCAGAAGTCCACAAAAACACAGCAGATTGAGAAATGTTGAAGCTGAGCTAAGTAAGTAAAAACAGTGGAAGAAAAGCAAGCTAATGCAGATGTGAAGGAACAAACCAAGTTGCTGTAAGTACCATAAATACAGGAAATTAAATATAAAGTCAAATTCCAAGCCCTTTAAAAAAAAAATTGTTGGTTGTGAATTAAGTCAGGTATAAAAAATTGTGAACAGTTTTCCATCTGAGCTCAGAGCAGCAAGTTAAACCATGTGGATAATACATTGTCTTTAGTCTGTTAAACACCATTTTATGGCTTACAGCACATTCTTGGCAATATATGGAGAACAGAGTATCTCTTTCTGAGCCTATGTCCTATCAAGCCTTATAGAGGTTGAAATAGGTTTGACTCCCATCACTCTGATGCCACCTTGTTTTCAGGGAAAGGTCATAGCTTGCATGATTTGCATACAAAGGATTCAAAACTCAGTCCTTCCTATCTTCATGCAGGGCAAGCGAAGACTTCTGCCTCAAAATGCAGACAGCTACTGCCAAAGTGTGTTCTCCCTCATGGAGAGCACGTGTTGTGGTGGGGGCCGACAAGACACCTCACTGTTGCTGGGCAAAAGAGTTTGGCCATCTTTGGATGTGAGGGCGATCTGGCTGCGACATCTGTCACCCCATTGATGATTCGGCTGATCTGGCTGGCTAGGCGGGTGTCCCCTTCCTCCCTCACCGCTCCATGTGCGTCCCTCCCGAAGCTACACGCTCGGTGGAAGAGGACGACCATCCCAGATAGAAGGAGTGTACCGTTCTTCAGTCAAGGGTATACAATAGCTGCCCTCCCCTGCTAGAACCTCCAAACAAGCTCAAGAGTTTGGCCATCTTTAGCAGGGGCGGGCTGTTACTGGTGAAATTTAGATGTTGCCATTTATTGATTGACAGTCCTATTTGTTAAATACAATACACGCAGCGACGAACTTCCTATTTTCGCTGCGTGCTTCGGATCACCCGCCCTCCCTTCCCTAAGGTTAGGCTGTTTGCTCGACCTTGCTATGCCTGTCATGGGGTCGTCTGCTTTGGGGCAGGGGCCCGCTAGGAATTTTGTCCATGTGGCTGATTAGTGTGTGCCACTTGGTTTTTTGCCTACTGCGTAGCAAATCGTCACAACTTGTAAGGTTTGTGGTTAGGCATTGGTTTGGGAATTGGTTGGTGGAGGGGTATGGATTTGGCTGTGCCTGCCCCTCCAAAATGCTGCTGCTGCTTCAAGGGTTTTCCGTTAAAGGAACCCAGGGGCTCGCCATGCTTTTGTCCAAACCCCCTGGCAAGGGGCTAGGGCCACGCAAGAGGCCCTGGGAGCATTATGGGGCGAGGTGAGGCATGTTTCCCAGGCCCATCTCTCTCCCCAGGTGACTTACCCTTTCTGACTTCGCAGGGGGTGCGAATGTCAGGGCTGTCCCCGTGTGGGGTCAGTTAGTCGCTACCAATGCCTAAGCAACCACTCACATTGCTTTATTTTTAATAAAGTTGTGGCCAAAATTATGCCCAAAACCTTAAAAAAATAATCAAGTGTCATTGTGTTCTTATTTGGGGTGTCTTGGGGACCTTGACGTGCAACCAGTAGAGACATAACTAAGCTACTACTAGGAATGTAAAGAAGCTATGGTTTCCTACCCGATATTCATCACATGCAACACTATTTCTGTTCTGTTGCAGTTCATCTTCCACCCCAAATTGCATTATTTATCATTTTGTCCCCTGTAGCGAGTTATTTATGTAACTTGCATAATTTAGGCAATTAAAGACATGCTATTTTCATTACGTTGCTCCATCCCTTTCGTTTCAGTGCAGATGAAATGCAATGCAAATAGTGGAAAACAAGGCTCAATTATGCATCTTTGGGGACTGAACGCAGCAAAAAAACAATTGTATTTGCTGGCTTGATTTCCATTCTAGATATGGATTGAATAAGCAGATATCAGCAATTTCCCCTCATTTTTTGTTTTTGTTAGTATTCTCTAACATTCCTAGCTACTAGTACAACTTCCTATGCAGTCGTACCTTGGAAGTCAAACAGCTTAGTTTCTGAACGGTTTGGCTCCCGAACGTCGCAACCCCGGAAGTGACTGTTCCAGTTTGTGAACTATTTTTGGAAGCCTAATGTCCGATGGGACTTCCACATCTTCCGATTGGCTGCAGGAGTTTCCTGCAGCCAATCAGAAGCCGCACTTTGGTTTTCAAACATTTTAGAAGTCGAACGGACTTCCGGAATAGATTTCGTTTGACTTCCAAGGTACGACCGTATAGATATATTTATTCCATGTGATTAGAACTGCTGGAAGTGGCTTCTATCTGTTGTCACGAAGAGCACCCACTCTTTTTCAGCATTGTACATCATTATATTGGCAGGATTCACCACCAAAAGTGGGCAGAGTCGTGATGAACCCAGTGGGGTGATAGGGAGCAATCCATAGACAGATAAATATTCTTTATATCCCATTGAAATCCACTTTAAGTATGAATAACTTCTCCGGATTATTCTCATTTGGCAGGACATAATGAAAGAGCAGAAAAATGGCCAGATTTTATGTAAAAAGTTGTCCTTCCTGATGTATAACAGTTCCTCTATGGGCCAATAAAGTCACACTTCAAAACATTCAGCGACTCATTAAAGAAATACTTTTGTTCTATGCATCTGTGTAAGTGGCAGGCCTGAGGAGAATGTGAGGATGTGTTAGCAACTCCCATACAGAGTTTGTCAGAGTGCAGCACTGAATGTATTAGTAGCCGAACACTGCCAACATTTCTGGCATTAGCTCATATTTTCAAAGTCTAGCATGTGAAGATCCCCTCGGGTTGAATCTTGGCATGCAATGTTTCACCCACACAGAGAGAATTTC
Organism: Podarcis muralis; assembly: GCF_964188315.1. Classification (NCBI taxonomy): domain Eukaryota; kingdom Metazoa; phylum Chordata; class Lepidosauria; order Squamata; family Lacertidae; genus Podarcis; species Podarcis muralis. The sequence continues at coordinate 91,000,362 of NC_135658.1, forward strand.
CTCCCCACCTCTCGAAAATAATCGATTTAGGAATCTGAGTTATGAGAGTTTAACTCCTTTTGCCCCCACTTTTTATGTTCACTTTCATACCTACCAAGTATCAGTTCCCAGGCCCATTACTTTGAGGCAGCTATAGCCATGGATATCAGTTTGTAATTTGACTCCTGAGCTCCTTTGGCTTTGCATTTCAATAACAAGCACATTTTTATTTGCGACGATACACACATATACATTGTTGTTTACAAAGGACTATTTGAAAGCCCTGTGGATCACACTGAAGTCCTGATAAGCAAGGCTTCAAGAAGAAGCTTCCCCTGATGTCACTAAGATGTTGTGTGATTGACAGGTGGGTTGCCAGGGGCGCAGGAGATAAAGGTCTAGCCCTCTGGTCAGAAAAGAAGAAAGGGGGTTGGAAACCTATAAGGGGTGGAGGGTGGTATGAAGTTAATGGGAGGGGTGGCTTTGATGAGGAGGGAGGGGAGAGTGTGGTTTTGCTGGGGTGGAAGAAGAACACAGACTCTGGCAAGACCAATGTTGAGTAGAAGGCAATCTAAAAGGAAGCATGGATGGTGGGTCACATCAGTGATGGTGGGTCATATTAATTTTATATCCTTCAATGATTTTGACATTTTTTACTTCTATGGATTTACCCTTGTTCTAAACCAATAGTTGTGCGCTGTCTACATTTTACTACACAGGTAATGTTGTATGTATGCATTCTCTTCACACTTTATTTACCTCACATGAAAATAGATGTTGACTGGAATCTTGTTTTATTTTTAATTTTGTTAGTTCGATGATTAAGCTCCTCTGGGGGAGTAAATGTAATGTATACCGGAACAACGTCCGAATGTGGCAACTGTTGATTTATGAGAGGATTCTTGTTCTATGAAGTTCAAATATATGAATGTTCATTAAGAAAAAGATTGCTCCTGCTTATTGTCATGGTTGTTGAGATTTCTAACTGTGTAATGGTTGCCCTGGCGATACTATCTTTTGTTACATTGCATTTCACTATTTTACCACCACCCTCTCTGTTGCGTTGTTGAAAAACATATTTGAATCAAAAGCAAATGATAACAGTTTTTTGAAATACACCAGAAGTAGACAACAGCCATTGAAGCAGTAGGACCATTAGAGGAGAAAGAGGAGGACAGGATAGGGAGATTCCAAATAAACCAAATTGGTTATTTGTACTTATATTATTACCACATAAAATGTTTGAGCTGATTCACTCTTTCTGGGGAGAATGTCTGAAGAGCTATGTCAATTAGAGGTGACAAGGGCTGAAGTTCTCAGAGTTAAATGGCATATTAAAAAATAGGAAGTCAATAGGTCAGGATATCATAAACCCAAGAGTACTTGAAGAACTTGCGGAATTAAATAATGTGAAATTGTTCTATGTGCATACTGAGGCAAAAGAAGTCTTAACTTTGCATATACACTGATGGGCTCTGACTAGACAGGAAGAAGTTCTAGAAGATCCGGGGGGATCTCAAGGGCAGATTCTGTAAAAATGATAAATGAGCCAGCAATGGGCTAATCAATTTTTAAATCCTTTCCCCTAACACCTGCCACCATGCCAGCTAATATTGCAGTGTGGCACCCCTTTCCCAGGGATGGACACAGTGCCTTCCTACACACCCATTGCAGGATCTTGGCCGTAGGGGAGAGGGAAAGAAAGAAAGAAAGAAAGAAAGAAAGAAAGAAAGAAAGAAAGAAAGAAAGAAAGAAATTATGTCCTTGTAATACTACATGGAGCAAGTTGTCACATCTGCAAGGGCTCACAAGGCAGGGATATAAATTCACTGCCTCCACATCCCCCTGAAACAGATAAATTCAAGCTCTGGACTAGATTAGTATTTATATAGGCATATATGCAAATATGGTGTTTAGTCAGGTAATGGATTCTGATATTTCTGGCTACACAAACACACACACACACATTCTGCAAGCCACATATCTCAACCTTCCTCTATACATAAATAAACACACCAAGCTAAACTATTTTTATTCCAGTTTCTTTTAGCTCAGTCCTTACTTCAATTAGCATCTTTTTTTAAAAAAAAAGTTTTAAAGCTCTTTCCTTTGTCATTTTTCTTTCCGCTCATTGCTTCCCACACTTTTATGTCTCCACAAGGCACAATACAGCATGTATAAAATCTTCACTAAAGAACAAAACAGACCAGGCTCTCTTTGGAGTCCATTATCACTCTACCTGAAACTGGGAAGTTCTATTGATAGTGGATCAGCATGCTTCATTTCCTTCGCTGAAGATATGGACATTTCCATTTTCTTGGAACTGAAACACAAACATGACCCCACGTTCTTTTCAAGCAATTCCAATCCAGTTCTTCTTCTATTAAATATGTTTAAAGTTGGCAAAGTTCATCTGAAGTCACAGGCGCCTACCACAACACTTTTCTGATGACTTCTGAGAAGGGCAAGGGATCTGATCTCTTCCCAGGGTGTGCCTCTTCAGGCCACAGTTCTCACTGGTCCTACTCCACATCATCCTCAAGTGCATCTGCCTTGTCCTAATGTGTCCTTGAACTGTGATCAGGTCTCTTGCTTGCTTGTATGGATATTGGAAAAATTGGGTTGTTGTTTTCAAAAATAATTATTCTGGACCTGCAAGAACAGGAGAGATGGACTATCCCATGGGGCACCACATGAGCAAGTTGCCCTATAGGGGAGAGTAAAGCCCAGGCTATTTAAGTTAATTCCACCCCACACTCTTCCCTCTTCTCATTGAGACACCCATCGCCCCACCCCTTTTCCAGTGTGAACTCTGCTAGTTGACTTCTTTAAGGAGACTTGAGTGGGAATTTTTCTGGGGGGTGACACTAATTGGCCTGCGTCACATCTTTTTCATCTGCTTCACACTGTTGGGTGTTGGATGTGTGATTGGAGTCGTGTTTTTGTTTAAATTTGGCTAATTGACATTTGGTCTCGGTGGTTGAGTGGATTTTTGAAAATATCCGACTAATATTGGAGCCAAAGTGGTGTTTGGACCTGTCCGGCACATCAGGCTGGACTTTGGTCACTGGGGCCATGGTGCATATGTTAGGTTCATATACCCAAGGATCGTGGAGTGTGTGGGGAGAAGTTTATTCGGGACTTGCTGTGTGATTACAGCATGTGACTGACAGTGGGATCAAGAGAAGGGAGAATTGAAATGCTTCCACCAGTCCACCTCACCGCCTAGACCTTATTGATTTTGGTAAACTGGGTTGAATCATTCTGATTGCAGATTCTATAGTTATACAGAAGGCAAGCTAAACCAGAAATACTACCTCGGGTTAAGAACTTTGCTTCAGGATGAGAACAGAAATTGTGCTTCTGCAGCACGGCAGCAGCAGGAGGCCCCATTAGCTAAAGTGGTGCTTCAGGTTACAAACAGTTTCAGGTTAAGAATGGACCTCCGGAACGCATTAAGTACTTAACCCGAGGTACCACTGTATTTTAATAAATGAAGCTTGTTGTCCATCTTCCTTGTCTTGATTCTTCTTCGGTGTTTTGCCAATTGATTCTTGCATGGCTGCAAGGCAGGTAAATCCATATCCAGAATCATATCCAGAGCCATAGCCCCACCCCCCTTTTTACCTATGGCTCTGTCTGCCTTCAGAGGTTACTCATGAGTTTTATACCAGACAAGTAGTAAGACTGACTGAGAGCATTCTGGGAAGAACAATTAGGGAAGCATTTCACAAACAACTGATAAATCGGCTCCACCTCTTAGTGGGGATGCATTGAGGGCGAGCCGCCAAGCCTCACCCCTCAGCGTGGGGGTGGGACTGTGTCCCGCCTTACACTGGGAAGGCCTGGCAATGCCAGGTAGCCAAGTGGCCAATCAGGCGGCTCGGGGGGGGGCATGGCAGGGGCCAATTTAAACCACGGCACGACGCCAAATCGGCCCCTTTCAGCCTCGCACCGCAGATCTCCCACCCTCCCACCCAATCCACATCGGTGGGGCTCCGCCTACTGGTGGTTTACCCTTACCAGACTTCCTGCAAGGTGGGCAGGAATCAGATATAGTCTGTGGATGCCAATGCCTAAGCCAATACCACTCACATTCTATAACCAATAAAATTGTGTCCTAAATTTTGCCCATTAACGTTACTCTAAAATCCTGTGTCCTTGTGTCTTTATTCTGAGAGCATACTTCACTCTTTCACCTGAAAAGTAGAAGAATTTCCTGTTGTTAAAGTAAGTCCTAAGCTTTAATGGTATTTGTTTCAGTTCTGTGCTGCATATCAGGCTCCAAGTTTATTTAGGCACACTAAAAATAAAATATGCTGATGATAGACTCTTGTTTGATTCCGTGGTAGCAAGTCGCAATCTATTTTACTCAAGAACAGTTCCACAAAAGACAGCATAGTACATCGTGGTCAATTATTTTATATTATCGTTGTGAGAATAACATGCAAATTACTTTTGTAAAAATTATCTAGCGTTTCTCAGATAGCAAATCTAAATGGTATGGGGCAGTAACAAATATTCTGGCTGAATGATGAAGGAAGATTCCAAGATGGTGTTTCTTAGCCAGGATAAATCAATCTGTTTGAAGAATAAAAAAAATGTGTTCAGATTTATAAAGCTTTGTATCTGACATTTTATCCTTCTTGCAAGAATTATGGTGGCCATGTTGACAGGACTGACAGAATAGCAATATTTAATACCAGTTGGGGCTGTTTTCTAACTTGTTTTATCTGGAAGTTTCTTTTATCTGTTTTAAGCTTAACCCTCTCTTTCAAGTGATCCTAGTGCACTGTAATTTCCCGAGGTAACATGGGATTTTGTTGCCATAGTAATCTATTTTGGTTTAGGCTTAAAACTAGAATTCTAGAAACTATGAAAATTGTGAGGTTGCTTGCTTGATAAGTTGTTATGCTTTGTATGAAACTTTATTTTTTTGCATTAAAAAATAATAATCATCAAATTGAACTTTCCTCCAGTAAAGTAAGCCAAGAATGTGCATGTCTGTAGAGTCACAAAACTTACATCTTGGCTGGGACTCCTGCTGCTCCCTGCCTTGTTCATTTTTTCCCACCTGGCCTGGGAGAGCAGGGCCCTGACTGACTCCAGCTACAAAAGCTGAGGCTACTGAAGATTCCAGATACCATATTGGCTGTGAGTCCTGGAAGACCTGCTCCCTACAGGGTGGGACTCTGTCTTGACACCAGCTACAGAAGCTGAGACTGCTGAACAGACTTGGACTGGGGTTTTGTATGGGAGGTGTTGCTGTTGATGTTGCTGGTTTTATTTTTTATCTCAGCCTATCAAGTCTCTCCATGGACATTCTTGTGAAGCTGATGGTGAGGTCCCCATTTCACTTGCTCTTAACCGTAGAATGAATCTGTACCACTTTCCTGTGAAATCATTATTCATGTTGCTTTGTCTTGTTGCTTGCACTTCCTCTGCCAATCTTTCTGTTTGACATGTTACAATTTTTCATCCTTGAAATGTTCTTCCATTTTAATTTTCCCATTTCTTGTTGTCACCTGTCCAGCTACAGCTAATAGCATGGATAACATCTCTTTGTTTTGCATATCTGAATTCTGATACGCAAATATAGTAACAAAAGCAATGCTTGGGAAGGATCTGCAAATCAGCTTATTACAGAGAAAGACAACATGACTTTGGTTCATCCCCTTTCCCAAAGAGTTGTAGTGCGTGTATTGCGTGTGTGTGTGGGGGGGGGGGAGTGTTGTTATGTATATCCCCACCAATTCACAGAGAGCTTAGGAGTTACAGAGCTGAGTTTCATTTTGGATGAGAGAACAATGGAGTCAGTGGTTTGTGTTGTTGTTTCCCCCCTGAAGTCTATTTATTTGCCAATGGTCATGCAGAGCATGCTCGAAGAAGAGACAAGCACTCAGGCAGGCAGCGCTAGTCTCTAAAGTAGCATCTGTTTTCCCCAAAGCAAACAGCTTCCACTCAGAGCTCCTCAAGGCTCTTTCTTCCAACCAGCTGCAAATCACAGAGCTGCGTCTGTCACTAGCAGTGTTTTGACACTCATTAAACTGCTTTTCTCTGCTACATACACACAGATATCAGATCCCATCCACACCCTCGCTGGAAGGCAGGGCTTGCTGGCTAAGGTCGCTTCGAAACTTCATGGAAACTTTCCCATGTTAGCGTGTGTGGAAAACACATCAGCTAATCAGCAGCAAATCACCAAATATAAAAGCCAGGCATTTATAAATCAGTGGTATCCACGAGAAAGAACAAAACTATGAATGAACAATATCCTTGTTGTTTTTTTCACATCGTAGTGCTGAGCGACTCGATAGTGACTGGAGAGATAATATCTATTTCTGCACCTTTCTGGGGGTGGCATGGCTTGCAGATCATCTGAGGAGTTATGAATTAAGAGGGAGGAAATGTTTTCTGCCAGGGGGTCACATTTCCTTCTGGGCAGTCTTTCAGGGGGCTCAGTCACATACCAATGGTAAAAAGGTAAAGGTAAAGGGACCTCTGACCATTAGGTCCAGTTGTGAACCGACTCTGGGGCTGCGGTGCTCATCTCGCTTTATTGGCCGAGGGAGCTGGCATACAGCTTCTGGGTCATGTGGCCAGCATGACTAAGCTGCTTCTGGTGAACCAGAGCAGCGCACAGAATTGCCGTTTACCTTCCCGCCTGAGCGGTATCTATTTATCTACTTGACTTTGACATGCTTTCGAACTACTAGGTTGGCAGGAGCAGGGACCGAGCAATGGGAGCTCACCCCGTTGCAGGGATTCGAACTGCCAACCTTCTAATCGACAAGTCCTAGGCTCTGTGGTTTAACCCACAGTGCCAATAGTAGATGGGGTCAAAGACAAAAGTGAGTGGAGGAACAAATAATTTTTTAATCTTTGTAGATAAGGTTGGTTTCTAGATACAGCTCTCTCTATCTTCCATGCAGGCAAACAAGAGGTATTATCAGACTTCAAGGCTACCTTCTAACCAGGCAAAAACACTCAAGGCTGGTAATGGGTGTGGCCTGGAGGCTCCTCCCACCTTCCTTAATTCTTAATGGCAGCTAAGAAAAACGAACATACATACAGTAATTAATAGCACAGGATCTACATTCCAGTCATTTCAAACCTACCTGCTTATAAACAACTTGTGTCTTCTCTTCCAGCTGTGAAAGCTTCTATAGCAATCAATAACATTTCTCCTGGTTAAAGGGTTCTTTAACTGATTTGGATTGTTTAAATACCACAGGTGCTTTTTCATGAGGTTGACTGTTGTTCCTGAGATGTGTCAAGTCACACTATCTGCAGAATTATCACTGCAGTGGAAGCTTTCTTGAGATGGCATGTTTACTCCAGATAGTCTCATCACCTACAGGATAGCAAGATACAGGGGATTTGGTGTGCAAGCTCCCTCCCTCCCTTCCTCCCTCTCTTTTTCATTATGTCTAGAATTCTAACTTTTTTCTTTTTCTTTTTTTTGCAGCAGAGTTGAAGCCTTGCAGAGTTCAGTCCAAAGGCCTGAAAGCTATCAGACAGCTTTGTTGTCAATAGATTTGCATCCATTTTTGGTAGTTTGCCTTTTTCCTTCTGCAAAGCTGCAAAACAACATTAGTTCAAATGAACGACTTGCAAAATATGACAAAAGGATCACATCCCTCAGACACTTCTCAGGTAAACTTGCATAGGATCAAGCTGCACAATTTGTTTTATATGTTCAAAATTACAAGTGCACATTCCACGCTGTCTAGAGCAATGGTTCCCAAATACCGCCTTCCCCTCACGCCATTCAAAAGCTGCTGAGGGTCTAGACCAGATTTTCTCAATCTAGGGCGCCTGAGCTTGATCACTCCAAGCTCAGACCGCATGTTCAGAAACTTTTACCATATTTTGCAACCCATTTCTGCCTGTGCTTTCTGCTGCTGTATGGAAAAATGCATGAATCTGACATTTGGAAACTTTGTAAGGAAAAACAATCTTAATTGTATGGTCTATTCTATGCTAAGGGGGGCATAAAGTTGAAATAGTGTAAGTGACTTAAAACAGGATATTTAAAAAGTCCAATAGCCTGTATTCCTGTGCTTTGCTTTGCTGCACGTTTTGTGTTTTAAAACACCTGCTGTCCCCCCCCTCGAAAAGCATTCTGCTTTGTGTTTGGATCCATGGATCCAATGAATTCTTCTTTATTTAACCATCAAAACTGACAGGGATTTGGCATTATGAGACCTGGGTTCAAACCCTAGTTAGCCATTGAGTTTGCTGGGTAGCACATTCCTGTGAGGTAGGTTAGATTGATAGGGTAAAGGTAAAGGACCCCTGGACAGTTAAGTCCAGTCAAAGATGACTATGGGGTGTGGCGCTCATCTCATTTTTAGGCCAAGGGAGCCACCGTTTGTCCACAGACAGCTTTCTGGATCATGTGGGCAGCATGACTAAACCACTTAGGGTGCAACGGGACACCATGACAGAGCCAGAGCGCATGGAAACGCCATTTACCTTCCCACCACAGCGGTACCTATTTATCTACTTGCACTGGTATGCTTTCAAACTGCTAGGTTGGCAGGAGCTGGGACAAAGCAATGGGAACTCAACCTGTCACGGGGATTCGAACTGCCAACCTTCCAATCAGCAAGCCCAAGAGGCTCAGTGGTTTAGACCACAGTGCAACCCGAGTCCCATAGACCGATAAGGGATTACTCGATATCTCCCTTTTATGGCATTGTGGGGCAGAGTGTTGGTTTTAGGGCTGATGAGATCCGAGTTAGAATTCATATTTGAGAAACTGCTGTGCTGTCTCAGTCAAACCCACCTCATGGAATTTGTCTTGAGGATAAATTGGATAATCCTACAGATGTCATCCTATGATGAAAGGCAAGATACAAATGTGGCAGAGACACTCATTGCACCACCATTTTTGGCAACCGGGCAGAGTCACGGTAAATGTCGGCTTAAACTGCAAGCTAAGTGCATTGTGAAGCAATCACACATCTGCTTCAGCCCATGTAAAACTCAGCACAGATATACTCATTTGGATAATGTTGCAAAAGCAAGGTGACTACAATATTTCACAGGGGAATAGATCGTAAAAAGTTGCTAGCTAGTCACAGTTCAGTGCAGACACAACATTTCTGCTTAATAGTTAACATCTTGTAGAAACCATTTCCATGTTACAGGCAAGAAGCCAGTTCATATATTCAGTCATTGACATTCTTTGTGTGGCAGAATTCACACTATGAACAGGGTCACCTGTTCAAAGCCCTTGCACTGTACGTAAGTTCACAGAAATGATGGAGGAGAGCACACACACCCATTCTGCTGTGCATAGATGATGAAGAGCAATTCACATGTGTGAACTAGGAGGAGGGAGAGAGGTAAAGGTAAAGGTAAAGGTATCCCTGACCATTAGATCCAGTCGTGGATGACTCTGGGGTTGCGTGCTCATCTTGCTCTATAGGCCAAGGGAGCCAGCATTTGTCCGCAGACAGCTTCTGGGTCATGTGGCCAGCATGACTAAGCCACTTGTGGTGAAACCAGAGCAAATGGAAACACCGTTTACCTTCCCACCGGAGAGGTACCTATTTATCTACTTGCACTTTGGCATGCTGTTGAACTTCTAGGTGGGCAGGAGCTGGGACCGAACAATAGGAGCTCAGCCCGTCATGGGGATTCGAACCGCCAACCTTCTGATCAGCAAGCCTTAGGCTCTGTGGTTTAGACCACAGCGCCACCCGCGTCCCAAATCAAAAACGTTCCCATAGTAATTAATGACAATCGTCAGCTGGTTATGCAGAGGCTCACCTAACAAATGCTTTCCTAGGGATGCTTTGTGTTTGGTAGGGGGGACTTGTGCTTATTCTTTTCCACTCTAGAATGATGCGTAGCCACTACTGATTGGGAATTTACTGCAAGTTGGCCTTGATGTACTTGGTCAATGCTGCCATTTACTGTTATGTGTTGGTGCTGATGGCTAATTGTCACTGCAGCTCTGAGAGAAAGAGGTGATCATGATATGCTTGGTTTCAATAAAATTTCTAATGTTGTCAAGCAGCTGAATTCACAACAGTTGTAGAACACGGTTAATATCCGCTCTGCTTAACTACTTAAAATATTTCATTTTTGCTCTTTTCTTCACCCATTATTCAGCCACTCTGCACAGTTTTGCTCCAGCATCTGTTTCATCTGCAATTACAACTGAGCAAAGTGACAGAAATCCTTCCTTTAACAAATTTCATGAAGTAGAGAAGGACATATGTAAATTTCAGTTTTGCGCACCTGGTAAAATGTAATGGGGAAATATTTGAATTGCTGCTAAAGGCTGCATTAGACAGTCCTTTTAATATGTTATTTTAGCAAATTAGGGAAAGATAAACAGATGCTTATGTGTGGGATCATTTATACACAGATGGGTTACATTTTCACTGTATATAAAATGTTTTGCTTGTGTGCCATTACTGACAAATGTCTAACCTATCAGCTAGCATAGTAATTCTGTACAGGATTTAAGCTGCTGGAATGATGGGTCGAGTGCTTCCACAATAGCCATCTTCCTCCTCCCCACTTTTTCTCTATGCAGTGACTTTCTGCTCCATTTTTGTTGCCTTCTTCTCCTTCATTACTGCTAGTGCCTCCTTGTCGCTAGTCACATCTCAGCCATGGTAACATAAAATTAGCAGCTGGTCTGTTAAATGATAGGGTCATTTTGTCCAGGTCAGCTTTCTATAACTTGGTGTCCTTCAACTGATTTGCACTACAACTCCCATTAATCCCAACCAGTATGGTCAGTATTCAAGGATGATGGGAGTTGTGGGCAGTGATGGACCTTGGGGTCTCCAATTTCAGTGGCCCCTGTGCCACCCCCTGACCTCTCACCTTCAATTCTGCATCATAGTTGCAGCACCCTCTGTGATTCCCTTGAGGCTCTGCACCCAGGGCAACCAAACTGGTCACCCTCCTCTAAATCCACCTCTGCTGTAGTCCAACATCTTGGTTGAGAAGGTATGGTTGAGGTTGTGATCTGGAGACTCTAACTATAGAAGTGTGGTCTAGAAACTACAATAGTTCTCTCATTTTTTTTTGATGGGAGGGAGGGCTTCCCTCAACTTTCTCCTGCTCAGAAAAGGGTGCAAGTTTGCAACCCCCTGCACTTTTGTTTCAGAATTCCTTGCCTCATTAAGCAGGGCCTAATGTTCATTACTTCCTAAAAGGAGATCAGAAGTGTTATGTGCTGCTTCCGAAAAGGAGGATAAAGTACTCCTTGACTCCCGCTGCTATATATTTTATTGTTTCTTTAGCATTCTTTAATGCTTGCCCCTGAGGCAAATAGCAGCTAATTCCTCAAGCAGCACACAGAAATGGTTCTACTTCCCAAGAAATGTTGAAATGCTAAGCACAATTAGAACATGTTGTATGAAGTGACAAAGACTTGCTAAATGTTTTGAACAGGCTTCTGCTATGTAAGTGAATGGGCTGGAATGGCATATCTGTATTAAATATAAACTTAGGTTATACTTTCACTGGAAATGAAGCGCTTCATTACTTTACTCTTTACATTATTCATATCATATCATAATTGAGCTCCAATGGCTTAAACCAGCACAGAAAGAATTGCATATTGTAAAACATTAGATCAAGAGCTCAATCGCAATGTAGGTAAATGGGAAAATGATTTTCTACTACCGCCCAGAGGGAATTTTGGGTGGTAACTTACTACCCAACACTTTTGTGTTAAATTAACCACAGCAAAGGACTGGTTCCACTGAGAGACATTACAAAGCCCACGACTATTATATGAACTGGGGATTTGGAATAAGATTATATCTAAAATTTCTACAATCTTCATTTTTGGTTTCTTCTATTGTTTGGTTTCTTCTATTGTTTCTTCACAAACATTTATTTATGAAGCCAAATGAAGAAATAATGAGTAACATTAACATGGACAATGATTTTAAGGTAGGATATGGAAAACTTTGGCCCTCCACACATTGTGAAATTATTATTATTATTTTTGTAAATTTATTTATTTGGTTTATCAGTTTGAAGTTTTACAATCACATATCCAACATACATCATAAAAACAAGATTCCAAAGAATATCCTGGACTTCCCTCCTCCCCTTTGTGGGTCCTATTGTTAGTCATTTCCTCCTGCATCTTTTATAATAATCCAAATCTTTTACATCTTAATTATATCCAAAATTCACTATTAAACTACAAGTGTTATTCCAATCCTACTAACGATTTTAACTGTTTATAATGATTTTTAAGATAATTTTTCTTTCCACAGGGTCTGTAAGACCGAGTTGTTCCGCCTGGCCTTTGGCTTGGAGCCAATTTGATTCCCACCCTCTCTTTCTTTTTTCTTTTCCTTCTCCTCCTGTGATGAGGCTACATTTTAATATTTTAATGTTTCAATTTTTTTAATGTTGTATTTTAATTTTGTTTTTAAGTTGTAATCATTCAACTTGCTTTTATTATTGCTTGTAAGCCGCTCTGAGCCCGGCCTTGGCTGGGGAGGGCAGGGTATAAATAAAACATTATTATTATTATTATTATTATTATTATTATTATTATTATTATTTATAAATTTCCTCTATTCCTTATTAAAATTTTAGTCTTCCTGATTTCTGGTTCTTCTGGTCATTTTTGCCATTTTGCCATAATCCATCAACTTAATTTGCCATTCTTCTCTGGTCTCTGGCCCAGAGATGGAAAGAAGATAAAGTCCTGACCAGACGTTGTTAAACTAGAAACGTCCATCATCCCTAACATTAGGTTTGCTGGCTGAGGATGATGGGAGTTGGAGTCAAGCAAAAGCTAAAGAGACATAGGTTCCTCCTCCATGCTTAAGGGAAATAAAATTAATCACCTAAATAGCTAACCCATATTGGACCCTTTCTAATGTGTGGCCATCCTTGGTAGTTTTATATGTCAAAGGAAACATTGGACTCTTAAAACCACAGATCCACTGTCTTGCTGTGACTGGAGATAGCTGCTTCTAGGCACTGAGGCCACTGAACCTCAGGGACAATGTTGGATTCAGAAATAGTCCCAAAGCTATGGACCTGCTCCTTTCAGGGGACTGAACCCCTGTCCAGAACAAGCCTTGCCTCTCAGATGGAGAACTTGGAACACATAACACCTCAGTTACATCAAATTTCAGCTTCAGTGCAGTGGCCCACATCCAGCATATCACTCTTCCAAGTAACCAATCTATTATCTGAACTCCATTCCTGATTCATATTGTGAGATGATCTTCTTGTCTACATATAACATATATGTAAACTGCAAGGTTTAATCACTTTAACTGGTTGATTTTACTTGATTAATTGGTGGGATACAAAAAAAGTAGGGGCAAATTATAACTGAAGTTTGACACACACACACATACACTTTCTTATTTTAAATACAATGTTGGTATCAGTGTGTTACCATAGGGTGGTAGTAGGAGCAGACATGTCCTTTCCTTATAACAATGTGATTTAGCCTTCATCCTTAGATTTCTCAAAATGGTAACTATATTGATGTGTTTTCATGGATAGAGAAACCATGCAGAGATGCTTTCACACTAACGATTCTTCTTTCAGTCCTGAGAAGGATGGAAGCCTGAATATGAGCCCATTTACAATTTTATTTGCATCTTTGAGGGCATCTTCCCTAGCTACACACGACATTAGTTATCTCGCTTAAGTCTTACATTTAGGGATGGGGAGTTCACAGAGCCCCAATCTGTATTGGGACACACACACACACACACACACACACACACACTTGTTTTAATTCTCTGCCCCCATTGTGGGACTGATCTGGAACAGACTTCCTGTGGCTGAAGTTTGCATCACCCAGAAAGTTAACATCAAAGGTTAGAGGGACCAATTATTTGCAGTTTTGAATTGACTGCCACCTTACGGACTGTAGAGCAAAAATCGAAGAAGTGTAAAACATGCCTGGGTCCACACAGCCTTACGAAAGTAGAATGAAACTATATGAAAAAGGTGCATACCGCACACATTTAAATGTTCAGTACTGTGAGAAACAACGAGAAACCTCTGCATAATGGAGCTTTCAGACTTAACGTTGTTTTTGTTTATGAAAAGGGGGAAAAGATCATTGCACAAATTATACTCAAATGTCGGCTAGACTTTAAAATGTCATTCCAGTAGTTTAGGACAAAATTGCAAACCAGTCATTTTCAATCTGTTGAAGAAGAAGAAGAAGAAAGAAAAAAACACCTCAGGAGCCCTGAAATGATACAAATGTAATGAGTAAAGAAAATATGTATTCTCAATGTAATATTGAACAAAAAGATTGTGGCTCTAGAGTTCCTCAATAAATGCTAACTTTATGCAAAAACAACACCTTTTCCTATTGAAATTAACTGTCTCTACTGAGAGTCCAGTCTGTTGTGTGCATCCTTCCCTTTTGCTGTTGTTGGCTGATACAGTGCTTTGAATTGGTAAGGGCAATTTTGTTCACTTCCCCACATGTTCAGGAGTAAAATGGTCCATTTGTGTGTTACTTCCTTCTCCCACCTGTAGTTATGTGGATTGCAAATGTCCTCTGCTGTAAATCTGGTGTAGGTTTCTTTTCCTCTGGCTGAATGAAGCTGGTGTGGCTTTTTAGCATGAGATACAAAGCGGGGGAAGTCATTGACTTAAGGATCTATTCGGCCATGAACTCACTATGTCCAGCTTGTGGCAAGTGATGCAAATGGGAACTTATTTCCAACCAATATTATTGCCACATTGAGTGGATGAGTGAGGGATTCTCGCTGCCAGAGCAACACCAGCCCCAAGCCGTTTTGTGGTCTCAGCCTTGCAAAGTGGCTTGGGGCTGGCAGGGCGGTGAGAACACAACATCCATGTGCCTTACAATCCCAGCCTCACCGTCGCTTTGCAAGGCTGGGATCGAAGGGCACATGGCTGTTACATCCTTCTCATGCCGCCTGGCAGTTCTGAGCTGCTTTGCGATGCTGGGATCTGATTTGCCTAGTGAATCATTCATATTCCGAGCACAATTCAAAGTGTTGGTGTTGACCTTTAAAGCCCTAAACGGCCTCAGCCCAGTATACCTGAAGGAGCGTCTCCACCCCCATCATTCTGCCCAGATGCTGAGGTCCAGTGCCGAGGGCCTTCTGGCGGTTCCCTCATTGCGAGAAGCAAAGCTACAGGGAACCAGGCAGAGGGCCTTCTCGGTAGTGGCGCCCGCCCTATGGAACGCCCTTCCAGCAGATGTCAAAGCGATAAACAACTACCTGACATTCAGAAGACATCTTAAGGCAGCCCTGTTCAGGGAAGTTTTTAACGTGTGATATTTTACTGTATTTGTGGTTTTTATGGAAGCCGCCCAGAGTGGCTGGGGAGGCCCAGCCAGATGGGCGGGGTATAAATAATAAATTATTATTATTATTATATTATCACATCCCGGCCTTGCAAAGCGATGGAGGTCTGGCTGTCAGCATCGCCCTTGAGCCAGTGCCACCAACTGGACTCATCCACTTCAGCCCAACTGGGCTAGGCGAGCTGGGTAGCACTTCCAGAGACCACCTTCTGCCCAGGAACAGGTCAAAGTGCTATGGGCTCACAGCTTGGAGTTGTGAGCACCGGATTCACTTCCACAAGAAGACAGTGGTTGCACAGCAGAGTATAGCAGAGCATAAACGACTCGGAGAGCAGCTCTGTAGAATATCTTCTTTATTCTATCTGCAACTATAATACACAGCTATATACAGAGCTATATGAGGTCTAAGCAAAATGAATGCTGAACTGCACTGAGTGTCTGCAGCTGCTCTTAGCAGCAACCTTATCTATACACACGATCTCTAACACTCAGTCTCTCTCTCTCCGACACACTGACTGACTGACTTTGATGTGGTGCTGGAGCAGAATAAGTAGAGAGCAGAACACCGCCCCTCCTCTCTGGAAAATCACCAGACTCATCAGGAGATTCTTGGATATGGGAGGGGTGAAATCTCCTCACTGGCAGGGTGGCATGAGCAGTGTCCCCGCGAAAAAATGTGTCTGGGGCCATTGCCCCAGCAGGCCCCACACGCTATGCCCAGTTGCCCTACAAGCCAATTCACACTTATAAGATTTAACAGTTAATCACCTAAATGAGTGGGAAATAAATATTATATTATTATATTATATTATATTATATTATATTATATTATATTATATTATATTATAATCTCCCACAGATAATCTAATAGCATTTCTTTGACCAGAGTGTAGAGGGAAATCACAGAGCTTTGGTTAAGCAAACAGAAAAGACCACATCCATAACCCATATCACTAAAGAGGAATTTCTCCAGGAAATCAATACAGTCGTACCTTGGAAGTCGAATGGAATCCATTCCAGAAGTCCATTCAACTTCCTAAACATTTGGAAACCAAAGTGTGGCTTGTAATTGGCTGCAGGAAGCTCCTGCAGCTAATCAGAAGCTGTGGAAGCCCCGTCAGACGTTCGGCTTCCAAAAATAGTTCACAAACCAGAATAGTCACTTCTGGGTTTGCGGTGTGCCAGAGCCAAAACGTTTGAGAGCTAAGCTGTTTGAAAACCAAGGTACGAGTGTACTGTAGAACTTCACAAGCATTAATTACAAGGGTTTCCTGCTATGTTTAAGCTCAGCTAGTAAAGCTTCAAAAAGAATAAGAATGATGCTACATTAGCTCACAATGCATATCCATTTGAAATAAAACCTACTCTTGTAGTCTTGTAGTGTTAAGATGCCTTGGTTTTTTTAAAAAAATAAAAGGGTTAAAGACTGTGAATGAAAGACAAGAAGGCAGATTGAAATTCAGGCTGCATTCCTAAACACAGTTTGCTGGGAATAAGCCCCACTGAACTCTGGGACTTTCTTTTGAGTAAACATGCACTGGGGACACCTTAAACATCCCAATGTATGTTTTTATTAGAATGAGTAGAATAAACAAAGGAAACTAATAGAGGGTAAAGAATACTAATAGATCCTCTAGGTTGCCAAATCAAACAATGCTTTCCAAGGGCAGAGTATTTCAGCTCTGTTTTGTCAGAAGAATTGGATCAGGCCTATTCATAACATTGCATGATGATCCTGCACTGACAGTTTAAAGTAAGGGTCTCCATACTTTTTGGGTTTGTGGGCCTATTTGCAAGCTAGAGAAACTATTATGGACACCACAGACATACTCTGCAACCATCACCATACACAGACCCGTCTTACCCATAGAGGCTAGTGGCATGGAGCGCCAGGGTGCCAGGTTCTGGAGGGTATCAGGCGAGAGTCTGGGGAACACTGAATGAGCACAGGCCTGGTCGCTCAGTGTGCTGTCTGGCATGGCCACCGTGGCATGAAGCGGCCAGCTGAGCCGGGAATCGCCGCATCCAGCTTCCGCCTCTTCCCTGCTGGAGGAGCCACCTTCCAGCCACTGCCCGCCTCCTCCAGCCCTAAAAAAAGTCGACAACTCTGAGAAAGGGGGGGCCGCTGGAGGGATCTTTGCACCACAGTGCCAGATATGCTTAAGACGGCCCTGACCATGCATAAAAAAGGATAAAGGTAAAGGACCCCTGACAGTTAAGTCCAGTGGCAGACCACTCTGGGGTTGTGGTGCCCATCTCACTTTACAGGCTGAGGGATCTGGTGTTTGTCCGCAGACAGTTTTTCTGGGTCATGTGGCCAGCATGACTAAGCCGCTTCTGATGCAATGGAACACCGAAACCAGAGCAGTGCACAGAAACGCTGTTTACCTTCCCACCACAGCGGTACCTTTTTATCTACTTGCACTGGTGTGCTTTCGAACTGCTAGGTTGGCAGGAGCTGGGACAGAGCAACAGGAGCTCACTCCATTGGGGGATTCAAACTGCCAACCTTCTGATTGGCAAGCCCAAGAGGCTCAGTGATTTAGACCACAGCGCCACCTGCGTCCCTACCTACAATATGCGTCCCTGCATACATACACCATGCATACAACATGCTAAAACAGAGGGCTTTCAGGACTAATTTCACCAGGGGGTGGGACTTTGTGGGAGCTGGGGGAGGTCTCTGTGGGTGCATACACACCAAGAGGTGCTGCATTGCTGACCTGTCCGTTTAGTAACACACAAACAAAAAAGAGAGTTGGCTTTTTAAAAAAAGAAGGTACAATTTGAGTGCTATTCCCTTGTTGCACTGAACAGAAGTATTTTGCAGTGGTGGGTGAATGGAACAATTAATTACATTTTCATTTATTTAGCGGAATGTAGTTAATTTAAATTGGTAAAAGTACCATGAAACACATATTTGCAGTTCTTTGTTTTATTTATTTTGCTGTTAAGTCAATTATGTTTTACAGAATCCACTAGAAGTCGTTTATGACAGTGTACAATAATTGGGAGAATAGCTTTAATTACAACTTCCACTTAAGACAACACTTCACTTAACAGAAAAGTCTCACTGCTTTCTTTTGTAAACAGGCCTTGGAGTTTCAGCAAGGGCAAATGGGCTGCTGAACGGAAGCCAGTTTCAGTTTCACTGTTTGGTTTCAAGATGTCCTGAATGAACATTGCATAAAATAATAGAACAAAATTAACAGTATTAACCTAAGAGCTTTCCCTGAACTTTATGGCTTGGAATTGGATCCAAAGACCCATGCAAATAGTAGCATGCACCCAGGGAGCTTTGGACAAGTTTCTTGAGCAATACCACATGGAAAACCTTTTTTTAAAAAATAAACGGAGTAGAGCTTATAGTAGAGCATGAGGAATTGTGGGCGGGGGGAGAGATGAGATCCAAATCCCATTGGGCCTTCTCTAAGTGAGCAATTTAGAGTTCAGCTTAGAAGTGCTTCCAGACATGTATTTATTGTGAGATCAGTACTGCTCATGTACCCAAGTTTTTCACACCATCTGCATGACATCACTGGCATCAAAATGCTTTCTGATATCCCTACCACCTATTTACCTTGTCTGTAGAAATTGCAATAAGTTAAAATGCCAGCAACTAAACACCTGTTGTCAACTACTCGTCTGATATATTGGAATAACTCATTTGCAGTATATGAGATCTATAACTGCCCGATTCAAGTACTTGATGTATTTGAAAATAATTTGAAACACATCTGTTTAGAGGAGAGATGGGGAAGATCTTTAGAGTCAACACTGAATTGCAAAAGTTGGAGAAGTGTATTATCTGATTGAAAGCTAGGTTCCAATCTGCATATATGTTTGGGACTGGTGAATTGGGTAGGGTTACTTCAAAATGTGGATTGAATGGTTTTCTTACTCCATCTCTAGACCAGTTTATGCTAAGAGTTGATTCTTATTGATAGCCACATTTTAGAAATGTGGCTTAAATTGCATGAAATGGGTGCCTTTTATTTTTATTATTGCAACACTTAATTTAACACACAGTTCAATACACTTGGAAACAGCTCCAAAAGATGTAGCAAACATTTCCAACTGAAGTGTAGCTCTTCAGTGGTCTTCTGAAGAAATACAACCACTTTGCTTTCCTCCTTAGTTTCAAATATGAATTTTGCAGTAGTGAGCTGACTCTGAGTCACAGTGGCATTTTGCTTAAGGTTAAAAACACCTGAGAAGAGTTAAGTACTTGATTCTCTTGGGAAAACTTATTGCCTTGGCTGGCAAATATTCTTGTCCCCTTCAGGCTATACTTCCTGATTCTGTTTGTTTTCCCAACACCATCATCAAATGCACAGCACAATCCAATATTGTTCACAAATTTGCCATCTAAGTTGAAATCTAGCTTTAGAGAGTACTTCACATTTTGCTTTGGTCAGTGATTTTAATCCATTTAAAAGACCTCATTCTGAGTATAAATGGTTCCCATCATGGAAAGGTGATATTGTTATTTTATCATACATGCCCTCAGCAAAACTGCAGTGTTAAAACTGTGCCTGAAAGAGGTATCTCGGCACATATCTGGGTGTATGAAAGCCTGCTCTCTGAAAAACATTAGACTGCATCCACCAATGCAGTTATCCTTCAATGATTTCCATGCAGCAGCCTGTGTACAGACTTCTGTCCAGCACAATGTTTATCCACAGAATATTCTCTTCTCCTGTTCTTGTTGTTCTCTGGTTTGGGGAGACCAAAGGCAATATGCCAATATAAACTATAGGTTATTTTATTATTATTTTAAGGTAATAATAATTGGAGTGGCTGGGGCAACGCAGTCAGATGGGCAGGGTACTAACACTAACAATAACAATACCAGAGCTCTGACGCAGTCCAGGAATGGTTGTAGCTGTCATTTACAGCTGGTAAAATGCACTTCTGGTCACTGAAGCAACATAGGCCTTCAGTGACAAAGCTGAACCCAAAAGCACACCCAGAACCTGCAAGGGGAATGCAGCCCCAACCAGAGTGGACAATTGACCAATTTCTCAGACACTCACCCACAATGTCTCAATTTCACCAAGGTTCAAGCCTAAGCTTATTTTTCCTCAACCAACTAGGAAAGCCTCAGGGATGAGGGCACTTTCACACCCTGCCTTAAAAATGCTATGATACTGCTTTAAGCAATCATTGTTGTTGTTTAGTCATTTAGTTGTGTCCAACCTTTGTGACCCCATGGACCAGAGCACACCGAGCACTCCTGTCTTCCACCGCCTCCTGCAATTTCGTCAAACTCATGCTGGTAGCTTCGAGAACACTGTCCAACCATCTCGTCCTCTATCGTCCCCTTCTTCTTGTGCCCTCAATCTTTTCCAACATCAGGGTCTTTTCCAGGGAGTCTTCTCTTCTCATGAGGTGGCCAAAGTATTGGAGCCTCAGCTTCAGGATCTGTCCTGAATCATGGCTTCCCCCAAATAATTATTGTGGCTGTAAAGGTGCTAAGACATCCCTGTGGAGAAGGATTGATTGTTAAATCACTCCAGGAATTGTAATACTGTGGAGGGGGGATAGGGGTCTCCTTACAACTCTCAGCATCTTTAACAAACTAACACTTCCAGTATCCTTTTGGAGAAGCCATGACAGTTTAAATTGGTATCCTGGAACTTTAAGTATATGGTCCTCATTGTGCTGTCCAGCAGAGCTTTTCCAGGTAGTGTGGGGCCTGTTACTGTCTGGCCCAAAGGAGGTGGAAGAATCAACAGTAGCTCACTGTCACATGTCTGCAAGCCTTTTGAAGATAAAATCGCTTGCGTCCATAGGGATCTTGACTCTGCTGTTACAGTAGATGAATCTCAAATGGTGTCCAGAGCTTAGTCTCGTCCTGTTGTATTGGATGAGTTTCAATTAGTAAGGCTTGAGGATGCAGACAAGGTGCTTAGATTGTTCAGAGCAACCACTTATCTTTCTAAGAAATTACCTAAGTAAATACTGGCCATTTGCCAATCTTCCCTTCTTGGGCAAGGTTCCAGAGCAGGTGGCCCTGGACCAGATCCAGGTGCTCTTGGAGGAAACTGATTTTCTAGATCCATTTCAGTTTAGGCCTAGTTTTGGCACAGAAACTGCTTTGGTTACCTTGCATGGTGACCTTTGTTGAGGAGAGTGACAGGGGAAATATGTCCTTGTTAATTCTCCTTCCTTGACCTCTCAGTGGTTTTCAATACCATCAACCATGGGATCAGTCTAGAGTGGCTTTCTGAGTTAGGGGTAGGTGGCAGCTCCTTTGTGGTGCTTCTGGTCCTACTTGGATGGTCGTTCCCAGATGGTGATGCTTAGGGAGTGCTTTTTTCACCCCAGTGGAGTTCCTCAGCAGCGGCGTAGCGTGGGTTGTCAGCACCCGGGGCAAGGCAAGTAATTTGCGCCCCCTAACCCAGGGCAAGGCAAGTAATTTGCGCCCCCTAACCCATGGATTTGCGCCCCCTAACCCTACAAATCTATGCCTATGAATGATGGTCCCTCTCTCTCTTTCTCATATTCCAATTGATTCCCATTTCCGCCGATCGATCCCCGAAGCTCTCACCCAGCGAAATTCGTGCGTAATTACGCTTCGCCATCCCTAATCCTGCCGCTTCCACCGGGAAATCATGGTGCGTTTCTCCTCTCCAAACCTTCCCCGGCCCTTTGCCGGCTGGCGCAGCCCTTTTGGCTACGAGCTCCCCTCCTTCTCTGCCCGCTTCCGACCCCACCTCCCCGTCCAGCCTCCCTACCTCCTGAAAAAAGGCGCCGGCACCGAGCAGGACACCCCCGCAGCCATCGGAGAGAGGCGGGGCCGAGGGAGGCAAGCCTATGGGCGAGGCGGGGGTAGGTGGCCACGGGGGCGAGCGCTGCCACAGTCCTCGGGTGGGCAAGGTAGGAGCAGGCGGAGGCTGGCCAGCCGCTCTGACAATAGGGGCGGGCCGAGGGCACGACGGGGCTGGGCCCTCTGGACTCGCGCCCCCCCAGATGTTGCGCCCGGTGCGGCCGGCACCCCTGGCACCCCCCACGCTACGCCACTGTTCCTCAGGGATCAATTTTATTGCCTATGCAAGGAGGCTTTTGCTTTAGGAGGCTTAGTTTGGTCAGAATCGAGTAGAAACCACATCCATTAAACAGGCAAATGGACTACATTAGGAATGATCTGTCCGAAAGATTTCGAAAGTCTTGGACTGCTATTTCTCACAGGCTATACATATCAGGAAAAAATGCATTGCCTTATTGTGCTTTACTTGTAAAGGGTTTATTGTTAAACCAATTAATTGTGTGTTTCTTTTCAGCCTTAAACATTACAAGTCACCTTTAATTTAGAATGGGGAGCTGACCTTGGATTTTCCTATGTGTCTTTTGGAAGCAAAAACAAAAAAAAAAACAAAAATGATTTCCACTCACTCTGAAAGGTTTCATCAAGCTTTTCACTAGCTTCCTTTGCTTTAGGCAATGCGAAAACCTTTCTTTCCCCCTTATAATTGTTCCTAATTTTACTGCACCGGCTAAAAAGAAGCATAGCTGCTAGCATTATTTTCTTAGGTGTATGCCACTGTGCTGATCAGTAGCTGAAAACCAATTTGTATTTTAATTATGCTGCTTAAAAATGACCTTGCAGAAACACAATCGTTTCAAGATATGAGAGAGAAACAGTAAATAGTTTCTCCTAATCCAGTAGGAGAGAGAGAACAAAAATAGAGTTGGCTCCCCACCCCAAGCAATGTATTTTCCAGAATAATTCAGTGTGGTCGCTTTAGTCTTGATACAACAAATTAAACCAAATTTCATCCATCCATTCATTTGATTCAGTATTCTTACCTGGCCAGGAAGATAGTGATTTGGAGGTCTTTGACACCCTTGTCATGGTCAGGTCATTTTATCAAAATATTTAGAACTAGATGAACTTTGTAGTCCTTTCCAACTCAACAATTCTATTATTCTAAGTGTGGATGAGCCTTGAGAATGCTAGGAAGAGTCACTCCAACTCACACTTCAAAACGACCTTGACAGATTAGAGAACTGGGCCAAAACAAACAAGATGAACTTTAACAGGGAGAAATGTAAAGTATTGCACTTGGGCAAAAAAAATGAGAGGCACAAATACAAGATGGGGGACACCTGGCTTGAGAGCAGTACATGTGAAAAGGATCTAGGAGTCTTGGTTGACCACAAACTTGACATGAGCCTACAGTGTGACGCGGCAGCTAAAAAAGCCAATGCAATTCTGGGCTGCATCAATAGGAGTATAGCATCTAGATCAAGGGAAGTAATAGTGCCACTGTATTCTGCTCTGGTCAGACCTCACCTGGAGTACTGTGTCCAGTTCTGGGCACCACAGTTCAAGAAGGACACTGACAAACTGGAACGTGTCCAGAGGAGGGCAACCAAAATGGTCAAAGGCCTGGAAACGATGCCTTATGAGGAACGGCTAAGGGAGCTGGGCATGTTTAGCCTGGAGAAGAGGAGGTTAAGGGGTGACATGATAGCCATGTTCAAATATATAAAAGGATGTCATATAGAGGAGGGAGAAAGGTTGTTTTCTGCTGCTCCAGAGAAGCGGACACAGAGCAATGGATCCAAACTACAAGAAAGAATATTCCACCTAAACATTAGGAAGAACTTCCTGACAGTAAGAGCTGTTCGACAGTGGAATTTACTGCCAAGGAGTGTGGTGGAGTCTCCTTCTTTGGAGGTCTTTAAGCAGAGGCTTGACAACCATATGTCAGGAGTGCTCTGATGGTGTTTCCTGCTTGGCAGGGGGTTGGACTCGATGGCCCTTGTGGTCTATTCCAACTCTATGATTCTATGATTCTTGTAGCTGATGGTTCTGGCCACTGATGCCACAGTCATTAAGACTGTGATGATCATATACACACTTACATGAGAACAAGGCCATCCCATTGAACTTTATGGAACTTAACATTTGGGTGGAGATGCATAGGATCACTCTGTAAAAAGTCTTGTTAATAGATGCTTAATAGATCTTTGACATAGCTGGGGTTGGTGGTGTAATGTGACCTGAACCCAGCTGAAACAGAAAACAGCTGACTGAGCCTAAGCTGTTCATTCTGGCAGATCATGTCATGGGATTTTATAAACATATTTATAAAATATTTCATTGAAGCTTCTAGGTTTGAGTCATTTCACCATGTAATTCTATAAGCTACTTTGTGGGAGGAAAACTCAAGTCAGACACGAAAGACTGGCAAAAAAGAAATATTTATTGGATGGTACTTTGGGGGAACATTTCATACTAATAAATGTGTCCATTGTAAAGAATACAACTATAATTTAATATCCTAAATAATGTGTTAATATGCATCCCCTGGTCACCACTGCAATGGTTTTAATGATTAATTAATTACTTCAAATTGCCACCTATAAATACAGAATGCTGTCTGAAGAGAAGATAACCATCACAAGTTTAATACTTTTAAAGGTCTTGAGTTAGGACATGTGTTTGAAATGTCTCATAAGGTGTCTATTTTTTAAAAAAATGTTTTTGTACTGTAGTTAGAAGGTTTATGTCAAATTCTATGTTTGCATTACAAACTGGGGTGGGGACATTAATGCCCCCTGGCATGTGTGTGCTGTGCTGTAATATAAATGTATAACTTATTCCTTACATTGGTTATTATATCAGGCATTTTACCACAGAGCTACATTAAACAAAATGTATAAACCATTGGTGAATGCTCAATTAAATAATCTTTATTCATGAGTTTTCTAAGCTGTGCAGGCAATGTTTCACAGTGATTAGTTGGTTCCCGAAAATAAAATTCTCCATTGTCCTTCCAAATCTCAATAACAGCCATCCTATATAAAAGTGATGAAAATGGGTTATGAGCTGCAATAGAAATTAGCAACGTGCAGCTTCATGGATGAACTTAATGGGGAAATGCAGCTTTTTCAATGTATTAATCTCCATGGGTGAAGAGGCAAGCCACCATTTTAAAGCCAAGCTGTGGCTTTTCTCTTGGCAGTTGGCAACAGCTGTGTCCAAACCAAGAGACATATAGAGCTGTTGCAGCCTCATTTCTTTGGATCATGGCTTTGGGCAAGACACAAAACCACCATTTTATTCATCATGCTCAGTGCCAGCATGTGGCATTCTTGCATGCTTGAACTCATGGCACTGCCATCTGAATTATGCCAGGCACACTCCTTATTTGTGCATGTCAAATATAAGACTGGCATGCTTTGGAAAGTACAGATGTGCAGCCTGAAAGTGGGGCTCTCCCCTCCCAGCAGCCCCTGCTACCCGCAGCATGCTTGCCTTGTAAACATTGGTGCTGCCATCTCAATTGCGCCCACCGCACCACTGACATGGGCAGGGAGGTCTGTTCAGTGTACTGCATACACCACCATTATGTGCAGGCGGTCAATCTGTCACCAACTAGTAAAAAGTGGTGTTGCCAGGAAGGGGCACCAAGGCAGCTTGCCCGTCTCGTACCCCCATCCATACCTGGAGGCAGTCTTCCTTTTCATGCTAGCAATTCGGTTACATGGCTGAGAACAGAAATCTGGAGGTAGCAACAGAGGTGAAGAGTTGTGTTTAGGGGGAGGCAGCAGCAATATGTAATGGAGATGGTGGCCAAATCCTGAGATCCAGATCTTGCTCCTCATCCGGTCTGTACATCTGTATGTGGTTCTGTGTTGAAATTCATAAAAACCGAATGTTCTTAGTGAGACAAGGCATCTACTGTCAGACCTTGCTAAAATAGGTTTTATGAGAAACTAATGTAGGAATGAGACCATTACTGAGAGGCGAGATATGGCCTTCAGATATCTCCTTATAAGCTGAGAGCTTTATCTGGTGGCACCTCACAAAATGACATTATCAATAAGCTTTCATTTTTTTATTTTGCTGCATTGTATCCCAGAAGGCTATGCTGAATGTTCAAAATGCACCCATCTGCCTGAGGTTTTCCAGGATGGTGAATGACATTAAAAAGGTAAAGGTAAAGGACCCTTGGACGTTTAAGTCCAGTCAAAGGTGACTATGGGGTTGTGGCGCTCATCTCACTTTCAGGCCAAGGGAGCCAGCGTTCGTCCACAGACAGCTTTCCAGGTCATGTGGCCAGCATGACTAAACAGCTTCTGGCACAACGGAACACCGTGATGGAAACCAGAGTGCACAGAAACACAGTTTACCTTCCCGCCGCAGCGGTACCTATTTATCTACTGTACTGGTGTGCTTTTGAACTGCAAGGTTGGCAGGAGCTGGGACAGAGCAATGGAAGCTCACTCCATCGTGGGGATTGGAACCGCCGACCTTCTGATCGACCTTCTGAGAGGCTTGGTGTTTTAGACCACAGTGCCACCTGCGTTCCTAGAGAATGACATTATGCATTGCAATGCAATGCAATGCAATGCAATGCAATGCAATGCAATGCAGGCAATTGGAAAAGAACTTTGGAAACCACAAAACCATTAAACAAATAATCCAGCAGCAGAGAAATTGGTTTTTAAACTCAGTCATCTGCAAATATATAAAGGAGAGAAAAATATATTTACTTGACATCAGAACTTCAAATAGAGGTTGATGTGTGGACATGGCTAAGGAAGCAAATCTATGCAAAAGAAGCTGGCATAAAGCAAGCTTGTGTGATGCTTATATCTGAGCATCTCAGCATCCTGCTGCTTATGTGTGAAGAGTGCAAGATTGTAGTCCAGGTGTACCCACATTGGATGTCCCCTTCCCTTTCAGTTATTTGTATCCTTAATGAATTTTCCATATCCTTCTGTCAGCAGCCTTCCATTGTGTAATCACTTACAGACTCACGTTAAGCTCTTTTAGAAGGGGCCAGGGCAGGAAGAAGTCAGCCCTGAGTTTTATATTTTACTTAAATCATTAATAACTGGAGACTTAATTCTCATTGACAAATCCTGTCTCAGCTTAGAATTTTATTGGAAGGCTCTGCTGTGGTAAATTATGATTTGTAATACTTGGCTATCATTGGTGACACATAACTGAGGCTTTATATCATTCCGAGCATATCCTCAATATAAGTAACCTACTTTTTCTGATCATGGAGTCTTCAGAACTATGATATATTCAGCTCGTCTTACTGGAAATATAAAGTACTAGACAGATCAAAACTATCTTCTGAATGGAACTTATAGGAATAGTAATAATACATCATTCAATTTTTCCTCTTCAAAGATTGTGAGTCTTCTTGAAAGGGATATCTATTATGTAGCTTCCAAATATGCTTCTTGGAGGTTTTTAAAAGCAGAGATTGAATTTCAACAAATTTCTCAGCGGGTTTCCAAGACAGCTCTGTGGCATGGAAGGATGCAATGCAAGAAATCAATACTTTTTTTAAAAAAAAAGGAAATACTATTCGTATTTTATGTATTCAGCCAAAAAGCTAATTTTGAACAAATTTGGACAAGTTGGGATACATGGAGTCATGCATAAACCTGCAATACAAAGGGAAAGTAGCCACCTCTATCGATTTTCAGCTTCTAAATTGCCACAAATGTATGGGGAAATAGCAATGAGAGAAATTAGGGCAATCAAGTGGATTTTGTTAGATCACACTGTCAGATCCTGGGAAAAATAAGTGTTCACTGATTGACAAATCCTGGTCAAATAAGAAACAAGGGCAACTAAGAACATAAAAAGGACCAGGCTGGATCAGAAAGGCCTCTCTTGTCCGGCAATCTGTTCTCACAGTTGCCCACCCAGTGCTTTTGGGAAGGGTAAACTCCCCCCCTACTGTTGCGACTGTATAGCAATCACGACTACGCTCCATGAATTTGTCTAATCCCCATTTAAAGCTTTGTAAGTTGAGGACGTCACCATGTCTTTTGGATGTGAACTCCAGAATTATACATTGTGCCAAAGTAACAACTGAACTGGGGGATTGGTACACTTAGTAGTCCAGAGAGTCACCAAGACACTGAACCCGAAACAAAGAGCTAAAATACACAGCAAATTTCGTGGTAACAGCACTATGAAAACTCCTGCACAAATGAGGTAGGGAAACACCATGTAACCATAATCTGATGATTATGGTTAACAACAGGGAAAAGCTACCATATTTCCATTCCAAACCAACACAATCAATTATTTTCTTTTCTAAAGTACTCACCCACCTACAGATACATGTGTTTGCATGTAATGTATAGTTTGACTCTAAATTAAAGGTAAAGGGACCCCTGACCGTTAAGTCCAGTCGTGAATGACTCTGGGGTTGTGGTGCTCATCTCGCTTTACTGGCCAAGGGAGCCAACGTTTGTCCACAGATAGTTTTTCCGGGTCATGTGGCCAGCATAACTAAGCCGCTTCTGGCAAACCAGAGCAGCACACGGAAACGCCGTTTACCTTACCGCCGGAGCGGTACCTATTTATCTACTTGCACTCTGATGTGCTTTCAAACTTCTAGGTTGACTCTAAATTAGGACTGTCTAATTTTCAAAGTTCGAACTGTTCACTTGTATAGAGTTTTCCATTTTGCTTGCCCTTGCTTTTGGGGTATCCATTTAAAGTCCACAGAGTTTCTTAAACATCCATACTTTTTAAAAAGAATAATTACTGCTCATTTGCATTTCCAGTTGTTGCCCCTCCCACCCCAATCTGGATAGGCATTGTGATTGTAGACCAGCATGCTGATCAATGAGTTGTTCTTGTTATGGACAAAATGAATATCAAAATATATAACCCAATTAGAGTCTGTGTTACGTTCAGATATGTGTACTGATGACCATCCAGACTCAGTTTTCCCCCTCTCCACATCTCTCACACAATACCTTGCACATCAAACCTCCAATTACCATCACCACCCACAGTGGAAAATAAATTGGATTGAATCAGGCAACAGGAAAGTTCAAGATAATTGTCTGCACCAGCAGAACAACATCTAAATCAGAAACCGAACCTGGAGGACTACCTAATTAAATGTATTTTTAATTTTAGAGCGGACATTTTATATTTGCTTTTTTAATATACTTTTATCTTCATGGAGACTGAATGCGGTGAGCTCTAAATTTGAATGGATGACTAAATTACATAAACTGTAGATGGGGAAATTCATTTACGTATATATTTCATGGTTGACCTGTGACATAGTTAGGTGGATTAATGTTTTGTTGTTGTTTTTTCTTCTTTTATTGGATGTTTTTCAATGCACCTACCTTGATTTATAAGAAACATTTTTTTTCCAAGGAGAAATATTTCCTAAGGGGGGGAAATGCATCCATGTTAGTCCCCAATTAACCAGTTGCAGGAAAGAAGCTCTCCCCTAAGAGTAATATTTAATTGTATTATAACATACAAAGGTTAATATATTGTGTCAGACTGTATTATTGATTGATTGATTAGATTTCTTATCTGTCCTTTATCCATAATGCCCCAACAATGAAATACACATTTATAAAACAAAAAGAATAAAATATAATTCCATATATAAAACATTTCTTTTTAAAAAACTATATATAAATGTAGTTAAAAATACAGATGGATAAAGATCTCCACTTAAAAGCCTTGTGGAAAGAATAAAGTCTTCAGTAAGTGAAGGAAAGATGACAAGAGAAAGCACCTGTCTAATATGCATTGGGAAAGAATTTTAAAGGACAGGTGGACACCACACTAAATGCCTAATTCATATGTTGTATGGAATGGGTCTCCTGATAAGATGGTCTTCTGGTGCAGAAATTGTGGGGTGTAAAACTTATAGCAGTCAAGTACAACATTCCTACAGTGGACATGTTAGGGGATGTTTTCTACCACTCAGGAGAAAACTTTCTGTTTCCTCCTGAGCTGGGACAGACTTCCACTGCATGTGACTCAAAATGGGTGTGGCCTGTTCTTGGTAGAGGAGCACATGGCCTCCATGTTCTGTTCTGTGTGTTCTCCAATTTGTGCTCCTGTGTGTTAGGAGAAGTGACAGTCACTTGGGACTAATTCCCTTATGGGACAGTTCATGTAGATATATAGTTATGTAACCTAAGCCTGCCTTCAGGGATCTAGAGTGGTACCTCAACTACAGTGGTACCTCAGGTTACATACGCTTCAGGTTACAGACTCCGCTAACCCAGAAATGGTGCTTCAGGCTAAGAACTTTGCTTCAGGATGAGAACAGAAATCGTGCCCCAGCGGCGTGGCAGCAGGAGGAGGCCCCATTAGCTAAAGTGGTGTTTCAGGTTAAGAACAGTTTCAGGTTAAGAACGGACCTCCGGAACGAATTAAGTACTTAATCCGAGGTACCACTGTACTTTTATATTAAGTTTAATCAGATTCTCATGTCTATTCTGTTTAAGAGGGATTAGAAGGGATCTTACCCGGAATCATAAGCAGTGAGGCTCAGGCGAGCCAGCAACAAGCTAACCACTGTGTAATTTAAAAAGGGGGATGTTTGGAACTCTGCTAGAATATGGAACTTGCTAGCACAAGTTAAGAAGGATACCATTAAATAATATATCCTCTCCTGCCTCCCTAATCATCCCCACAGAAATCAGTGATCAACTGGTTTTATAAACCATGAGAAAATATTGTAGCTATCCTGGTCTCTACTTGTATTCAGCTTTGTACACTACTATCAGCACCTTGGCCACCAGTGCAATTATTCCATCGCTACTGTATCATGGTGACATTAGTCTATCCCAGTAAGCAGTCAACCCACTGCATTTGGCACTTTTGGAACAAGCACAGAGGCATATTGCAGCCATCCAACCAGGAAGTTACCAGTTTGGAGGCCACCCTGAACTTGTAACTTCGTGTAAAGTTGCAGCTTTTTTTACCCTTCTCCACACCCCTAGCTATCCTCCATTTTCAGGCACGTTGCCTTGCTCCCACAACAGAGGGGGGGCTGGGGCTGTGCCACGTCAATGTGGTATGTGCCTGTGATGTTGGCACGCCACATGATGTGCGCACGCCGCTGCATAGAACTTTTGGGGGGGCAGGTAGCACCTTCAATTACAATTAGTGGGTGCCTTGGCTCCAAAGATGGCACCTATGACCATTTTGATTTTTCACATGTCTGCCAAAGTAGCATTGCTCCAGGGCAGCAGTGGGGAACTTCAATCCTGGGCTAGGTGCAGTCACCGAGTACTACTTGAAGAGACTGGCTTGGGATACAAATTAAACAAAGGCCCAAATGCAGGTGTCACTAATACACCTTTCCAGAATACTGGGGTACCAGCAGCTGCTGAAGGATGCTAGGAGCTGCTAATGGATTGGTAGGTTCGTGGTATGGGGAGCAAATTCAAGATAGATACTTTGTCCAGCATAATGCCCGGTTCTTAGTGTCTCTGACTTGAAGCACCCATTATCCACCATAGTCTTTCTACTTTCCCCCAAGTATTATCCATCATGTTAAGGGGAAGGGACATGTGGCTTTATAAATGTTGCTGGACTGCAACTCCCATCAGCCCCAGCCAGCATGTCCAGTGATGAGGGATCTTGGAAGTAGGAGAGCCCAAGGTTCTGCATCCCTGCAATATGTCCTCCATGGCACGGATTCCTGTCTCTCTTCTTAGCATATGTACAGATAGCAACTCCCCATGAGTCCAGTTTCAAGCATCATGGGGAAAGAAGGTACCAGAAGCTTAAAGAAGAAAGCTATCTTAGGGTTGCCATATTTCAAAAAGTGAAAATCCGGACACAAAATATGTTGAGCTTTTCTTCAGTTTTGCCCAAAGTTGTTGAGCTATTTTTAATGAAATTAAAAATGTCTGGATTTTCCTAGACATTTAAGTGATTTCCGCATCGACGCTGTTTACGAGTGCTGAATACTAGCTATGTCTGGGAAATTCCGGTTGAATAGCAACCCTAAAGTCAGAAGCAGCCTGTGGTGATCTCACTATGAGTTTGCTCCTGTTATGTGTGTGGAGCTGTCCAGCATTGGCTAAACCACTCAGCAGTTTTAGGCTGAATTATAATTTGACGGAAGAGAATTTACAACCGACTTATGCATGTTGCACGACAGTGAAAAGAAACCAATCCAAACTATAGAAAGCCAGTGTGATTTATGACAAGACAAATCATTCCAGTGTAATTTACTCCGATTCCAAACTCCGTTCAGGAGGAATTTATCATACAACACCATTTTTGCCGGTGAATTCTTTTGGGTTGCTAGGTCATATGACCAAACTGAAAGGGAGGGGCATGGAAGAGAAATAAATCTCACCCTATCATATCCCATGCCCACATCACTCCAGCAGAATGCCCATTTTGGGGAACTTACCCTGGCTGAAAGGGACGAGGGTGGCGCTCTGGTCTAAACCAAAGAGCCTAGGGCTTGCCGATCGGAAGGTCGGCAGTTCGAATCCGCGCAACAGGGTGAGCTCCCATTGTTCGGTCCCAACTCCTGCCCACCTAGCAGTTCAAAAGCACGTCAAGTGCAAGTAGCTAAATAGGTACCACTCCAGCGGGGAGGTAAACTGTGTTTCCATGTGCTGCTCTGGTTCGCCAGAAGCGGCTTAGTCATGCTGGCCACATGACCTGGAAGCTGTCTGTGGACAAACGCTGGATCCCTCGGCCTATAAAGTGAGATGAACGCTCCAACCCCAGAGTCAGCTGTGACTGGACCTAATGGTCGGGGGTACCTTTACCTTTACCTTATCCTGGCTGAAGTGGCTGAGGACTTACCCTGGGGTATCTCTGGCTGAGCTGGGATGAGCAAGCCACTCCAAACTCCATTCATCCCAGCAAATACTGGGTTTGGATTGCTCCCTAAATCAGAAAAGGTTATAAAATATACAGTGGTACCTCAGGTTACACTTACAAACACTTTGGGTTACAGACTCCACTAACCCGGAAGTAGTACCTCGGGTTAAGAACTTTTCCTCAGGGTAAGAACAGAAATCGCACACCGGCAGCGCGGCAGCAGCAGGAGGCCCCATTAGCTAGAGTGGTACCTACCTCAGGTTAAGAACGGTTTCAGGTTAAGAACGGACGTCTGGAATGAATTAAGTTCGTAACCAGAGGTACCACTGTATTTGTTTAGAATGTCAATAAAAAGTGTGTGGGGGGGGGGAATCAGCCGGGAATCAACCACAGTAGGGCCCTCAGATTTCCTTCCAATAACAAGGAAACGCCCTTAAAACCAACAACAAAAAAGTAATGAACTACAAACCATATCAGACAGTTCAAAGGCATTCTGTATGTTTTGAGATGAAGGGTCATGAAATCCAACACAGAAAACTTCACCTTTTGCGAAGATATGTCACATTCTGTTTGGGTATTTGGATAACATTGGTTTATATGATAGATTCCTGCTATTGCTTGAAATTGTTCGAGATACAATGTGAAGGCTACAGACTATTTAAATTTTCCTTCCACCGTGCGGTATTTCTTTCTTCTCACTCACTGATAGCTATTTTCACTTCACTGACTACTAAAGATGAGGTCAGGGCAGAAAAATATACGGAAAGAGAAACTTTTTTTTCCTGGGTTGAAAATAATAACAAAAAACCCCACACAATTTTACTGTTTAAAGAACCCATGAAATTGTCCTTCATTCTTTGCACTTCAGTGCAATTAAAGGTCAATTTGAACACAATACCTGGATGTGCAGAGAAGGAAGCGTGCCTGGGTTATTCTCCATTTTTTGCATGGGTCCATTAAATGTTTGGAAAAGGAACCTCTCTTTTTTCGGGGGGGGGGGGGTTAGAAAGGAGAAAGCTGTTTCTGCACTTAGAAGTGGTGCATCACCAAATTCCTTTTAAAATGTTAACCGAAGGACATAAAAATAGAACGGTCAGTGCACTTTATCCTCTATTTCACATGCAGCTTGGAAGGAATGCTCACTTGGAAGAAACTTCCACTGAGTTCAGTATGATTTTCTCCTTCATAAGTATACATAGGAGTACAGAGTCAGGTTTAAGGTGCTGGTTTTGACCTTTAAAGCCCTATGCGGCCTAGGACCCTCGTTCCTACAGGACCGCCTCTCCTGGTATGCCCCGCAGAGGACCTTAAGGTCCATAAATAACAACACTTTGGAGGTCCCGAGCCTCAAGGAGGTTAAATTGGTCTCAACTAGGGCCGGGGCCTTTTCAGCACTGGCCCTCACATGATGGGACGCTCTGTCACAAGTGACTAGGGCCCTGTGGGATTTGACATCTTTCCACAGGGCCTGCAAGACAGAGCTGTTCCACCTGGCCTTCGGCTTAGACTCACTCTGACCCCTTATATGGGATTTGGTATATAAATTTTCCCTTGGCTTTTTTGCTGGCCCATGTACGACCAGCATGGATAGCTGGCTCAGGTGAATATCTGATGTTTCTTCCCTTTATGGTCTTGATTTATGGGCTACTACTAAAATGAGGCTGCATTTTAAGCTGTATTTTAAGCCATATTTTAATTAACTGTTTGTTTGTTTGTTGTTGTTATTGTTTTCTCCTATTATGTTTTATGGTAATTCATATTTGGTGTTAGCTGCCCTGAGCCCAGCCCTGGCTGGGGAGGGTGGAGTATAGAAAATATTATTATTATTATTATTATTATTATTATTATTATTATTATTAAGACTGGATAAGGAGACATCCCCAATTCTCATCTGATGCATTAGAATTTTTCAGCTGTCGCATTAAGAAAAAGGTGTTTTTTTAAAATTATAAAGAGCACAACAGAGTTGTCGGGTGTCGTTTGTTTCTGCTTTGAGCCCCTTCAGTTCCTCTGTGCCTTCCTTACCACTCCATGTTGCCAAATAAATATAAAATAAAATAAACGAAAAACATCCCAAAACATTCCTGATGTGAAAATACATACAGCAGCATCTTTGCATATGGTGTTTAACCACTCTGCCGAAGCACATGTGTGCACAACATCAAGCAGAAATTGTTTTGATGCAATCACATGTGTCATAATTACAACAACATTGTTTTATCAGTGCATATTGTGCACCCATTCACAATGGCAACAGACAGGGTGGAGGGAGGGAGAGAGATGGAAATGAAGTGGAACAGCTGAAAGCTGCAGCAATCTGCACATGCTACAGAATTAATTTTAGAAATTATCCTAGTTAAGCTGACACTGTATAAAATAAACTAAATTAGGATTTTGGGAGAGGTCAAAACAATGCAGATAAAAATAACATCAGCAGTGGAAAAATATTCAGGGTAGAGTGAAGGAGAGAAATGGGGGAAATCCTTGCATTCTTAAGCCTGGTTCACATACACCACTTGCCTTCTCATAATTTGATTATTCAACACTTGATTGACAGCCCAATGTGCAAAGTGACATGTTTGCTGAGAATCATTGCATTTGAGATGTCACTGAGTGATATCTGAAAATCTGGGGTCAAGAAAGCTCATTTCTGCTTTATGGCTAATATAGGAAAGTGATGTAATCCTGACACCACAGAGCAGGAAACAGTACTGGGGAAATAGGATCCATTCTTCCTCATAACTTAATATGTTTTAAAAAATAGCTTGTGTTTTATACCTAAGAATGAGGAATACTTTTATAATGTTTCAGAAATCCCAAGGTGTTAACCATACTTCATAGCTGTACAAGTAGACCTGGCATTTCTCTTAGGAAGCAGGAAGGTCCACATGAGTTTGGAGCCCAAGCAACAGAGAGCACTGCTTAGAGCAGTGTGGAAGCTGTGGCCCTGCAGATGTTGCAGGACTATGGCTTCCATGATCCTTAACAATTGGCCATTGGCTGAGGCACTTTTTGCCACCAAGGCCATTTGAGCCTCAAGCGACAGCCGTGGATCTAGAAGGAACCCAAATCTACATACCTGCTCCCTCAGAGGGTGTGTAACCCCTTCAAGATCAAGGCACCTCCCATCCATCTGGTCTAGGGAACTGCCCACTAACAGTGTCTCAGTCTTATCTGATTGAGATTCAGTTTATTGGCTCTCATCCAGTCCATTACCGAAGCAAGACAGTTGTCTAGCACATCCAGGGCCACAGCTGGCAATGTAAACAGAAGTACAGCCATCAGCATATTGGGACGGTGGTGCTGTGGTCTAAACCACTGAGCCTCTTGGGCTTGCCGATAGGAAGGTCGGTGGTTCAAATCCCCATGATGGAGTGAGCTCCTGTTGCTCTCTCCCAGCTCCTGCCAACCTAGCAGTTCAAAAGCACACCAGTGCAAGTAGATAAAGAGGTACCGCTGTGGCAGGAAGGTAAACGGTGTTTCTGTGTACTCTGGCTTCCGTCACGGTGTTCTGTTGAGCCAGAAGTGGTTTAGTCCTGCTGGTCACAGGATCTGGAAAGCTGTCTGAGGACAAACACTGGCTCCCTTGGTCAGAAAGCAAGATGAGCGCCACAATGCCATGGTTGCCTTTGACTGGACTTAACCATCCAGGGGTCCTTTACCTTTTTACCTATCAGCATATATCAGCATATCAACGTACACCAAGTCTCCAGTGTTTTATCCAGTGGGGGATAAAATCAAGCCCTGAAGAATCTCACATTGAAGGCTCCACAGGGCTGAAGAATGGTCCCCGAGCATCACCCTCTGGAAACAAAATTCAAAGTAGGATCAGAACAGCTGCAAAGCACTGCTGCCTACACTCAACTCAGACAGCTGTTCCAGAAGGATACATTGGTCAATGTTACAAAACGCACTGAGAGGACAAGGAGAATTAAGGAGGACATATTTACCCTGTCTTTGTCCCAAGAATGGTCATCACACAGGGCAAGCAAAGCAGTTTCTGTGCCAAAACTCCAATTCTGGGGCCTAAACCCCAATTGAAATGTAGCCTTTTCAGACCCTTCCCATTGGTTGGGTGCGCATTCCTCCCGGGAGGGAGGAAGGAGTCAATGGACACCGAGAGTTGGTTCAGAGAAAGAGTTTATTTCTGCTTTCCGGATAGCAGAAAGGCACTGCGTGATCAGTCACAGCAAGCACACAGCAAGAGCAGTTACTTACACCTTATATCCCCTTCAGGTCCCCTTTCCCCCTCCTCAGGAATCCAGCCTCAGGAGTTTGTACACGTAAGTTTGCATCCTTGAGCAGGAACAGAAATTTCTTTTTCTGTACTCTTATCTTGGGGTAAAAAGGTCACCCAACTGTAGGAGTACTTCTGGCGCCATCCCCGGGCACGGGGGCTGACAGGCATGTCTTGCAAGGTCTGTGCATCAGCGTCATCAGGATAGTTACAACTGATAAGATAAGACCCAGATCTGCCATCCCGTCTCCACTCGGAACTGACAAGGCCGTCCATTAAGCCTTCATGGACTGATAAAGGAGAAGGCTTTGCTTATACAGCTGGGTTTGTGTTATACAGCTCAAGCTAATGGATTTTAGCTAATGGATCCTTGAAGAAAGAATTTGGGAATTTTGGGGCCCGGTTCAGGTGACTGCACAGTCAGGTTTGGGTAACCTGTTCCTTCAGAAACGCATCTAGAAAATCACTTTCTTCCAAAAGTGCCTGGTTCTGGTCCTATAGTTTGCTATTTGAAATTGTTTGTACACCTGCCTCTCTGTTGGTGTCCGTTGCTCATTTGGAGATTCGAGTATATGTATCGCTATTATATTTTTAACACAGCATGTGCATTATGGATGTAGTGCCATGCATAAAGATTTCTACTTAGACACACAATATGTTTAGTTGTTCATTTCTGATCAAATTGTCTTCATTCCTTTTTTTTTTTTTTAGTTAGATAGGTCCATAAAATCTTTTTGAAAATACAGTACATTTCTATAGTTTCAAGCCAATTATATTCTGAACACTCTTACTCATGCAATTTCAAGAAGCTAGAATTATAGTACAATTAAATAAATGAGTGTTTCTGTAGATGTCCCCGGACTGAATCAAACATTGTTTTTAAGAAGAAGAAATCCTTCCTAATGTATTGCAGCTGAAAGGAAAGATTAGCTGCATTGGCTCCTACATAATTTGGTTTAATTTTAGATATTTCAATGGCAAGAAAAAATGAGGGGGAAATTACTTTGCAAAGCCACTCCCGAACTACGGAGGGGGGGGTTGCGGGCTCACGCCCCCATCCACATCCTCGCGGGGCTGGACTTTGCTATGGGCTTCGGCTGGTCGCCGCAAGGGGCCTGGTACGAGTTTTTCCATTTGGCTAATTGGCTGAATTTTGAAGCCACTTGGTTTTTTCACCTACCTCGTAGCAAAACGTCACAACTCCTTGGTTTTGCCGGTTAGGCATTGGCTGGGGTATTGTTATGCAAATGAGGTCTGGGGGGTAGGATCGCCATCACCTCCCCCAATGCTTGGAGGGTAGTTCGTTAAAGGACTCCGGGGGGTGTCGCCTCGTCCGAAACCTACGGAGGCTAGGGCCTAAAGCGCGCTCCCGAGCGGTAACCCCTTGGGGAGCGCCTAGGGATGTGCATCTCGGGGGCTCCCCCTGTTGGTGCTTAACCCTCCCCGGTTAGACCGGATAGTCTGTTAGGGCCAATGCCTAAGGCCAATACCGCTCTTACCTGTAATCAATAAAGTTGTGGCCATTTTTCGCCCATCAACCTAAATTCTGGTGTCCGGTGTCTTTATTTATTCCATCTGTGGGAGGGGGCGGGAATAGCCACGCGACATGATCCTATAAGCTACATAAGGGCCCTAGTCCTATTGTAAAGGTTTAGTGTTCCCTCTCTGTTTGGTGCTAGGGTCCATCTGAAATCCTAGTGATGCCACGCTGGGGCTTACCCCTAAGTTCTCGCATGATTCTGTTGTTCCACACAGGGCTTATTGAATTATACTGGTGACTGTTTTTCACTGGCAGGGTCATTTCACGTTCCTTTGCCTTTTAAAAGCTGAGTGACAAGGCAGGGTGGGCAAGAAACAAAGAAGTATGACAGCTGGAAGAGTCCACAATTCATTGGAAGAAGATCCTTCCTTCATTCCTGGCCACCCCTAATTACAAGGATTTTAAAAAAATGAATTTTATTAAGGTTTATAGAGAAAAATACAAAACTTGAACTACTCTCCCATTTTTTAATCAAACCAAGGCTTTTACATAGATGCAATAAAAACATGGAAAGGTGAGTAGAGAAATAGAGAAGGAGAAAGAAAGAAAGAAAGAAAGAAAGAAAGAAAGAAAGAAAGAAAGAAAGAACAATTTAAAAGAGAAAGATAGAAAAAAGATTCAGAAAGTAAAGAATTTACTTTAATAAAAAAAATAAAAAAATAAGTAAATCTAATTTTTGTTAATAACATTTTCATCTACCGTGGTACCTTGGGTTACATACGCTTCAGGTTACAGATGCTTCAGGTTACAGACTCTGCTAACCCAAAAATAGTGCTTCAGGTTAAAAACTTTGCTTCAGGATAACAGAAATTGTGCTCCGGTGGCGCAGCAGCAGCAGGAGGCCCCATTGGCTAAAGTGGTGCTTCAGGTTAAGAACAGTTTCAGGTTAAGTACGGACCTCTGGAACAAATTAAGTACTTAACCCAAGGTACCACTGTAATAGAAATCATGTAATTTTTACATAAGATGTGAAAGTATATATGTGTATACAGTAGTCTTGTATATAGAGTCTGTCCTGATAATTTAAATGAGAGGGCAGATCTATACTTAGGCAACATAAGGCAACATATGGGCTACTATTAAAATGCGGCTGCATTTTAAATTGTATTTTAACCCGTATTTTAATTAACTGTTTTTTGTTTTGTTTTGTTTTTTCTTTCCTATTATGTTTTATTGTAATTTTGTTGGTGTTAGCCACCCTGAGCCTGGTTCTGGCTGGGGAGGGTGGGGTATAAATAAATTATTATTATTATTATTATTATTATTATTATTATTATTATTATTATTATTCTGTCCGCTATATAAAAACAATATTCACTTCATCCATTCCACTATGATGGTCTTTCAGATATTTGAGATGAACACCTGAAGCTGAAGAACAAATGTGCCAGTGTTATTGCCCTACCATGCTGCTGTTTACCAGGATGGTGCATGCATGGGGCAGGGTAGCAATGAGGTCTGAACTGTGTGGAACATGACAGGAACTCTGGATTAGCTCTGCCACTGCACAGCCCTAATCCCGCAGCTGCCCTCCTCTGCCCCACCCCTACTGTTGGGAGGGCAACAGTGTGGCACCAGTCCACTAGGTAAGCTGCTCCTGCCTGGGTGTAAGATGGTTCAGATCTATTTCCATCTATTTAAACAGAAGCTATTTGTTTAAATGTTAAGTCTTGTGTTCTGGAGTATATATATTGAAATAAATGCATCGTAGATATGGTGCATTTGATGGATTATAACCATTAAGTGTAACCATCTTACAGACATGGCTAAGGAGAACAAATCTGCAACAGTTATAGTTTATCCATAGAACATTTTCCAGGGGATGTGAATCGAAAATGCTTTGTTATTTGCTCAGATGCATAATAACTGATTTACTGTTTATGAATAAGAAGAAGCAGGGGTTTCTTTTTGAATTGTCTCCAAGATTCTTCATCTCTGCAAGTCATGGATCAAATGCAACCATGGGTTGAGCCTTCATTTGTTGTTACTATATCCATCTCTCTTCTCTTTTATCACTGCTACTGCACTTTAAAACAATTTCATGGT
This sequence comes from Podarcis muralis, assembly GCF_964188315.1. Classification (NCBI taxonomy): domain Eukaryota; kingdom Metazoa; phylum Chordata; class Lepidosauria; order Squamata; family Lacertidae; genus Podarcis; species Podarcis muralis. The sequence goes on from NC_135658.1 coordinate 91,041,088, forward strand.
CCTCTTCCTGATAATATTAGTGAAAACAAGTGACATTAGAAAACGTCGAATTCAGATATTCCAGCATTACATTTGTTGTAATGTATCTTTGAGTCATAATTCTGAAGAACACATTGGCTATAATCCAATTACATATGATTTTATAGTAGCTAGCTGCTCTGCAAGTCTTAAAAGTCAGGTCTTAAAAGTCCCATACAGCAGCCAGCACTATTCAGATAATCAGAAAGAACAACAATCACCTGTTTGGCAGCAGAACAGGGAAGAAGGGGTCTGAATTGCATTTTTCCAGCTTTACAAATAGATGATTGGTGCTACCACCTAAAATATGATATAAATTCCTCCCTGCTGGATGGGGCTTTTTAGTCATGGAAAAACAACCTAAATAGCAGAAGGGATGAGAGAATCTCTCATTTTTTGTTTCTCTGTTTCTATTTTTTCCAATCTTAAATTCAGTTCTCTACATTGGTTTGTGATATCGTACCTTGGCTCCCAAACAATCAAAAACCGGAAGTGAGTGTTCCGGTTTTTGAACATTTTTGGAAGCCAAATGTCCGGGACAGCTTCCGCTATTGCTTCCAGCGCGCCTGCGCAATCAGAAACCAATCGAAAGCTGTGCCTTGGTCTCTGAATGTTTCAGAAGTTGAACGGATTTCCGGAACGGATTCCGTTCAACTTCCAAGGTATGACTATGTATGTATGTATGTATGTTTGTTTGTTTAAAGTCCTCATGAAAATTTATCAGCATTTTTGTGCAATTTTTGTAAGCAATTTTAACTAATATACTAATGTTTGCAAAACGTATTTCCCTAATATTTGTATTTCCCCTAATATAATGCATTTCTGTATGTTGTAATTTTCATTAATATGCATTTTGGGCAGGCTTTATCCTAGTACATGCATTTTTTGGTGTGGTTCTTGCACAGAGTACCGTACAACAAAATTTCAGAGAAGTGTGACCTTGGAAGAGTGACTGTGTTGCAGTTCATTTATTGTTTCAGTTAGTGCAAATTGGGTTGATTTGCCATTAAATATAAATTCAATGGAATTAGTCCCCCATCCATATACAGCATAATCTGTGTATCTGTTAGATCCTCAATCAGCTAGGGTTACATTTTTAGAAGCCTCACTGCTGATTTGAAAAGTCTACCGAAACTTGGAAGTCCTGAGACCTACGAAGGATGGGTTATAAAAACGTAAGACACCAAAATTGCTGCTCAACACATCTGGTTCTGCAAAGGTCAGTGCTACACGTTGTACAAGATCTAAAAGGAGGGCAGGGAGAAAAGCGAGCCCTTTTATGAAATTTTTCTTTTATCTAGACAGATTTTCTAACTGAAATAAACACACTGCTCACTGAAGCAGAACGCTAAGTATCACTTTGCCACACATTTTCAGCTGGCGCACTTCAACCTCTTCTTCCTCCCCCTCCCTGCTCTATAAAACTTCCAAACTCCACGATTCATATTGTCTGATGCTCTCTCTCTGTCCCTTTCTTCTCCCTCTGTGCAGAAACAACATGGTTATAACTTAATTCACCATCAAAGAAATGTACACAGGCATTCTGTCTCTTCCAGATGAATCAATACACTCAAGTCTTAACTGCTGACAGATATAGCTTGATATCAAAACCTTTTACAAAGATACCACTTCTTTGCTATCACTAACTCTGCACAGAAAATGCAATGACCTACTGTAAACCTTGTGAATTTTCATGGGGAAATTGAGGCCAAGCTCATCAATCTTTTTTCTTTTCTTTTCTTTTCTTTTCTTTTTTCTTTTTCTTTTCTTTTCTTTTCTTTTTCTTTTCTTTTCTTGAAGTAAAACAGTTCTCATACTAAACCTTACTTCTGCCAAGCAGCAATATAAGCATTTGAGGAGCATAACTTAAGGCTGTTAGTTAAAATTCACAATAAAGTCCTGCATGTTTAGAGGGTTTGGAAGTACAGGCTGGGGTGAAACAACTGAGTAGCAAGTTTGTGTAACTGTAGATCCCCCATCACTTCTCCCATGGCCCAAATCCTGGTAAATTAGCACAGTAAGCCTTTATACCCTGACGTATTTTTGGAGGCACTTTGAGTGTCATCACCAAGTGTGGTGGGGTAGGTGGTTATGATAAAGAAGGCCTTTTCAGTGTTGGTTCCATGTATGTAGAACACTTTTTGCAGAGAGGGTCACCTGGCAGCAAATCTGGGGCAGCAAATTCACTGCCAAATACTGCCCCCCCCCCTCCCCAGGCCTTTTAGGGAGCAATCCTATGCACAAGAGGCTAGTGTACAGCAAGCCAGGATGAGCTAAACTAGCATAAAATTACACCAGATCCAAACTCCATTCAACAGTGGGCAGCTGCTGCTCAATTCAGCCAACTTCAGCTTAGCTGGGATGAGCAACTAAGAGCAGCATATCTTTAGCTAAACCAGGTTGGAGAATAGGGTTGGGTGATATATCACGATATGATCCCAAATTGGTTTGAAGTCCATATTGGGATATCGATTTCATAATTTTTGACTTGGCAATATATCATGAACCATGGTGTGTGTGTGTGTGATGCATTAAGTCACAATGTGGGGAAGGCTGTGAAGCCAGCCAATGCTTATCTCAATTCTTGTAGCCCCTGGTAACTCTGCCGGTTCAGTCTGCAGCAGGATATCAAGGTGAAGAATGGGATTCAGCTGAAAGCTCTTTTGGCTAAGCAGAGTATTTGCCGGATCCCAAGTGACACTGTCTACTTTTTGAATGGTTGATTAATTGCTGCTTCAAAAGTTGTAGTGCATGCACTCAGAGTTAGTCTTCTTTGGTTGTTTACGTAAGCCTAAGGTTTCCCATCAATGCACTAGGGACAAATGAGTCAGAGAAGTAAGCAAGGTCTGTAACTCTTTAAGTTATTCATCAAATGAGACAAATGAGAAATCATAACATCATTGGAGTCAAGATAGTTTTTTGAGAGAAAGGTTAACTTTATGACTCATGAGCTACTTGAGCCGGTAATCATCACCCTTGCCTTCCAGTTCTGCACTGCCATCTGCCTTACAGTGAGTAGAAAATATCCTGTGCAATTCATTGTGAATTTATAGTTGCTCTTATAGCAGCTCTGATAAATTATAATAGTACTACTTATAGAGTGGCATATAAAATGCAAGCATTCAGTGAATAACTTTGTGTCATTCCTATTTCATCTGGAGCGCTGAAGGACACCATGACATCCAATAGTAACGTCTACTTGAGGCAGTATATTGCATGTGAGATTTTAAGGCACTTACCGATCCCATCTGTGCAGGTTGAAATTGGCAACATCTTGGTGCTCAATATGGTCTTCTTTCATATTAACTAACTGCGGCACTATTCAGGCAAATCCCTTATTTATTTAAAGCATTTTTATCCTAGCCTTCAACTGGAAAAGAAGACTTCCAAAGCGCCTTCGAAAGATCAATAGTAAGGCAGACTCTGCCATCAGACTTGCATATTAAAAAGGTAAAGGTAAAGGTACCCCTGCCCGTACGGGCCAGTCTTGCCAGACTCTAGGGTTGTGCAGTCATCTCACTCTATAGGCCGGGAGCCAGCGCTGTCCGCAGTCACTTCCGGGTCACGTGGCCAGCGTGACAAGCTGCATCTGGCAAGCCAGCACAGCACACGGAACGCCATTTACCTTCCCACTGGGAAGCGGCCCCTATTTATCTACTTGCACCCGGGGGTGCTTTCGAACTGCTAGGTTGGCAGGCGCTGGGACCGAACGACAGGAGCGCACTCCGCCGCGGGGATTCGAACTGCCGACCATGCGATCGGCAAGTCCTAGGCACTGAGGTTTTACCCACAGCGCCACCTGCGTCCCACCTGCATATTAAAAAGGGAGTCATAATAGGAGAGGGGATTGGACAGGAAGATTGCGGGGGGGATTCAGATTCAGACACTTGGTTATAAAGTTCCTATAACATACTGAAATGGAAACAAAATGAGAAACCAAAACTCGCTGATCTTGTCTGAGCTGATAGAGTTGCCCTGCTTCCCTTCTCTGTTGCACCTTGATGGTATGGTTGCTGCGAGGTGACAGTTGCTGGAGGGAGAAGCTTGATGAAGCTAGCTTCTCTTCCCTACACAGCTTTGAGCCTAATGGAATAACATAAAAGGTAAAGGTAAAGGGACCCCTGGCCATTAGGTCCAGTCGTGACCGACTCTGGGGTTGCGGCACTCATCTCGCTTTATTGGCCGAGGGAGCCAGCGTACAGCTTCCGGGTCATGTGGCCAGCATGACTAAGCCGCTTCTGGCGAACCAGAGCAGCGCATGGAAACGCCATTTACCTTTCCGCCGGAGCGGTACCTATTTATCTACTTGCACTTTGACATGCTTTCAAACTGCTAGGTTGGCAGGAGCAGGGACCAAGCAACAGGAGCTCACCCCGTTGCGGGGATTCAAACCGCCGACCTTCTGATCGGCAATTCCTAGGCTCTGTGGTTTAACCCACAGCACCACTTGCATCCCTAGGCAAATTGAAATTCCACTCTTAAGCCCATGATCTGAATAGCTTGTCTAATGCAAAAAAGTTATATTCTCAATCTAGCATGGAGATCACAATTATCGATTTATCTACTTTGTGCTTTTGAACTGCTATGTTGGCAGGAGCAGGGACTGAGCAATGGGAGCTCACCCCGTCACGGGGATTCAAACCGCCGACCTCCTGATCAGCAAGTCCTAGGCTCTGTGGTTTAACCCACAGCGCCACCCGTGTCCCCTAATGGAATAACATATGATGGAATAAATATGTGGACAGGGCAGATGATGGGATTAGTCCCAATGGTCCTGCATCCAATCCAGATGTTCACAGGGTGAAAGAGACTACTTGTATTCAACTTGTGCTCTTGTTAGATTTTCATATGCATTAAGATGTACATGCATAGCTTTTGTTGACAGTGTTTGGACCCTGATGGAGGGTACAGTCAAAAGGTCTGCCTATGGCACATTTCCCAATGTAAGCTATATGAATAGGACAATTAAAAACAATAGAACAGTGGATCTCAAATCTTGTGTTTCAGTTCCAAGGTAGCTTATCTGATGTTACTGATATTTTCCCTGAGGAGCACCCGATAAGCTTCTGGAGTAGTTACCTTGTCATCTATTACCATTTTTTTCTCATGTGTGTTATTGGCAAATTCTGTTAAAGAGCTAAGACTTTGTTGAAACAAAATGGTTTATTCACAGGGTTGTGTACAGCTCCTTGGTGGAGAGAATGTGGGACATGAATTGTATTCGAGACCACAGTACAATGTCCATGAGACAACCTACAAAGTGCACCTGCAGAAGCACATGTTCCACAACACATTCTGTGAATGCAAGGTACAGTGGTACCTCAGGTTACATACGCTTCAGGTTACAGACGCTTCAGGTTACAGACGATTCAGGTTACATACTCTGCTAACCCAGAAATATTACCTTGGGTTAAGAACTTTGCTTCAGGATAAGAACAGAAATCATGCTCCGGTGGCGCAGCAGCAGCAGGAGGCCCCATTAGCTAAAGTGGTGTTTCAGGTTAAGAACAGTTTCAGGTTCAGAACGGACCTCCGGAACGAATTAAGTACTTAACCTGATGTACCACTGTAGTTGGTGAGGTCAAGTGAATATGTGTGCCCTAGAATCCGCTGAAGCTCCTTAGAAGTTTAGTCAATGTGGAAAAGATCCAAGAAGGCAGAAAGTTTGGAAACCATTGCTACAAGTTGTTGTTGTTGTTGTTGTTGTTTAGTCGTTTAGTCGTGTCCGACTCTTCGTGACCCCATGGACCAGAGCATAGCGTGCACTTCTGTTACTTGCTACAAGTAGGTGGAACTATCTCTCTCTTTTTCCATCTTCATATTGTTTCCTTTGCTCCTTCATATCTGAAGGAGCATCTCCACCCCCATCGTTCTACCTGGACACTGAGGTCCAGCGCTGAGGGCTTTCTGGCAGTTCCCTCACTGTGAGAAGCCAAGTTACAGGGAACCAGGCAGAGGGCCTTCTCGGTAGTGGCACCCGCCCTGTGGAACACCCTCCCACCAGATGTCAAAGAGAACAACAACTACCAGACTTTTAGAAAACATCTGAAGGCAGCCCTGTTTAGGGAAGCTTTTAATGTTTGATGCATTATTGTATTTTAATATTTTGTTGGGAGCCGCCCAGAGTGGCTGGAGAAGCCCAGCCAGATGGGCGGGGTATAAATAATAGTATATTATTATTATTATTATTATTATTATTATTATTATTATTATTTCATCAGTTCCTAAAGACTTGGCCAAATGTGAGACCTCCGGGTATAAATTAAATAAATAATAATCAAGAAATAATAATAACCAGCACTTAAATGAAAATAGATAATACTAACCATTCTTGTGCATTGTTCTAGGCGGTTCATTTCCTAGAAGTCAAGCTTTCAGATTTACTGTTCCTTATATTTCGCAGATCGCTTTGAGATACAGCTTGTCTTACTCTGTTTATAGGGGTCCAGTTCAGGCATTCTCATCATCATTCAGCTCACACTAACCACATATTTGAATCACTGGTATGCTCCCTTTCTTCTACTATGCCAGCAGTCATTGATGACCTAGGGTCTCCTGATTCATACAATTCCTTGAAAAGGAGGGGGCAGTTTGTCTTCATGGATCAGAAAAAGCGAGCCTGGGGTGAAAGAAGAGGTATTGCTTAAAACCTAATCCTGTGTACTCAGAAGTCCCACTAACCCATGTTCCAAATACGTAAGCCTAGACAGCATCCATAAAATCCAAATCTCATGCCGCTTGTGTGCTCTTTGGTCTCTTGCGTGGTACAGCATTCATCTCAGTGGTTCAAGGAGCTGTTAACCTGCCTGCTTCGAAGTGCTGCAGAAGCAATTAACCTGCCCCTGGAAGCCAGATGGATAATATTTTAATTAAGATAGCAATCCAAACTTTAAAACAAATTGATCACAGAGGTGCCCAAGACTGCAGTTCAAAAAAAGGTTAAAATACACTGTTAGATTAAATCAGAAGCAGGTGGTGCTTTCTGCACAAGGACGTAAGCAACAAAGATGCTTTGGGTGGTGGAAGGAGTGCCATTTCATCACCCATTAGTTATTATGAAACTTGTAAGAAAGATGATTCAGAGTGTTGTGACACTCCTTGGGCCAGTGTTAGTGTATTTCTCCCCAGCAGATAATCTGAGGATACAAGAAAGCTTTCAGAAATCGTTCAGCTCATATGAATCTTCTACAGCAAGGTGGTCCAATGCCTAGTTAGTGCTTTCTCCACTTTGGGAAGGAGGTGGAAGGACTCTAGGTGAAGCACTCCATAGTTTTGGGAGAGCAGTGTGAGAGCTGAGCGCAGGTGTGTGCCAAATATTGGCCTTGCTCCCCACCTGCACAGCAAGGTAGTGTGTGGCCTGTGAGTAATGTGTCGTATACCACTTGGAATGAAAAGTTGGACCACCCTTTTCCATAGCATTTCTGGAATATGTGTATTGTAGTGAATGGCCCAGACTGGTGAACATTGACGTTCACATACAAATAATGACAAACCACAGCAAAAAAAAAAGAAGGGGGGGACGCGGGTGGCACTGTGGGTAAAAGTCTCAGCGTCTAGGGCTTGCCGATCAAAAGGTCGGCGGTTCGAATCCTTGCAGCGGGGTGCGCTCCCATTGTTCGGTCCCAGCGCCTGCCAACCTAGCAGTTCGAAAGCACCCCCGGGTGCAAGTAGATAAATAGGGACCGCTTACTAGCAGGAAGGTAAACGGCGTTTCTGTGTGCGGCTCTGGCTCGCCAGAGCAGTGATGTCATGCTGGCCACGTGACCTGGAAGTGTCTCCGGACAGCGCTGGCCCCCGGCCTCTTGAGTGAGATGGGCGCACAACCCTAGAGTCTGTCAAGACTGGCCCGTACGGGCAGGGGTACCTTTACCTTTACCTTTACAGCAAGAATATGAGTGGACAGTCCCCCACCAAACAAAATATGAGTTACCCCAATAAATGCTGACAATCTCCAAAATGTGATTGTCCACATTCACTGACATATTTCTAAGCAGAGAGGGTATACACCACAGATTCACAAAATTATTTCTGAATAGTCAACATTAATATGTGAATATTTCCTTCACCAGATTTTGGACATTTGCTGTAACAAATATACACAAGGGTGTATTTCCATGACTCATATTCATTAATGGCACTCATGTTCCCCAGCTGAAGGAAGAAGACTTATGTTTAATACATTATACTAAAATATATAATATGTATTTTTTTTATTCCAAATATTCCAAGAATTAACGAAGAAAGTGACAAAGTCTTCATTTCAAAGAAGGGGAACTCTGTCCCCCTCCAAGGCATGTATCTTTTGTGAATTACAGCAACTATTACTGGACTCATGGGACAAATTATATGCATACAGTAGTTAGCTGGAAAAGGACCCTGAATTAATTTAAATAATCACTCGGAACAATATGGAGGTGTTAATATGGTAATAAAATGGCGATAAATTTGAACCATGGCTTTGTGTTATAAGTTAAGTCATAACATTAATTACTTGAGCACTTCACATTGTTATATCCCTGCAGATGACTAATGAGCATTCAATTACTTTGCCCTTCAAAAAATCATAATAATGTTCTCACATTGTCAGGTGCTCATCTGTGTAGCCACTTGGGATGAAGGTATAAAGTTTGCATTCATTGTTTTGACTCCACTGACAATGTGTCACAATAAATAGTAAGGAACTCATTATGGAGCAATATATGCTCTGTTCAAAAACTTGAGTGTTGGTTGTAATGAGATGGGCAGGTTAGTGTTCAGAAAGATGGCCGTAAAAAGTGCCCTGCTTGTTCAGACCAAGAGCTGAACTAGTCTAACATCCAGTGGCAAGCTAGATGCTTCTCAGAAGCCCACAAGCTGCACAATCTCTGTCTCTCATTTTCGTTCCCAAGCAACTGACTTTCAATGGTATGCTTGTCTCTGATTCTGAGCTCATAGCCATTAATATAGCCTTATACTCCATGAATTTGCCTAATTCTCTTTTAAAGCCATTTAAGTTTGCGGTCTTCATCACATCTTGTGGCCTTAATATGCTTAGTTACCAGACTGCTCACGTCCAAGGAGTTCGTCACATAATCGTGGTACGATCTCTTGGAGAATGGTATGAGTGAGAGTTTTTCTCTACTACGACCTTCATAAACAGCAGTAACAGGTCTGCTAAACAAAGCCTGCATGTCTGGCTACAGTGCTTTATTGTTGTGAAGTGGGTGGTTTCACCCGTGAGGAAATTGATCTGCAAAAATAAATTAAAAAATAAAAGCACTTATTGTTGGTGTTTCACACATGTGAGTAATCACTCAAGTCCAGATCTGAACTCTCTCACAATGCAGGAAAGCAGGGACAAGCACACTGGCTCCACTCTCCTTCACCATCCTGGTCAACCTCTGAAGCCGGGTGCCTTTCTAAGTCTTCCAAGTTTTTAAATTGTGCTTGGAGAGGTCATGAGTAAAGCAGGCTACCCACTGCGGACATCTGCCTCTTTGTGGGTGAGAGAGTGGACCTAATGGACCTACTCCCAGTTTCTCACCTATGATTCCACTCATGTAGAAGATGAGAACACCTGAAAAGAGCTTGGCTGTAGCTCTTATTGAGGGGTAAACATGCATATATATGGGTGGCTGTTCTCTGACCCCGAATTATAGATGTAAAATGGCACTAAGATGTGCCCACCAAAGTCTTTTAAAAAACAACAACAGTGTGAGTAGTTCCTGAGATCAGCTGAAGTAGAAGATTAGCATTTCTTCCATATAGATAAAACACCTTGGGAAAACTATTACTTTGGAAATCTTAGTTTTTATCTGTTTCCCTTTGTAACAAATATGCCTACCTTTGTTAGGTTGTGAAGATTTTGTATATACGAAATCCTCACAACCTAATCTATTTTGGTTTATTGAAATATATATATATTTCTCTCTCTCTACCAAAATAGCAATTCCTGCTGAAACTAAGCTACAGAGAACAAGATTTGTGTGTAGAGTGTCCCAGGTCCAACCCCTAGATAAAAGACTGCAAGTAACAGGTCAAGCATGAGACTTCAAGGCAGAGCCGATATAAAAGCAGAAGTTATATATTTCTATATCCTTTCCCTCCAAGATATCAGATCTTAACTTTATTTCAGTTTTGCTATATCTGAGATTACAGCAAGTAAGTACCAAGGGATACAAATATTAGGAACAACCCAGCCAAAGTTAACAAATTGATTTCAGCCACTGAAAATTAATGGCACTTAAGCATGCCTAACTTGGGCTGGCATGTACTAATTCATTGATCTTTATTGAGAGTAGGCAACTGAAGACTGATTCCATACATGTCAGGATGTAAGGCATACATATAAGACATTTTGAAATGTGGCATTCATTCCAGTGAATTTTGGTGATGTCGTCTTTGATGTCACTTACAATACGCATAAAACTGATGCTTAATATTTTATTTAATGTTCTATGGCATCTGGTATGATAAAGAAGTCCTCTGCAGAAAGCTGATTGGCAGTAACTTCAAGCACTGGTTTGCTAGGCTTGGACTTCCTTTTTAATGCAGCTTAAATGGAAAAAATAGGCCTCCTGACAACATAGTGATTGACAGGTATATGAGCTCTGCAAACCTGTCAAAATAGCCCACAAGGGATGAGGCAACCCAGACTCTGGCCCATTGAGCTAGATGGACAAATGATCTGACTTGGTATAAAGGAGTTTCCTGCATTATACCATATCTACTTAAAATCAGTAAAGTAAAGGTAAAGGGACCCCCGACCATTAGGTCCAGTCGTGGCCGACTCTGGGGTTGCAGTGCTCATCTCGCTTTACTGGCTGAGGGAGCCGGCGTACAGCTTCCGGGTCATGTGGCCAGCATGACTAAGCCACTTCTGGTGAACCAGAGCAGCGCATGGAAACGCCGTTTACCTTCTCACCGGAGCAGTACCTATTTATCTACTTGCACTTTGATGTCCTTTCGAACTGCTAGGTTAGCAGGAGCAGGGACCGAGCAATGGGAGCTCACCCCGTCGCGGGGATTTGAACCGCCAACCTTCTGATCGGCAAGTCCTAGGCTCTGTGGTTTAACCCACAGCGCCACCCGCATCCCTAGGCAAATTGAAATTCCACTCTTAAGCCCATGATCTGAATAGCTTGTCTAGTGCAAGAAAGTTATATTCTCAATTTAGCATGGAGATCACAATTATCATTTTAATCACTGCATGTGACAAAGAGAACCATCCATGCTGATTTCTCCTTCAGTAATTTATGGTTCTAGCCCAAGACATGGATGGTGGCATTTTGCAACCTACTACTAACGGTTGGCAACATACAAGATACAATTCATTTTCGTGTCACAGATCATATCCAGGCTGTGGTGATTTGTATAGCATTGTTTTTACAACCACTGTATCCCCTTACCAGCTTTTCATCAACATCAATATTGACAAGGTCTTTATTACTTTGTAATTCTACATACCCCTTTTCTTTCCTTTTTTTTGTTCTTGTTAAATATTGATTTCATAAAGCAGTTGAGCAGCTCATCCATTTTAAAATCATCATTGATTTTGTTTTCTTCCCTCAGTTTACTTATGGGCTTGGTTTCGTACTCGCCTTACTTTCCCTCGTGAAATCTTTGTTAAAGCCCTTAACCTTGTTGAGTAATTTTAACTACAAGGGTCTTAATGAATTCAAGATCTTATATTTTTATTACATCTTGCTATCCGTAGTAAAGTTCTTATTATTCACTCACAGCAGACACTCCCTTGTGGTCCCATAAATTTTAGACCAACCTTCCTCTTTTTTTATGAATATCTTAGGTAGGAGGAGTAGAAAGAATTTTATGAGAACGCAGCCGTGAGTTTGAAGTGTTTTGCATGGATGATTAAAAACTTGATAGGATTCCTTTGGTTCTGTCCCACTCTTATTGCACAGTGCTATTACATCCAGCTTAATGGAGGCAACTTTGCCACACCCTGGTCTCACTGAAAAAAAGAAGACTCAGTACTGTTACTCAGGAGAGGAGTGGGCAATGACAGACAGGTCCTAATAGGCCAATGCTGTGTGACAGTTAGCTGTAGTTTATTACAGGGCGCCTCACTTTGATCCAATTTTTGCACCAACCCAGTATCAGCTTTGCTATTCACTTGTTTTGGGGAGCTGCATAGGAATTTTGAGAGAGCCCCAAATTGGCTCAAGGGATCTTCTTTTGGCCTATTCCATACTGCTGGGAGTTTTCTTGTCCTGGAGTGGTGTGTTTTCTGATTGATTGATTGATTGATTGATTGATTGATTGGCTGTTAGTCCAGGCAGGAGAGTGTTTAGCCAAATGTTTTTTGGGTTTTGTATGTAGCATTATTGGGGAACTCTTGGGCCACCCATTGCCAGCTTTGGGCAGGTCCAGTATGCCCTGAATCAGACATTGGAGTGCCTTAGAAATGTCCCAGAGCCACCTGGGACTCAGCTACATTAGTTTGTGACACCAGGTGGCGCTGTAGAGTTCTATCCTTCAGCAACATGATTTCCCATTACAAACTTTACAACGTGTTTTCCTGAAATGTTCTTTTGATGTGTCTAGATCCAGCACTGGCCTAGCTGGAAAGAGGATGCTGGAACAAATTCCTGCATAGCAGGGGGTTGGACTAGATGATCCTTGGCATCCCTTCCAAATCTGAAATTCTACTATTCTGTGATAAACACGTCAAATGGACTCATGTAGGCAAGTGGCAAAAGCTTGCATTTCTCATCTCTTATTACTATTAGCAATGAGTGCCAAGAAATCAACACATAAAATATGCATAGTGATGTATTTTTATTCAATAAAGATTTTATGTTCCCATCTGCTGCACAGTAGGGTAGCAAGTCTTCAACATCCATACATTTTTACTTGCAAAAATGAGTGCTGTAACCCTGGATTAAGGATAAGGCAAACAACTCAAAGCAGGCAACGATGCTTTGCATTCCTATAACACGTTTGTATCTAAAACTAAAGTTGTTCTCGCTGTTTTATGGATAGATGAACTGTGCTTCTGTAAAAATGGTGCCATTTGTTTTAGGTTTCTGGTGTAGCCAGGCTATGCTGTTGTAACTACCTCACCCTCCGCTCAGACAGTGAAATGGCAGCATAACTCTTCCATGTTGCTCAGACAGGACCCAGCCAGTGTAAGCCCTGCTGCTCCAGAGAAGCGGACACGGAGCAATGGATCCAAACTACAAGAAAGAAGATTCCACCTAAACATTAGGAAGAACTTCCTGACAGTAAGAGCTGTTCGACAGTGGAATTTGCTGCCAAGGAGTGTGGTGGAGTCTCCTTCTTTGGAGGTCTTTAAGCAAAGGCTTGACAACCATATGTCAGGAGTGCTCTGATGGTGTTTCCTGCTTGGCAGGGGGTTGGACTCGATGGCCCTTGTGGTCTATTCCAACTCTATGATTCTATGATCTATGATTCTAAAAGGTGTTCCAGAGGCAGGGTTGGGCTAGGACTGGAGAGGGAAGACTTTGGTTGAATCCTAAACCCATTCAGCTTCATCATGTGACCAGGCATCCAAGCATAAATTCAGCTGGCAAAAAGGTTTGTCTAAGTCAAACACTATTTTAAAGGCTTCTTGTCCCTCTGCCAGACTTAGGCCACCTCAGACAGCAATAGCCCACACCTGAACACGTCTGGTATCCTTTACTCTGGCTTAATTTATATTGGACTTGCTTTACACCATTTTTTGTGTGCATAGGAATGCTCTCAAAGTGTTTTTTCTTTAAAATAGCCCTCATTCTTTACTGCATCATGACAGAAAAATTGACCCAACCTTCAAGGGGCTTCATTGTGGCTGGTTAGATATCTGAGTACAGTTGTACCTCGGGTTAATAACTTAATTCGTTCTGGAGGTCCGTTCTTAACCTGAAACTGTTCTTAACCTGAGGTACCACTTTAGCTAATGGGGCCTCCCGCTGCCACCCCACTGCCACCGCCGCGATTTCTGTTCTCATCCTGAAGTTCTTAACTCAAGGTACTATTTCTAGGTTAGCGAAGTCTGTAACCTGAAGCGTCTGTAACCTGAAGCATCAATAACACGAGGTACCACTGTGCTTTACAAACACAGCTCAATTTCTCAAATGCAAGGCGTCTCTTCAAGCTACAGTATATGGAAGCCACAAAATGCTTATGAAATGCTCACCTCAATTGCTAAAAACCATAACCATCATTTTCACTGAGACACACACAATAAATATTATTGAAAGGCTCTTCTACTAAGAGCAACAGAAGCATATGCATATATATGTATATGTGTGTGTGTGTATCCAATTGTTAGAATTTTTCATACCTTAGTACAGTGGTACCTCGGTTTACGAACAGTCTGGTTTAAGAACGATTTGGTTTACAAACTCTGCAAAACCGGAAATAGTGTCTTGGTTTGATAACTTTACCTCAGTCTAAGAACGGAATCCGAATGGTGGAAGGGCACCGGCGCCGGGAGGCCTCATTAGGGAAAGCGTGCCTCGATTTAAGAACGGTTTCGGAATGGATTAAGTTCTTAAACCGAGGTACTATTGGGTGTGGGATTATTTTATAAACCATTTTTTATAAACTATTTGAAAATAGTAACACCTAGTAATGGTTTACTTGAAATGGATGGCTGATTTACTCAGGTGGACAGATAGCTCAGTCGACAAGAAGAAGAAGAGTTTGGATTTGATATCCCACTTTATCACCACCCGAAGGAGTCTCAAAACGGCTAACATTCTCCTTTCCCTTCCTCCCCCACAACAAACACTCTATGAGGTGAGTGGGGCTTAGAGACTTCAAAGAAGTGTGACTGGCCCAAGGTCACCCAGCAGCTGCATGTGGAGGAACGGAGACGCGAACCCGAGCGCATGAGACTCTTAATCTCAAGGTTGTGGGTTCAAGTCCCACATTGGACCAAAGATTCTTACATTGAAAGGGGATGTTCCCTTCCAGTTCTACAGTTCTATGACCTGTGAATACACTCACACCAAGCTTTGGAATGATGTCAGAATTTTATCCGAGTAACAACAACAATAAAATAGGAACTTATATTCAACCGTCATACCTATTGCCATGGGGAATGTCTTCCTTTCCCACTAATATACTTGAGAGTATACAAAACTACACAAAATTGACTTATTCAGGATCACCACACATCGTATAAAGACCATCCATTAATATCAAATATATGAACTATAATGTTGAAAGACATTTCATCCTTCAAAAACTAAGCCATTCCTGAATTGACGAAACACAACTCCCATTGTGCATTGGTAATAAAACACACATCTGTCAACATACATGAGAATACACATGAAATTGTCAGTGCCCAGCTTCCACCCTGCACAAAAATGTTTGTGCAAAAATAGCACAGCTGCAGACATGTTTCGACCTGCTGGTCTCTTTCAACAGCACCAAATTACAGCTATAAATTGAGGTAGATCCAAGTAGAACAAATCATCAGTTCTACCAGGTTAATTGGAAATATGTAATTTACTGACTAATTCAGAAGCAGCCTGTCTCCTATTGTCTTGTGAAGACAATCTCTTGAGGTCTTCCGTGTTCTTAATTTATGCCCAACTCCTTTGCAAAACTGAAATTTAGATTCCCCCCCAGAGCTTCATGAGCTGGAAGCTTCCCGTCCAATGGCCGTTTCTGACTTCCCCCACTGGCCTCCTAAACTCTTAAGAATTATTCGCAAATGTCAACATTCACCAAGTTTCTGACATTTACAGCAACATTTATAAATTTTCACACTTGACACTTGTGGCAAATTAATTCTGTCAATGAATATCATTCACACACACATATAAATAGAATCCTCTCAGATGCTCTATATCATTTTCCAAAATGCAATGCAATGAAACAAATCCATCTACTTTGACTGTCAAGTGGGGAAATTTCTTCATAGTCTCTCCCCTGCTTACCAGGTAATACTATATATATATATATATATATATATATATATTTGCTTTCGTAGATTTTCACGGGTACAGGAATGCAGGTTTTGGTGTCCTCGGGTGTCTTCCCGTGTAAAAGTTGGGGTGTCTAGGCGACGTTTCGACGAGGTCTCACTCGTCATCTTCAGGCTGGTGCTTTCGGCTTCTTGTTACTGGAACAGAGCAGGATCTCAGTGTTTGAGTTCCTATAAATACTGTTGAGGAGGTGTGGCCTCTAATGTTCTTGGGCAGAGAGGAAGTTCCCAGGCTAGTGTGCCTTTTCTTCTTTTGTTTCTTAATTACTTGAGGGATATCTTGAGTGATTTCTTGAGTTGTATCCTGAGTACCACTTAGGTGGGTCATTAGGTGTGGATTAGTTGCTAAAGCCTTTGTGTCTTGACCTCTTGAACTTTGTGAAGAGTTTTTCTGGGAAGATGGTTGTACTGCATTTTGTTGTGCTCTGGCTTGGCTTCGTGTATAGGGGCGAGCTGTGGTTTTGTGGTCTGTGCCAGCCAGATCTGTGTAGGGATTGCAGGGGGGTGCAGCATCCGGAGGTGCCACCATGGTTTGGCTACTGGATGGTATCTGTAACATGGATGGTATCTTTAACATGGAACATCACCACAAGAGAATAATCATGGAAGCCATCGAGATAGAGAAACACCCTCACAACATGAACAAGCGTGACGACACATCCCGCTTGCCAGACATCTGGAAATTAGCCCTCCCCACAAAAACTGACACCAGAGCCAGAGGCACACAGAACGCCATCACCAATCAACCACACCAGACCCAAACCCAGACCCTCTCCACAGATGAATTACAGATACCATCCAGTAGCCAAACCATGGTGGCACCTCCGGATGCTGCACCCCCCTGCAATCCCTACACAGATCTGGCTGGCACAGACCACAAAACCACAGCTCGCCCCTATACACGAAGCCAAGCCAGAGCACAACAAAATGCAGTACAACCATCTTCCCAGAAAAACTCTTCACAAAGTTCAAGAGGTCAAGACACAAAGGCTTTAGCAACTAATCCACACCTAATGACCCACCTAAGTGGTACTCAGGATACAACTCAAGAAATCACTCAAGATATCCCTCAAGTAATTAAGAAACAAAAGAAGAAAAGGCACACTAGCCTGGGAACTTCCTCTCTGCCCAAGAACATTAGAGGCCACACCTCCTCAACAGTATTTATAGGAACTCAAACACTGAGATCCTGCTCTGTTCCAGTAACAAGAAGCCGAAAGCACCAGCCTGAAGATGACGAGTGAGACCTCGTCGAAACGTCGCCTAGACACCCCAACTTTTACACGGGAAGACACCCGAGGACACCAAAACCTGCATATATATATATATATATATATACACACACACACACACACACACACACACAACAGCAAAAATTAATCAAGATGTAGGTAACTTTAATGTCAAACAGCACACCTTTATTGTTAACATTTTGCTCCTTTCTTTTATTTTTAAAATTAAAGTCTTTTTGTAAATCTTTCATAAAAACTAATTTAAAAAATTACTCACTGGAAGCCGCCGCCATAGCAAAATGTGACCCCGGCTTCACCTCATAGGCAGGCCAGCCCTGCACAAGCTCACTTATAGTTGTTGTCCCCGAACATCAAACATGGGAACCTGCTCTCCATTCTTTATTGATATTTTAAATTATTAGTCCATGCCTAGCTACCCGTGCAGTGTTAGCTGTTTTGCTACATGAACGGCATGAACATTTTTGGATACAATGTGAGGTTTCGTGCTTAAATAATAAGCAAATCCTGGAATTTGTTGGATGTGGTCAGTGTCGACAAGCTATTTCGGTCCAACATGAAAAACAATTTTCACCCACAGGAATTCGCTTCTTGCAATTTAGCCAATGCTAATGGGCAGCTGTAGCATTTGGTCATTTGCATATATATAAATACACACACACACATACTGTAATGGACCCTGGCATGCACACACACACACACACACACACAATTTTAACCTCAATTATTCCAGTAAACCTCTTCTTAAGAAGGAGACAAATAGCCCATGTATTGGCTCCTAAGCATTAATTCACAGAGCATTTGCTACTGGTCTGTGGAGAGTTTTTCGATTACTGCTGCTCCTTCCTATTTCCTGCAACTAAATGGCTTCATAATGCAGAGAAAAGCATATTAGATGCTTTCTTTACATTTTCCTTTTTTTCTCTGTCTCTCCATGCAAGCAATTTCTACCATTGTTTCGGGGATATTGTAAAGCCACAGAAGGGTGTTAGTTAAGTTATCATGGATAAAAAAAGGTAGGTGGTCTACAAAAAAAAAACAACTACGTCCATGGTAAATTGCCCCTGCTATGAAAACATTCCAGAGATCTTTTAAAAATATATTTATAATAGGAACAATCAACACAGTGGGCTTCTTTTGAATTCTATCAGGGTAGAGGATTTGAAAAGTGGTTTTAGGGTAGCTTTTGAGAGTGCAAATGAAGGGTTTGAAAGCTTCCATCTCATGGGTGTGTAGGCGGATATATTCCCATTCAGTCTGTCTCCGGAGAGTTCTCCTCCCTTGATTTGGTTAGTGGAGGTATGAAAAACTACAGCAAACTGTCTCCCTTGCTGGTTTGGGGGTCGCCCCTGGTTCTAGTGCAGGTCAAATAAATGCGTCCCCGCCTCTCTCTTTCTCTTCGATTCAGGTGGATGGCTAAAATAGGGAATATTTTACCCTTTAATCAAGAAGCGTATGTATTGTAAAACTTGCTACCTGTTTAGGTCGCAACTTTGCTGCCCGAAGCAGCATTTTTATATATTATGTGACTCCTATGTCATATAATAAACCAAGCTTTCTTCATTTCTTTCTGTGAGACTTTCTTGTGGGCATAAGGCACACATCCCTAAGAAGCACACACCATAACTCCAGCAAAATATCCTAAACATCTCAGCAGTGTACCGTCATACCTTGGGTTACAGACGCTTCAGGTTGCATTTTTTCGGGTTGTGGACCTCCGAAACCCAGAAGTACCGGAATGGGTTCCTTCTGGGTTTTCGTGGCCGCGCATGCGCAGAAGTGCCAAATCACAACCTGCACGTGTGCAGATGCGACGCTGCGGGTTGCGGATTGCGAATGTGCATCCCGCACGGATCACGTTCGCAACCCAAGCATCCACTGTATTTATTAACATTCATGAGCGCTAGCTACACACATGTGAGTCCATGTACACACTTGAAACACTACGTATCTTCTATTGCCGGTCTATCTTAACTTGGCCATTAAATACCCTCCAACATTTCTCCACTGACAAGAGAGATGCCTTATTCAATAATAATAATAATTTTATTATTTAAATCCTGCCCACTTGACTAGGTTGCCCCAGCCACTCTGGGCGGCTTCCAACACATATAAAAACATAATAAAACATTAAACATTTTTTTAAAAAAAAACAACAACACTTCCCTATACAGGGCTGCTTTTAGATGTCTTCTAAAGGTTGTATACTTATTTCCTTGGCTTAGGGGTCGTATAACTCCATACCCTCCAACATTTATCTCATGGAAATAGGGACGTCCTAAGGGAAAATGGGACATTCCAGGATCAAATCAGAAACCACAATGGCTTCTGTAAATCTAGGACTGTCCCTGGAAAATAGGGATACTTGGAGGCTCTGCCATTAAGCTCATGTGGTGACCTTGGTTGTTGTGAGGATAAAATGGGGAGGGGGAGACCAATGTGTGCTATCTTAACCTCCTTGGAGAAAAGCTAGGAGATAAATTGTGTGTTTGTGTGCGTGTATATGAAACATATGGGGACGCGGGTGGCGCAGTGGGTAAAAGCCTCAGCGCCTAGGGCTTGCCGATCGAAAGGTCGGCGGTTCGAATCCCCGCGGCGGGGTGCTCTCCCGTTGCTCGGTCCCAGCGCCTGCCAACCTAGCAGTTCGAAAGCACTCCCGGGTGCAAGTAGATAAATAAGGACTGCTTACCAGCAGGAAGGTAAACGGTGTTCTGTGTGCTGCGCTGGCTCGCCAGAGCAGCAATGTCACGCTGGCCATGTGACCCGGAAGTGTCTCCGGACAGCGCTGGCCCCTGGCCTCTTGAGTGAGATGGGCGCACAACCCTAGAGTCTGTCAAGACTGGCCCGTACGGGCAGGGGTACCTTTACCTTTACCTTTATATAAAACATATAAATACATCTACCAGTATAACAAATAAATGCCTTCTGATTCTTGAAATCTGAGTATGCGCAAACATACAGTTCAGTGTTAGACAATTGCTTGCTGCCTATTTGTCACATTGTTTTCATTTTAGCTGCTTTGCCCAGTCTCTTTAGGTTGAATTCCCCCTCTGAACTCCCAGTCCCGTGGGGAAAGAATGTGCAGCAAACATACACTTTAAAGCAGTTATCAGAGAAGTGCTGATTGAGAAAGCAGACAAGCTGCTGAGTTGCAGGACGCAGGGCTGGCAAAGAAAGCAAAAAATAAATCCCTACCTTTGCAAGATCAAAGTTCAGCTCTCCCCGTCAGCCTCATTTTCTTAATTTCCTGCCCTCTCATTTTTAATGGTCTATACAATATTTAAATGAAAAGAAAAGCTGCAGCATTTTTTGGATTTCTTGAGCACAGCATTTGCCTCATTTAAGTGGTGCAACATAATCACATCGGTTGTAATATGACTTCTTTTGTATCCTGTGTTCTAGCCCAGTGAGGATTCCATCCTGTATTGCACAAAAATGCTATTTAAGGAGGGCATGCCTATCACCACCACCCATCTCTGGACCCCTTCACAGACCCTCCAAGTGTCCCTATTTTCCATGGATGTTCCTGATTTAGGGAAGCCATCCCAGTTTCTGATTTGATCCTGGAATGTCCCGCTTTTCCTTATTTTAATTGGAGAAATGTTGGAAGGCATGGAGTTATTCGACTCCCGAGCTGTCTGAAGCCAATCCTGTATACGGAAGGTGTTTTGTCTAATGTTGCATTATGTTTTTTATATATGTTGGAAGCTGCCCAGAGGAACTGGGGCAACCCAGTAAGATGTGTGGGGTATAAAGAATAAAATTATCACTATGGAATAGGATGTCCCTATTTTCACCGGAGAAATGTTGGAGGGTATGCCTTCTGTGGCGATCACACAAGGCCCCCAGACGTTTGACAGTCTATTGACCCTGTGCCACCACTGTGATTGCTTTCTTCACTGCCACCAACCCGTTTCTCCTCACGGGTACACACGGAGTCCAGTCAGTTGTTAACATTAGGGATGAACAAGCTTATGGTTTCAGTTATTTTTTCTTGGCAGTTTCTTAATCTTAGTTCCTTAACTGTCCTATGTGTTCCTAACAACTTCAAACTGATTATTCCAACTATCTATCTGACTCCACCGAACAATTCCTCTCACTCCCTCACCACCCTCACTCCCTCTCACTCCCTCAACCAACCCACAGACTTAACCTCCCTCTTCCCTCTTCATTCTTCAACTCCCAACCCTCAACTGACTTTCACACAGCTCCACTCTCACTCTAACTCCTCCTATCAGTTTCAACTGGCCAATCACATCACACTCATTTTAACCCTTTCCTTATGACCCACCTAGGAGGCAAACGCCACACCTTCCCAACATGGGAAGGAGCCACTGGATTGTGGCTTCTCTCCATGCTGCAATCGACACATCAGAAGCTCCAAGTCACACAAATGTAATCCCTGACTGCCATTCTTTGCTATTCAAACATTGCCCATTTCATAAACTGTACCATGGGCTCCCTCCAGGTGGCCTTCATGGCATGGGAAGAAGCCACACTGCTGTGGCTCCCAAGCCCATAGTTTCTTTACACATATGTTTGGTTTTTTCCTGAAGGCCTCTTTTATTTCTGGCTAACAGACTGTGGGGTGGGAGTTGTAATCTATGCCAGTGTCAAAGTAGCAAAAGATGCTCTTATCATTGCATCTGTGCAATGTTGTCTTGACTGCACTCAAGAGTTGGGATGTAAGATGGCAGCCATTTCCATTTGGACCCGTGTAGCACTGTTTCCCTTCCTCTACAGTTCAGACTTTGACAAAACCTATGCTATTCATCTTGCTGTCTGCTGTCGTGGATTTTTACCTAATTAATTATGTTACCATTGTGTTATTTCACACCATTCAGTTCAGTGGAAAGGATATTGCAGCTTCCACTTCTGTTTCCATCCCCTCTCAGGTGTTGGCCTTTAAACCTAACAGTGAATAGACAAGGGAAACATTTCATCCATCCACTTTCCCCTCTCCCTCAACAAACCAGTTTACAAACCCATATCTCAAATGATGAGATGTGATCAGTAGTGTAAACCTAGGCATGTCTACTCAGAAGTAAGTTATTGAGTTTCATGGGGTTTCCTCCCAGGTCATTGGGCATAGGATTGCAGGTCCAATGGCCTTTTGATTCTTCTAACACTCTGGTTCTGTGTATGAATGTGCTGGTAGCAAAGATACTTATCTGATAAAAGAACAATAATTTGTTGATGTTGCATGGATTAATTAATTAGTCTAATGCCCCCCCAAAACCCCCCACATATATCAAGATCTACTAACTCACTGCGCCAGCTGCCTGTCTAATGGATTCTGGAGGTCTGCCATGTGAGCTCTGGTTCCAACAGATTTTTATAGTAGCACACCTGTGTAACTGAATCATACACACACAATTTTGATTTTTGTTTTGTTTTGTTTTTTAGCAGCAGGAAGAGTTGGCCTCCTTTGGGTTTGGGATATGTGGGTTTTTGTTTCGTTTTTACCTTTTCTTTACCTATGCAAACCTGGGGTAGATTTTTTTCTCTCAATCCGCTGCCATTTTGGCTACATAAGCATTGCCATTCACTCCATGATTTGGAAATACAAGGAATGAGGTGTATCAGGGGCTGCTTATTGTGTAGCGGTAAATTAATCAAGCAGAGTCTTCTTCATAAACTTAATAAAACTTTACTGAAGAAAATGAACTCGTTCATAAACAGATTAGTCAAAGAGCATACAAAGAGAGCTCATAGCAGCTATCTGACCCTTCACAGTGGCATAGTCTTAGTTACTGATTTACTAGAGTCCTGGAGCCACTCTGTCTGCAACAACACAACACACACACACTGGATGAAACACACAGGCACTAACTGAGGCCCATAGAGAGGCTGGCTACTTTTTATAGGGAGAATGAGTCATCACCCAAGATGAGTCACAAGTCACAGTGACTTAGCAGTTTGCTGTTAACAGTTAACAGTTAGTAGACTTAGGCTTGAGTGATTGTGTAGACCTTGTAGGCCTTACTGCTTCTTCTGCTCTCAAGAACCTTTGTCCCATGACACTGTTGACATGACATCCAGAGGCACACATGTCCCCTTAGAGGCCTTTATTGCCACAGGGCTCTCTTCCCTTGAGGAAAGTAGGTTTGTAAGAAGCACTCTATCATAACCCATATAATATGTTGCAATCTATGTTAAGTTTCTTTGTGTGGCGTTCACAAAAGTTTCTTCAATTTGCAAATGTGTCCATGGGTGAAATCCAATTTATTTTATGTAGTCTTGTTTTGTATTGTAATTCTAGTATCATTTTTTAAAAAATAATAATGGAAGAATTCAATGCAATATTGCACAATTTGAATTTTTTGCTCTAGATATAGTAGCTTCTTCCATCCTCTTGCTTGTGTAGACTGAATATGGCCCATATCCAGTTTTGCCTAGAGATACATATTGCTTAAAAATGGCTGCTGGTGCAGCCAAGCTTTTAATTGTAATTAATATTTAATAGTCTTTTAATACTTAATTAGTAAAAACTGTGCACTGCGCTCCGAAAATCCACCTCGATATACCATTGCTATGATTATGAGCCTCTTCTTGTTGGTTTAGGCAGCATAACTTCCCTCCCCTTTGATTAAAAGACAGTTCGAGGAGACTCGTGTCAGGAAAGCATAGATTGAAAGTCAAGGTTAATGCAATATTGCTAAAAGCTTTCAAACATATCAGTGAATAAAGGGATTTTCATCTTATTAATTGATTCCCTTTGCCTCAGTACAAACTGGGGCAGCAAAGCACATGGATTAGTTGTCTTCAAAAAAACAACAACCAAAAAAACAACAACCACAATTAGTTGCATCATAAAAAAATGATAAGGTTTACTCAACAATTTTAATTTATAGTTGCAATATCCTATTCCAGACATGTCTGACTTCAGTTGAAAAGTATCCCCTGACCTTTTGATCTCTTCCATTCTTGTCTTCCTCCATACTTATTCATTTTTCCTTCCATCTCAGACAATTGGTTCATGGTGAATCTAGCAGATACAAAGATATTGCAGCTGAATTTTTCCTGAGTTCCCAGGAAACATAGTCTCTGGAAATCTCTAAGATAGTGGAATAGAGTAAACAAAACTATGATTTCAGAGTGGCTTAGAAATCTGTACAAGCAATTCAGTTGATACAACACCTCTGCTATCTAGATCTGTATCGGGGAAAATGAGGTAAGAAGAATCATTTTGAAGGCTTCAAATAGGCAAATGGAAAATGCCTAAAACCACATAATATTTCAGTTTATGAGGTAATCCAGTTTAGGTTTGTTTTACAACTGAAAGGCTATGGGCATTTAAGTATGCACGCCCAAAGCATACCTCCTGGGGTACAGAATTCCATTCACCATCTCACATTCCACAGTATAGTGGCGGAGTGTTCGACTTTGGACTTAGGTGGATCTGAATTCAAATCCTCATTCAGAAACAAGCTATCTTGGACACATTATTGTCGCCTATCACAGCGATGGAATGCAATAATCTTCTGCATTCTCCCTTGAGAAGTTTGATAATTGATTTCATGAATGCCACCTCTGTCTTCTATAAAGATGCAACCATAAGTTTTCCTGGAGGAAACTGATAACCCAGACTTATTTCAGTCTGAGTTCAGAACCCTTTTGGGCCTGAGTCGGTCTTGGTCACCCTGCAGTTTACATAAAAATACAATAAAAACAGTTACAACATAAATATTACAAATAATAAAAATTAGAAGAGGGACAATAACTAAAAGGCAGCACAATATTTTAAAAATAGATTAGGAAAGCAGTCAGGAAGCGTACAGTTAAACCACTGATAAAGTATTATTATTATTTCAAATGATATACCACCCTTTATCAAAAGATCCCAGGGTGGTGTGCAACATTAAAAACACCTTACAGAACATTAATAATAAAAACATAATAAGAACATAATAAAAAGCAAACTGACAGACAAATAATAAAATAGTTAATAACAGTCCTCTCTCCCCCAAGGTGAAAGACTTCTGGGAGAAGATTTATAATGAATTGGGGAAAAAATGTTGAAATATACATTTATTAAGAAACCAGAGGCCTTTCTTCTTGGAATAACAGGTCTGGAATTGCCCAAGAAAGATGTTAAATTATTTTTGTATGCCACAACTGCTGCTCGAATTTTACTAGCTAAGAAATGGAAAACACAAGAAGTACCAACAGTGGAAGATTGGCAGATGAAGATGATGAACTTTTCGGAGCTAGCCAACCTGACTGGAAGAGTCCGCGACCAGAAGGGATTACCAGGAAGAATGGACGAAATTTAAAGACTATTTAGTTAAATATGTCAAATTAACTTAATTGGAAAGCAGCAGATAGGCTTAGGATTTAAATACAGTGGTGCCTTGCAAGACGAAATTAATTCGTTCCGCGAGTTTTGTCGTCTTGCGATTTTTTTCGTTTTGCGAAGCACGGTGTTGGGAAAGTTTTGGAAAAGCTTCAAAAATCACCAAAGTCTTTAAAAACCTCAAAAAAGGCTACCACACCGCGTTCTATGAGTTGCTCCTCGAAGTCAAGTTGCAACTGTATTAATGGTGTTAAGAAAAAGGAAACAAACTTGCAAGATGTTTCCGTCTTGCGAAGCAAGCCCATAGGGAAAATCGTCTTGCGAAGCAGCTCAAAAAACAAAAAACCCTTTCGTCTAGCGAGTTTTTTGTCTTGCGAGGCATTCGTCTTGCGAGGTACCACTGTACGTAATGTGATGAACCAACATGTTTAAAGTTGAATTGTAAAGAAAGAAAGATGTTAAGTGATTAAGTTAATTTTTTAAGAATTTAGGTTTTGGAAAACTGTTAAAATGATATACACTGAAATTCAACCAGGAGGATACAGGGAAGTCACTTAACAATGTTATGAAGTTTGGTTTAATTGCAGTTGAGATGTATGTATGTATGTTTGTTTGTTTGAATAATTTTCTGGAAAATTAATTTAAAAATTTGAAGGGGGGGGGAAATAACAGTCCTCTCTCCCACACTTTCACAGGCCATAGATTGCTTAATAGTGATAGGCTTGAGTAAAGAGGAATGTTTTCACCTCATGCCTAAAGACATGTATGATTGAAAAGCCCAAGTTCGCCCAGTGAGTTTTATGGCCAAGAGAGGCTTTCAACCCTGATCTCTCAGTTCCTAGTTAAGCATGTTAAAGCATATACCACAGCGAATTCCCCACTGCCCCCAATATTCAGATATAGGATCTGAATCTCTCTCTGTATAGCAGTCCAGCAACAGATGTATTTTCTAGGTCTGCTGTTGTACATCACAAGAAATGTGTTGGAGTTTCTGCATTGGTAAAACAGATCCAGATGGCTCAACCAAATGACAGATGTCATTCCTGAATTCCTTCCACTTGTCATACACTACTTAAATGACAAGCAAGATGGATTTTGACATTTGAGTGATAAGTACAAGATTCCATTACTAGATCTGATTTCTATTCTACATTTGCAATATGTTTATTTCCTATCAATTTACCAATAATATGTGATTAAGCAGATTAAAGACTACAAAGGCACAAAATAATTAAATATTGGCATGGATAAACTGCAAAGTTTGATTTATGTGTTGAGCGGACATGAAAAATGGGAAGAAAGCTGTTTCAGAGGGGAAACAATATGTTTACATCATGCACACTAAGATGATATTATAGTATCTGACATTAATGCTGTATCCACAAAATCACAATTGGACATTCTGCCTTCTTTGCCTTTTCTTGTTTATGCTTAATGAAACACTTAATGAACCCATTATTAAAATTCAGAGATGAGTGCACACACAAAGTGCCAAACTAAAGAAAATAAGCCTGTTTTGTAGTGGATAGTTCACACGAAGAAGCGTGTGAAACCTCCCTGAGAAATTTCATAGCCTATTAAACATTTTTCGTCACAGTTTATCAGATGTTCAGCCAAAGATCCAAATTTATTTCAAATTTTAATTCATGCATGATCTGGTGACAGCCTAGGGATGCACAGATCCACCACCCCATCCATAGCAACATTATTTTGCCCTCTCACCAAATTCGTCAAGCATTCCTTCTGAATACGTAGCTCAAATTAACTTCGGGTGTAGCTTTAGGAGACATTTTGGTGATGACTCTAAGCCCACTGTGAGACATACTGCAGACAACAGAAAGTACATAAGAGTCTGGTTAATTGAAGACTTCTGTGTGGATAAATCTGTCAACTCTGTCAGTCGAATCCCTCCACCCATTTTAAGTTTGGGTTCTACACACCTTTGCAGGATCAAAAAAGCAAACCCAAAAAACAAAAACCCTCTTGTGAAATGCTGTGAAAATTCTCATATGGTTTGCTCCCAAAAGGATTACAAAATTCACCTTGAATTTTTGCTTTAAGTGAATTTTCACTCAACCAATTCCCTATAATATAAACTTCAGATTCTCTCTCACACACAAATCCAAATACTGTATTCCCTTACAGATATTCCCAACACTGGAAACAATAATTCTGGGACTAATTAT
The DNA here is from genome assembly GCF_964188315.1 of Podarcis muralis. Lineage (NCBI taxonomy): Eukaryota > Metazoa > Chordata > Lepidosauria > Squamata > Lacertidae > Podarcis > Podarcis muralis. Next base: position 91,068,778 of record NC_135658.1, read on the forward strand.
TATCTGTTGACCCGAAGCCATCACAGCCTTGTGTAGCTTACACTTATTTTAATTTGTTTTGTAAGTGTGGGCTGAAACCCCCCATTTTTAAAAACAAATAAATAGAATCTGTTAAATGACAAGTGTATTGATTGCTTCAGTGACAGCTTTCCATGCACAAAATTCCATGCACAAAATTCATATCCCCTTTGTCTTCATAATTAGGTTCAGTTGCAGTATATTGATTTGCCCGACGACATCATGTGGTTTGATGGCACCTGAACATAAATTTCCCATTTCTGCTCCCCGAAACTCTTGTCCACAACACTGCTTTGGTCCTACTAGCATGATCAACCTCTGCATTTAAGGGGGGGGGGGGGAGAAGCCAATTATTTTTATCCTTATTCTACTTACTATAAAAAGATAGGTATTTGAAATTAATGGGTAAGAAATCCTTTAATCCCCTACCTGATTAATGTCAGAGATTGAAAGGTTTTACCTGAGTAACAGCCTTTCCTTAGAATTTGGGATTCCCAGCAGTGTTACAAGACTCAACTTTCCCAGGGACAAGAAGGCAACTAGTCTTAAGTGAGCCATACCAGAACAGAGCCCTACTTTGACAAAGAAAAAAGAAAAGAGCAGGAGTGATTAGAGCAGGCAAAATAAGTAAAAAATCGATGCAAAGGTAAGATTCTATTTAAATATACTTAATTAATTGCTTAATTCCCCTCCTCTTTGTCCCAATCATAATATCAATGCAAAAAATAAATAAATCTGTGACCCCCCCCCCACTTCCCATCTCAGAGAGCAATTCTAAAGCAAAACAAACCAGTATATGCAAGATCAGATTCAGCAGAACTCTGACTGGATTAGGAGGTTCCTGACTCATCTGGCCTATGAAGAATTAACAGCCTCATCCTGAGCTCAGCCAAATATACACCAGGATATCTCTCCCCATGCCAGCTCAGCCAGGACCCAGCTGCCTGCATCAAGCCCGGTGAATTTTAACCTAGCCAAAGCCCTGAAAGCCCTCAGGGACGTGGGTGGTGCTGTGGTCTAAACCACTCAGCCTAGGGCTTGCCAATCGGAAGGTGGGTGGTCCAAATCCCCATGATGGGTGAGCTCCCGTTATTCGGTCCCTGCTCCTGCCAACCTAGCAGTTCAAAAACACGTCAAAGTGCAAGTAGATAAATAGGTACCACTCCGGTGGGAAGGTAAACGGCGTTTCCATGCGCTGCTCTGGTTCGCCAGAAGCGGCTTAGTCATGCTGGCCAGATGACCCGGAATCTGTACGCCGGCTGCCTTGGCCAATAAAGCGAGCTGAGCGCCACAAGCCCAGAGTCGGTCATGACTGGACCTAATGGTCAGGGGTCCCTTTACCTTTACTTTATGCCAGCTTCTTGTGTATAGGATTGCTCCCTTGGTCTCTATATCAACACCCCCCTCTCTCCTTCCTCTTGAGCTTATATCTCTGGCTACTCTCACCATTCAGGAATTCAAGTTTGCTTAGCAAGTTTGAGTTCATGTTTTTCCGGCACAGGCTCCAAGATCATGGATAGTCTCTCAAAACATTTCCTTCAAAAGCATAATTCACACTGTTCACAGCTGGTTACAAAAATGACTTTTTCTGGTACTTCTTCGGGTTCTTTGTTAAACGGCTAAATAGGGCACATCTGGGATCAATGCCATAGTCTTGCCTATTAATTTCAATGGGTGTACATTGAAATGGAAGCTAACACTGGCTACAATCCTTTTCCTTACAACCTGGTAATGGCAGCCGTATATTCTAGTTTAAGCTTTACTGTTCTGCCATTCCAAGACAGCACAGGGATCTCATTCAATAACTGGAAGGAGGAAAGAGAAGAACAGCTTGAGGACACTGTCCAAATTACACAATTTTTATTATCGCAGCCGCAGCGAAAATTGCACGTATCTGGAAATCAAGGGTGATTGTCTTGTGGCACAAACAATATTAACAAATTGACAGAACCGTGTAAATATGGCTTGGGCTGGAACGAAATCAAAACAGTATGCTGCAGCATGCATCCCAAGTCTCCTTTTGGCAAAGCAGAAAGGCTCCGCTTGCACTGTGAAATCCTCACCGTGCTCCGAGAAACTTGAGTCATGGGTGTTAAAGATCTAATTATGATTCAGATGTATCAAATAAATAATGCACATGCAAAGCAGTTGCAAAGCAGTTTCCAATTTAAGAAAATCATCATCATCATCATCGTCATCATCCACTATCAGAAATTTATCTATGTACAGGGAAATTGCCCTCATGTTGACATGTTGTGGAAGCCACGAGCTGCTGTGATACCAAGGAAGCAAAAATAACTTTTTTGAAATAAGTAGACCCATTTCAAATTTTATTTATAAACTAGTCCCCCCCCTCCACCAAGGAGGCATGAACCTTTCCCACCCAAGTAACTCCTATCACACAATGCCAAATTTTGCTGTTTGTGTATGGGATGAAACTACTCATTTCCCCCCCCTCCCCAAAGAGGAGTTTTCTATGTGTACTTGAACGTGCATGGTAGGTTCAGTGAGGCTGCTAACTCAACAGTGTTTTAAAGTTTAGACATTTCCAGAAGTGCAACTCCCACTCTCAAATTGTGCCACGCGCATTCCTCTTACAGAGAAGACCCAAGTGGTTACTCCAAGGGGAGAAGTTCCCTAGAGACATATGAGGCTGGCTAGACAAATAAGGAGGAGTGGTGTCAGCCTTCTGAAGCCAGCTCTTCCGGCCCCCAGCTCTTCTTTCTTCCTGCAGCACTCTCCCCTCACTATGTGGGCTTTGCTAGTTGACTCATTGGAAGTTTGCAAGGAATCCCTGATTGGCCTTTGGAATTCTTCTTTTTCACCTCCTTCGCACTGCTGGGTGATTCTAATTGGTTTAGAAGAGTGGCATATGTGGGTATTTGTTATTTGGCCATTTGATGAGAGAATTTTAAGAAATTGGCTGTTGAACACCTGAGGCACTATTGAGTTAAAGGTGAGGAATGTTCTTTAGTCCCTTCTCATTGTCATTGGCTTAGGGTACCCTTGGGGGTGTCCTTTAGACTATGCTATCCAGTGATTTTTTCTAAAAAAAAAATGTTTAGGGGTACTCCATTTTGACTCAAGAAATTCACCATTTTATAGTTCAAATCGGGAAAAATAGATACAGTATATGGACAAAAGTAGAAGGGACGTGGGTGGCGCTGTGGGTTAAAATTTGCTGATCAGAAGGTCGGCAGTTCGAATCTCCGCAACGGGGTGAGCTCCCGTTGCTCGGTCCCAGCTCCTGCCAACCTAGCAGTTTGAAAGCACATCAAAGTGCAAGTAGATAAATAGGTAACGCTCCAGCGGAAAGGTGAACGGCGTTTCTGTGCGCTGCTCTGGTTCTCCAGAAGCGGCTTAGTCATGCTGGCCACATGACCCAGAAGCTGTCTGTGGCCTATAGAGCGAGATGAGCGGCGCAACCCCAGAGTCGGTCATGACTGGACCTAATGTTCAGGGGTCCCTTTACCTTTACCTTTATGGACAAAAGTACAAAGATTCACAAAATGTTTAGGTGTATGCATACCCCTGCATCCCCCCAGGAAAAAAAGCACTGATGCTTTTTCAGTGTTCACCCAATCCAATGTTCACCCAGTGACAGGATGTTGTCAGCTGCTCCCAGTTGGTTGCCCAGGAAAGTATAAAGACAAGGAAAAGTTTCTTACCATCCATTTTTATTTTAATCTTTACAGAGAGTGGCTATAGAACCCAGCCTCTGTGGGGATAATTAGAGAGGCAGGAGAGGATATATTATTTAATCATATCCTTCATAACTTGCGCTAGCAAGTTCCATATTCTAGCAGAGTTCCAAACATCCCCCCACAGCGATCAGCTTGTTGCTGACTCATCTGAGTCTTACTATTAAATATTCCTTCCTGGTAAAATCCCTTCTAATCCCTCTTAAAAAGAATAAACACAAGATTAACATTAATATAAAAGTAGTTTACTCACAGATTCATTCAGGTTCACAGACATATCCCAGAAGGCAGGCTTAGCTTACATAACAACTAGAACTATTCCATAAATAAGTTAGTCCCAAGTGACTGCAACTAAGCAGTCACTTCTCCAAACACACAGCAACATACAAAATGGAAAACACACACTGATCAGAGCGTGGAGGCCGTGTGCTCCTCCATGCTGGTGCAACGGACCACACCCTCTTCAAGTCACATGTAGTGGAAGTCTGTCCCAGCTCAGGAGGAAACAGAAAGTCTTCTCCTGAGTGGTACAAAACATCCCCTAATATGTCCACTGTAGGAATGTTGTACTTGACTGCAGTTTTACATACCACAGCCTCTTGGATAATGGGGTTATCCCGAGTGAATCTCCACACACACCCATCTCTCCCACTTCCTCATTTGCCATTCTCATCATCTCCTCTATGGGTGCTACTACATGCCCTCTGTCTTTGAGCTCTTTGCTCTCCTACTTTTAAGGCTCTCCGGGTTCTGGGAGATGGAGGGTCTGGAATGCTTTCTAATCACAACGTATCAGCTGGGTGTTGTTCTGGCTCTCCCATGATTTCCCAGCTTTTCCTTCATCTGCCTCTGAGGTGCTACCTCCCTCAAACCACAAATCTCCCTCAAGACCATAAATCTAAATGGTCCTCCTCCCTGGAAGGGTCAGGATGGGGAGGCGGTCTCCACCATTCCTCCTCTGCCCAGTCCCTAACACCAAGGGGCAATGCTAGGTTCATATACACAAGGTTCACATAGCAAGGAGACAGATTTTTTTTTTCCAAACCTTGATCCCATGGCCACAGGTTGCAACTGTAAACATGCCCAGGAGATGGGAGGGATTATATGTTTCCTTATTACAGATACCCACCTGACCAGACTTCCATGATTTGATTAAATCTGGTTTATTGGTTTTCCAGATATTCTGATTTTGCTACATTTAATAAATATAACCATAATTTAGCGCTTAATTTTTGCACCTCGGGTCCTTTTTGTGTGTGTGCTGGCAATGGTGCATCTGAATAACATCAGAGAGGGCAGAAGCTGCATCTAAACAGTGGGAGTATTATTTTTCAAACTGTTTAAGGACATTTGTTTGCAGGAAAGGCATAAATACTTCCAATATCCTCTTGGAAAAACAACTGACAAGGCAATTAAAATAAATTTCAACATTCCTTCAAGGAATGCTAGGCAGAAGATACTGAGAACCTACACTGCCTTATTAACTGACATTTGAATTTGTGTCTACTGTTATTGGATTTGTGATGCATATCACTATCACCAGCCATGCAAACAGTCAGTGCCGTTGCAAGGATTCCATATATAATATAGCTACATTTTATGAAGTGTATCTATTTGTTAAGGTACAGAATAAGTAGTGCATATGGTGTAGCCTGCAGTAGAACTAACAGATTGTTTCCATGCTATTCACACTGAATTGAATGCACTATTACTGCAATATGATAATGTAAGGGAACATAATTGATGCCATGAGAATGTTGAGATATTTCTGAAGAGTAGCTGATGGGTCTTGAATAGCAGAATGCATATTTCAACTCCAAATATATTTATAGTAAACATTTATTTAAAAGAATTAAATAGTTGTTTCAAGTAGAAAATATGAAAATGCATCTCCTGTTAAAAACCGTAAAAGGAAACTGAAACATTTACAAAACATTGCCCTTATCATCTGCAATATTTAAATATGGTTCACTTGAAATTAATAAGCATCCATGTGATTCTGTTTTAATTATAATTAAGAAGCTTAATTTGGTTTTTGTAAAATAGCAACACGTGCACAAATCAGCTTTGCAGGGCCTGGCACTTTTAGAAAAACGAATTAGTGTATTGGGCTCATTAAAAAATGAGAATTAATAAAAATTTGAGGGTGGGTTGTTGTTGTTGCTGTTGCTGTTGCTGTTGCTGCTACAATCCACTAAGCATTTACTCTAGAGCAGGATTATTATTACTATTACAATCTGAACTACATTTTTGCCTGGCACCTAAAGGTGTATAATGAAGGTGCCAGGTGAACCTCCCTGGGGAGAACATTCCACAGATGGGAGCCACTGCAGAGAAGGCCCTGCTCTCATGTTGCCATCCTCTGGACCTCTCATGGAGGAGGCACATGAAGAATGGCCTCAGATGGTGATCTCCTTTGCCATATCTTCCTCACCTGGAAAAAAAGAGGAGAGTTTGTTTAGCTGGGCAAAGAAAGCGACAATGTCAATGAAAATAAAAGAGTGTTTCTCTATGCGACAATAGAGTGCTAATAGCAAAATATTGGAAAAGCAAGTTAATACAAAAAAAAGATGAGTGGCAATTAAAGTTGTGCGAGTAACTCGAACTAGCCAAAATGACTGACCTAATAAGAAACCACTCAGGCGATAAGGTAAAAAAAAGAATGGGATTGCTTCAAAAACTACCTGATAAAATATGGTTCCAAAAATAATACTTGGTTGTACTTAGATTAATTTCAAGTGATATGGGGAAAACTGATTTTAATAAATGAATACAGAATACTCGTTACTTAAGGAAAGTATTGAAACTGCAAAGGGATAGAAGGAAGTCATCCAACATAGAAATGATTCAAACCAGTTCTCCAGAACAGAAAGAAAGTGACTGGAAAGAAAGAAAGAAAGAAAGAAAGAAAGAAAGAAAGAAAGAAAGAAAGAGTACAAATGCAATCTCTTTCTGGTAACTTGCCATATAGAATAATCAAATAAATGTTTGTATCCTTTGAATAATTTGGTGTACTTCATCAATTTTTCATTTTTTTAAAAAAAAATTCTCCCCCCTCCCCATTATATATATATTTGGTTTTGTATTTTTTTTATTTTAGTTTTGAATATTTGGATGTAGTGTTTAATATATGCTTTCTTTGTAATTTTTTTTAAATGCAAAAAAGACTAAAAAGAAAAAAAAGAGAAAGTGACAATGTCATCATTCAATGGGAAAGAGGAAGAAACTGGGCTGTTTGTCAGCTCTGCCCTGTACTCTTCCAGTTATTCTAGATAATTAATTCATTATATTGAATAAGTTTAACCTGTTTACCCACAATCATAGGCTCTCAAATCTTTCTGGTGAATCGGCAATAGTTTCTTGTTATAGTCATTTAAGATGTTTGTGGAAGAAGGACTACTGAAGAAAGCAAAGCAGCAATTTTTTTTATTATTTGAATAATGTAAGCAAGGCATGAGGTGCCCCATTCTGTATAACAACAAGGGTGTGATGTTTAAAGATACATGAATGAACTGATAGCAAATCAAGAGATTATTTGGCAAGCCACCAGTACTTCACAATGCTATGGGGAAACATAGGTTCTCACAAGAAGGCACAATTTAGTTGTGGCTAGATTATTTCATCCTTTAAGCCCCTTATCAAACCCTGAATAAGAGCTTGGGAACAAAAGAAGAGCCCTGATGGATCGGGTCAAAGGTCCGCCTTTCTGCATCTGCCTGCATACAGGTAACAGCCAGATGCTTCTGGAAGGTGAAACAGGGCATGAAAATGAGACCCAATCCGATGTTCTTGAGCAATTGACCCTGAAGGTCAGGCTATACATGAAGCTTAGCTGCAGGGATCTGAACCCTGACTTTGGTAGGTTTTGTTTTTTCGAAATGCACAACTGAACACTGCAAACTAAAATGAAGACTGACGTGGAGAGGGGAAAGCGGGACTTAACGTGCTCCTCATGCTGCTTTTCTACTACAAATTGCCTTCCGCAAGCTATGTGGAGAGAAAGAAACAGCATGAAGGGAGCAGATCAAGCCCCCTCTCCACCTCTTGCCACCCCACCCCGCAGGTTTAGTTGGGCTGCATGCTATACTGCCTCTGAAAAGAGATGTTTCATTTAGCCACCACAGCTAATAGCTACTGATATTAGCTATTACTTTCTCTGTTTTGTGTTTCCTTAACTCTTCCCCCCTTCCTTCCTTTCTCTCAGTCTTGACTTAGCTGTAGAATTTAAGGTTCACCCCAATAAGGACACCTACGTTTTTCTTTTTGGTCTGCTAGGTGTTTGATACACTGATGGTGTATTTGACTTATCAAATCATAGTCTTAACACAATTTGATGCACTGATTCTTATTAGCTACAAATGGTCTCCACCAGTTGAGCAGCACAATCTTATTGACAGGGGGTAGCTACTGCAGTACATCTAATAGATTTTACCTACCTAGAGTATTTAGCTCTCCCTAGCTCAAGTCCTAATAAACAGCAAATTGTATGGAATGTCACATCAGGCAAATAATCTGTACCCTGTGCTGTATAGTACTTGGCATGATTTGTTTTTTGGAAATGATATAACCTGTGTCCACTAAAGGCTCCAGGATTAATCCAATTGCTCTCCAGGTTTGGTCCCTCAAATGAAAATAAGCTATTTACCAGCTTGCCTGTCCAACACACCAAGCCTATAAAAATGAAAGTTCAGTGTGCCTTACTCACAAGTAAGTGCACAGGTTCGCACTCTAAATGCAAGCCTGCCATGCAGAGGTAAGAGTTGCAGGTCCCATTCAGGATCATGAATCAATGACTGGAGAGAGAAAAAGGGTCATTCAGCACCCTGGACAGATCACAATGAGCAAGCAATTCTGTAATGGTGCCACCATGGAATTCTGTATTTAGAGAAAGCACTGGAATAGAATATGGCTCAGAACAGAACACTACATCAAGCATCCACTGACAGAGGCAGTAAGCTTCTGAATACTACGTGCTGGAAACCACAGGAATACTGGACCTCAGTTTCTGCTTGTGGGCTTCCCATAAGCACCTGGTTGGCCCCTGTGAAAACAGGATGCCGTACTACTGTAGATGAGCCACTGGTCTAATCCTGTTTATGTTCTTAAGCCTGAAGCTGTCTCTACTCCTGTGGAGAAAGATCATGATAACCACAGTTTATATTTTTTCCTCCCTAACAACAGCTTTGTTAATTTGACTATGGAGTTGAATAGCTTCAGTTGTCTTAGTAAATTATTTGTATCTAGAGTCCAGTACAGGAGGAAACTGAGTTCTATGTATTCCAGGCTTTTACCAGGGTAGGTGATGTTACTGTCATGATTTATTAGGTGTGTCTGAGTTTTTCAGGGCAGACTCAGAAAGAACTTGGGAATTCTAGATTATACTTCTATAAAAATATATTAATAGAAAATTATATGATTACCAAAGAGCAGGCCCATACACTGTTTGATCAACAAGGAAAACCCATTTCACTAACTTACTTAGTACTTGGCAATTTCCTGGTTCTTACATACATAGCCAGGAGGTAGAAACAGGAAATTCTGATGAACTGTGTTTTGCTGCATCACTGGGAAGGTCTGGCATAGAGCTTCTAACACATGGCCCTAGTAAACAATTTTTTCTTGCATACACAGATGAATGACTGAATATTCCCAGAAATAGGATAGCAGTCCCGTGCTTTTGAAAACAGGATGCATTTAAAAACAAAAATAACAGAGCAATGAAGTTAACATTTTTATCAGACTGCATCTTAAGCAAAACATCACTTCCCATATTATTGCCAAATCAAGCCACAAGAATTATAACCTCTATTCATAACTTGGCACAGCCCTTTGGAGAACATTAGCAAATTGTGATTCCCCCACCCCCACCGTAATTTATTTTCTACATGCTGTTTGGCAGTTAGTTGCTGGAGAGAAAGGGGCAGAGCTTACATTTAATGTCCCAAGTACTGGTCTGTGAAGCACAATTTATTTACAAGTGTTCATTTTTTCCCTTGTTGAGTCAACAGCCAATTTAGCTTTTTGTTTAATCTCATAGTTCCATTCTAAATAAATACGTGGAAGTGGAATATAAATCACATCTCCCTCCTATGCTGACAGTGATTTATCTTCCCAAGACTTCTGGTTGACTAATATGCTATAGCTATGAAGAAGCCGAGGTAATGATGTAAATGCTTATGTCAGAAATTGCATTCATTCTATCATAATATTGGGCTTCATACTAAGAAGAATGGCCATCTTACGTTCTCAAATCAAATTGACAGATACCTCTAAAAGTGACTTTTAGAAAGGCTCTTTCTCAAAGTTTTGCCATTAAGCATCTGCCTTCTCAACTACCAAGAGAAAGAGAAATAAACAAACCATATGTTATATTTTATTCTTTTCATAAAGAGTCAAAATCAGACACTGTGATTGCCAAGTCTCCTTTTAAGTGACAGATAAGAATGTGTCCAGTTAATCACTCTGGGATAGCTGTAGGAACCATTTCCTCAGACTATATTAGCTTTATAATGGATTTCTCAGTCAACTTTTGAAAGGTTTTTAATTAGCAAAATCTATTGTTTTTAAATGAATAATTGATCAATTTGCTTGGTTAAAACCATTTGCATGCCACCCTTCCTTTCAATGTGTTCAGGTAGCAGATGTGGGCTACTCATTTTATTCTCTCAACCATGTAAGTTCGATAGCACTGAGAGAAAGTTTTGCTGAGGACTTGTCAGCCAGTTTCTTATCTGGTGAACCCAGGCTATGCTGTCTTAACTCCTTCACCCCTGACTCAGCCACAGGAATGTTCAGCATCTCTCCCCCATTCCCAGCCAGAACCCAACACGCTGAGCCAAGCTCAATGTATTCCACAGGTATGACAGGGGGACCAGAAAGTGGTGGTGGTAGTAGAGACTTAGGCTGGATCCTAATGAGGGCCCTGACACACACACACACACACACACACACACACACACACACACACAACCTGCTAGGTGGTAGGTGTTGGGCGTGTCCCTGGCTTGTCATTATGGCCCTACAATCACACCAGGCCATTTGAGCCAATCCGAGGCAGGTGGTGTGATGGGGGGGCCTTTAAAAGTGGCAGTGCGACATGGCCAAGACACTTGCTTCGCACTGCCAAACACCTGCCCTCCCATCCCTATTTATAGGTTGCTGCATTGGCCTTGCTTCGGATGTTAGTGGGTCACCTGTTTTGGAACAGGGGCCGGGTAGGAATTTTGTCCTTTTGGCAAATTGGCACTAGCCACTTGGTTTTCACCTACCCGCTTAGCAATTATCACAACTTTGTAAGGTTTGGCAGTTAGGCATTGGCTTAGTGAGGTGTGTGGGAGGGGAGGTGCGGCCATCACCTGACCCTCCATGAATAGGGTATTCTGGTAAAGGAATCTGGGGGTCCTAGATCTCATCCGAAGTCCACTTGAGGGGTTAGGGCCATGCCAGAGCCACAGGAACCCTGGGGTGAGCTTCGGTTGGTCTTCATTGATGTGGCTCCCTCGTTTGTTTACCCTTCCAGACTACCTGCCAGAAAGGTAAAAGGTAAAGGTACCCCTGCCCGTACGGGCCAGTCTTGACAGACTCTAGGGTTGTGCGCCCATCTCACTCAAGAGGCCGGGGGCCAGCGCTGTCCAGAGACACTTCCGGGTCACGTGGCCAGCGTGACATCGCTGCTCTGGTGAGCCAGAGCCGCACACGGAAACGCCATTTACCTTCCCGCTAGTAAGCGGTCCCTATTTATCTACTTGCACCCGGGAGTGCTTTCGAACTGCTAGGTTGGCAGGCGCTGGGACCGAACAACGGGAGCGCACCCCCACCGCGGGGATTCAAACCGCCGACCTTTCGATCGGCAAGCCCTAGGCGCTGAGGCTTTTACCCACAGTGCCACCCGCCAGAAAGGTAGGAGTCAGTTATAGTCAGTTGCCAATGCCTAAGCCAATACCACTCACTTTGTTGTAATCAATAAAGTTGTGGCCTAGATTTTGCCCAACAACTTAAACCAAAAATACGTGTCAGTGTGAAGTTATTTACTTGGGGGAAGGGCTTGGTCGCCTCGGAGCTCAAAAGATGTGCTGTAAGTCAAACAATTTAAAGACTTATTTTCCTTCTGCCAGGCTTTGGCTGGCTCAGTCTGCAGTAGCCCCACTCCTGAATGGAGTTTGGTTTTGGCATACCAATATAACTTTTGCTACCTTCCCTTGCGTTGGCTTGCTCCTTTAGAGAGCCAAAATGGACAAATGCATGCATCCCATGGTTACATACGAGTTTCCTGCATGAGGGTGTAATTTGAAACAGGACAGTTACTGCTGCTTATATTGGCCTGATCAGGTTAAGGGCTTTGGATGACTCTCCAAGACAGGCAGAATGCACCATGATGATTACATTTTCTTATTGCTGACAAAAAACAAACCAACCACTGGAAACGTCCATGCTAAATTGTTCTGAGTTCAGTTAAAGTCAATAGAAATCAACTGGTTTAAGCTGCCTGAAGGTCGCAGCGTTACGCCAGTATCCTCTGTGTGCTAACTTGGAAGTAAATTGCATTAAAATCAGTCAAATTTAAAAGGAATATGTAAAAAATGTTTTATAAGAATAAGGGTGAAAAAGCTAGAATAACATTATGTCAAATTTAAACAAAACGATATAAAGGGAAAAATTGGAGACATAATAGTTGAAATGTACAACATAGAATAAGATTTGAAAAAGGGTAAGGCACTGCTGAATACGATTGTGTAAAAGGGAACACAGAAAAGGGAGATGTGAGGAAGTAAGGAAGGAGGGTTATGAAAACAATAAGTAAGAAACTGGATTTTTATGTCTTTTTTATGTCTCTTTTCACTTTTTTATGTTTTGTATTGCATTTTTCTGTTTTTATTTGATTGTAATAATGTTCTTTTTTTCTTTCTTTCTTTTTGTTTTGATTGTGAAGTTTGTTTTATTGTTTAAAATCTCAATAAATATCTTTAAAAAAAATAATCAGTCAAATTTATTTCTTAGGAAATAATGCTCAGGGGTGATTTTGAGTGCCACTAAACTTTTTGGATCACATTTATTTGTTTTATTTATCATCATACAGGAACCAAGAAACAAAGACAGATCATAAAGGCTGCTATCCTATGCTCAATTACCATGGAATGCCCCACTGAACCTTATTTCGTGGTTTAAAAATATATTAATGTTAAGAACATTACACTGCCGGTTTGATATACATGAAGAAAATGTACAACACCCCATCCTATCTTACAATTCACTTAATAATTCTGAATCTATCAGCTAACAGTTCTTATCTGGGAGTCTAACTTTGATTTACTACTGCTGCAGTTACAGTTTCTTTCCTTTCTTCTTTCAAAGATTAAAAGGAATTTCTGACAGCATCATCCGCTTCTCCCTTATTCTGCACTAAGTTTAAGGCTGAGGCGGCAATATGATCAAAGCTGCAGTTAGCTTCTGCTCAGTCTGATAGCACGTTGAGATGGTGACATTGCACTTTTGATGTCTCTCTCTCTCTCTCTCTCTTTCTTTCTTTCTTTCTTTCTTTCTTTCTTTCTTTCTTTCTTTCTTTCTTTCTTTCTTTCTCTCTCTCTCTCTCTGTGCCTCTTGCCAGGGTAGGGCTCTGAAAGATACCAAACAGCCTGGTCTTAATGTTCCACTTTCTTTTCTCTCTTTGGGGGGAAGTGGTAAGCATTAATTTGCATCATACTAACAGACCATTTCCCTTGATATAATTTAAGAGCGCTGTTTAATTCTTTTTTTAAAAAAAATCAATGGCTCATTAATGCACATTCAATCATTAATATACATTAGCAACTGCTAATGGGCAGTATGAGAACAGAATGTTCATAGAAGACTTGCAACCAGTTTCCCCTAATGAACTGACCCTTGCTACTATTGGAGGTCAATTATATACAATGGCAACTTTTCTAATAAAGGGCTTAAAAAAACAAAAAAAAACAACAAACCTATCACCAGTGGAATAGCCAGCAATAAGCCTTGTCAGATGGAAAACCAATAATAATGATAAACAGGAAGATCTAGAAGCATGTGGTGCAGAGGCGTCCCTAGGGGTTGGTGAATCTTGCCCCCGGCAAGGGTGCATGCCCAGTTGGGCGCAAAAAACAGACTATGGGGTGTCTGATGCATATATGTGTGTGGTGACACAACACTGCTGTTATGGAGAGATCAAACACAGGAGAAGCTTCTCATCCTTTGCACACTGTGGCACAAAGGCATGCAAATTTGTTCACCCTTCCTCCTTGCCTTGCCTTCACTCTGGATGCTTCAAGTATTTGAGACATGTAAAAGGTAGTGATTTCTAATGTGGATATTGCTGTAAATTGAGATATATATATATATATATATATATATATATATATATATATATATATATTTCTGGGGTGTGTGCAGATACAGCTCCTTGATGGGTGTAGCAAGGGATGCCTCTGATGTGCTGTTACTAAAATGGACTCCTATTTTGGTATTAAGTGGCGAATAAAATAACAGTGGCAATAATAATAACAGTGGCAATAATAGTGCCACCCAAGGCACTAAAAACAAACACAATTCATTCTGATTATGTATTGATTGTGATCTTGCAACCAATGGAATTTGGAATGGAGAATCTGTTGAGAGGTGATCTAACCAGATTTCAGGGAAGTCATGAAGAATAGCTGAGTTCACTGGCAGAGGAAGGGGGGTGCAGTGAGTGTGGTCTGCCCCGGGTGCCATCCCTGGGGGGGGGGGTGGTGACATCACTGCCCCACTCCCCTGGGATGCTCACTGGCTGAGTTTAAGCAATTTTAAAAGTTTGCTTTTGACTACTGTATTCACACCATTGTTTTGTGCATCCAAAATATATCTTACATATATTATACTGACAGTTTAAATTTTGTAATACGAGTGTGTGTGTGTGTGTGTTGCAGTTGTATGCCTTTAGATGCTCTGATGAAAGTTGTCATGTATTCCAAAGGTAAGGAGATTTTAACAATCCTGTTAAATCGTAAATACAAAAAGCTGCTGTAAAACAAGCCCATCATAAGTTAAGATAATGCAAAGTACATGAGATCCAAATTCCATTCAGGATTTGAAGACACTAGCAAGACAGACATCCATAGTGATCTGCTCTGCATTTTAGATCTGTGTCACATGGATTTGATTTTCAGGTCCTTCATAACAGCTGATTCCATTCCAGGTCTCCCATTTCTGAAACATCTGAGAAATATGGGTAAACAGCAATGTATGCTAAGTATCTTTCTGAACTGTTGCAAGATCATCATGATCTATGAGAATAATAAGGATGGGGAAAATGTACAGCTAAAAATGCCCTATCTTTGAAACCTGATGCAAAGCTAACTCAGAACCAATACATGTGAAATACTTAGAGCATCTTAAAACACAATTCAAAATAAAACCACTGAAATAAAATGTTTACCACAGTACTAAAAAAAAAAAGAAGTTTCACATTCTATATTCCAAAAGTACTGTGATACTCCCCCACCAACTTGCTTAAAATGCATATAAAATTGTTAGATTACTTCACCCTTGCAATTTTATGTTCAAAGAGATGAGTCAAAGTGAGCAAAAAAATATGAAATTAAAAAATCAGAACTCCAGTCTTTTTTTTAAAAAAAACAGATCCTTTTTGATAACATTTGAAAGTGTAGGATTAGCTTTCAAAGACAGATGGCAATAAATCGAAAGCTTTAGCTTAAATAACATTCAATGCAAATAAAAAGCCAAGACTGACTATTTTGAGTGTGGATTTGAGCCCCACCTGGGGCAAAAGATTTGTGCATTGCAGGGAGTTGGACTAGATGACCCTAGTGGTACCTTCCAACTATGCAATTTTTTATTAATTCCAAATCTACAATTCTATGCTAAAGAAGTCACTGGTGTAGTGGTTAAGAGCGGTAGTCTCGTAATCTGGGGAACCGGGTTCGCGTCTCCGCTCCTCCACATGCAGCTGCTGGGTGACCTTGGGCCAGTCACACTTCTTTGAAGTCTCTCAGCCCCACTCACCTCACAGAGTGTTTGTTGTGGGGAAAGAAGGAAAAGGAGAATGTTAGCCGCTTTGAGACTCCCTAGGGTAGTGATAAAGCAGGATATCAAATCCAAACTCCTCCTCTTCTTCTTCTTCTTCTTCTTCTTCTTCTTCTTCTTCTTCTTCTTCTTCTTCTTCTTCCATACAGGGTAAAGGTAAAGGTAAAGGGACCCCTGACAGTTATGTCCAGTCGTGACCGACTCTGGGGTTGCGGTGCTCATCTCGCTTTATTGGCCAAGGGAGCCGGCGTACAGCTTCCAGGTCATGTGGCCAGCATGACTAAGCTGCTTCTGGCGAACCAGAGTAGCGGACGGAAACGCCGTTTACCTTCCCGCCGGAGCGGTACCTATTTATCTACTTGCACTTTGGCATGCTTTCGAACTGCTAGGTTGGCAGGAGCTGGGACCGAGCAACAGGAGCTCACCCCGTCGCAGGGATTTGAACCGCCGACTTTCTGATCAGCAAGTCCTAGGCTCAGTGGTTTAACCCACAGCGCCACCTGTGTAAAGGTAAGTAGAGGCAAAAATGAAATGTCACCCACTGTCTGCTTGGGAGGGTGGGGAGAGGAGAAAATCCTGAAGTATGAGGGTCTTCTCTTTATTTGATATATAACATGTTTTTTCAGACAATACCGCAAAATTCTTCAGTGCACATATATAGCTATTGCCAGGTGACGATACTCATTGAATTATATTTCTAGCATGTTGCAGCATAAATAAGGTGTCTGAGTCATAGTCTCCCTTTATTAGTGTCACACAAACTGTGTTTTCAAACACAAAGTGTAGAGCTACCAGTTTTGCCTGAAGCGAAATATGTTTTCACAAAAGAGAAACATCCCCCACAATATTTAACCTACAATATTTCAAGTTTGACCCCTTTTGGTAAAATCCATGTCAGATCAATAAACCCTCGGCTGTCTGATTCACTGTTTAAACATGCTGACCAGAGAAATTCCCCTCTGTGTTCTGAATTTGGGCATCCGGAATGGTTTGGAGTTTGGAAGCATTTTAGAAAGTTGGGTTGTGTGACGTGTATCATTTCTTCTTCATTACAATCACACTCTACCTTTCTTCTACTGCTCAGAAATCAGGCCGCCTATTAACCATATTTTCTGCTGCTATTGCTATATAGAACAAGAGTTGTTGAATTTCAGAGTCTTGCAACCTCCTTCATACATTTAAAAAGAGGGAAAGGGGGGATATTAATTCTCAAATGTGCACAAAGTTTTACTGACCATAGCAAAATGCAGTCCCCCTGCCCCAGGCTTACTTCAAAAGCACACCCTTCAGATTCCATCTCCCTCCTTTTCTCCAATTCACTGGTGCCTTTTTTCTTTCCTTTTGCTTTTCAGCTTCATACATTTGACAGTGTCGTTACTTTCTTGCATGCTAGATGAGCAGGATCACTGCATTCTCTTTCAGCACAGAGATGCCATCAAGGGCAAGCCCTCTGTGGCGTTTGCCCTCCTATGTGTGTGACATCATACTGGGCTCATAGGGAAAGGGTTAACTAATTGTAAAATGTCTAACCAATGGGGACCCAGGGGGCAGAGTTAACTGGGTATAAGGTTTAAGCACAGAGGGTTTTTTAGTTAGTTAGAGTTGTTGAGAAGACAGTCTGGAGTTAGAAGAGACAGAGAGGATGAGTCTGTTGGTTGCGCTAGTCTGGTGTGAGACAGTGAGAGAATTTGTTAAGAGGAGTCAGTCAAACAGTTGAGCTAATCAGTCAGAAGGTATTAGGAGGGTATTAAAGGTAAAGGGACTCCTGATCATTAGGTCCAGTCGTGGCCGACTCTGGGGTTGCGGCGCTCATCTCGCTTTATTGGCCGAGGGAGCCGGCGTACAGATTCCGGGTCATGTGGCCAACATGACTAAGCCGCTTCTGGCGAACCAGAGTAGCACACGGAAACGCTGTTTACCTTCCCGCCGGAGCGGTACCTATTTATCTATTTGCACTTTGACATGCTTTCAAACTGCTAGGTGGGCAGGAGCTGGGACCAAACAATGGGAGCTCACCCCATCGCAGGGATTCGAACCGTCCTAGGCTCTGCTGGTAAAGAAACTAAAGTACTGACAGGAATATTATCTGAGAAACCATAAACTTGTTAGTGTTTGTAAAATAAACTTGGGGTTTTTTTTGGTTCACTTTTGACAACTGACTGGACTCAGTGTTTTACCAGAGAGTAACTGGTTGGTGGCAGTGCGGAAGCAAGCACAGTGGTGGCACAGGGATCAATAGACCATTAAACGTCCAGGGATCCTGTGTGATCACCACACCCTCCAACTTATTCTAACTGAAATCCATGCCGCTGCCCCCCACCCGCTCAGGTCTGCCACCGCCACCACTACCCTGTGCAACCTCGCAACTCATCCCCCCGCCCTCTGCCTCCACCAGAAGTCCCACCATCTCTGAAAGGCCTCTGCTGAGTGCTCAGATTGGGAGAGGAGAGAAAGTGCACTTCTGGAAGTGCGGCCCAGCTTCCTGAAGCATGTCAGTGACTGTGGCAGGCCTCCAGGCCTTGGTGGGGACCCTGTGGAGGAAGCAGGACATCACAGATTGACATAAGAAGCCAGGACAGCTGCTGGGACATCAATGATGTCCCAGTAAAATTGGGATCAGTCATGCAGGGATCTGGTTTACAAGATTCTCTCCCTCTGCCTGACCTGCCAACAATGAAAGGCTTTTGCGTGTTCAGACCCAGAAACCTCCCCCCTAAATAAATTCACTCAAATTTTGGTTTTGGTTTTTGGCAGAATTTAGGCCACAACTTTATTGATTACAGAAAGTGAATGGTTGCATAGGCTCTGGTTCGACTAGCTCCCTACACTCTTGCAGGCAGCACTGACCCAGGGTTCCAGCATAGGTCAGCCAAGGGTGAACACCTGGATAAGCGGAAAGCCGGGAACAGGCTTTCTCCGCCACCCAAATGTCCCCCTGGACTCAGGCACGGGCACAATCCACTCTCAGGGGTTGACCAAATCATCGAGTCCCTGGATTCCTTTAATGGAATACCCTTCACATAGGGATGGCGAGAGCGTTCTCCCATCCCTATCACCTGAACCAGAGCCTATCCTCAACCTTACAAGTTGTGACGATTTGCTACGTGGCAGGCGAAACTCAAATGGCAACAGCCAATCAGCCAAGCGGGGAAAATTCCTGCCATGCCCCTGTCCCAATGACAGATGACACACGACGACATAGCAAGGTCAAGCGCAAAGCCCTAAAAGTAGGGAGAGGTGGGCGGGTGTTCCGAATGCATGCACCAAAAGAGGAAGCTCTGGGTCACATGCATGGGTATAAATAGGTCCCTCAACCGTTTGGACTGCATCCCATTGGCCAGATTGCACCCAGCTACGAGGGACCTACCAATCGGGTGTTGTGGCTAACCAATCTTACCCACCCACAACACAGGGTGTCAGTTTCCAGGTCTCACTGCAATACGTGCCCTCTTGAAGGGAGGACCCAATTTCCCATTACATGTTATCTGCATAGTGGAAGGAAGCACACTCTTTCCTATACTGTGAGGATGGAAAAGTCAAGAATGAGACTTAAGGGGGCAAGATCCATTGGTATGTCCAGCCAGGGCCATCTTTAGCATATGCACCACTGGGGTGCAAAGATCTGCCCAGCGCCCCCCCCCCCCCATTGGGGCAGGCCAAAGTTGTTGAGCATGGCAGGACCAGAGGCAGGGATTCTGAGTCTGTTCAGCTTGACCATGTTAGCTGGCAACCCAGGTTAAAACACTATTTTAAAGGCTGCTTTTCTCTCTGCCAGGCTTAGATAGACCAGCAGCAGCCCCACTGCTGAGCGGGATTTAGATCTGGTGCAATTTTACACAGGTTTAACTTATACTGGCTTGCTTTATGCCAGCTTTGTGTGCATAGGATTGCTCCTTTAAAGCTTAGTGTAGTTGTAGGGACCAGTTTAGCAGTGCTAGAAACAAGGATGGAGGAATCAAGCAGCTGTGGTTTTTCCTCAGTTTTTCAGCCTTAGGTTCAGTTTGCAATATTTATGTATCACTTACTGATTATTATTTTTTTAGAAAACGCTCATGAAAATTTGCCTGCATTCTAGGTACACTTTGGTATGTAATTTTGCTTAATATTTACCCTTTTCAAGCAACTTCCCCAATAAAAAGCTGTGTATTGGTTTCACAGATATATGCATTTTTATGCATACTTTCCCTTGGGACATACATTTTGTATACATTTTTGGGAGAATTGCAGAAATGTGAATTTTGGAAGGAAAGCTGGGTTTCAGTTTGCGTACTGTTTCAGAATGCAAAGGTTTCCATTAGAATGCAAACTGAATTCCCCTCCCCATCCCAGTTGGCACTTAAATTTTCTGCTTTATGAAACCCAAAGCTTCTATAGAAACCTGTGTAACTTTGAGCAGTATTCAATTACTTGTAAGTCACAGTTGTCCCTTATTCCACAATACAAATATCTGAGCCCCCATTGGAGAAGGTCGCCTTGTAGAATCCTCATAGTACTGCATCTCTCCCTCACTCCCATTTAATTTATTTCTGGCTTGGTATTCATGAGCTTTCTCAGAAAACTCCGAAAGAAAAAGTTTAACCCTCTCCCAAAGTAATAATAAGAAGATCTGTCCCAGCTTATAGTGCTGGCAACCTTAACACACTGCTTTATTAACTGCCCCTCAGAAAATTCCATGTTTCTTGAACAAGTCTTGGACATTAATCACAGCTCAGACTGAGCCATGCAAAAGCCCCCAATGGGTGATCTTCTAAGGCTTCAGAGAGCTATGGGTAAACCCAGGGATGCTTCAAAGATTTGGAAACAAGGGAGCTGTGTAATATCTGAGCTTGTTTGACAAAACACGCCAAAGCTCTCTGACCCAAATAAGCTGAAGCTTAGGCAGAGACTATATATTGCCACAAAGCCCTCCCCTTGCCTTTATTTTCTTGGTTTTCAAAGCTGATGGAAGCTTTGAAAAATTCCTCTGAAAAGTCTAAGTATTGGATGTAGACCACATGTTTTCACTGAAGCAGAAGGGCAGGAGTATCACTACATCAGATGCACACATAGCATCTTAGCATTAATCATTCCTGCATAGCTCAAGTCAATGAGAAGCCTTGCTCCAGATGTGCTAAGCTTACCCTTCCAGGTAGAATTTGTGGAAGAGGTATATTCAAACATGCTGTCTCTTAGGTCAGCCTTCCCTTCGCAAACCTGCAATACTGCTGGGGCTAGGACGTGGGTAGCGCTGTGGTCTAAACCACTGAGCCTCTTGGGCTTGCTGATCAGAAGATCGGCGGTTCAAATCCCCATGACGGGGTGAGCTCCCTTTGCTCTGTCCCTGCTCCTGCCAACCTAGCAGTTTGAAAGCATGCCAGTGCAAGTAGTTAAATATGTATCGCTGTGACGGGAAGGTAAACAGCATTTCTGTGTACTCAAGTTTCCATCACGGTGTTCCATTGTGCCAGAAGCAGTTTAGTCATGCTGGCCACATGACCCAGAAAGCTGTCTGTGGACAAACGCCAGCTCCCTTGGCCTGAAAGCAAGATGAGCGCTGCAACCCCATAGTCACCTTTGACTGGACTTAACCGTCCAGGGGTCCTTTACCTTTTTGTTCTACTGCTAGGGCTTATGGGAGTTGTAGTTCAAAGCACAGGTTGTTAAAGCCTGCTCTGTAAGGACATTGAAGACTGCTGTGTTGTGAAAGGAATGTGATTTGTTGAAAGCATGGATCAATTCTCAATCCTGTCTTGATTGTAAAACAACATTTGTCATAGATTTCAAATACCTTTCTTTCTGCTAAGCCTTTTGTTTTACATTCTCAGCCATTTCCAATTAAAAAGACCCCTCCCCCCCAATGCAGATAGTTATATTACTGGCATACCTTATTTTTACCTAGACTTATTTTCGTTAATCGAGTTTTCTTAATCAATAATTAAAGATATGAGATGCTCTCTCTAAGCTATGCACACCACACATCTTTAGCACTGAGAGCTTTGACTCCCAACAGTGTCTCTCTGCGGGAGTTGTCCTCTTCTGTCTCTCCTTTGATTAATGTTGTTTGCCATAGAAATGATGCACGGTGATAATGGTCGCTAAATAATCAGCCTTCAACACTGCATGGATACTGGGGGGAGACATAGCAGAAGCATACTTATTGCTATTAGTGTTGTGAAATATACTTGACACTGTAACATAGCCGGGGAAATTGGCCACCCTCTGGTGGGTGGCGCTGTGGTCTAAACCACTGAGCCTTGAGCTTGCCGATCAGAAGGTCGGTGGTTCAAATCCCTGTGATGGGGCTAGCTCCCGTTGTTGGGTCCCAGCTCCTGCCAACCTAGCAGTTCGAAAGCACATCAAAGTGCAAGTAGATAAATAGGTACCACTCCGGCGGGAAGGTAAACGCCGTTTCCGTGCACTGCTCTGGTTCGCCAGAAGCGGGTTATGTCATGCTAGCCACATGACCCGGAAGCTGTCTGCGGACAAACACCGGCTCCCTCAGCCAGTAAAGCGAGATGAGCATCGCAACCCCAGAGTCATCCGCAACTGGACTTAACGGTCAGGGGTCCCTTTACCTTTACCTGGTTAGAATAGGAAATGTGATGTGTAGGCCTATTTGCCATATGCAGTCCTGAGTAATGGCAAGGAAGATTTGCCTCTCCCATATATGAACTGGACCACTAAGCTTAAGTGCAGTTCCTTTTTAATAGTGGAAAGAGGAAAGAGATATATTGCCACCCCAAAACTAGAGACTGGTTCACCCATGAACTTATGAAATGATTAGAGGAGTGCTGCAGACAGCAAAAAGAGAGTTATACCCCCAGCTCCCCAGACTCTTCCTTCCTTCCTTCCTTCCTTCCTTCCTTCCTTCCTTCCCAAAGAAGATTACAGCACAAAATGTGGAGGCAGGTTCATGCATCAGCAATAGACAGGCAGCACAATTCCTAAGTATGCTTAGGGAGCAATTTATGGCAAGACCCACCAGGACGAGCAAGATCCAGCTGGTCTCTAGCTTGAGCAGGGAGGTCCCAGGAATTATAGAAACCCTGTCAAATTACCATTGCCAAAGAGCTTTGTGCTGCCAATTTCCTACTGGCCAGATTTTACATGTAATGAAAGACTTGAAACAGCAGTCCTCAGCGCCAAAGCCCCAGCAGCTGTTTTGTGGAAAGTGACAGGTCTGTGTATCAGAAGTGGTGTGAAGTAAGGAAACCAGCTGCAGGGAATAACAAGACAAGTGAAAGGCTCTCAGACAAGCTTTTGGAGTGAGACAGAGAGAGGTGGTGTGTTGTGGGGTCCCGATTCCATGATAGCAAGAAAGGTCCAGGGGGCGATGGTAAAGTCCTTTCCAAGACAGGAGAGGTAGACCCAGAATGTGATCCCAGCAGCGTATTACAAATCATGGATGTGAACAGCTAAAGCCCAACTAAGATCTGTATGAATGTGTAGAAGGGACATCATTGAGTGGGAATGATTTTCAATGGTTTCGGTGAGGAACAACAATGGTGGAGATAGGCCCTGATCCATGTTTATCATTTTACTGCACAGGCTTATTGATGGCACTGTTGAAAAGAGAATCACAGCACAATCCTGTATGTGTCTACACAAAAGTAAGTCCCAGTGGGATTTGATCAAAAGATGCTACAAAACATAGCCTCAGTGTTGTTACAGCTCCAAAGAAATTGGAATTACAGTTGCTATATTTTGAAAAATCTTTGGCATTCTGAATTGGGCACTTGGATTATTCAGTAATGTTCAACCTTCACAGCTTTGATATCTCAAAAGTGTAGAAAGTAGTCTCGACATATTAGTTTATATGTGCATCAAAAAGTAATCAGGAAGTAATATGTAATCTGATTGCTAGACTTGTTTTTGCAAAACACTCAGCAAATAGCTCACTGGCCAAAGATGAATAGCTCCTGAAGATGTGGGAAATTGCAACAGTAGGGAAGCTAACAGTCTATTAAAAAAAACTTGTTTAAAGGTATATCAAACTTTGAATACATAACAAAAAAATGAGTACAAGTGATTAATTACTTGAAATAGTTTAGCTGAAGTTTTGGAGACAATCTTAATTATATGCTTTCCCAAACCGTTGGATATTTTGTGAGAACTGGGTTGTTTGTAAGTGACTACTGTTGTTATTTCTAAGTTACAATTTATTTTTAAACAACAGATAAGCAACAGTCTACGTCAGGAACCATGGCTCTGAATGGAATCCTGACATAATGGAATCATGATCGAAGTCAGAAGCACCACAACAGTTACAGAAACAAGGGGCTAACAGCAACCCTGACAGACACACCAACACCAGCTGGTAATGCCTTCCATATTGGACATGTATGGGAGACACCAATCAATGCAGAGCGTTATCACTGTGTCCTGAACCTCCATGTATATACAATATACAGTACAAGCATGCAGCAAGAAGGTGCTTCTTTTCCAGTGCAGGCTACCACGGTGGAATGGGTAGGAGGGCAAACAGCAATGGACAAACCATAGACCTCAAGGACTTCTGCAGGTAGGAACTCATGTCCCCTAGCAGCAGAAACACAGACAGCATGCAAATAGCTAACACTCTAGACAGAGTACAAAGGACTACCATTACAAGAACAGCATACATCAAGCTTCACGTCCATTAGGTAAGAAGAAAGTGTGGAGATCTTATGGAGTTTCCAGAATCGTGGTTCAGATTCTGCTATGGATCCAAAGCTCCTACTAAACTCTGCACTGTTTAGTGCCCCCTGTGTGGAGGAACAAGATGTCAGCTTGATGAATAAAGATGACATATATCACAAGAAGAAGCTCATAGGCCAGCACCACAAGCTGCCTTATAGCTGCGATGGAAGTCAGTGGGTGTTTTTGCCAAGGATGCCAAATAGAAATGTGAGCAGCAGGTCAAAAGCCTGAAATTCTCACTATGCAAAGTCACTCCCTAACCCCACAGCCACAGCAGCAGATGGGAGCTAGACTAATGGTAAATTGTCTGTTGCATCTTGGGTGCTTGGCCTGTGGAACACTACCTTCTACCTCATCCTGTGTTTCAACCTCCAAAGAGAATAGCAATATAGCCGTATCCAAACTAAAGAGGCCCACTGTAGGTCTATTCCCTAGTACAAAGTAGACAGAAGGTCCTAGGTCCAGTGTTTGCTCATTCACCAACCTAACAAGCTTCTCCCTTTGCTTGACACAGTATATCAGCAGAAACTGCAGAGGTGCTGAGGTGTCACTGAGTTGTTTGGGGTCTCCCATTTATTTCATCCATGCACCATGAGCAATATGCAGACCCTTCGCCCAGACTACCATCATGAAAAACTCACTGTCCACTATTTCCCAGCATGGAGTCAGCTGAGATGAGTAACAAAGCAGGGGATTTCTATCTTTGAGCCCTCAAGGAAGCATGAAAAGGCAAACATGGCATTTATTGAATGGGGTCAATGGTGAAGTGAGTTCTGCAGGGGGAATGATAAAACTCAGTTTGTCACCTCCTTGCAGTGTCCCTGTGGCCAGCTGAGCAGGATGTAGGGGTTTTTTTTTGAAGGGTAGAGGATTCAGTGCCATGAGCTCCCACCTGCAGTGATATAGCCTACACAAAGGTTCATGAACATCTGAATCTACTTGAAACCAAGTCACAACATTGGTCCATCCACCTCAGTACTGCCAAGTCTGACTGGTAGCAGAGACACAAGTAAATGCATTTTTCAACCTTGCTACCCAAGATTCTTTAGCTACAGATGCTGGAAATTAGGACCTAATACAGGCAAGCCTACAAATTAGCTGAGGCTCTCACACAGACACTTTCAGATCACTGAAAGGTTTACAATTTGTCCAAATAACTTGAATTCTTCTTCTTCTTCATGTGAAGATGGACTAAAGTGCAGCTGAACATTTCTCTTAAACAGTAATAACTGATGCCGTACCCTGAGACACAAATGCTTCAATCTATGCCTTTTTCAAGAAGAACTTTGTTGTTGTTTAGTTGTTTAGTCGTGTCTGACTCTTCGTGACCCCATGGACCAGAGCACGCCAGGCACTCCTGTCTTCCACTGCCTCCCACAGTTTGGTCAAACTCATGCTCGTAGCTTCGAAAACACTATCCAACCATCTCGTCCTCTGTCGTCCCCTTCTCCTTGGGCCCTCCATCTTTCCCAACATCAGGGTCTTTTCCAGGGAGTTTTCTCTTCTCATGAGGTGGCCAAAGTATTGGAGCCTCAGCTTCAGGATCTGTCCTTCCAGTGAGCACTCAGGGCTGATTTCCTTCAGAATGGATAGGTTTGATCTTCTTGCAGTCCGTGGGACTCTCAAGAGTCTCCTCCAGCACCACAAGAACAACTAATCATATCCAATATCATTCTCCCTTTACTTAGACACATTTAAGTTATCTGTTACTCCTAAAAGGCTTTGTAATTCTGCAATGTTCTTCACAAAATTACTATTATGCATAACTCATAGAACTGCACCACCATGTTAGTATACCGAAATGTGGTGATTCTTACTAATTTCCCAGTTGCTTTGAATGATGCTTCTCATAATAAAATACATGATCCTTCAGCTGTATTCTTGTGTTCACCATGTTATTATCTCAGGGGAAGGTTGGCATCAATCCGCATGGTATCATTTCTTCCTTGAATTCAATTATGAGTGCCTTTTTATTCCTCGTTGTCTTAAACAGACAAAGATGGAAGGCAATTATGGGGTAAAACAAATAAATGAGAACAACAGAACAGCCCCTCAGGAATGTTTAGCTAAAGCATGATTGGAAAATCGTTAGCATGGGTTCGTAGTTGCTGTATATCATTGTTGCATTTGGAAAACAATGCCTGTATTCTCTGGAATTGGGTCTTTTGCTTAATCCTCCTCATAACAACCTCATGAGGCAAGTACAGAGTTGGCTCAAGCATTTAACCATTGCCCCCTCCTGTGGACACCCATTACCGTCAAGCATTCACATAGCAGTCAACTAAAAGGTAAAGGTACCCCTGCCCGTACAGGCCAGTCTTGACAGACTCTGGGGTTGTGCGCTCATCTCACTCTATAGGCCGGGAGCCAGCGCTGTCCGCAGACACTTCCGGGTCACGTGGCCAGCATGACAAGCTGCATCTGGCGAGCCAGCGCAGCACACGGAACACCGTTTACCTTCCCACTAGTAAGCGGTCCCTATTTATCTACTTGCACCTAAGGGTGCTTTCGAACTGCTAGGTTGGCAGGCGCTGGGACCGAGTGACGGGAGCGCACCCCGCCGCGGGGATTCGAACCACCGACCTTTCGATCGGCAAGTCCTAGGTGCTGAGGCTTTAACCCACAGCGCCACCCGCGTCCAGCAGTCAACTAATACTCACCAAAAATGTGCAGGAGAGCGGTCCCTCTATTAAAGTGAATGGAAACAGTCATCTGGAGCGGTCCTCCCAGTTGTGCAGAGAGAGTGCAGGGTTTTTGCAGCCATGGGTTTCCGGTGTATGTTTAACATGCTTTCTTCTGACATACAATAGCTCTCTTAAAAATAAAAAAATAGATTTAACTATTAGGAGCATGCATATGGCTAATATATGCCTGGTGGTAAACATCTGAATTCTCAGAACCGCAGCCCGGCAGTAATTGCTCTGGAGCTGCCAACAGATCCAAAAATGTTAGTAGAAAGGGAGAACCTTTAGATGTACATGCCAGACACATTAACACTGCGTGGCTTCAACACAGGGGAGAGCAGCAGGATTGCTTAGATTCAGAGAATGAAGGTCTCCTGAGCATTCTGTCCTCAAAGTTCTATAACTGCCACCTTTGAAATGACATCATTGTTATCAGAGCAACTGATGACGGCAGATGCTGAAGCAATTTGCAATAGGAATTTTAAATGTATGTTTTGTTAGTCACTGATACACACATATAATCACTAATAATAATAATAATAATAATAATAATAATAATAATAATAATTTATTATTTGTAGCTTGCCCATCTGGCTGGGCCTCCCCAGCCACTCTGGGCAGCTTCCAACAAAGATTAAAAATACATTAAAATGTCACACATTAAAAACTTCCCTAAACCAGGCTGCCTTCAGATCCTTCTAAATGTCAGGTAGTTGTTTGTCTCTTTGACATCTGATGGGAGGGCGTTCCACAGGGTGGGCCCCACTACCAAGAAGGCCCTCTGCCTGGTTTCCTGTAGCTTTGCTTCTCGCAATGAGGGAACTGCCAGAAGGCCCTCAGCGCTGGACCTCAGTGTCAGGGCTGAACAATGGGCGTGGAGATGCTCCTTCAGGTATACTGGGCCGAGGTTGTTTAGGGCTTTAAAGGTCAACACCAACTCTTTGAATTGTGCTCGGAAACGTACTGGAAGCCAATGTAGGACTTTCAGGACCAGTGTTATATGGTCTTGGCGGCTGCTCCCAGTCACCAGTCTAGCTGCCGCATTCTGGATTAGTTGTAGTTTCCGGGTCACCTTCAAAGGTAGCCCGACGTTTAGCACATTGCAGTAGTCCAAGCGAGAGATAACTAGAGCAAGAAGAAATGAAGTCTCGCCAAACATAACAAAATGTATCTATTGTGCAGTTCTTTCTTCTTGCATCTACTTTATATGCCAACGTCTGCATCAAAGACCAAATCTGAGAGGTTCATTCAAGAATCAGGTCCCCAGATGAAGTGCTCCAAGGTTTAGATTTTTTTTGGGGGGGGAGGGGAATCATGGTTATGTCAAAACGTATGTAGGATTTGAAGCATAGCAACATTTAATAAGTTAGAATCAATGTATATAATGGGTAAAATATAAGTAATAGAACAGGTTTATATAGTAAGAAAAGAGCACCATGGAGGAGGGGAGGGGAAGTCAATGGATATGAGAAATTTGTTCTGAGGGTTGCTTATGAAGGAAGGTGAGGACAGGTGACCTCACCTAGGCCCGAAGTCACCCCCCCCCCCCAAGCAGGCTCAAAGCTTTTCAAAATCATTTTCTCAGCAGCTAAGCATCAGAAACATTCCGCTTGCTGTAACTAAAAAGATTGCAACAAGGTAGAGAACAGAGCCCATTGTCTTCTCAGGCCTTTCTCAGAACCACATTGCAACTTTTAGCTGCCTCAATCGCAACACCAGTATTGTCCGCTGCCCTGAGGGCATTTATCTTGCAGATTTCCTCAATGGTCAGTATTGTAATCCTAGGGCTCTTTGATCCCTCGGGTTTAATTGTCTCTTTTTTTAACAGTTCTGTCCCATGCGGCTCTCAAAGCCTTCCCTTCTGTTTCTTTCTGTCAACGCTCATCCTCGCATTGTGCTGCTTCTAGAACTCAAGAAGCCACATGGTTCTGCTTTAAACGGTTCTACATACTGAAACACTCTTTCAGACTGCTTGTCCATTTTCTAAATCCTTCTGAATTTCACCATTCTCAACTTCCTCTTCTCTTTCTTCCTCAGTCTCTTTTCTTGGGAGTTGGGTAGGGGGAACCTCATTTAGCCCTGGTGCAGTTGCTGCATAGGGTGGAGGGGGGCTAATTATTCCTTCCTCCTTTTCTGGGTCTGGCAAGACTGCTATTTTTTCTAACTTATGCTTGCTGCCATGGGGGAAGGTCAGAAACTTCACATAAGTGTTGGAGTCTATTTTTCATCAGGTTTTTTAAAAATCTCCAACCTTCTCCCTTCATGGCATCTTTCCAATTTTTTTTTTTTTTCAGGAAACATCGCGGGGGGGGGGGGCGTGGAAGTTGTTTTACTGCTTTTTCTCCATGACCCTGGGACCCTGGAACACTTGGACACTACTGGGATACTGGGACACTCCCTCCTCCTAACGTAATTTCTCTCACTCAGTCACAGGCCAGACGTTGCTTCCAACGTCTCACACACTCAAAACATTCCCTGGAGTGTCCCCACACACACATTCAGAAAAACCCATGCACCTCCCTCAATCCCCTTTTACCAAAACCAACCGGCAGCGCTTCACGACTTCGACCGGGGCCCAAGAGCACCTTTGTTTACTGCTTCTTCTGGGCGCAAAACCAACAACCAACCACAACCAGCAGCGCTTAGACTTCGACCAGGGCCCAGCAGCACTCTTTTTGCTGCTTTTCTGGGCAAAACCAAAACCAGTGGCACTTCTCCTACCCTACTGGCGGAGCTGATCAAACTCTCTTTTTGCTCCCACCTAACCCTGTGGAGCTTGCTCCCACCTATACCCTGTGGAGACTACCTTTTTCCTCGAGGTACCTTCCTTCGGCCGTTGCTTTTTCTCCGGTCCTTGCAGTGTGTCCACTCAGGAACGGGTGGCAATTCCTCCCACGAACTTGGCAGGATGTGCACTGGAACTGCTGACACGAACCAAGCTGTTCACCACAGGGACCCCTTGGACCCACATCCCTTATCCTCAGGGAATCTGTTTTTCCCGGCCAACACACCAAGAAATGTACTGGCTGCCACAATACAAAAACATATAGTGACATATATTCTTCCAGGTTACATGGAGCATCTGCAGACATCTTTCTTTCTTTCTTTCTTTCTTTCTTTCTTTCTTTCTTTCTTTCTTTCTTTCTTTCTTTCTTCCTTTCTTTCTTCCTTTCTTTCTCGATCACTCGTAGCTGAGGAAGATTGTCTTCCATAAACACAGTTTTAACAGTGAGTGACTGTGGAGGCCAATTCTGGATCCACACGTCCTTCCACAGTGGGGACATAGGTTTCTGAGCAGGAGATGATCATGGTGAGGATTTTTCAAATGTGCCTTCCTCTTGGCTCAATCTCCCTTTCATCCTGAGTTTGTGCTTCTTCGAAGTCCATGACACCTTTGGTAGAGGCTATTCTCCAACTGGAGCGCTTGCAGGCCAATGTTTCCCCTGCGCAATATGCGAAATTCGTATATTGGCGCGACCCCCGCTAATTGATTTATTGGTCCACAATTAGCTTTTATTACCGCAGCTGGGTCCGGCGCGTTTCCCCTGCGCACGCTCTCAGTCAGCTCCAGTCACGCCAGTAGCAGAGATAAACACAGCGGTGATGAAACTGTCACGTCCTTCACTTAGCTTCCAGACAAACACACACAGAGTCCAGGTTTGTCCTTTTCAGCTCTTTATTCCGACATTCCCCCAGGGATCTCCTGGGCTCCTTGCTGCCATTAGGACAAACTGCGTCTTTCTCCCTCAACGACCAGAGGGGAACAGAACAGAAACTCCTCCCAGGCTCCTCCCAGCTTCTAAAAGCTGACGTCAGAATCGAGGCATCATGGGAACTTCTTAACCTGTTAAGTTCCAAACCTGACATTGTCATTTTCAAAGATTTGCCTTCAGAGCTTCTTTAAACCTCCTTTGCTGTCCACTGGCAAAAACCTACATGCAGTGGGTGACACTGGTGTAGAAATGCGTCTTGTGATGAGGAAGAAAAACAGTTGTTACCCGGTACATACATTTCAGAGGCCAGGTAATATAGATATGTCTGAGTTGTCCCCATGTGATAAATGCAAAATGTAGGCTGATTCCCCCTCTCCCCATTTCAAAGCAATGCTGATTTCCTTCACTGTAAAAAATAGTACAGAACAAAGACGTGAGATTTTGTCTCGGCCATTTTCTTCACAGTGGATTTTTCATTTTACTTTAATTAAAGAGTAATCATATGCTGCATTATTGGAAAGAACACTCTGGATGTGAATTAAAGGAAAATCTGGGACAATGTGAGAAGGGAGGGAAATCTGTAATTTAGGAGAAAGCACTGATCGTATCCAAATTGCTAAATCTATTTAACACTATTAAAGAAGCCTTAAATGGATTCAGCCATATTAGATGAATTCCAAACAGGAATTTGCACTTATTTGATCAATGGAAATGAGGCCACTAATGTGGATTTTGGAGACTGGTAGAGAATAAAGTGGATTAGTTATATTATGCTAAATAGCAGGGAAGAAGAAAGGAAAAGGGAAAAAAAAAGACTTTTCTTCTTTTGCACCAAGCTGGGGTACATCTTACAGCCTGGGGGGCCACACTCTATTCAGGATAGCCTTCTAGGGGCCCACACATTAGTGGTAGGCAGGGTCATAGGCAAAGATGGGGATTTTTACCTTTTATTGAGTAGGCTTGCTTATTCATGTTCATCTCTATGCCTCTGATAATGGAAAATGAATTCCAGTGAAGTCAAAAGAAAACACTATCAACGAGACTGTAAAAGAGGGCTGGTGCTTGTGACTTGGGAGGGTGTGTGGCCCAGGAAGACTCAAGGGCTAGGTTCTCTACCCCTGTTTTACACATGTGCATTCAGATCTGAGCCACTATCACATTAAACACACGAGACGGTCATGCAGATCACGAGAGCCAGTGTGGTGCAGTGGTTAAGAGCGGTAGTCTCATAATCTGGGGAACCGGGTTCGCGTCTCCGCTCCTCCACATGCAGCTGCTGGGTGACCTTGGGCTAGTCACACTTCTTTGAAGTCTCTCAGTCCCACTCACCTCACAGTGTGTTTGTTGTGGGGAAGGAAGAGAAAGGAGAATGTTAGCTGCTTTGAGACTCCTTCAGGTAATGATAAAGCGGGATATCAAATCAAAACTCTTCTTCTTCTGAAGAACAATGCAGACAGAACTCTATTCATTGGCTAACCATGACTAGGAAAACACTCCTTCCCCTCTCTCTCTTATTGCAATCTGCCACTAAGGAGAACGCCTCATAAGCATTCTGAAAAATCTGAGTGGGGGAAAAGTCCTACTCCCTGTCCCCTTTTAGGACAGTGGTTCCTATGGACAACCTGAAAACTGCTGATGGCCTTAGAGGACCCCATAATTCCCCCGCCTGTTGCAGCAATCGTCATGTGCTGTGCTAGGAGTGGAACGATTTTTAATTGTGCTTTAATTGCTCCTTTTATTTCTCTCGTTGCATTTTCTTGGGTTACAATTTACATTCCATAAAACCCAAATGGTAATTAAAAAAAATACAATATAAGAAATAAAAAGGGCAGTAAGAATACAATTAGAAGTCGATATGAATATTTAATGTGGGTATGCCGCGGGCCACCTGAGTGAAGCTCACAGACCAAAGTTTGGGGAACTCTGCTTTAGGACATGTGTGCCTTTGTAGCACTCAAAATACCTCCCAAGTAACAGGGGCTGTGAAGCTGAAGAACGTATTTGCATCTGAAGGCTAGAAAATGCTTCCATGTTAGAAGGAAGTCTTCAGGATTAGCATGGTCCATTGTTTCACTCAATTGATGTGGCACTTTCTCAATAATGAGAAATTCCCACCGTTTGTGCAGCCATTGATCCAACAATAGAATTTTATCAGATGTGTGTTTGTGCGTGTATTGATTGCAAGTTCTTTTTTACTTTCTTTTCTTTTCTCTTCTTTTTCCCCCCTGCAATGAGGATTGAAAATAAATCCCTGTTACCAAAAAGAAAAAGAAAAAAAGGTGGCTGTACTCACCTTGAAGTTGTTATAATAAGTGCCACACTTTTAACCTTTTTTGTGTGTGTGGAGGAGAGGTGTTGGTATTGTGTACCCTTAAGTACATCCCCCAAAAATCACTGCCTATATCCAATGAACATATTGTTGTTATGTATTAAAGGAGTAATATGCCAGTGGTGTAGCAAGGTCAGGTGGTACCCGGTGTGGAAAATTTCTTGTCACCCCACCCCCCTGAAATTATTAAAATAGGAAAAATAAGATACAGTTACAAGTGTTATTTTCTGGTTTATTTACTTAACTTTGTGAGCATAAGCATAACATAACATAACATAAAATTTTATTACGGCCATAGGCCCATACAAGTAAAAACAACACATAAATAACAGCTTCTGCACGTGGGAAAAAACAGCCGCTAAAACACCACTATAACAATAAAATGCTATAAGATGGAATGGCATACTACGCCTTAATTAGCTTGGAGTGCTCCTTGGCGTTGCTTTTGGGTAAGGACAGCGACCAGGAACCTAGCCACTTTCAGGGTCGTGTGGGTATCCTTATCCTGCAAGATTTGGGCAAGGTGGAATTTTGGTGGGGTACTCTCTAGTTTCTGTATGATTGATCCCAACAAATTTGCCCGTGGCACATTGAACAAGGGGCAAGTGAACATAATGTGCTGGAGCGACTCCGGCGTCTCCTTATCACATTCGCACATGGCAGAGGCTTGGCCCTTTGAGAATCTATGTCTCAGGACATTGGAGGGAAAAACGCTAAACCTCGCTTTGGTGAAGGCCAGTCTATGGGCAACAGTCGAAAGGGAGGAGAGGTATGCTGGAACGCAGTAAGTTAAAGTGATACCAATGTTCTGGGGCGAACAAACACCTCCCCCCAGCGTATAATTTCGCTGTAAGTCGATGTCATCCAGTCTTTGGCGGATCAGTCTTTGAGCAGTGATTTGGTCTAGTTTTAGGGAATCTGAGGGAGAGATTCCATAACTCAGGAGTTTGGCATGAATTCTACTAGTCCAAAGGCTAGAGAATTCATCTCGCCATAAGCATTGGACAAGGTAATGGTTTGGTAATCTATGCCACAATGATAACCAATAGTTGAAGACTTGCTTCCACAGGCAAGTTTCTAAGGATGCGATCTTCAATTCTAGTCGCATGGCTGCGTTGCTTACGCACAGGGGGAGCATTAGGAGCCGACGTAGGAATTGGTTTTGCAGAGTCTCAAGGGGAGCAAGATCTGTCATCACGGCCCAGAGCGGGGCAGCATAAGCAAGCACGGCAACCACTTTTGCCTTGAACACCTTTAGGGCCACGGGAACATGCAAAGCTCCATCCGAAAAGAAAAATCGGAGGAGCGCATATGACAGAGTTTTGGCCTTGTTAAGTAGGTGTTGAATTTGAGCTTTCCACCCCAAATTGTATTGAAAAATAACTCCAAGGTATTGAAATTTTAGGACTTGCTCTATTTTTGCTCCACCAAGCTTCCAATCGTATAATCTCCGGCTTCTGGAGAAAATCAGAATCTTGGATTTAACATGGTTGATGGTTAATTGGTTGAGTTGACAATACGTGGCAAAGATCTTCAGAGCTCTGGTTAGTCCAACGCGTGTATAAGATAGAAGTACCACGTCGTCCGCATATAAAAGGAGTGGGCAGCGGTAATCCGCTAGTCTAGGCGCGTGTGTACTTGGAGATGAGTTAACTAGGGGTGCTCGCATGTCGCTGATGAATAGGTTGAATAGGCAGGGAGCCAATATACATCCTTGGCGCACTCCCTTGTTTATTGGTATCGAATTTGTGAGGTCGCCCGCAGGAGTAAGTCTCACTCTGGCAAGGGTACCTTCGTGGAGCTGACTTATAAGCCATAAGAGTCTTCTATCAATGCCCTGTTTCGCAAGTTTCTCCCAAAGAATATTTCTAGGAACGCTGTCAAAGGCTGCCTTTAGATCTAAGAAGGCAGCACAGAGGTAGCCCCGGGGAGGGGAGGAGTACTTCCGTGCCAGATGATAAAGAACTATCACATGATCGGTTGTAGAACGTTTAATTCTGAACCCTGCTTGTTCGTGGCCAATCTGGTTAGTCTCATCTACCCATCGCAATAGTTTAGTCAGCAAAAAGCTGGCATAAATTTTCCCTATGATCGAAAGGAGGCTGATGTTACGGTAGTTTTCCGGCTCCATTGGAGAACCTTTCTTATGAATTGGTACTATAATGGCCTCCTTCCATATTTTGGGGATGAGACCGGGGATGAGCGTTGATTGCATCGAAGGTTTTGGCCAAGATGCCAGCCCACCATTTTGGGTGTAGTTTGATGGCTTCAGCAGGGATCAGGTCGGGCCCTGGGGCTTTGCCCGGTTTCAGCTGAGCTATTAGCTTGGCTATTTCGTCAGGATCGGTGGGAGGCCAAATAGGTAGGTGGGTAAACAGATGCCTCAGATGGTCGGAGGGAGCATCTGCCTGTGAGAAACATTTCTTCAGGAACAATTCCCATGTCGGTGCAGGGATGACTGCCCTTGGGTATTTCCTCCCCCTTCTGTTAATCAAACACCAGAATTCCCTGGATCTGTGTGGTTTTGAAGCAGTAATCAAAGCCTGCCAACGATTATGTTGCCACTCACGTTTGGCAATTTTCTGCGTGCGTTTGTAAACTTGCTTGGCTTGTGCATAACTAGCTGGCAGAGTAGATGCATCGGAGGTCTTATATACATTATATATAGCACGAAGGCGCTGTCTTGCTTGTTTGCACTGAGAATTATACCAGGGGGCACCGTAAGTATACTCGTTTCGATTTAAATTTTTGGGTGGTAACCTGAAGAAGGACGTAAGATCAGTCGTATAATGGTGGAAGCGTTTCCACACTATGCTATGCTCGTCTGAGGCAGAGCCTATGTTGGAATGGGGCCCGAGGATTTCTTTTTGAAAAAATTCCTGATACCTTTGAGCCTGGGTCTCCGACCATTTGATTCCTCTTACTTGGAGAGATTCGTTGGTTACCATCTGGGTCGCATGTCTATGGGCCTCCGGTTGCCAGTTCAGGGAAAGCTTGGCTACAAGGGGAAGATGATCACTAGATTGTACATTCTCGATCTTGAAGGTGGAAATACACTTAAGTAGATCCCTGGAGACCAACAGGTAATCGAGGACGCTGTTTGATTTAACGCTCAGGTGAGTGAAATCCCCTGGAATATCAGGGGGGCATGTGCCATTTAAGGGGACCAGATTTAAACGGATGGCCATTTGATAGAGGAGTACTCCAGCCTCATTTGCTCTGTGGTCTTTAGAAGTTCTCCTCATGATATGTTCCAGATCATAATTATCAAGGTTTGGGGTAACCCACCATTTGGCTTTGGTCAGCGAGTCCCAGTTTGCTGCTGTGCGGGCATTAAAATCGCCACCTATTATGGCCGGGGTGTTAGGAAACTTAACATAGCATGAGAGCAAATGCTCTTCTAGCGAGTCCCATTTAGAGCCCAGTTTGAGGGAAGAACCCCCAGGTGGCAAATAAACATTTGTAACTAGAAGTGAGATCTTTCCCCCCGCAATCAGCCCGTTAAGGGCGTAAGGAGGCAAGGCCTGTACTAGAGTAAATTTAGAATGTAGGTTGAGGGAGATGCCTATTATTAGGCCCCCTTTAGGGCGGCCACCTTTCAGGGAGGGGCAGATGAGCATAAGCACTTAAAACCTTTTTTTCGTGATGGGAATTTCTTATGAATGAATTTCTTTGATGAAAGGGCATCACCAGAGCTGGAAAGAGGCAGCCCAGAGCACGAAGGGCTGGCAGAGAGAGAAAGGAGGCCCCAAGTGCTATAGGTTCAAGAGCTCCAGCCCAAAGGAAAGACAAGCATTGCCAGCTGTTAAAGGGCTGCTCTGCCTCATCTTCTTAGGACAGCCCTGCCCTTCCTGGAGAGGGAGGAGACCCCTAGGAGGGTCCTCCAAGCATCAAGGTGTCCCAGAAAAGGAGCAGAACATGAGGAAGAGAGTGGAGTCTTCCTTGGAGCCAGAGAGACCCCCAGGAAGGAGGAGAAGGCTGGTGTCATAGGGCAGCTGGAGAGATGCACAATGGAGCAGGGCAGAGGTGTAGTGGTTGGAAGGCTAGACTAGGAGGACCTGGGAGAGCAGGGTTTGAATCCCCACTCAGACATGAAGCTCCCTGGTGGACCTTGGGCCAGCCTAGCCTACTTTGCAGGGCTGCTGTGAAGATAACAATTGGTGGCAGGGAGAACCATGAAGGCCACCTTGAGCTCCTGGGAGGAAAGTGGGCTAGGACTATCCTATTAAATGCAAATGATGAGAGGGGAGAGAAAAGGGGGAGGCAGGGGAAGAGTGTGGAGGAGCTGAGCTCTCTGGAGAAGACTGGCTGGGCCGATTTCCAGAGAGCCATGGCTGTGCAGGGGACCCCAGGACTCACACCACACCCCCAGGAGACCAAGAGAAAGCAAAGGAATGCTACTTACAGCCTGCACATTTTGTTCATGAAGAATTCCCACCCTCCTCTCTAAACTAGCTAACTATCTAAAATGCCCACTCAAACCAAACTCTGACTCCCAGCCCTAAGCCAAACCCCCACCCTAACCCTACACTTACCCCTAACTACTCCTCTATAAACAAAAGAAATATAAAAATATATACAAAATGTACACAAATGTGCACAGAATAAAAATGTGAAATAAAGAAATATGAAAATAAAGAACAAAAAAGAAAGTAAAATGAAAGTGTTAAAATAAAAAAGTAAAATAAACAAAGTAAAAATAAATCAAATCAATCAAATAAAAGTAATAAAACAAATAACAATCAAATGAACACCTCTCCTTATCGTCTCCAACCACTACCAACTCCTCTCTCTGCTACTCAACTTGCCTCACTACTAACCCACAATGGCTGCCTGCAAGTCAGTAGCTTTTAAGGGAGAAGCAAGAGATGTCACAAAGGAGGGCAGGTCCTTGTCACTGTGGCAACCCCCCCCCCCCCGGACCTGCCCCCTCCTGAGAGGTGATGTGCTGTGTGTCAGTACTTGGAGGCACCTGCTGTTCTGCCTGTAGCTGGGCTGCATCTTCTCTTCACAGATTTCACATCATTCTTCCTGCAGCCCATTTCCAAAGGGAGACCATCCCCACATCCTTCAAGGCAGGCTAGGGGTCTCCATAGTGCAGGATTGGACCATCTGCTTTGCATGCAGGTCTTCTGTCCTCTCCTGCTTAAACACAGGGAAGACAAGTGTTTAAAATAGTACTTTGCACCAGGTTGCCAGGTTATATGGATGGGCTTACCATTCAGTCTAAATCCACTCACCCACCCCCTTTATGTAATTTACACCCTCTTTGACTCAGCCAACTTTGGTAAAATAAAAGTGGTAGAATCAGGCTGTTCCACCCATGAGGCAAGGATGACTTCTGAATTGATTTGTAACAAGTATGTCAAATTTTGGAGTGGACAACAGCATTTTGGGGCAACAGAATGTTTGGTTCAAGATGTCAAAATGATAGCTCAGCTGGTTAAAGAGTGGCGCTGATAACCCCAAGGTCATGGGTTCAAACCCCGTATGGGTATATATTTCTGTATTGTGGGACTTGACTATATCAGTGGTTCCCAACCTTTTTTTGGCCATGCCCCACCTAAGCATCTATAAAATCCTGATTCCCCCCCCCCCCCCGCTGTGACATATAATTCTTATTATTCAAAAAGTGAACTCCTATTCACATGGAGGAAGCCTAAAAGGCCATTAACTTGGTCTAACTCATTCTTGAATTGCCTCCCTCCCCTAAAAATCAAATTGCCCCCCTCTGGGACATGTGCCCCACATTGCGAACCACAAGACTAGATGATCCATTGTTTAGCTTCCAACGCCATCATTCTATTATAGTATAGCTTGTGGTCGCTGTAGTTAAGAGAATGTGTTTTAAACCAGCAATGTCCTGATTCAAATCTCCTAATTATCAATGCTAGCCGCAGTACTTGAGAAAAGGTCTAGAGTTTACATACGTCAGCAATAACCCCAATTATGCTTCTGTACCATCTTAGAAATGCTGAAAGCATCCTCTTAATGAATGGGAGTCCATTCACGGGGAACTTTTGGCCCTCCATATTTTTCTGGACTATAATTCCCATCAGTCCCAGCAAGTAGGGCCAATAGCCATGGATGATGGGAGCTGTAGTTCACAAACCCCTGGCAATGCAGGGGTTCCCCACATTGACTTTCATAGTAGGAATGGATAATCAAATGAGTGTGAGCCAAAAATAACTTGACACAGCCATTTTTGAAGGGTAAGAGAGTAAGTAAACTTCTCTGTCCCAGATAAATCCCAGTCTTGGGAGATTAAATTGTTTCTTATCCCCTGGAGGAAATATTTTATCCCACAAGTTAATTAAGAATGTCAGCAACTGAGCTGTCACGCCTAATCAGGAAATAGCTAGCTGATTTGAGACGCAAAATGCTCTTCGCAGCATATGCAGGGAGATTGCAGCTTCACTGCAGGCACCTCTTCTCTTCTCTTCTCTTAAATGAAGTGTATGGGCTGCGTCACACACTTAAGGTGATACCCAAATGAGCATGCCGGCAATGCACAGAGGGATGCCCTTGTGGAGGGCAGCACTCACCTGATGGTGCCATTTCAGGCAACCTAGGGTTAGAGTAGAGAACCTCAAGCCTGGGGATGACTGAAGTGCCCCAAGGCCTCTTTATCTGGCCTTTGGGACTTTGCCCAGGCAGCACCCATATGACACACTAACTCGGCCCCCTCTTGAAGTGCTATTCCTTGCATTAAATGTGTCCTTGCACTGTGATCATGCCTCCTGCTTCCCTGGATGGAGAATGTAGGCGTGTGAGTAGAAACATTTGGCTTCACATGGCTAGAATGTAACCTACTGTGCAAAGTAAGGGTTGCACCCCTTGCTGTGCCTCTGGCCGTGATCACCACTGGCATGTGGCCCTCAGAAAGTTGTCCAAGAGAGAAAGCAGTGCTCAGAATGTAAAAGGTTTCCTACTCCTGGCGTAGGGGTTGTATACACTGTTGGGATATTGCCAGGGAGACAAAGTCCATCATGGCCCCATGTCGCCTCCGGACGTCCATCGATCTCCCATAGACACGCAGTATCAGCAATTAGCAACACGAGCTCCAGAAATAGTATTGCCACATTCCAGAACTGGTGCACACTCTTATCAGCAGATAATGCACAGCAAAAGGTGCACGCAGGAGAGCATAATTTATAAGTTTATTCTGCGTTAGTCAGAACAGAGAAAAACATGACCGCCTGCTTCAGCGTCCAGGCAGCGAGCGAGAGAAACGAAAGCAATAGAAAACATAAACATCCTGTGAACAGGAAATACGCAGACTCTGTGACAAAGCCTGCTCCCTTTTAAGGTGGAACGGAAATATCCACAGGTGAAAGGTAAAGGTAAAGGAACACTGGGCGGTTAAGTCCAGTCAAAGATTCAAATCCAGTTCAGCAATGGGGCTGCTGTTGCTGCTGCTGCTCTATCTAATCCTGGCAGAAAGAAAATAAGCCTTTACACTGTGTTTTATACCAAGCCATGTGACCAAAATGAACAAGCTTAGGATCTGACCTAAGTCCCCTCTCTTTTGTCCCACCTCCACCAGGTTCCCAGAACCTCTCTGATCAGTTCATGGGTGCATGTGAATCTCTAGTTTTCAGCTACCCAGACAGCTTTTGTCTCTTTCCACTATAAAAAAGAACCACGATTGAGCCATGTGACCCAGCTCCTATATAGATGAGGCAAACCTTCCTGGACAATACTCAGGACCACACATGGCACATGTGCTTACACATCCTGCTTTCTCTTCCAGCCAGAAGATGACTTATTCTTCCAGTTATGTTGCATTGTTAATTGTTTCGCAACAATAGCGATAAGCATACTTCTGCTGTCCCCACCCCCCAGTTTCCATGCAGTATCGACGGCTGATTATTTAGCGACCATTATCACCATGCATCATTTCTGCAGAGCATAACATTAATCAAAAAAAGGGGACAGAAAAGGACAATTCCCGCAGAGAGACACAGTTGGGTGTCAAAGCACTCAGCGCTAAAGATGTGTGGTGCACAACGCTTAGAGGGAGCATCACATATCTTTAATTATTGATTAAGAAGGTTTCATTTATTTATTTTTAAAAAGTCTAGATAAAAGAAGGGTATGCCAGAAATATAGCTATCCACATTGTTGGTTTTTGATTGCTTTTTTTTTAGTATGGATACCAGTGCTATCTTTCTATTAAATAATAATAATAAAGAGGTGCCGGATTTCACCATGAACACTCCCTCATTGTCCTAGAATGGCAATGGTTTCCACCTAAGAAGTGCCGGAACTGAGTTCCAGTGAGTTCCAGTTGAAAAACAGCCCTGGATATGGCTGAGAATGTAAAACAATAAGCTTAACAGAAAGAAAGGCGTGTTAAATCCATGCCAGATGGTGTTGCAGACCCAGTCAGAGCGTCCCCTCCCCAGTACGAAGGTGAGAGTTAGGAGTAAAGGAACAGACAATCTGGGGTAAACATTGGCCACAACTTTATTGATTAGAACTGTAGGTGGACTTTGGCTCAAGCACTGGGTGTATTCAGGCTCCTAATGGACAGCTGAAATTTCAACAGGGTAGTGCTAAGGATGAAGGCCTCCCTAAGATGGTAATTTATCAAAGAGGCAATCCCTAGACCTCTGCTGGAAGCTTTATGGCCCATCTTTGCTACTCTGGTCTGCCATCCAGGCCCTTCGCACTTGCATGCTCCTGATAGGGCAGTTTAAACATTTGGTTTGGTGGGCCTTTAGCTTAGCAATGCAGCCGGAAACTACTGTTTCTTTGCAGCTAACAGTGTGACAGACCATTCGAGAGACAACCTCCTGGCATCTTCTCTTATTGTCAGCCCCACTAATTAACTGAGGACAAATTTTTAGAACGTTGCTACATTTTCCCCCTGATTAATCACTGTGATTAAATCTTAAAGCTGGCAGTCCTAGTAGAGAGGCCCTTAACTTTCCCATAACTGGCAAAACCTTACTCTTCTTTTGAAAGTTTAGTTGCCTGCATCCCATCCCTGTTCTAGATTCAGAAAATGCAAAGAGTTTTCCCAACTAAAATGGCTGACCTCTTTAAGCCTTGATAGTTTAAAGCAGAAATAACCAATTTGCTGCCCTCCAGATGTTTTTGGACCATAATGTCACATCAACCTCAGCCAGCATGATTAATAGTCAGGAATGATAGGAGTTGTAGACCAAGAACATCTGGCAGGCACTGTGTCAGCTAATCCTGGTTTAATGTCCACACACTTACTTGAAATTATTATTATTATTATTATTATTATTATTATTATTATTATTATTATTTATATACCACCCTGTATAAGGATAAAAATGCTGCTGTTGAATCAATAATATTTATTCTTTCCGATATAGTCTACTCTCAGTGTCAAAACAATGACTCTTCAACAATATTTTCCCCTTTTCAAAAGACACTTGACATTATGGTAAGAGTTAGACCCTTATTGGAATTGGGGAAATCAGAGCTAGAGAGAGCTCAAAGAATGGGCAATGTGTTAGAAGGTTAATTCGTGTATAGGTCTGTTAATTCCATGCCTTTAGCAAACCCATGTAGGAAGGAATCCCACTGAGTCTATTGACCATTTCCCTAGTAGCCATGCATTGGACATTAATGTGAAGGGGGCATACATGATACAAATGTACATGAATACACCTCCTCCATTCAATTGCATTGTAAGTGCCCTGCAGTTTACAATGGTACCTCGGGTTAAGAACTTAATTTGTTCCAGAGGTCCATACTTAACCTGAAACTGTTCTTAACCTGAAGCACCACTTTAGCTAATGGGGCCTCCAGCTGCTGCCGCGCCACCGCCACACGATTTCTGTTCTCATCCTGAAGCAAAGGTCTTAACCTGAGGTAATATTTCTGGTTTAGCGGAGTCTGTAACCTGAAGCGTTTGTAACCTGAAGCATATGTAACCCGAGGTACCACTGTATTACAACATCTTTCTCCCAAAGCACTGGGATTGGAGAGCAACACCATTTCCTCTTATTACAAGCTTG
This sequence comes from Podarcis muralis, assembly GCF_964188315.1. Classification (NCBI taxonomy): domain Eukaryota; kingdom Metazoa; phylum Chordata; class Lepidosauria; order Squamata; family Lacertidae; genus Podarcis; species Podarcis muralis. Next base: position 91,111,915 of record NC_135658.1, read on the forward strand.
GCATGTCAGTCATAACAGAGCTCTCCTTCCCCTCCTTTCCACACCCTGGAATTTGCTGTCCCTTCTCTTCCCCAATCTGGCAATTTCCTCATCTGGTAAGCTTAGAGACATTAGTTGTACTTTTGAAGACACTTGTCTGCAGCATTTTTGGATGTCTGAAATGCCAGGCCAACACAAAACCTTGCGAGGGTCTCTGCTTCACTTCAGGATGCCCCTTACAAATGCTGTCTTGCCACAGACCAGGGTTGAAGAACCTTCAAAAGATGGTTTTGGACTACAACTCCCATAATTCCTTTACCACAGGCCATACTGGCTAGTAGAGATGATGGGAGTTTGCATCCAGCAACATCTGGAGCGCCACATGTTCCTCATCCCTGCCTCTGACCAGGGGCGTTCCAAGGGGGGCGAGGCATGGTCCGCCCCGGGTACCATTCCAAAGGGGGGGGGGTGACAAAATGCTGACCCCCTATTGGCGGCACCCTGGGGGGTGCACCATGTGCCGCACACCCCCTGGGACATGTGCCATGCTCCCTGGGATGAGTGCCGCTCTGGGTACCAGAGCAGGTTGCTATGCCTCTGCCTCTGACAATACCTTCAAAGAGACCACTTCTACTTGGGACTCTGGATTAGCTCCTTGGATGCTTTCACCAAGCTGACCACCTCATTCCTCTCTTCCCAATAGGCAACAGCAAGATACCTTCTGGGAAGCAAGTGCAGCTGCTACACGCCACGCAGCAAGCCACTTCTGGTATAGAAGCAGCAGATATGAAAGACATCAAGGAGATCCAAGCTGATACGTTTAAACAGGAGCAATACATTTTAGCCCTTGTTTGCAGTGAGGAATACAAATGTAAGGGAAACACAATACTTGTTTAACAGTTCAGTTCATTTGCCGGCGATTTGGTATTCCACCCTATGCACAGTCCTCAGAAGGCAAGTGGATGAGGATAATTTAAAATGCTTCCAGATAGAATTTGGAACAACCTTGTTTCTGCAAAGAGCATACTGTTGCAACACCAGGAAAGCTTTCGGCAGATATGCATACTTCTAAACTGAAGGGCAAGGCCAGCTGTTTTTGTTACAAGTGTCCATTTTACAAAGCTAAGCCTGAAGTGTTTCTGCACCATCACAAACCATCTTCATTGTTGGGGTTGGCTGGGAAACATACGTTCCAAACTGCTGGTGGCAGATGCTTTTCTCCCTTCCTTTCCTTCTAAAAAGAAATAAAATACTATGTACTGTTTTGCTGTTGCTCCAGGTTGTGGCAGCATTTCCAGAAAGGACCATTTGCCCCCATCAATGCCACCATGGAAGGATGCTTTGAGGTACAGTGGTACCTCGGGTTAGATATGCTTCAGGTTACATATGCTTCAGGTTACAGGCTCCGCTAACCCAGAAATAGTGCTTCAGGTTAAGAACTTTGCTTCAGGATGAGAACAGAAATCATGCTCTGGTGGCGTGGCAGCAGCAGGAGGCCCCATTAGCTGCAAGTGGTGCTTCAGGTTAAGAACAGTTTCAGGTTAAGTATGGACCTCCGGAACAAATTAAGTACTTAACCCGAGGTACCACTGTATCTCACAATGAGCATGGGCTGCAGGAGCTGGGAGGGCAAGGAGAGCTGGCTGACCATAGGAACACAAGAAGCTGATGTATACAGAGTAAGAGCCTTGATCCACCTTGGTCTCTATACTGACTAATAACAGCTTTCCAGGTGTTCAGACTGGCCCCTCTTCTACTTGGAAATTCTGGAAATGGAACCTCGGATGTTCGGCATGCAAACCCAATGTCCTCCCACTGAGCTATGCCCACCATTTATAATGGTATAGGTGTTTTTTGATGCAATGTTTTTAAGAGTGGATTTTGGACTCTGCATGGCAATGTGAGAAACCATGGTGGCATAAGGGTTTTTGGGAGAGTCCCAGCATTTGGGGACCAGTTAGAGACTATGGCAGGGACGCGTGTGGCGCTGTGGGTAAAAGCCTCAGCGCCTAGGGCTTGCTGATCGAAAGGTCGGCGGTTCGAATCCCCGCGGTGGGGTGCGCTCCCGTTGCTCGGTCCCAGCGCCTGCCAACCTAGCAGTTTGAAAGCACTCCCGGGTGCAAGTAGATAAATAGGGACCGCTTACTAGCGGGAAGGTAAACGGTGTTTCCGTGTGCGGCTCTGGCTCGCCAGAGCAGCGATGTCACACTGGCCACGTGACCCGGAAGTGTCTCCTGACAGCGCTGGCCCCAGGCCTCTTGAGTGAGATGGGCGCACAACCCCAGAGTCGGACACGACTGGCCCGTACGGGCAGGGGTACCTTTACCTTTACTTTTAGAGACTATGGCATGTTGCCCCAGGTTGCTATAAGGACATTCTCTTACTAAATGCTCCCCACCAGCACATTTTATAAACTCTAAAATAAAATTACAGCAACTTTTTGTGAGAGAAAATGTTGCCCTCATTTTAAATGTATCTTTTGGTTATATGCAGAATCTGTTATGACCTATATATGATTGCTGTGCATACTGAAATAGACCACACTCCTAAGCTTGCTTTTATTTATGTCTTCAGCTCTTCATTCCATATTCAGTTCTTTGCCCTTAGTTACTTCATAGAGATACACACATAGCATTTATTTTCTGGAATGCTACTTTGTGTATTTATTTTCTCTTGCACTATTATGTGTGGTATTTAATAAGGTTAAGCTGTGCCAACTGGTGTGTTTGTGTGTGTGTGTGTGTGTGTGTGTGTGTGTGTTTACACCTAAGGTGAAAGGTCAAGAATATTTACCCCTTGTGGACAAGTGTTCATATCCATCTACCTGTCTACTGATACAGAAAACGTGAGCTTGAGGCAGGAAAATTGTATCCCTTCTCTGTTGGCGGAATCTACTGCTTCAGGCTGATTAATGTTTAGATTCTGAGTTGAAGGTGTTTTTCCTGCTAAAGAAGGAGAAATAGTAAGTAGACCAGAATCTGGAGTGTCTGAAGCAAGCCAACTCTTCTATTTTCTTGCCTGCTCTTCCTAGAATGAATTAAAATTAGTTCAATAGAGCAGAAATCTATTGGAAGCATTGCTTATCTCTGGAGTTCATTGAAAGACAGGTTATGTATGACAATTACATGATAGGGGCAGGTGATAATATGTCCATATTGCTTTAGCACAGTTGTGGGGAACCTTTAACCTACCAGATCTTGCTGAACTACAACTCCTATAACCCCTGGACACTGGCAATACTTTTTTTTTTTTTTTAAATAATTTTTATTAAATTTCCAATTAACAAACCAATCATATCACATTAAATTATACCAATACATAATAAACTCAAAATATTTAGCCGAATTTTAAATTTTTGTTGCGGGTACCCATGCTTCAAGTTCAGAAAGGGTACAATCATCTCATATTTCTGCTGCTTTGATGTTCACAAGTCCCATCTTTCCGTCTCTTTGTTGTTATCCTTTACAAATCCCATCTTCCAATCTTCTTGTTGTTATCATTTTTCTTCTTAATAACCTCTGAGTTATCTCCACAAGCGAGTTGAAGCAAACATTGTTATAGTCCTGTGTGGATTTTCACGCTGATCCAAAAGTCCTATTCAAACGGCAGGCACCATTTCAGCAATTCCCATAAAATACAGTCTAAGCGTCTGCTCATTAACTTTCCCAGACCAATTGCTCCATAAATCAGCCTTTTCAGGGGAGTTCTTGCCAAATCAAACGTAGAATTCAGTGGCTCCCTCCCCCTTTGGCTGTAAATCTTGCAACAAAGTCTGTCTCATAATGGCGGTTCCCAATTAGAACTGCGTCATTCAAAATCCTTTCGTTTCGTTTCCAGATCTTCCGCAAAACAGAGCCTTTAGTTAATAATTTTATTTCCACACAGTTTATTTTCCCGTCTCACTTGCTAATCAATCATGTGGCGGTTCTTCTTGGGGAGGGGTTGTTAGGCGGACACTGGCAATACTTGCTGGGGCTGATGGGAGTTGTAGTTCAGCAACATTTGGAAAGCCAAAGTTCCCCACACTTGCTTTTGCACTCTGAACACTCCTGACGCCTTGAATACCGTGGCCTTATTTGCCATCAAATGCTCCTTCTAAGTCAAACACGTACGAGAAAGTTTGTCACACAAAAACTATTTCACCAACAGATACAGAATCATAATACACTTTGTGACTTAGATATAACCATCAGTATAAGTGAACCTAGACAGCATCTTCAAAAGTAGAGACATCACCTTGCCAACAAAGGTCCGTATAGTAAAAGCTATGGTTTTCCCAGTAGTGATGTATGGAAGTGAGAGCTGGACCATAAAAAAGGCTGATCACCGAAGAATTGATGCTTTTGAATTATGGTGCTGGAGGAGACTCTTGAGATTCCCATGGACTGCAAGAAGATCAAACCTATCCATTCTTAAAGAAATCAGCCCTGAGTGCTCACTGGAAGGACAGATCCTGAAGCTGAGGCTCCAATACTTTCGCCACCTCATGAGAAGAGATGACTCCCTGGAAAAGACCCTGATGTTGGGAAAGATGGAGGGCACAAGGAGAAGGGGACGACAGAGGACGAGATGGTTGGACAGTGTTCTCGAAGCTACCAGCATGAGTTTGACCAAACTGCGGGAGGCAGTGGAAGACAGGAGTGCCTGGAATGCTCTGGTCCATGGGGTCACGAAGAGTCGGACACGACTAAACGACTAAACAACAACAACATAATTGAGAGGGAAGACAATTGAGGGTAACCAACATGATAAAGAGTTTGGAAACCCAGCCTTATGAGCAACAGTTGAGGGAGTTTGATATGTCTAGCCTGGGAAAGAGGAGACTAAGAGGAGATATGATAGCCACCTTCAAATATCTAAAGAACTTTCACATGGAAGATGGAGCGAGCTTCTTTTCTCCTGCCTTGGAGGGTAGGACCCTACCAACGACTTCAAGTTACAAGAAAGGAGATTCCAACTAAACTTAAAGAAGAACTTATCTGACTGTAAGAGCTGTTAGACAGTGGAATGGACTCCCTTGGGACTTGGAAGGTGGTGAGTTCATCTTATTAAGCAGAAGTTGGATGGCCATCTGTCATGGATGTGCCAGTGGAGATTCCTGCATTGCAGGAGGTTGGGCTCGGTGAAACGTGGGGTGCCTTCCAACTCTACAATTCTATTATTCTACCTATGTGCCTGCTTGACTGCTTCAAACCGCACAACTGGGTCTTTTATATGCACCACATAGTATCAGTTCTGTATTTGTAAGGAATCAGCCACTCAATGTGGTGGCCACTCATTAACATTAGGCAGGCATTTAACTGTATTTTATTTGGTTCCTATTAAAAGCATTTTGTTGAAACTAGCCTACTCAGACATGTCCTTTGAACATGAAACTAAACGATGCACATTTAATTTAAAACCCTTGGTTTCATTATATTTTGAGCAATCATATACCAATTTGTTTTTAACGTTTAATTTTATAGGTATTTTCTAATGAAAGTTTCATATTGTTTTGTTGATTAAATGGCATATAAAACTTGTTGAATAAAAATAAACGAGATTGATTAAAAATGACATTTGAATAAATTCAGTAGTAGCATTAAGAAAGAGATGAGATCTAAGATAAACTAAGAATTAGTAAATCTATGATAAAAGTGTATATTGGCAACAAGTAACATAACTGAAACAGGGAATAGACGGGAGGACGGGTCTATAGTCCAAAGAACATTTTTTGCTTTATAATCTTGTAATTAATATTGTGTTTATCTCTATTTTCATTTGTATTCTTGTTTTTCTTGTTTTTCTTGTCTTTTGGTGTATCAATAAAAATAAATAAATAAATAAACAAACAAATAAATAAATAAATAAATGGCTTCCCAAGTTATAAATTTAGTTACAAATAAATAATTTGAGGTTGTTGGGCTTTCTTTTAAGGAAGTGTGGGGAAAGTGGTCTGAAGACTATACTGGCTGTTTTCCAATGCACTTATTTTCAAGGCAAAGAATGCATATTTGAGCATCAAATCAAAGGCATTGCACTTGCAGGCAGGACTCCGATGCAAGGAGAGAAGGGATCAGCTGAGTCAGAAAGACAAGCAGTGAAAATAGCAGAGGTGCTTCAGAGTCAGGCCCTGACATCAGGACTCAGCCTGCCACTCAGGAGTCCCTTGAGTCAGAGGCTTCGAACAAACCACACATATAAAAGCACATGGCTTTCCCCAAAGAATCCTTCGAACTGCAGTTCACTCCTCACAGAGCTGTAATTCCCAGCACCCTTAATGAACCATGGTTCCAAGGATTTGCTGGGGGAAGTCACATGCTTTTAAAGTATGGTGTCTTAGCAGCCTGAGCTGACATGTGTAGGATTGTATTGTGAGAGTCTGTGGGGAGTTCCGCCTTGATTAATATTTACCTTACATTTTTCATACTCAGAATTTATGGAATATGTGGATTTTTTTACCTCCAGGATAAACATCTGCTTTCTGTAGTCTGTTTTTAAGAGGCTTTTGTGGCACTTTTACCAAGGGAGTGAGGGAGAAAGATAATTTGCACACTCCAGGCAGGACTCCTAGTTTGGCCTTAGGCAATGATTTGTTCCAAGCAATTTTGTACAGGTGTGTGGGTGTATTTTCATAATTAGGAAAACTTAATATTAAATCATTCCTCCCACCAAAGGTGGCATCAATATGCACACCCACTTCACTTTCTGCGCTCCAGCTTTCAGGACCTAACACAAAGCCTTGAATGAAGGTGGCAGGTATTAATAGAAATTCATTTTAAACCAGCCCACTATTACATAAGCCCATAAATTTTAAAGTGACTTGGAAAAGGCATATTTTGAAGTATAAATTGTAGGCCTTTACATCAAAGTCTGACTCTTGACAGGCTGAATGGCTCCAGTCCTTCACTATTTATAATGACAACCTTTGCTCTGATATTTGGGTAAGATATCTGTGAGGTGTGTTGATCTGCCACATATAACTCTAGATAAGGCTGTGAGTTGCAATGCCTCTTATGTACAGAATCACAGAATTGGAGAGTTGGAAGGGACCCCAAGGCTCATCTAGTCTAAACCACCACAATGCAGGAATCTCGGCTAAAGCATCCATGACAGGTGGCCGTCCAACCTCTGCTTAAAAACATCCAAAGATGAAGAGCCCACGGTCTCCTGAGGGAGACCATTCCACTGTTAAATAGCTCTTATTGTTTACCAGCTCCATCTGGTACGCAGGCTGAGACCTATCTGCCTGCGGACTGTCTCACCAGAGTGGTGCATGCTCTGGTTATCTCCCACTTGGACTACTGCAATGCGCTCTACGTGGGGCTACCTTTGAAGGTGACCCAGAAACTACAACTAATCCAGAACGCGGCAGCCAGACTGGTGACTGGGAGCAATACACACACACACACACACACACACACACACACACACAGTATATATACCGGCCTCAGTCCAGTATATCTGAAGGAGCGTCTCCACCGCGTCTCCACCCCCATCGTTCTACCCAGACACTGAGGTCCAGCACCGAGGGCCTTCTGGCGGTTCCCTCACTGCGAGAAGCCAAGTTACAGGGAACCAGGCAGAGGGCCTTCTTGATAGTGGCGCCCTCCCTGTGGGATGCCCTCCCACCAGATGTCAAAGAGAACAACAACTACCAGACTTTTAGAAGACATCTGAAGGAAGCCCTGTTTAGAGAAGCTTTTAATGTTTGATGTATTACAGTATTTAAAAATTTTTGGGAAGCCGCCCAGAGTGGGTGGGGTATAAAATTGTTGTTGTTGTTGTTGTTGTTATTATTATTATTATTATTATTATTATTATTATTATTATTATTATTTTACTTTCAGAAAGCTCTTCCTGATGTTTAGTCTTGTAACTTGAGTCAAAGTACTGGGATGGATTTGGACTAAGACATTCTTCAAGCAGAGTATACCCATTGAATTCAATGGAGCCTGTTAGTCACAACCTAGTTTAGTAGCAGTTGGTGAGGCAGCACAGGTGGGATTCTTTTGCATTCTCAGCTTCCCAGCTCTGAAGATTGATGCTACTTATCAAGAGGGAAGGGGCACAATGTGCAGGAAGCTCGGTGCAGTGAGATGAAGTCTACCTGGTCTCCTGCCCCCACAGTCCACACCATGCTACGTTCCCTGTGCCTTGCTCCTCTCCTCTCCCTTTTGGTAAGCAACAGCAACCCATGATGTTGGGAAGCCAGGAGAGCAGCAGAGCCCCACACATTCCACCCTACCAGTCTCTACTGATCAAACTGAAGTCCCATTGGGTCTGCTATGGCTCAGGTTGAATCCAGTCAATGATGATTCTTGACTTCCAAGATTCCTAGGAAGTAAGAACCCAGCAGCTTCTCCAACAGCTCATATGTTACATTACCCAAAAGTGTGTGGAGCTTGAATCTTCTCCCTCATTCATAATAATTTCTCTCCTTGTTTGTCAACAAGCAAAACTGTAGCCTGTTCTCATCTCTATTTTTTTCAGAATGCTGACTCGATATTTTCTCCTGTTATGTGTCCTTCAATATCCAAGCAAATAATTTTCATCTAAGGGCACAGTGCTATGGCCCATAGTCAGTAGTAGACAGCCTGGTGCAGCCCCGCTGTTCACCTGACCTCTGGTCACTCATGTTCCTGTTCCTTATACTCAGAGGGAGAGCAGAGGAGGAGGGAAGTTAGTGCACCATTGGTTCATTTGCTCCATGGTGACCTCCCTGCTGTCTTGCCCCTCCCTCTCTACCTCCTGGTAACCAGCAACAATGTGACCAATGGGAGATCAGGTGAGCAATACCATCCCATTACACTGTCCACTACTGCCCACAACTCCACAACACAGAAGTGCTGAACAGCAATTTGCGGATTTAAGATAAAACACTTCCCCCAAATCATATGAAGGTGCCACAGTCTATAAATTGGTTGCACTAAAGTTAGCACTATGGGTGACAAATTGGCTAGGTTTGTCTGACTGCAATACCCAACTCCTTTCATACTTAACCATTGCCCATACAGGCTGGGGCTGATGCAAGTTTATGTTCAGAAATATCTCAAGGGCCATGAGTTCCCTATCTCAGGTGTAAGTTGATCTAAGAAGAAAGGAGGGCGTTCCTTAGGCAACCCTACCAAGAAGACCTTATCCCTAGTAGTCAAACATCTTACCTCAGATGAGAGCCAGTGTGGTGTAGTGGTTAAGAGCGGTAGTCTGCTAATCTGGGGAACCGGGTTCGCGTCTCCGCTCCTCCACTTGCAGCTGCTGGGTGACCTTGGGCCAGTCACACTTCCTTGAAGTCTCTCAGCCCCGCTCACCTCACAGAGTGTTTGTTGTGGGGGAGGAAGGGAAAGGAGAATGTTAGCCGCTTTGAGACTCCTTAAAGGGAGTGAAAGGCGGGATATCAAATCCAAACTCTTCTTCTTCTTCTTCTTCTTCTTCTAATGATGGTTTTAATAACCAATACCAACATCCTGTTCAGTATGCCCCAAATATTTTTCCTTGCAAAGCTCATATTTCAAATATGCAAGTTGGCAAAATAACTTTGTTGTTGTTGTTTCTGGCTGTACCATTATTTTCCATATTATGGAGATCGGTTTAGCTCCAACTGTGAAGCTCACAATCTCTCCCTTTTTTATTTTTTTAGTGTAACTACACTTTGGGTAATCATACAAGCCTGTTCAGGACTCGAGCCAGCAGAAATATTATGTGGTTTATCTTCCACTCACTGGAAGCAAATGAGATTACTCATCCTTTTGAGCTAATCAGCATAATTCTAATTATCACACAGGCACATTTTTAGCCACTTCTATTTAAAAATCCTACAGAGAAATAAAATGCATTGGAGAGAAAGAGATGATGTTCTAAACTTCCAGTTTTGCTTTCCAGCCACCACATAACACATGTACAGGATTATCAAGTCCCACACTATTTCCTAACTTCTATGTGAGCAATGTATTTATAATAATTATTATTTGAGGTTATCTTGCTCTGGGCTACAGCAGACACAGCATAGCTCTCCCTCGGCCCTAGGCAAACCGAGTAATCAAAAAATTTGTACACACAAAATCCAGTTTGTTGCACTGCTCTCGTTATGCACACTAATCCTTATAATTATGCAAAGCAGGTTTATAAACAAGTCACAACTGTGGACCAAACTGTAAGTTAATATGGCCACTTATATTGTTGGAGTGGTTGCAGATTAGTGCTTAATTATTGGTTGTTTCTTTCCCTTGAAAGAAATTCAAGGAACAATCCACTTCTGTGTTCTCGGAATTTGGGTTTAAAGGAAGTGATGGGGAACTGAGGCACAACTTCACCTATGAAATTATTCCCTAGATTGTGCATCAATCAATACGCCTTTGTGTACACATGGAGAACTTTGTGAAAAGGTCTGCAGTGTGAGTGTCCCAACCAACTGGGAGGGGAACTTTCATATTAATAATACAAAATCTAAATTAGTGTTCCATAATTGTACCAGTAAGACAGATAATTCCACAGACCTTTGATGCCTGGCAGGAGTGCCACTAAAATCTGAAAGTGTTGGGATAAAGCTATTGTCAAAGGTGTTGACGAAAATGTGGGAAACTTCTCTTAGGAATATCATGGAACTGCAAGGATTAAAACCAACATACTATCCCCTCTGTTACACAAACTGTTGCTAATTACACCTTCTGCTATCTCAGTCTGGATTCCTCACTCCCCATTTCATGCCTTGAGCTACCTGATTTTCCTTCTTCCAAAGCAGGAATGATAATCTTTCATCTTAATGGTTCTTTATTTAGATTGTTTCTTTAACAGCCGTGCAACATATTCAGCTTCTGAAGTATTGGACTGAGCATTTCCATCAGTTCAATATTTGTTGCAAGCATATTAAATTTTATTCCTCGCCAAAGCGACAAATGCAAATCTTTTGTGGAAAGGAAATCTATTATAGGAGCTTATCGTTGCAAAAACAAAGCAAAACAAAACAAAAACCCACAGATGGAAAGGGATTGCTTCCTTATCCCTCTTCAACCTTATTCTCTGAGGTAGGAGTTGGATGAACAGATGTTTAATCTTGGACCTTTTACAGATTAATTTTTAAATAGTGAGGTTCTCAATAACAAGTGCATTCATCAAGAGTTTGCCAATTTGTCACCATGCCACAAGCAACATGTTGCTCAACTGTTCATGAATGTGAGGTAATCAAATACCTAAAAAAATATGAAAAAATAAAATAAAAAACCCTGTAGTATTCATCATCGGCTTAATCTCTACTCAGAAATAATCTGGCATGTAGACTGCACCAGCAAGCACCTAATAGATAGAACTTCATGAAATTCCATAGCTCATTGATGTGGGTATTTGCAGAATGGGAGTCCTTCACATATACAGCTGTATACATGAAGGCTTCCCTTCTGGCAGATGTGAGCAAATATTTTTTTGAAACTGAAAGCCACATTCCTTTGGTGGCTAGTAGTTATGGGATCAGGACGCAGGTGGCACTGTGGTCTAAACAACTGAGCCTCTTGGGCTTTCTGATTAGAAGATTGGCGGTTCGAATCCCCATGACGGGGTGAGCTCCCGTTGCTCAGTCCCTGCTCCTGCCAGCCTAGCAGTTTGAAAGCATGCCAAAGTTCAAGTAGATAAATAGGTACCGCTCCAGTGGGAAGGTAAACAGTGTTTCCATGCATTGCTCTGGTTTCAGTTTTCTGTTGTACTAGAAGCGGCTTAGTCATGCTGGCCACATGACCCGGAAAAACTGTCTGCAGACAAACACAGTCTCCATCGGCCTGTAAAGTGAGATGAGCGCCGCAACCCCAGAGTCGTCTGCGACTGGACTTAACCTCCCAGGGGTCCTTAACCTTTACCTTTTAGTTAGGGGATCAAATGCTGACAATGGGTAGTGGGGGCAAAGCCAAAAGCAATGAATGGGGGTACCCCCTTTTCCCTCCCCATCTTCAGTCATCATTCATCCATTCATTATCTCTTCCATTCATTCACTCACTTTCATAAACCAGTTTGAGGGCCATTGTAGTGTAGCGATTAGAGTGTCAGACTCTAACCACTTAACATCTAACCACTAAACATGGACCACTTATAAACACCATCACCAATTCCTCAAAAAAATTGATGAATGGGGTCTCCGAATTTTTTTTACACATCACTTGGGAAGATAGGCGAACTAATGCCAGTGTACTGGAAGAAGCAAAGATCACCAGTGTTGAAGCAATGATTCTTCAACATCAACTTCGTTGGACTGGTCACGTTGCGTGAATGCCTGATTATAGTCTTCCAAAGCAACCATTCTATTCTGAACTTAAAAATGGAAAGCGTAATGCCTCTCTAAAGGCAAATCTAAAAAAAAAATGTAGCATAAACACTGACAACTGGGAAACACTGGCCTGCGAGTGCTCCAATTGGAGAACAGCCTTTACCAAAGGTGTCATGGGCTTTGAAGACACTTGAACTCAGGATGAAAGGGAGAAATGTACTAAGAGGAAGACACATTTGGCAAACCCTCACCGTGATCAACTCCCGCCCGGAAACCTATGTCCCCACTGTGGAAGGATGTATAGATACAGAATTGGCCTCCACAGTCACTTACAGACTCATTGTTAAAACCATGTTCAAGGAAGACAATCTTACTCAGCTACGAGTGAAAGAAGAAGAAGAAGAAGAAGAAGAAGAAGAAGGAGGAGGAGGAGGAGGAGGAGGAGAAGGGAGTGTCAGACTAAGAGCTGGGATCAAAGGAGGAAGAAGCTGCATTTAAGTCACTAGTTGGATCCGAGATTTTCTATCATGAGTGTTGAGTGCAAGGTGTGGGCTGCAAATGGGATTCTGTGTGTACAATTTGCATGGGGGTCCTCACCTTGATGACTCTTATTGGGTGCTCATGTGTATTTTGTTGTCCCCACTGGTTTTCCCTGTGTCAAGCATGGAGCTTTTTCCAGGAAAGCTCCTTAAATGGCCAAATAGTAAGCATGCCTTGGGACTTGGAGATCAGTTGTAGAGGAAACAATTTGCTAGGGTCACACTGCTTGGTAAGAGCTGTTTTACTGGGTGTAATCTGATGTTCAATTTTCTAGGTATATTTGGCTCATTTTAGTAGGTTGAGAATACCTGAAATTAGGTGGTGAGAAGCAAAATTTAATTATTTGATTACTTGATTTGGACCCAAATAACAAGTCAAGCTGGAAACAAGTCAAATTGGACCCAGAAGCAAGGCTACAGATACAAGGCTAATCCCGTGACTGGTGCTCATTCATTTCTTCTGTGGTTCCCCTGTGGGGAAATCTGCTCCAAACATCATATCCCAGTTATATCACCCTTTGCTTGCAGAGCCAACAGCCCCTCGCTCCTTTTCAAACGCCTTCTCTTATGAAGTGTTCCCTTAGTCTCCTCTCCCCTCTCCTTGGGAGTCTTCTGGGCAGCCCCAGAGGCACTATTCGCCTGCAGAACTTGTAGCCAAGGCTGTTGTAACAAGCAGCCGTGCAAGCCTTTGGGAGGCTGAGAAACGAAAAGGCATCAGAAGAGGGAGAGAATGAAAGAGGCCAGTGTTGTCTGCAGCACCCTTGACCATCATTCAAGGCACCCCCAGGGGCTACGGCATACTAGTTGAAAACCTCTGGTCTATGATACCAAAGGCATCACACAATAGTTGTTTTCCCCTAGTTAGCCCCTTGGTTCATAGAGTTATGCCAGGGGGACTTCTCTAGTTCCCTTAGGCATTACAGATGGGATCAGCCCCTCTAGACCTGTCTTATTATCTTATTATCTATGGTACTATCAGGCCCGTCTTATCCATAGAGGCTAAGTGTCGTTTTTCCCCCTTTATGCTGCAGGCACCGAATTCTGCAGGGCACTAGAAGGCTAAGAGGGGGGAAAGCGAGCCGACACTTGGCGGGAGCGGCACACACGCCCTCACTCACTCGGTGCAAGCCTGCTTGCTCGGTTTGCTGCCTGCCGTGGCTACTGCAGCACAAAGCAGCCAGCTAAGCCGGGAGGTGCCGCGTCCAGTCTCTGCCTCTTCCCCACTGGAGGAGCTGCCCTCCAGCTGCTGCCCGCCTCCTCCAGCCCTAAAAAAAGGTTGAAAACTCTGGGAAAGGGGGGGGGGCGCCAGAGGGATCTTTGCACCACAGCACCAGATAGGCTTAAGATGGCCCTGGGTACTATGTCCTGTCCTTTTTATAAACCGATGGTCTTCTTTTTAATCCCATTTCCAGCTAGCAGCTCTGTCTTTGTCTCCTTTTTTTCCATCCCACTGCAAATGCTTAATTTAACACACTGTGCTGATACTGCTTAAATATAAGCCACATTTCTGGGCATCCAGTTATAAAAAATTGCATTTAATTAATGTATTGACAACACATGACTGTTTGACTAATCAAAGTTGTTTATGTTGATTCCTACAGAATTTTCATTGTGGCTTTGGTCTATGAGTTGTTTTGTGATTTTAAATAATTCAAACCTAATTATTAGCATACATTACATTTTAATAACACAAAAATGTCATTTCCCTCTCAGTGTGAGAAAGCTTTTGATACGTTTTCCTCTAGTTTAAACAAGAGTGTTATAATTCTCCAACATTAGAGTAGGCTGGGAAATATTCTTCAAAATGGGAAAGTTTATTTATAAAAGTACCAATTCAGATTCCGATAGCTCATTATCCTACTTTCAGAGTTCTCTTCAGAAACTCAGAGCATCTTTCAGAACTAGTTAAAAGGCTCTCTCCTCTAATTTCTACCAAACTGTGTAGGCCTGGGGCTTAATTAGAAATTTTTAAAGTTTCATCTTCTTCTGGTTGAAGCACAGACAATGTCACCTACTCATGTAATTATTGTTCTACAGACAAAACAATGGCTTCTCTTGAATGCGAGGAAGAAAAGGAGAACATTTCTTCCACCAGACATAACTCAATGTTGAATTTATTTGATGCAAAGGAAATACATAGAAACAGTGAATGTATGGAATCCACTTTCAAAAGCTGCAGTGATGACTATGTGCTTTTGTGACTTTTTAAAAACCACTAGATAAAACTGGGGAAAATTGGTCTACCATTTACTAGTCACTATAATCCATGGTAGTTGCTTGGATGCGCCAAGTTTGCATGGAGTATATGAGATGTTTGTAACAAACCAGAAGGGATAGGGGTTCATCACACACTACTGATGAGCTTCTAGAGAAATCTGGCTGGGTGGGTGTTATTTGAATGGTGGTGAAATGCTAGACAGACCTTTGGGTTGTTCTGGTACCTCCCTACATTCTCAAAGATGGTTGTTTTTTTGTATTCGCAATGGTTTGCAATTGGCAAGCCAATGACAGGAGGATGGGATCAGAGAGAACCTTGGTTTGGTTTGCATTTCAGTATGAACCTACCCAAAATAACATGAGCCAAAACACAACTATCCTTCAAAATTCACACTTCTCCCAATTTTGTGGTTAAGTTCGTCAGTGAAAATATGTGTGCAATAATACAGTGGTACCTCAGTTTTTGAACAGCTTAGTTCACGAACAACTTGGAACATGAACGCTGCAAAACCAGAAGTAGGTGTTATGGGTTTTGAACATTTTTCGGAAGCCGACCATGCTCCATTTTCAGTCCCCCTGTGTTTCCTGTTGCGCTGCTAATTTGTGTTCCCCCATTGTAATTCAAGCCTTCCGTTTCCGACTGAAGTGTTCTGAGGTGATATTTGCAGCTTATATTTGCTGCTTTTGTTTTTGCTATTTATTTTGCGTTTTTTGTTTTGAGGCTTTTTCAGTTAATTTGTTTTTGTGATTGTGTGGATCCTAGTTCAACTACTGATTGATTGATTGATTGATTGATTGATTGACTGATTGTGTGACTGCGGAAATGGATAAAAGCCCTCCATCCAAACAATGGCTATCATCAGTGCAGGTAAGAAATGATAATAATTTTAATTTTTATCATCTATAATACTGTTTTATTTATTTTATAGTACACTACATTGATTATTGCTTTCATTTTATGGACCAATTGTCTTGTTAGATAGTAAAATTCATGTTAAATTGCTGTTTTAGGGGTTGTTTTTAGAAGTCTGGAGCAGATTAATCCATTCTACATTACTTTCTATGGGAAAGTGTGCTTTGGTTTTGGAATGCTTTGGTTTTGGAACAGACTTCCAGAACAGATTAAGTTTGAGAACCAAGGTACCACTGAAATGCTTGCAGTTTTGGGTGAGGACTTTAAAAAATGCACAAACTGGCAAGGAATCATAGCAGACTGAACTTAAGACTGAAAAAAAAAATGAGAAACCTGGAGAAACCAAAACTGGCAGATTCATCCATCAAATGAATCCATTACAATAGCTGAACACATGCTATTGGAATATAACATGACATGATAAAGTACAACAGCCAGTGTGATCAGCTGTTAATTTTACATGATTAGCTGCTTCATATATATCTATAAATTTAAAGCAAATCCAACTATCAGGAAGGGTGGAGTTGGAAGAATGGTGCTGGGAATGGGGCCGTTGGATCATTCAATACCACCCACTCCCCCAATACTCATTGAATCTGCCATTTGTATTGTTTTGGGTGTGGGAGACTATTTCAGCAAAACAGTACAGAGAATAAAGGATAGACAAATTCCACCAGCTCTAATCCCCTCCAGAATGTATGTGTTGGGTGGATGGACAACACCTTTGATCTCACAGTATCTTTTCTAATTTGTCACTAAATAAGCCTGCTCTTAATTACTGGATTCGTTGCCTTTTTATCCAGTGTATGATGTATTCTCATTCTATTGTTAATGTTATCATTCTGCTAAGTGATGTAACACGATGTAATTATCAATACGGTACAATGTAATCAATGAAGGGAATGCATGTGCTAGTCCTCTGGGGATATTCCTGTGCTGTGTTGTTGTTTTTATTCTGTAAAAAGAGGGCACCATGTTGCACAAATTGGTTTGGGGAAATAGATTGCTCATTAACACACCAAGAGGAAAAGTACGGTATGTAATAGAATTTAATTCAGTGGAATTGACTCCTTTGGAAGGTGATGGACTCTCCTTCTTGGATGTTTTTAAGCAGAGGTTAGATGACCATCTGTCATAGATGCTTTAGTTGAGATTCCTGCATTGCAGGACTAGATGACCCTCAACGTCTTTTCCAACTCTACAATTTTATGATTCTATTGTTTGGAGCTAGAGGTGTAGTAAAAGCTATGGTTTTCCCAGTAGTGATGTGTGGAAGTGAGAGCTGGACCATAAAGAAGGCTGATCGCCGAAGAATTGATGCTTTTGAATTATGGTGCTGGAGGAGACTCCTGAGAGTCCCATGGACTGCAAGAAGATCAAACACATCCATTCTAAAGGAAATTAGCCCTGAGTGCACACTGGAAGGACAGATCGTGAAGCTGAGGCTCCAATACTTTGGCCACCTCATGAGAAGAGAAGACTCCCTGGAAAAGACCCTGATGTTGGGAAAGATGGAGGGCACAAGAAGAAGGGGACGGCAGAGGACAAGATGGTTGGGCAGTGTTCTCGAAGCTACAAACATGAGTCTGACCAAACTGCGGGAGGCAGTGGAAGACAGGAGTGCCTGGCGTGCTCTGGGCCATGGGGTCACGAAGAGTCGGATACTACTAAACGACTAAACAACAACAGAGGATATGAACATGGCCAAAAGCTGAAGCTGATTAAAATCTAATTAGCAGCTTTTCTAGCATTTTAGACCATCCTTTTCATCTACCTTTGGTTGCACAAGTGTCTCTGCTGTTGTTTTTCTTTATTTATACTAGCATTTTCACCCTGCCTTTCTATGACAAGTGCACACAACAGTGGCTTTCAAAGCAAAAGAATGCACAATAAAATGAAAATTATAATACAATCATAAGCATGAAAAACACAAATATAATAGCAGCATCAACATCACAAAGCATCTCAGTGTGCAGCTAAACCATTATAGGCTCTAAGCAAAAATAACAATAATGAATGCCTGCATGAATAAAACAGGCTTGAGAGCCCATTTAGAGGCAGTTAAAAGGTGGGAACAAATGATGAAATTCCCTTTGAGGGCAATTTAACAATTTGGACCTCTCAGCTGAAAAGGCTCTCTCTCACACACACACACACTGTACTTTCAGTGTTGAAGACCCAGTACCATAAAGAGGACCTTGTGAACGTGACGTGGGTACATTTGCTAACCCAAATATAGGGCAGAATGCAACTAAATAATTGCACTAGCACAAAGATCAGCAGTAGCATTCTGAAGGGTGGGAGAAGCCCCAGCACAGATTAAGCCTGGGGAAGGAGAAGGGGAGAATATTCCTAGATACAATAAAATTTTGACATCTTGCTTGCATATCTCCCAAGTGGTGGAGCTCCAAAAAGCATTGCTTTCATGAGATCAGAATGAACTGCGCAAGTGGAAGCTTTAATGTATATACACCTAGACCACCATGGGAGAAACCACAGAGGCAGTATCTCCTGTGTATAGGTACCTTCTATCTTTAACTGGGAGGAAGACTGATACACCATATGAACTGGATCCAATATGTGCAAATCGCTTCTCACACAGCTCAACTCATGTGAACAGTGTAATGTCTATAGATGCTAACATGTATGCTGACTTCTTAAAACAATTCACCAAGCAATGCAGAAATGTGGCAAACTGGACTGGAGCCTGGATGAATGAGAAACGGAGAGAAAACAAAACTGAAACGTCCTCCCATCACTCTCATGAGACTCAAACTTCTAATGATGGGGACCAGGGGCATTCCGGGGGGGGGCAGTCTACTCCAGGTGCCATTCCAAAGGGGGGTGCCATGCCCTCAGGACATGCGCCATGGCCCCTGTGGGCAGCACACCTCACCCCCTGAGAAGGAGCTGCAGAAGGAAGATAATCAATGCTACCTGTTGTAGAAAATGGAGCTCCAAACAGGTGTGAACTTCTAATTCTTTCATGCAGTAAGTGATCCCAAGCCAGCGGCGTAGCATGGGTTATCAGCACCCGGGGCAAGGCAAGTAATTTGCGCCCCCTAACCCGGGGCAAGGCAAGTAATTTGCGCCCCCTAACCCGGGGCAAGGCAAGTACAGTAATTTACTCTCCCAAGCAGCAGCAGCGAGGCTTCTCTTTCCCCCGCGCTCTCCTGGAGCTGCCTCTTTTCTTTCCTTTTCCCCCTTTCTCCAAGGCTTTTCGCTTTCTCTCCTAAATTGATTCCTCCTCCACACCGCGGCGTTTCCTGGCTGCTCCCCCCCTCCCCCCTCTCTCCTCCTCGCTCTGCTTGCCTTTCCCTGCCCTGCCTGAGGGCGCCCTGAGGAGACTCCGCTCTCCTTTTTGACCAGGCGAGGTGGAAAAAAGGGGGGAAAGTCTCTTCCCACCCCCTCGCCAGACTCCCTGCTCGGCTCGGCTCACTACCCAGGCGGCCAGTGGAGAGAGTCTTGAGCCGCTTAATTCCCAGCAAGGAATTAGCAGGCTCGCTCCACCTCCTCCTCCTCCCGACTTTGCTGCTGCTGCGCGGCTTTTTTCCTCTACCGACGGCACGCTGTGCCTTGGAGAGGTTCCCGCTTCCTCGAGGGGGGCCGGCCAAACGCGCCCCCCAAAATGTTGCGCCCGGTGCGGCCGGCACCCCTGGCACCCCCCACGCTACGCCACTGTCCCAAGCTAAGGAGTTGGATTCCCAGTTCTTTCCTGCGCAGGCTGTATCTAGACAATAAGGTGAGATCACTGTCTCCAAGGTGCTGCTCCTGCAGCTGGCTATCCTTTGTGCATACATAAATCTATTTCTGTCTCGTGGCTCTGCAATATTACATGCCCTTGCTTAAGTCTCCTATCTAAACCTTCCTCCTTACTTGTGGATTCATTGCAGTTGTGGGAATGTTAAGGATAGTAGGAAAGGATATACTGAATAAGTATTATCCTTCCTTCACTCACGTTAGTAAGTGATGTAGCAGAGCAGATTCCTCTCAATATAGCTGGAAGCTAGTTTGCAGATTTGTTTGACTCTCTTAGTTAAGTTTATTCCTGGTGTCCCCTTTGATTCCTCCTTAAAGAATAAAGACACAAGAGTCTTTCTGAGTAAAGTAACAAAAAGTTCACTCATACGGCCTCAGCCCAGTATACCTGAAGGAGCATCTCTACCCCCATTGTTCTGCCCGGACGTTGAGGTCCAGCGCCGAGGGCCTTCTGGCGGTTCCCTCATTGTGAGAAGCAAAGCTACAGGGAACCAGGCAGAGGGCCTTCTTGGTAGTGGCACCTGCCCTGTGGGACACCCTCCCATCAGATGTCAAAGCGATAAACAACTACCTGACATTCAGAAGACATCTTCAGGGAAGTTTTTAATGTGTGATATTTTAGTGTATTTTTGGTCTCTGTGGAAGCCACCCAGAATGGCTGGGGAAACCCAGCCAGATGGGCGGAGTACAAATAATAATAATAATTTATTATTATTATTATTATTATTATTATTATTATTATTATTATTATCATCATCATCATCATCATCATCATCATCATCATATTTCAGTTCATGATTTGATCCCTGAAAGGCAGACTTTACTTGGTAGTTACACAAAGAAACTGTAAGTTCATCTCATAGGGAGAATGAACTCATGTGCTGCTGGCTGAGAGCCAGCAGACAGCAAAATTACATTAAGAATATAAAATGGCTGCCAAAGAACAGCAACAAGACAATAACATTATCAAGACGAACTGAGAATATGGCTGCATGAATCAGCTCTTTTATGGAGTCAGCTAGAGCCACACCCACCTCCCAGATCACATGCAGAGGGAGGAAGCTCCAGAGCAGTGGAACAGGAAGTTTCACTGACTGGATGTCCCCTGCATATGCCCACTCTAGGGAAATAAGGAACATTGCATTTGACTCTACCAATGGATTATATTCCACAGAAGTATGTGTGTGCGTGTCTCCACTGTTTCATTGGACTTTGAAGAACTACAGAACCTTCCTGATCAGCTGCATAACTGATTCCCTGGAACCCAACTCACTTCAGTGAGTTCCATCCACTGTAATACAATGGTATATCCAATGAATAAGCGCATGGGAAGAAAAAGATGCAGATATGAGACTTGAACTTCTCATGCCATAAATGAATTTGTCCCCAAATGCTGTCCACATCATTTCACCATCTATGTTCCAGCATTAGGAAGGTAAAGGTAAAGGGACCCCTGACCATTAGGTCCAGTCGTGACCAACTCTGGGGTTGCGGCACTCATCTCGCTTTATTGGCTGAGGGAGCTGGTGCACAGCATGTGGCCAGCATGACTAAGCCTCTTCTGGCGAACCAGAGCAGCACACGGAAACGCTATTTACCTTCCCGCCAGAGCGGTACCTATTTATCTACTTGCACTTTGATGTGCTTTCGAACTGCTAGGTTGGCAGGAGCAAGGACAGAGCAACGGGAGCTCACCCTGTCACGGGGATTTGAACTGCCGACCTTTTAATCGGCAAGTCCTAGGCTCTGTGGTTTAACCAACAGCGCCACCCGCTGTATCAGGAAGGTATCAGAATGCAAATCATAGAATCATAGAGTTAGAAGGGACCACGAGAGTCATCTAGCCCAACTCCCTCCAATGCAGGGATATTTTTCCAAATGTGGAGCTCAAACCCACAACCCTGAGATTAAGATTAAGAGTCTCATGCTCTTCCTCCTGAGCTGTGAAAGCATGCATTATCTGTTGCTAAATATATCAGACTAGATATTGAAATATAACATGAAAATGGCATTATTATTCACAGATTCACTTTAATAAGTTTTCCGTATCATTTCACTCAAAATTAGTTTTCCATATCATTTCATTCAACGCTATCATAAGTAGGATGGACAAATATATCTGCCGCACCACCCAAGGTCGTTAAGTTAGTTTTGGTGCTCAAAGGTGCTAATCCAGTGTTTTGCTTCTAAAAGGAGTCAGATGGAAGCTCATCAGTAAGGCATAAAAATGAGGCACCTCCACTGTTTTTGCCCTTCTGATATGTACATTGAAATGGGGTTAACTGAGTCATATACAATTTCTGTGGTCACACAGGATTTTCCTGTAATTCATTATGATTTATTACTTTTGTTCCAATTCCTCTGTCACTAACTCTGCAGTCCTATACTCACCTACCTGGCAGTGAACAAAATAGGGCTTACTTATAAGAAGACATATATAGAATTGCACTGTACATCACAAGGAGCTGTATGAACTGTTGTTGCTGTTTAGTCGTTTTGTCGTGTCCGACTCTTCGTGACCCCATGGACTAGAGCACGCCAGGCACTTCTGTCTTCCACTGCCTCCTGCAGTTTGTATGAACTGTACTGTTATTATTAATGGTGAAATCCAAGGTGCAATAATGGATCTCTTTCTTTTTCTGTCCCCTTCTTTACTAATGATTTCTTTTTTAATCCAACTATACAATTATGTCCTTTTGGACTTAAATATTGTAATCCAGTGTCTGAGGAAAGATTGTTGTTGTTGTTGCTGTTGTTGTTGTTAAGATTATATTGGTTTGGGAAGTTGTTGCCACACCCAATATGCAACAAATATTTTTTAGCAATTAAATTGCTCCTCAACTATTCATTTCAATCTGCGTGTTTCCATCTTTTAATTTGCATTGTTTTAATAGATTTTCTGACTGGCCTCAAGGTAGTCACATTTGTTTAAATCTTCAATAAATCTTTAATGGGAACCCTTTTATCTCCTGGACCTGAGACTAGTTTGAAACTTGTATGTAAATAAGATCAGCATGAATTATGTTTACTCCCATTATAGCATTTAATCATTCAAATGCATATTGAATTTACTTCCAACAATGGAAGAACAAATAGATTACTCATTTAAGGTGGCAAAAGTATCCACAAAGAAAGAGAAACTTCTCCTTCTAAATGTACAAATGTTCTTTCTTCTCAGTGAAAACATTACTTCTTTGGAGCTCAAATGTCCTTGACTGTACACAACATGGGCACAAACCAGCCAAAGGTAAGTACATTTCAGTCCTGTTGATCTGAGAGAGAAATATTTGACTTTTACTGGATTCTTCATTTTGGCTAGATCATGCCCATTTTGTGGGATTATGCTCTTATATTTCTTGGAAAGGGGTTTTAGATTGAACATGCACACACACACAGTAAAAAAACTGGGTTTTTGTTAACCCAATTAGATTTTGAACATTATTCACATTTTGCAAATATTGGAAAAAGTCATTAGGTAATAAGAGGTAGGTTTTGACATGTTTATTCTTAGGATTGAAAGTATGCATTGTTTTTCATGAATGCTTCTGACAGCTTCAAAAAAGCACTCTCCTTTTTTGCAGGTTCTGTGAGATTGCTGCTAAAGTAATTGTCTAGTCAGTAAGCACTGCCTTTGAATTTGTCTTCAGTGATATTAAAATGTAGCTAAAACCGGCTGACCACATTGCGTTGTGACATCACCTTAATTGCTATCTGAAATAAGTAAATTGTTGTAAAATAAGTAAATAAATAATTAGCATTAGAACATAGTACAAATGCATTAAAGGGGGGGAGGGAGAAAGAAGCAGTGCTATAAAATTATAACTATTCTGCCAAATAAGCATATATATATATTTAAGGGAAGGGGAAATCACTTACACAGAAGCACTACTTTTTACCTCAAAATCAGTATGAGAGACTATCCTGATTTACATACCTGTATATCATTATGGGGGAAAAACTTAATACAATGCAAATACTAATAGCTTGTGTTTGTTTCCATCATACGTCTTTGTATGTGTGCTAACAAACATATTGCTATTCAGCGCCACTCTCCAATGCTCAATGAATTTTCACATCACCTTTTCACAAACTATTCTGCGTGTAAACATCGGCAACATTTCAAATAGCTGCATGCTCAAAAGCCCCTTAAATCCAGTGGTTATTAAATGGTGAGTATCTCAGAGTACATGGTTAGAATTATGAAGCCCAGCTCTCCTCTTCTGTGCTTTGATGGAAGAAATATCAAGGAACGCCGCTTTCACAGAAAGTAGTAATGACAAAATATTTGCATATAGAGAGGTTATCTTGGAAAGCAGTTGGGCTAATTCAGGTATTCTAGTAAGGATATTTCCTGTGCGGAAGAAGGCTTTAGTGCATGGACTGCTGTTCTAAAAATGCCCTGGGGAAAGGATACTGCCTCCAGCTCCATGTCTTTTGCTAAATAGATGGTTAGCATTGTCAAGTTTCCAACTATCTGTCCTTCTCCGATTGCATTTCACAAAACTAAAAAAAAAGGAAAAATGCTCTCTCTGTCCACCCATCCCTCCATCTAGTCGGCCCATTGTGTTCAATGACTCTTGTTTCCAACTGAAGAAGAAGGAGAAGGAGAAGCCAATTTAAGATCAGAGTTAGGCTTTCTAGTATTGTTTTGTCGAGGTCCCCAAGCCACCCCCAAATAACTCACACATCACACATATTTTTTGTTTAAGTTTTTTGGCATGATTTTGGCCACAACTTTATTTAAATGCACACCATGTATTTAGACACTTGCCCAGGGACAGAACTGACTTCCGGATTCCAGCGGAAGCCAGTCAGGGAAACAATGTTGGGGCGAAATGAAGCTGGGCATCATTTCTCACCCGCATGCTCTTGGGGGCTTGCATGGCCCAAGTCCGATGCCAGGGACAAGGACAAAAAGAATGGCAAGCCCCTGGATTCCTTTAATGGAATTCCCTTTCCGCACCACCATTGGAGGGGTAGGCACTTACCCCTCCACCAACCAATTTTAACCGGTGGCGCTGTGGGTAAAAGCCTCAGCGCCTAGGGCTTGCTGATCGAAAGGTCGGCGGTTCGAATCCCCACGGCGGGGTGCGCTCCCGCTGCTCGGTCCCAGCGCCTGCCAACCTAGCAGTTCGAAAGCACCCCCGGGTGCAAGTAGATAAATAGGAACCGCTTACCAGCGGGAAGGTAAACGGCGTTCCGTGTGCTGCGCTGGCTCGCCAGATGCAGCTTTGTCACGCTGGCCACGTGACCCGGAAGTGTCTGCGGACAGTGCTGGCCCCCGGCCTCTTGAGGGAGATGGGCGCACAACCCCAGAGTCTGTCAAGACTGGCCCGTACGGGCAGGGGTACCTTTACCTTTACCTTATCCGCCAACCTTACAAGTTGTGACGATTTGCTACACAGTAGGCAAAAACCAAATGGCACCAGCCAATCAGCCAGATGGACAAAATTCCTACCAGGCCCCTGCCTCAAAACAGACGACCCCATGACAGGCATAGCAAGGTCAAGCAAACAACCTTCCCAAAACAGGGAGGGTGGGCGGGTGATCCGGTGCAAGCAGCCAAGAGGAGGCCCAAAGCTGTGCATCCAACATTTAAAACCTCTGACTCCTCCTTCAAAATTGACAACAAGCAAATCTCCCCAGTGACCCAATTAACCAGTTCACTGCCAGGGTCTCTCCAAACATCTGCCCAGCAACAATGGAGTGGCCTGTATCCCCCACCGCAACACGTTCTCTCTGCTAGGGAGAACACGTTTTGTATCACTATCCACAAAGCTAGGAAACTGCAAGATAAGTCTGATGCCTTAATAGACATGCTTTGTGATCAGCGCTGATAATGTGCAATGTCAATGTCACAAATTGTGTCTGTCAGCATTTCATAAGGCAATGCAAGAAGCCCAGGAAACATGGGACATATGTGCTGGTCCCAGGCACAGGAAGTGGGTCTGAAAGATGGAGGGAAAGTGTGGGTGCATGTAAGCTAAGTTGTAAGCCTCCAGGCACCCCCACCTTTCATATTTGAAGCCCAAATCCACATGGGGAGGATGGAGGGCTTGGGACCAGCAAATATGCCACACATTATCCTGGGCTTGTATTGCCTTATGAAGCATGTGAGCCTTACGGTATTGCTAGAGGAATTATCTGGTGATTTGATCCACACCCATTCCTTCCTTCCTTCCTTCCTTCCTTCCTTCCTTCCTTTTTGAGTTTCTCTTTTTTTTATTTCTACTTTTCAAGTTTATACATTTCACTAAGTTTACAGTCATTTTGACATTTCAAAACTTGTCTTCCTTCCCCCTCTTTCTGTGGTTCCTTAAATGATGGGAGTGGAGACACTCCTTCAGGTATACTAGGCCAAGACCATTTAATTGCTGTAATTGTGGCAATTTTTACTGCATATACAGTGGTAGCTCGGGTTACATACGCTTCAGGTTACATACGCTTCAGGTTACAGACTCCGCTAACCCAGAAATAGTACATTGGGTTAAGAACTTTGCTTCAGGATGAGAACAGAAATCGTGCTCTGGCGGCGCGGCAGCAGCAGGAGGCCCCATTATCTAAAGTGGTGCTTCAGGTTAAGAACAGTTTCAGGTTAAGAACGGACCTCCGGAATGAATTAAATACTTAACCCGAGGTACCACTGTATTTGAAAGTTGGCACATTCATACATAGCTCTCCCTCAGGTAGAGTTGCCACATTTCAAAAAGTGAAAATCCAGACACAAACATTGTTGAGTTTATTTGTCTGGGTATACATCATGCATTCCAAGTGGGGTTTTTTCTCAGCAGGTGCCATTTTTTATAAAGCAACAGAACTTTGAAACTTATAACAGCCGAAGCATGCAGCTGCTGCTATTTGCCTTAACTAAAGGGGCATTCTTGCATCCCCTAATAGATTTCACAAATGTTGGCTCTGAATCTAGTCATCTGCAAATATGGCATGGGTGTGTGACTCATTGTGCAAAAATGTGAATAGGAGGTGCCCACTGGAATATTCCTCAGGATCAATCTCTACTTGGGTGCCCATTTGGCAGTGTATCTCAGTGCTCGTTTGCTTAATATCTATACTTCTCAATCCAGGAATGATACGCTCCTAAAAGCCTGCTTTTAACCTGTAAATCTCCTTAGCTGGATTGGGGCAATTATTTTATACATTTCTTTTGGGGCCTTTAAAAAAATGAGCATGGGTTTTTCTTGCCATATTTGCCTGTTACAAGGGCCATTCATTTCTTGAAGTGTTCCTGCTGGTATAAGGCCCAGGAATTCTGGCAAGAAAGACAATGCTGAAATAAGATTTTGGCATGTGATCTAATTTTTAAATGTTGGGGTTTTGAAGAAGTCCCTACAGCTGCTGTGTGTGATGAAAGACTCTATTAAGAGGGGTTGCAGGGGAGAAAACAGAGGGGAAGGAGGAGGCAAGACTAGAGGAACTTTTATGAATTAGTAGATGTGCCTTATCAACTCAGAACAGAAGGAATATTTGGAAGCAGTGACTTCAGTTCTGGAGTTGCTGTGAACCCCTTTTTGGAACAGCCTAGGCTTCCCCCTCCCTTATGTACTCAGTGCAGTAATTTTTGCAATGCACTTTTATTTTTAGTTCCTTTTGATAATGTGACACATTAAATCAATAGGTAATTTGAAGAAGATGGAATCTAATTTTATTTTCCCATCTCCCAGCTTCTGAGTTAAAAAACCAGAACTAATGGGGCTTTTTTTTTTTTATTTTTATTTTTTTATACAAACTTTATTACAAAGACATAAACTTACACATACAATAAAGAGAAAAAAAAAAATTATAAAATCAGACACATACAACTAGAAAAAAGAAAAATAAAAACAAAACAAAGAAAAGAAAGAACCAATCACACCCTTACACACATTTGACTTCCAATAACCTCAGCTTTGGGTTAAATATTTTACATATACCATCTGCAGTTATTTTCATTTATCTCTCCACGTCGTAGGAGTTAAACATCGTCTACTGTTAAATTGTTAATTCCCAAGTTAGTCTCAAGGTAACATAAGAATTTGGACCAGTCCTCTATCTTTTTAGTGGGGTTGTCCCACCTAATATATTGTGTAAGTCTTGCCAATTCCAAATATTGGTACAATTTCACCTGCCACTCTCTCATTGTTGGTATTTCGGGGGATTTCCATTTCTTTGCTATTAGAATCCTTGCAGCAGTGGTAGCATACTGGAAGAAAGTCTGATCCGTCTTTTTTATTTCCTCCCCAATCATCCCTAAGAGGAAAGCTTCAGGTTTCCTGGGTAAATTATACTTCAAGATTTTCTTTAACTCCTCGTGTATTTGTCCCCAGAAACCTTTCACCCCCTCGCAGGTCCACCAAATATGGATAAAGGTCCCCACCTTATCTTTGCACCTCCAGCAGGTGTTATCTGCTGTTCTATACATTCTCCCCAATCTGGCCGGGGTCAGATACCAGCGATACATCATCTTGTATAAATTCTCCCTTAAGTCAGCGCACGCAGTAAATCTCATGCCTTTCTTCCACAAAATTTGCCATTTCTCATACCCTATCTCGTATCCTAGGTCTTTGTTCCATTTAGTCATCACCCCTTTGATCAACTCTTCCTTATTTTCGTTTTCCAGCAGTTGCCTATACATTTTAGACAGTAGTTTGTTGTTACTCTCAATAATCTCTACTTGGAATCTAGATTTGTTTTCTCCCATACCTATTCTCTTATGTTCCCTCCATAGTGCACTAATTTGGTGTTGGTGAAACCAATCCTTAATTTTCTCTTTCAGTTCATCCTGCTGTCTTAGTTTCCACCCTTCTTCTGATTTGATTAGGAGGTCCTCGTACGTCCACCTTCTACCTGTCATATTTAATTTCTTTATTTTAATAATATCCACAGGTGAAAGCCACCAAGGGGTACTTTGTTCAATCACACTTTTCTTCCTGTTCCACACTTCTAAAAGTGACCCTCTGACTATATGATTATAAAAACCTCTATGGACTTTATCTTTCTCCTGCCAGAGGTAAGCATGCCACCCAAATCTTAAGTCAAATCCTTCTAGATCTAGTAAGTCAGTATCTTTCAGGGTGGCCCATTCTTTAATCCAGAGTAGACATGCCGCCTCATAGTAAAGCCTTAAATTTGGTACACCAAAGCCCCCTCTATCCCTGGGGTCCGTCAAATATTTAAGTTTCACTCTAGGTTTCTTCTCCTGCCAAATATATTTGGTCAAGGTCCTTTGCCAGTTTTTAAAGCAGGCGGTACCTTTTATCACTGGTAAGTTCTGGAACAGAAATAACAATCTCGGGAGGATACACATCTTAATCGATGCCATCCTCCCGGTCCAGGATAAATTCAGTCTACGCCAGGTGTCCATGTCTTTCTTAACTTCTTTCCACAATTTATTGTAATTATCCTCTACTAAATTAATATTCTTTGGAGATAACCAGATACCCAAATACTTCACTTTATTTACTACTTTAATGTCCACCTGTTGTTCCAACTGTGACTTCTCCTGTACTGTCAAGTTCTTTATTAATATTTTAGTTTTCCCCCTATTTAACTTGAATCCAGATAATTTGCCGAACTCTTCCAAAAGTTCTACCGCTCTGCTGGTGCTTTCAATTGGGTTCTCTAAAAAAAGGACCAAGTCATCAGCGTAGGCCTTTAGTTTGTATTCTTTCTCTCCGATTCTTAATCCCCTAATATTTGGGGTCGCTCTTATTTTATTTGCGGCTGTTTCTAGCACCAATATGAACAGTAAAGGTGACAGAGGGCAACCCTGCCTTGTCCCTTTCATAATTGGGAAATATTTAGTCAAGTTGTTATTAATGATCAGCCTAGCCTGCTGCTCTGTGTAGATCGCCCTGATGGCCTTCAAGTAGGGGCCCCCTATTCCCACCTTGTCAAGATTTTGTAGCAGAAATTCCCAAGAAACACGATCGAAAGCTTTTTCTGCATCAATGAAAATAAGGGTCGCTGGCACGTCTGGTCTTGCCTCCAAGTACTCTATAATATCTAATACATGCCGGACGTTATCCCTCAATTGCCTACCTGGGAGAAATCCCACTTGATCTCTATGTATATATCTATTTAATAATTTTTTGAGTCTGCTTGCCATGATGTCTGCAAAAACCTTATAGTCACAATTTAAAAGTGAGATTGGCCTATAGTTTTTTAAATCCGTCTTTTCATTTTCGGTCTTAGGTATTAACGTGATATACGCCTCCTTCCAGGAACTAGGTATCCTCCCCTCTTGGAGCGTGTTATTAATTACCTCCGTTAATACCGGCGCTAGCAGATCTACCAATTTTTTATAATATTTTGCAGGCAGACCGTCCGGACCAGGGGACTTCCCATTCTTCATCTTATTAATAGCGTCCCTGACCTCTTTTACAGACACCACTTTGTTTAGTTGTGTACAATCTTCTTCTGTAAAATATTTTCTTTCTTCTTTATTCAGGTAGTTCTCTATTTCTGCACTGCTCTCTTCTCCTTTTTCATACAGCTTTTCAAAAAAAGTAACAAACCTGCTTTCAATTTCACCTGGATCTTCTATCACCCTCTCATCTACAATAAGTTTATTGATCGCATTTTGTTTCTTTCTTTTCCTAAGCTGCCATGCAAGTAGCTTCCCCATTTTGTTAGCCGACTCGAAATATTTCTGTCTTGTGAATTTAATTTTCTGTTCTACTTCTTGATTCAAAATAGCTGAGTATTGGGATTGCAACACCCTCACCGCTTGGTTAATCGTTTCATCTGTCGGATTTAGTGCCAGTTTCCTTTCAAGGTCTCTCAGTTGGGCCAGAATACCTTCCTTCTTTTTCTCCCTTAACTTCTTTCTATAGCTATTTTGTTGTATCAAAAGGCCCCTTAAGACTGCCTTACCGGCATCCCATACCAACTCTGTTGGGGTATCTCTATTCAAATTTATCGCCAGGTACTCTCTCAAAGTTTTTTTGGCCATATCCAGCACTTCCTCATTCTCAAATAGATATTCATTCATCCTCCATCTAGGTTGCCCTTTCAATTCATTTTTGATTTCCAAAGTCAAGGGGCAATGATCTGACAGGGTCCTGGGTAGTATCTCACATCTCTTAGCTCTCCATACCATAGCCCTGGTCACCCATATCTGGTCGATCCTGCCCCAGCTTTGGTGAGGCTCTGAGTAGTGAGTAAACTGTTTGGTAGTGGGATTTCGGTATCTCCAGATATCAATTAAATCTAAATTTTCCACTAACTCATTAAAGGCATTAGGGAGCTTCCCCCTGTTTACGTTCCTCTGGTTCTCACTTCTATCCAGACTCGGTGTTGGTACCCCGTTCCAGTCTCCCAATAAAATTAACTTATATGGTTCCAATTCCATCAGCAGGCTTTCAAGTTTTTCAAAGAACTCTGTTCTATTTGAGTTCGGTGCGTATACCGACACTACGTTGATTCTTTCCCCTCGAAAGTTTAATTGAATACCTAATATTCTACCTTCCTCATCCTTACAGATTTGTATTGGTTCCCAACTTTCTTTGGCATATATTACCACTCCTCTTTTTTTGTTTACATCCGAATTTACAAATTCTACTCCCAGCTTTTTATTCACCAATATATGTCTATGTCTCTTTGCAATATGAGTTTCCTGAAAACAGATTACATCATATTTCTTATTTCTCAAAGCTTTTTGAATTTTATTCCTTTTAACTTTCTCATTCAGCCCATTCACGTTCCATGATAAAAGTTTTAAGGTGTCCAGTATTATCCTAGTTCTCTGACTACTCTACCTCTAATCAAAACTCGGATTAAAAACTAGCGCCTTTGTTTCCTGAGAGCCCCTCCTCTTCGGCCGCCCCTTCTCCCACTGCGGCTTCCTCATCTTCGTCTCCTGAGTTTAACCCCCTCTCTCCTTGATCTTTCACGCTCCCCTCCCCCTCATCTTCCTTTTCTCGACCATTCCCTTTTGTCTCTTCCCTGTCTCGCAGTCTATACTCTGTCCTTCCCAGCTCTCTTTCATATCTCCTCAGAAACTTCTCTGTTTCCTGTATGTCCGTCAGTTTGAATTTCTTATCTTTGTAAAAAAAGGTAATCCCCTCGGGGAATTCCCACCTAAATTGTATTCCGTTTCTCCTTAAAGCCGCAACCACTTGTTTGTATCCCTCTCTTTTTCGTAATAATCTAATTGGAATCTCTTTGTAAATAATGATGGGCCTGCCTTCAATTCTAAGTTTATTACGATAACTCGTCCTTAGAATTAGATTTCTCATTTCTAGGGAGTTGAATATCACGAGACAGTCTCCCAAAAATTTATTGGGTTTGAGGTGTTGTGGTCTAGACATTCTAAATGCATTGTCTATTGTTAGTGCAATCTCTTCTTCTTCCAGACCCAGCCATTTAGCGAGCTCCTTAATCATTTTCTTTCTAACATCCTCATTTCTTTCTTCTGCCACACCTCTAAATTTTAAATGGAGCTGCTTTTGTCGCATGTCGGCCATGGCGAGGTTATCCCAGATCCTGTCCTGTGCTTTGTTTAACTCACCCAACTCTTCCCTCATCCTCCCTGTTTCTTTTTTCTGTTCCCTCATTTCTTTCTGTAGCTTCTTATTAGACTCCTCAATTATCTTAGATTTTACTGACAATTCTTGAATTTTGGATGAGAGCTCTCCTACTGCCTCTTCTATTTTTTTATCGATCAAGTCTTGCATGTCTCCTAGCTTATTTTCTATATATGTTTCATTTTGTTTAAATTCTTCCTTTATTTTAATCCATAAGCTATCTAGGTCTTTGATCTCCTCTTGACGTGATGTCTTTCTTTCCCCCGGGGTCCCGCCCACTCTCTTTGCGTCCTTCCCCTCCTTCCCCATCGTTATTTGTGACACACTCCCCTTATTCACCGTTAATTTCTTCTTGTAGTCCTTTTTGTCCTATATTCCTGACCTTTCCCTCCTTTCCTCTCAACAAGCGCCTACCGGGGTAGTGTATATTATAACTGATCTAGCTAACTCTGATGTCCATACAAACACATATAAACCCCAAGAGAGCAGCAGTCCCACAATATACTCTTTAAAAAAAAGCACAAAAAACCCTGGGGGTGGTCTTAATCCAAAAGCAACAATTAGTCCGCTCCGGGCGAAGGGGGGGTGGAGGAAGGGGAGGGATAGAAGGTGGAAGGTAAAAGAGGGGTGGTGTGGCTACTAGAGACGTAATTGTCCTGTACAGCTTCTTATCCTATACATTCAAATTCAGTCTTAATTGGTCCTAATTGGTTTACTCCCGACACTTCAGGAACTTCCGGAACTTCCAACACTTCAGGAGCCTCAGACACTTTTAACACTTTACGCACTATGATCTCCTCTCACCAAGAGGTTGCAGTCCCAATGATGTCCCCCGTTGCGTTCCCGGTTACCGTCTAGGCTTCCACTCAGAGTTGCATACCCCCCTTTTCGCCCCCTCACAGGTCGGGCCCGGCCAATAAAGAAAGAAAGGGGCTCTGTATAGTTGGTTTGCTTCGTATCTAGCTTCCGCCCACAAGAGCCAGCTGCTTAAAATAGCGACCTGACCGGTTGTTGCTGTCGCTGCATTGGGCGTCTTTAATCTACCTCAGGCTGCAGTCCGAGTATCGAGCCCCTACCACACCTCCCTTAGCGTGCTCTCACCAGTCTATTATTTATTTGTATTTTTCTTATAGATGTCTTTAAAGGGGGTGGGAGGGAGTGGGTAACGTTGAAGAGTCGTCGTAGTCAAGCCTAGACCTCACCGGGGGGCTTGGAAGGGCGTTCGTCACTGTCTATATCCCAGAATTGGCGTTATGCTTCTTTAATAAAGTTTAATCATTGAATCATTAAAATGCACTGTAGTCCGTATTTACTATCAATTCGGCTCTTGCTCACTCAGTCAGACTATTCACTAACCTCCTCGCTCCTGCGGCTCCCCTTCTGCGCCATCTTGTCTCCGCTGCCGAGGGCAATCCCGTAGATAAACAAACAAAGAAAACCTGGGCGTCTCCTGGCTTCACGCCAACTTCGCGCTTATATAGTAAGCACTTCAACCAAAAATGAAAGTTTTCCACGCTGGAGACCCCGTTCTAATCTCCAAGGGGTCCCGACGCTGCCCGCAGTTGAAGCTCTGGGCGTCTCGCTGTGGGGTGGCGCTTCCCAGTTTGCGCTGGCGGTCACCGTTCTCTCGTTCCTCCACTCTGCCCTTTCCCAGAGGGGGTAGGTCGACCGCGTCCACGCTGCGGGTGGCCTCTCCCTCAAGGGTTTCCCCCCTGAGGTTTCGGGGTACGCTGCGCCCTTGCGTCTCTCCCCAACGTTCCCACAGCGCCCAGAAAGCCGAGAGCTGGCTTTCTGTGCTTCCTCACTGCTCGCGTCCGGAACCGGAAGTCGCTTTTTTTTTTTTTTAAGGAAGTTAAAGTCCTGAGTATAACATTTTTGTGTGCCTGTGACTATAAATTTGCCAATGCATTTGCAATGAGACGTGGAAACAAAATGCCCTTGGTTTTATTTTAGGAACCACTCGTCTCTGGTCTGAGCTGTGTCTCAATGATATACTTTTAGTTTTAATTATATTGGCTGCCAAGAATGCAGTCAAATAATTTTCCCCACAATAAAACACACGTTAAAATTTACTAGCATGATTAAATTAAGTATAAGCTGATTAATTTAATAATACTCTATTTCTGCAGTGTCTTTTCTGAGTTTTCAGAAAGCATCTGAAAAGGAAATCCCAGAGATTCTCTGCCTCCTTAGGCCCTTGTTGGAACATAATGTGGCTCAGGTTCAGAGTCAGTTGTATATTAATGTCAGAGCCACCATACGTTTGGCACCTGCCTGCTGCTAGCATCTTGACTTCTGGTTATGGCACCCACCTACCCATTCTGTGTTTCACTGTAGGTTTATCCAGTTGTTGAAGGGCCAGATAGCAGGGGAAGGAGCTGATTTGATGCATGTCTGGTTCACATACCAAAAGCCTTGGGGCTTGGGGAAGGTTTCTCAGTTGGGGCCTCCTACAACACCAGAAGGTACAGCTGGTTGAGACTAGAGTGGCCATGTTTACTTTCAGTTCTGTTTGAATGAGTCCTTTACTTGAAGGTCTGTCTGGTCCACATCTGTATGTTCTAAACAAAGAACCTTCGAAAGCGAGACAAAGTTGCTCATCAGTAGCAGAGCAGCCACACAAATCCCCTAATCACAATCTTACTCAAAATAATGTGATGTAATGTATTACTATTTCAACTGCAGCCATTCTTGCTGAATGTCCTGATCCTGGCCAACCTGGTAACCAGTCACTGTGCCAAGTCCAAGTTCAAAATTCAAGGGTCAATCAGCACCAGCAAAGTCCAAAATTCAAACTCCAGAGGCCAAAGGTCAGGAAATGAGGTTCAGGGTCAATCCAAGTCTGAAGTCAGGATGCAGTCCAGCTTTAAGCCCAAAGTACAGTTGCATGGAGGTCCTTGACTATCCACGTCAAGGTCCTTCGACATGGGCAAGTGAACAAACACAGCACCTCAGCTCTGCTGCCCTCTTATGCTATGCCTGCTGGGATTGATGATGCATGTGACCCACACCTGCTCCCAGCCTATTCCAGCTGGGGAATCATATACCTCCTCCCAGAACTAGCGAGCCCGGCCTGGCCAGCTAGTGAGCTGGGCTGTGGGCCCTTGCCTGCCTTTTGGAGTGTTCAAATGTTGCTGAGGGCCACCAAAAATATATTGAGAGCCACATGCAGCTCTTGGGCCATATGCTGAGCTACTGTGACCTAGAAGATGCTTGGCCACCCCAGTTCTGCCTCCTCTCCACTTTCAAAATGCCCTGTTTCAGCACTTTACACTGGATTTATGAATTAAGATAGTGCTGGTAGCAGCTTCTTCCTGTCCACATTTTCAGCGCATGAAGTGAGAACCTCCATAGAAGTGGGATCTTCCCTTGCAGAACTGGGGAGAGGGACACATCTGCCTTATCCAAGCCCCCTCCAGTATGTTGAATTGGGAGATTGGATTGCTCTTCCCATTAAGTAGGAGCAGGTTCTAGGTGACTCCTGTTTGTGATAGTTCCCACACAGCTTGCATTATTTCTGCAGATCTCCTGTGCTTTCCTTACCAAATTTCTGCCCTAAGTCATTGTGGGAGGAGCAGCTTTAATTACAGCAAAATAGCTAATGTTTGAAATAGAAAATACAATACAATGTAACATATTATATTATCAAAAGATTCAGCATAACATTCCAGCATTCTGAAGTGTGGAATCCTAATGACTTCTAGCTTCCCATAAAAAACAGAAATTCGGCAGAATTGATTTTGTATTCAGGAAATGTTATCTGCCTAGGAAAAAATAAAGATGGCAATGTTTACCTTTCTTACAAAATAACATTTTGTGACTGTTCTACTTCCACATCTTTCTGGTCTATTGTTTAAAGTCTATATTTGCTATTCACAAGTTTGCATTGTGTGGTGAAAGCATTCCTCAAGTAGTCACTCACACAAAATGTTCTCTTCTTTCGTGCCCCCCCTTCACTTACATCTGGGTAAGTGAGGCTCCCTTCAGACATTCCCTTAAGAAACAGATTGTGAGGATTTATGGGAAGTTTATACGGCTGTCGTTCTGTTTCATAACAACTGAATGAAATGAAAAAAGCAATCACCCATAATAAACTACTATCTTATGGCAGTAAATAGAACTGCATAACATATTACCCTAGAGCTATGTGAACTTTGAAATACATATGCTTGCATTTAGCTTTATAAGACTTCTGCAATGCGCTGTAAGTTTTCCAAAGTTAAAGCTCTCCACTGTTGCCTGCTAGAGAAACAAATACAGTGAAACTTTAAATGTATCTTGATATCTTGCAAAAATATAGAATGTAGGAGTTGGTCCAAGTTCTCACATGTCCCTGAATAATCTTCCATTTAATTGAGAGAAATTACTTGCCTACATTTTAGCATAGTTTATACACTCATATAATTAATTTCCAAGCAAAAATGACCCCAAGTATTATGCAGTTAGCATTACTGCTGTTTAGTCACATGAAAAAGATCAGAGCTTAAAAAAAAAAAAAAATTAAATTCCCCAAGGATTGGGTGAGGTGAGATTCCCCTTGAGCCACATATGCATTAATTGCTGTTTATGCTCATTTCAACAACATTTCTCAAGCAGCAAAGTGTCAAGAGCAATTCTCCCCACCACATGAATAAAGGAAGCTGCTTTGTATACTCAGCACATTGGTTATCTGTTCTGGTGCCATTTTATTTATCCAGAAGTACCTCTCCAGAACCTTTCCCAGCCAGTAAGCAGAGAAAATAATAAATAGTTCTCACAATGGAAGCTTGCAATAAGTGAGGTTACTGAGGTGGCTCACCATTTGGGGTGGAGCCACTGTGTTAGCTTCTCAGGAAGTGGGCTCCTACTGTTTATCAAGCGTCAGGGGCTGGACTGAGGAGGAATGGACAGTATAGAGTAAGAACAGTGGTTTGCAGAAGGTCATAGTTCAGAGGGTAGAAGCTGGGAAATATTGGGAGAGCAGCAGGAAGAAGAAGCACCAGGGGAGAGACAGCTAACAGACTCAGTGTCCCTTGAAAGCATTCCTGACCCCTCTCCCAGAACCAGGCATGCCTTGAGAGTAGTAGAACAGAAAGCTCAGAGGCAGAAAGCACAGATCAGCCGGCGCAGGGGTAACATGGAGGAATTGAGGGGGTGGGACTTTACTTGGAGCAATGCCATTATCTAAGAGAGACTGCATTCCTTCGTCTCTCTCTGTGAATATTGAATAAACTACTTGGTGAGAACGCTTCTTGTTTTTCTGCTTCTTGGCATCCCACTGTGGGAGGGATAGGATTCCCTGAAGCCTTGACATCAAGATGGACAGGGGAGAGGGACAAGGCATTGGAGAGGTCAGCATGGTGAAACCAACAGAGCCAACCCTGTACTGCTGCCAGCGCATCTGCATTGCACCAACTTCCCCAACACCTTGCCACCCGCCCTTCCAGTATGCCACAGTGACTCAGCTACTGGGAAGCTAGCTGTGATAGCCTGGGAATCGGATTCAGAGGCTGAACCTGAGGAATCCCAGCCTGCACAGGAGTCCCTGCCTCCAGGACCAGCTGAGCCGGGACTGGGGCATGAGCCTGAAGGGTCCTCACCTGTGCTGGATCCTCAGGAGCAGACACCAGCTGAATCTGCTCTGGCTCCGGAGGTGATTGAGGACCCATTGCCTACAGGTGCTCCACTCTCACCCCTGTCAGGGGAAGGTGAGGTTGCCTCTGGGTCCTGGGCTGCAGAGGCTCAGGGCAGAGAGGTGGAGGGAACTAAGTTCTTGCAGGAGGAGTGCTCGCCTCCAGGCCAGCAGAGGTGAGTCACCTGTGGACGGGGACCGCCCTATGCCTATGCAGATAAAAGCCAGCCAGCCCAGTCCCAGGTTGCGGGAGCAACATTGTTGGCAACCTGTTCCTGCCGGCCCCCTGTCCTGCTCTTCTGCCAGAGTTCCTGACCACTCCAGACTCCTTGCCTTGGACCCTGCTTCAGCATTGACGGACAGCCTCCATACCACACCCTCGACCTCAGACTGGACTCGGACCACACCGCACGGTAGCCCCCCGGGACCAGCACACTAGCAAAGCAGCTGCACTCCACTTGCCTTCTGTCTCCAGGATCCCTGTTGGGAAATGTTTGTGTGTTTGTGTGTGTTTAATTTGTTCATAAATGAGCTGGAGTAGTAAGATGGACAAGTTTGCTGTGATTGCCAAATTATTCAGAGTGATAAAAAGGTAAAGGACCCCTGACAGTTAAGTCTAGTCGCCGTTGACTCTGGGGTTGCGGTGTCATCTTGCTTTATAGGCCGAGGGAGCCGGCATTTGTCCACAGACAGTTTTTCCGGGTCATGTGGCCAGCATGACTAAGCCACTTCTGGCGCAATGGAACACCAAAACCAGAGCAGCGCACGGAAATGCTGTTTACCTTCCTGCTGGTAAAGGTAAAGGTAAAGGTACCCCTGCCCGTACGGGCCAGTCTTGCCAGACTCTAGGGTTGTGCGCTCATCTCACTCTATAGGCCGAGAGCCAGCGCTGTCCGCAGACACTTCCGGGTCACGTGGCCAGCGTGACAAGCTGCATCTGGCGAGCCAGCGCAGCACACGGAACGCCGTTTACCTTCCCGCTGGTAAGCGGTCCCTATTTATCTACTTGCACCCGAAGGTGCTTTCGAACTGCTAGGTTGGCAGGTGCTGGGACCGAACGACGGGAGCACACCCCGCCGCGGGGATTCGAACCGCCGACCTTTCGATCGGCAAGTCCTAGACGCTGAGGCTTTAACCCACAGCGCCACCCGCGTCCCACCTTCCTGCTGGAGCGGTATCTATTTATCTACTTGCACTTTTTGGCATGCTTTCGAAGTCCTAGGTTGGCAGGAGCTGGGACCAAGCAACGGGAGCTCACCCTGTTGCAGGGATTCGAACCGCCAACCTTCTGATCGGCAAGCCCAAGAGGCTCAGTGGTTTAGACCACAGCGCCACCCACGTCCCTACATTCAGAGTGATAAGAGGAAGGAAGGAAGGAAGGAAGGAAGGAAGGAAGGAAGGAAGGAAGGAAGGAAGGAAAGAAAGAAAGAAAGAAAGAAAGAAAGAAAGAAAGAAAGAAAGAAAGAAAGAAAGAAACAAGGAAGGAAAAGATTGTGAAGCATTCTAAAGGTAGCTTTGGCCTGATGATGTCAGGGACTGGGCAGAGGAGGAATGGTGGAGACCACCTCACCAGCCTGACCCTTCCAGAGAAGAAGAGGACAGTTCAGAATTACAACAGGGGTTGGAGGGAGATCACAGCTCAGAGGCAGATGAGGGGGAAAGCTGGAAAATAATGGGAGAGGAGGAGGAAGAAAAAGAAGCACTGGGGGGGGGGGCAACAGCTGATGGACACAGTGTCTTTAGAAGCATTCCAGACCCCCCCCCCCACTCACGGAACCTGGTGAGCCTTGAAAGCAGCAGAGCAAAAAGCTCAAAGGCAAAGGGCACTTTTCTGCACCTGTAGCAATGATGCATGAAAAAGTGGGAGAGACAGAGGGGGTGGAAACTCACTCGGTACAATGCCATTATTCTGTATAATTGTTTAAAGTCTGCATTCCCAAGCCTTTCTCTGTGAATATTGAATAAAAAGCAGATGGTAAGGACTTTTCCTTGTCTTATCTGTTCCTGGGAACCTGCCGTGGGGGTTGGTTCCTCTGCCGCCTGACAGGCAGGGACAATTTGGGGTCTTGAGGCAGTGGTGAAATGATCAGAGAAGACGCAGCATTGGGTAAAAATCAAGCCAAATCTTTTTGAAATCAATAGAAAGCAGGGTTGGCATAGCAGTAGGACAAAGATCCCATTGAACATTCCAACAGCCCTTGCTGATGGAATGCTGTTCTGTGAGGGTTGGAAAATGCCCCAACCCCATGGGGATTACCCTGTCTTGAGCCCTGGTGTGGTTCAAGCTAGGCACTGTATTCTGCTCTGGTCAGACCTCACCTGGAGTACTGTGTCCAGTTCTGGGCACCACAGTTCAAGAAGGACACTGACAAACTGGAACGTGTCCAGAGGAGGGCAACCAAAATGGTCAAAGGCCTGGAAACGATGCCTTATGAGGAATGGCTAAGGGAGCTGGGCATGTTTAGCCTGAAGAAGAGGAGGTTAAGGGGTGATATGATAGCCATGTTCAAATATATAAAAGGATGTCACATAGAGGAGGGAGAAAGGTTGTTTTCTGCTGCTCCAGAGAAGCGGACACGGAGCAATGGATCCAAACTACAAGAAAGAAGATTCCACCTAAACATTAGGAAGAACTTCCTGACAGTAAGAGCTGTTCGACAGTGGAATTTGCTGCCAAGGAGTGTGGTGGAGTCTCCGTCTTTGGAGGTCTTTAAGCAGAGGCTTGACAACCATATGTCAGGAGTGCTCTGATGGTGTTTCCTGCTTGGCAGGGGGTTGGACTCGATGGCCCTTGTGGTCTCTTCCAACTCTATGATTCTATGATTCTATGATTCACACAGGGTGCCATTGGGTGTCTGCAGTGAAGGTTATCAACCATGCAGAAGTCTTAATCCATGTTTAGGGCATGCCATGGCCAATCTCTCTCCCTGCCAGGCTTCCCATGGGGGCCTCCTTTGCTATGTTGATCCTGCCCAGTGCCATTTCCACCAGTATGCGTAAGTGGGAAGCTTGCTAGGGGCAAACGGCCCCAAACACACGTGAGCTAACCTTTGAAACTCACACACCCAAATCTGGCAGTGCAATTTTCCAACCTAATAATATTTACAAAAATGCACATGTTAGAAGGAAAGTATGCATGAAATGAAGGTACTGGTGAAAAGAGCATACAAAAATGCATTATCTTATTATATAGTATATATTCTATTAAGAACAGAAAAATGAGAAACAGAGAGAACTCGTATTGAAAGAAGCTTCCATCTCTCTCTGTGCAGGAAATCCTACATTCTCGTCAATGGCTGAACATTTTGGTTGCAGCTCTTCTTAGAAAACCAGACACAAATTTGTAACATCTCAGTTGAACTCATTTACAGCCGTTTCATCCCCATCTTTTCTTTTTCAGGGACAAGGAAGAGAAGACTATTGACTGTTTTAGATGAGATAAATAAGTCCTATTAGCTTATTCCTATTAGGCTTTTCATGGGCTGTAAATCTCAGATGGATACATACATATATAAAATTGCTACTTTTAACAAAAGTTTGCTTGAAGATCTTTTTATTTGTTTAAAGCTACTTTTCGGGATTTGTAAAAGCTTTCCGAGGTACTCGTATTCTCTGCTGGTTTCATATATCTATTCAAATTCCAAGACTGCAAGGCCTTCTTATTTTAATTCTATGCTATTTTGTTCACTCTGCCTGAGGCGCTCCGGCTCCCCCTTGGTATATTTATGTGCAAGGCTAATTTTTTACCCTTTTAATTTACCCTATTGCTGACTTTCAATTGTCCTTTTAAGGTCGATCTTTCCATAATGATTTTATTGCAAGAAAATGCCCTGGGATACGCTAAGCGCTTATATTGCACTGTGTACTGCAATGTTTTGATGAAGGAGACCGGGGTGCTGGTGGGGAGAGAAGCTAATGTTAAATTGTGTGGTATTTATCTTCATTCTGGACACTGATTCGGATGCTGTTTAAGAGCCTCAGGGGGCTTTATCCTGCCTGTTAGCTTCTGTTGCGAGACTTGGTGTGCACTGAAATAGCAGCCAAAGGGAAGTGCTTTAACCTAAGCTACTCAGTCTCCTTTTACCTTGACTTTTTAGGTTGGCTGGTGGCTGAATACCCGTTCTAAGAAAAAAATATTTCCCGTTGCTGAGGTTTCTGCTTTGTCCTGCAAAAAATGTTCCTGTCTCAATTTAGGTGAAGTGTGTTTGATTTTATTGTTGTTGTTTTTTAAGAACATGAAAAATGAAACAAGCAGAACTGCTACTGGACTCAACTCAAAGTTCTGGTTTTAAATAACTTTCAAAGGTTAGGGCAGAAGTGGGGAACTTTTTCCAATCAGAGGCCCACATTCTAATTTGGGTCATAACCTCAGTGCTGCATGCCAGGGGAGGTCAGGACCAAAGACAGTGATGCAGTGGCGTAGCGTGGGGGGTGCAGGGGGGGCCGGGCGCACCGGGCGCAACATCTGGGGTTAGGGCAAATCCATGGGTTAGGGGGCGCAAATCCACGGGTTAGGGAGCGCAAATCCATGGGTTAGGGGGCGCAAATTACTTGCCTTGCCCCGGGTGCTGACAACCCACGCTACGCCACTGCAGTGATGGGCAGATCCATTCAACCATCCCATTCACGCTCAGCACATTTTTTCGTGTACACACCCATCAATCCATCCATCCATCCATCCATCCATCCATCCATCAGCCACTCTCCTCTTTCACTTTCCCCCAGCTGCTCTCATTTCTGAGCATTTTCTTACTTGCTGATCACTATCTTTGCTCCCCAATACTAGAGGCGGTCCTTTGGGTCTTGCTGTCCTGAGCCGTTTAAGACTTTAGAGGTCAAAACCAGCACTTTGGATTGGTCCCGGAAACTACTTGGTAGCCAGTGCAGTTGGACCAGGATCGGTGTAATATGCTCAGACCGTCTTGCCCTGGTGAGCAACCTGGCCACTGAATTTTGCACTAGCCGAAGTTTCTGAACCGTCTTCAGAGGCAGCCCCACGTATAACCCTTCGCAGTAATCTAACCCTGAGGTTACCAAAGCATAGATGACAGAAGTTAGGCTATCCCTGTCCAGATAAGGGCACAGCTGGGCCAGCAGCCAAAGCTGATGGAAGGCACTCCAGTGACAGCAAAGGATCCAGGAGTATCCCCAAGCTATGAACCTGCTCCGTCAGAGGAAGTGGAACCCCATCAAGAGCTGGCAACCTCCCAGCTATCTGGTCTAGGGAACTACCCACTAACAGTGCCTCAATCTAATGTAGATTGCCTTTCAGTTTGTTGGCTCTCATCCAGTCCATTATTGAGGCAAGACGCTGATCCAGCTTTTCTACCGCCTCACCTAAAGGAGAAGGAGAGCTGAGTGTCATCAGAATATGCTGCGCTTCCCTGCTTAAATCGCTCAGGCTTTCAAGTGCTTAAGTAAAGGTACCCCTGCCCGTACGGGCCAGTCTTGACAGACTCTAGGGTTGTGCGCCCATCTCACTTAAGAGGCCGAGGGCCAGCGCTGTCCGGAGACACTTCCGGGTCACGTGGCCAGCGTGACAAAGCTGCATCTGGCAAGCCAGTGCAGCACACGGAAATGCCGTTTACCTTCCCGCCAGTAAGCCGTCCCTATTTATCTACTTGCACCCGGGGGTGCTTTCGAACTGCTAGGTTGGCAGGCGCTGGCACCGAGCAACGGGAGCGCACCCCGCCGCGGGGATTCGAACCACCGACCTTTCGATCGGCAAGCCCTAGGCGCTGAGGCTTTTACCCACAGCGCCACCCGCGTCCCGCATTCAAGTGCTTAACTTTGGCTAAATCACATCCTCACACAGAGTACTGAAGAAAATTCACAGGAAGTTGTCAGAACCCTCTGGAGGGGAAAAAAAAGTTTAACCTACAGGGGTAGAGGAAAGTTGAGAAGCTTTATACGAACCAAGACAAATCTGTCATGCATATAAAGATTGAAGCAACTGTATTCTCTTTATCTGATATCATCATTATATTTCACGGCATCTTCATTTCCCCCCCAGAGTTCCTCTAGAGACACAATTATGTAGGGAAGAGTGACATACAGATCAAAAAGCAATGCTTAAAGTACCTCATCTGCCACAAGGTATGGGTCACACACATGCACTTCTGAGAAATAGTTAAAAGTATTCTGCATTGCCTTGTAACACTCTGCCTGCGGGAAGCTAATTAGAAGAGTTACCTTAGAGCTGGACTTTCTTTAAATGCCTCATCAGCAGAATTGCAAGGCTTGTTCCATCACAGTGGAGATAATATATGCAGGTGTTGCTCTTCCTGCACCATAATGTCATGGTTGAATTTCATGGCTGATTCTTATTTCTAAATGTTATGGTTAAAATATTGATTTTATACTAGGAGTGGGACTTCTTTGACCTTCATGCCAAACAGTGCATACTTTCAGTGTTGACGTTCTTTCAGGACCATGATCTTAGTCCACCAATGTGATGTTCCACAAAGTCCCTCCAGGTCTTCCCCTACCTGATTGGAAAATGGACAAAAAACTACTTATGAAAGTCTTCCTTATTAATTTGTCCTGATAACCTGGAAATAATATCATTGCTGGGTTGGGGCAAAGAATCCTTGCATCTAAGCAGTTTTCCAATTGTAATACAAAATAGTTGTGTTGAAGAAATAAGTAATGTACGTGTAGCTTGGGGTAAGGTGTGAAAGTGGCTGATATGAGTCTCAGGTGACAAAGCAAGTTTAGTCTTCTTCTCTCCCCCTTGCATTTCCACATTCTACTTCTGGCTCCCCCCACACTGCAGAAG
The DNA here is from genome assembly GCF_964188315.1 of Podarcis muralis. Classification (NCBI taxonomy): domain Eukaryota; kingdom Metazoa; phylum Chordata; class Lepidosauria; order Squamata; family Lacertidae; genus Podarcis; species Podarcis muralis. The sequence goes on from NC_135658.1 coordinate 91,156,461, forward strand.
CTATGTTGAAATGCATGTGCAAATTTTAGTGCTGTTTTTGCACATACATGCAAGCAAGCATGTATATTTGAACGCACAAACATATATTTGAATGCACAAACTGTGTCAATATGTCTTTTCATATGCGATTATCATTTTATAACCATATTTATATAATTATATTCAGCTAGGTGATTTTTTAAAGACATTTGAAGGCAGCCCTGTTCAGGGAAGTTTTCACTGTGCAATGTTGTGTTGTGTTTTTACTGTTTTTTGTTGGGAGGCAACCCAGTCAGATGGGCAGCATACAAATAAATTATTATTATTATTATTATTATTATTATTATTATTATTATTATTATTATTATTATTATTAAAATGTGGAGTTGGCAGTAGGAATAAAAGGAAATGGTAGACATCACCTAAAATGCCCTTGAAAACCTCTTGGCAATATCCTCATATAGGAGTGTGTTGAAATAAGTTGATAGAGAGAATCTTTGCCAATGAAGAAATGGTCATTCCCTTTAAATTTAATAAATTATTTTTTTTCTCTATTGGCAGGAGTAGGAAGCAAAGGACAAGTGTTCTGGGACAATAGCAAGGCAGTTTCTTTGCTTCAGATTTATTAATTGTCCAAAGACCTTCAGATTCCTCACACATATATTTGATTCCACACAATGAAGCAGAGAACTCCAAAATCAAGAAAATTCACAAACAATGCATATTCGTTATTTAAAAAGAAAGCAGAGATAGAACAAAAATTAAACAAGCAGCATCCCTTAACAATTTGGTAGTTGTCTGCAAATCTTTATAGTTTGGAATGCAAACTTTGCAACGGACTGGGTACTACTCTAGAGACTTTCCTGCAAATGGACAAATAAGACTGCTTTTTAGCTGCTACACAGACACACAAGATTCACATATAGAATGCCATTAAATCTTCATTCCAAAATATCTGAAGGGAGAACAATGGAGCAAATCAGTATAAACACTTTCCTATATTTTGGGATAAATAACAATGGCAAGTAATGGACACAACCACCATTAGAAATCAACCATGGTGACACATCTCCTAAATATGAATCTCCTTTCCTTTTACAATATCAATTACCGAAACTGACATCTACTTTAAAACACAGCACACACAGAGCCATCCTAATCTCCAGTTGGTGGGGGGTTAGGATCCTGTGGAGCAGTCCTTCCACCAGATTCCACTAAAAGAGGGGGGGGGGGAATGACCCTGCTGATACTTAGGACCCCACTGTTACTGTTGAAAGTATGGAGCAGATACAGCCACTGATGGCGTTTTCATCAGCAGTAACCATAGTATGGCTTCAAACTGGGACATTACATGGGCAGGACCAGTGCTGGAACTGCTGGGTCCAAAGCTGGCCTGTTTCCTGGAGACTTCAGTGTTCTGAAGCAACAGGACTATGGGCATTTCCTTGGCCCTGGGTAGCACAATCTTTCAGACATCGCTCGAGATGATCTGGCCTTCATGGAAAGAATAAATGATGAGCAGCATTGCTTTGCCCCAACTCTGTTGCTCCAATAACTGTTAACAGTGAATGATGTTTTAAAACACTCAGTGGGCTGCTTCAATTCAGTAACTAACTTTAAGTGAATGTTTAAGTGCATTGTAGAAAAAGGACACCAGTCCCCATCTTCTCTTAAGGATGGGCTAATCTGTCAATTTTAGTTTCTCATAGTTTCCAGTTTGGTGCAACCTTTTTCTTTCGTAAAGCCTGCTCTGGAAATCACATTTATTTATTTTTTGTATGCATTTCTCCTAAAATGCACATTTCTTTATACAGTTTTCCTGAGTACATGGACAGGCAATTCCCCCCGCCACCGCCTTTTAGAATGCACTTCTGTATGCATATTAGTGCAAATAAGTATAATAATGAAAACGCTTAATTTAGTGAAGATATGTTTATTAGTGAAAATAAATCTCTATGCATTTTTTAAAAACAAAACAAAACACCCTAATATGCATACAGTGGTACCTAATATGCTTCAGGTTACATACGCTTCAGGTTACAGACTCTGCTAGCCCAGAAATAGTGCTTCAGGTTAAGAACTTTGCTTCAGGATGAGAACAGAAATTGTCCTCAGCAGCGCAGTGGCAGCAAGAGACCCCATTAGCTAAAGTGGTGCTTCAGGTTAAGAACAGTTTCAGGTTAAGTATGGACCTCCGGAACGAATTAAGTACTTAACCTGAGGTACCACTGTACTTTGGAGGACTGCACTGCAAAATTCAAAGAGGTGAAGAAGAGCTGTGTTTCAATTTATTACTAGTTCAGAAAATTAAAATTTATAAGGCCACATTAAAATATAAACCAAACAAATGACTCCCCCATCTCTGATTGCCTCATCATGACAAGTGCCCAGCACAGAGAATTGTGGATACATCAGCACAAGAGGCATCTGAAGATTGAAAGGCAGATCAGCGGAGTGTCTGATTAACCTCCATTTGCTGTGCCATGTCCTTTAAGGGCAGCTTGGCCTGCTGAAATTGTTAGGTAACAATTTCCATAGAAGGTGGAACTATGGTGTTTACACTATGACAATGCAAGGGCTGGTTCAAAAGTTGATTCTCCTACCAGCCGAGCTCAGAGCCTTTATGCTTGCTCCCCATTTACCCACAGACTCCCCATTTCCTTCTCCGTAATTTTTTCCATGGGCAGCTGGCTTCCCACCGCACTTAGTGGAAGGAGGAGAAGTACGATGGCAGGGAGATCAGCACAAGTGCAGTGGCAGAGCCATATCTGTGCTCCTACCACTGCTCCTGCGCCACATGGACATTCCTGCCACATTGCCCTCCCTGTAAGCACAGCAACCCCATTGAATGGCCTCGGTCCAGTATATCTGAAGGAGCGTCTCCACCCCCATTGTTCTACCCGGACACTGAGGTCCAGCGCCGAGGGCCTTCTGGTGGTTCCCTCACTGCAAGAAGCCAAGTTACAGGGAACCAGGCAGAGGGCCTTCTAGGTAGTGGCGCCCTCCCTGTGGAACGCCCTCCCACCAGATGTCAAAGAGAACAACAACTACCAGACTTTTAGAAGACATCGGAAGGCAGCCCTGTTTAGGGAAGCTTTTAGTGTTTGATATATTGCAGTATTTTAATATTTTTTTGGAAGCCACCCAGAGTGGCTGGGGAAGCCCAGCCAGATGGGTGGGGTATAAATAATAAATTTATTATTATTATTATTATTATTATTATTATTATTATTATTATTATTATTAATGAGAAGCAAGATGCTCTTCCTTGGATTGTCCTGTTCACCATCACCTGATACTGCCTTCCGTAAGGCATGGCCTTGAGAAACTAACTAACCAACTGAAGAACATACCACCGCCACCATAGCAACAACATAGCTTTTGATGAAGCATGCGGTTGTCAAAAGCTATCCAAACCACAAAACCACAGTATAAACCACTTCATGAGGTCAAGGAGACCATGTTTGAGTTTGTCTGCTATTATGGAATTCCACTGGCAATTGTATGACAAGTGCGAATGTTTTCCAATAATAAGGACTGCCGCTGACAACTGAAATGACAGAAATGTGAGGGTCCCATGGAACAAGAATGTAAGATAGCATTAGAATTCTGCCCAGATGGTAAAGGCGTTGCACCTAGTCTTGTAAAAGGCATTTTGTGCTTTGAATACAGAATTGTTCAAAGCCTTCATCTTAAGTATTGTCAAAATATCTTGAAAGAACGCAGGCACTGATTCAGCCAGCCATTCCCCTCCCTCTGCCTCCCAGAGATTCAGCTAGTTACTCTATGCTTACTTGTCTCTGCTTACAGATTTCTGATGTTCAAAGATGAAAAGGCAAGTCTATTATTCCGTTACAACTTAAGAATTGTACTCATTATGTGCCTCCTAATTAATTACTAAAGACTTCAATAAAATTAAGAACTCCTCACCTCTTTCCCCCTTCCAAACAGTACTTTGTTACATCCCATTCATCTAAAGCTACAGGATATGGTAACATCTCTTGTCAAGAGTGTTTTCATGTTTAAAGTAAATTAATCTGTCATTAGCCATTCTTGCATGAAAGTATTGATAGCT